>NC_090935.1:1471812719-1472437719 GCF_040938575.1 Ambystoma mexicanum
CTTCAGATTTAATGGACAATTCTATCTGTAAACCTCAGGCACATCAACGGGGTATTCGGTGGCACCCTCTTATTCTAATATATTTATGTATTTTTTTTAACATACTTATGTCCTTGACAATGTTATTTGGAAAGACAAGATTAAGAGTTGGTTTAGATACATTGATGATGTCTTTGGCATATGGAAAGGAACGGAAGAAGAACTCCTTATATTCTGGGAATATCTCAATAAATGTAACGACAGAATCAAGCTGACGATTGATGTAGGCAAACCATCAGTGAATTTTTTAGATGTCACCATTGAAATTACCAATGAGGGTCTAAAGACACAAATCTACAGGAAACCGACAGATGTCAATAGCAGTCTCCATTTTCAAAGTTTCCATCCTAAACATCTCAAGGAAAACTTACCTTACAGCCAACTCCTGAGGGTTAAAAGAATTACTTCAGAAGCAGACAAACTAGAGGAGGAATATACCATCATGAAATCAAGATTTAGAGACAGATGTTTCCCAGGGGATTTGATTGACAAAGCTATACTTAGAACCGAATTGCAAAGCCGTGACGACCTCCTTGATCCAAGAGCAAAAGTTGAAAAAACAAACTTAATCCACTCTTTGAAATACTCTAGTCAAAGTTTTCAAATTAAGAGGATTATACACAAGAATTGGGAGATCATCAAAACAGACCCACAATTGAAACAACTTTTTCCAGAACCTCCAATGCTGGCCTATAAGAGGGACAGAAATGTTCGAGATAAATTGATTAAAGCTGAAAAAAATAAAACTCTCAATCAAACTGTCCTATGCAAGACTAAGAATGGGACCTTTCCATGCCTTAATTGTCAACACTGTTAAAATGTGATTAAAGGCGATCACATCCGACACGGGAACACTGGGAAGAAGATACCATTGAAACAATATGCTATGTGTGATTCTAAAAATGTTGTCTATGCTCTGCGCTGTCCATGTGGTAAATACTACGTTGGTAAATCCACCAGAAAAGCAAAAGAAAGATGGACAGAACATAAATCCAACATCCGCACCAAAAATATCAAGTCACCAGTATACAGACACTTTAGAGATCATCAGCACACAGTCGCACAAATGCGATTTGTAATAATCAAGGTTATACATCCACTCCCTAGAGGAGGTAACCTACAGAAATTACTTTCCCAGTGAGAACTTTTTTGGATTCACTGCCTTGACTCCCTCTCTCCCCTTGGGATGAACAAAGACTATTACCTGGGTCCTTTTTTTAACACACTCCCCATTACATTCTCATTCAAGGTGTAGGGACGTTTATGATACTCCCCATTACATTCTCATCCAAGGTGTAGGGATGTTTAAATCTTTGTGAACTAACTACGTTTCTGATTACTTGGTTGTTTATCGTCTGGTCCTGTGTTTTAATTGTTCATGCCTACATATAAGACTGTACGTCCCTTGGTGGGCAGGAAATTATAAGTACTATTGTTATTCAGACACTTGTGACTTATATACCCTAGGACTTACATACCCTAGGGCGTCTAACTATTTCTCTAATACTATTTCCTCGAGTATCTCATCTCTTGAGATAGTCTACATGCTTCTACCTAACTATCCAACCTCCTTTTGCCTATAGGAGCCGAATATCAAGCTCATTGTTTTTCTCTATTTCACTTCAAATGTGTACTTGGGAAATGAATATTACACAGGTTTACATTCACTCTTAGGGCTCAAGAGGCGTTTTTTTCATTATTTTCATTTATTTCTCACGCCAATTTGCTGTTACGCATATGGTGTCATAACGATGACGATTCAGTCTTCACAATACATATCTCTTTTCTACGCAAGCGCAGAAGCCGTTTTCAGCTCTGATGCCACTGCGGAGTTTTTTGTTTACTTCTTTTCTGACGCCGCCGCGCATGCTCACGTATGGCGTCAGACCTATGACGGTACTTTTTCCTCGGGCGCACGCGCACACTATCCCTTGCTGTTGTGCATGCACCCTATTACGCTTTAGGGTATTTAAGAGAGACTGCCATAGGAGCAACACATCCTCCTCCGGCAGGATGCGCTCCTCCATGGCTCCTGTATGAACTGGTGTCTTGACAATTTTTAAGTACTCAATGACCCCTTTTCATGATTTTTGGCCATAGAACGGGGTTTCGCTATAGAAACTCGTACTCTGTTTTATACTCTGTTTCCACAGCTAGATGCTGATAGGAGATCCTTTTTGCAAACTTTTTTACTTTCCGGTGGACCCCATCTTTTGGTGGATGTAAGTTGGGAACTTCTTACTTTTAATTACTTTGAATTATTTACTCACCTTGTAGCACTTCCCTCTGACTTCAATTATTATTGCTTGTTACGAATTAGGTATTGGTCCACTACCAGAAATATTGGCCTATTGTGATACTTTGATGAATATTGGAACTTCTTAGTCTCCATCTTTATCTTGACATCCACACATTGTGCTAAGTGATGTTCTTTTTCCTCTTACTGACTAAACTGATGGCGATTTTTTGACAATAATCTCTCTCTCCCATACCTTGTTGGGTTACAGTGAATGTGATGACTTACTGACTAAACTGATTGCGATCTTTTGACAATAATCTCTCTCTCCCAGACCTTGTTGGGTTACAGTGAATGTGATGATTGCCTTAAATAGCTACTATGCTCCTTTGAACAACCATTTCTTGTTCGTGTATATCCAACCTAGATGCCAAGGTTGAGTCTTTGCCCCCGCACCTCAAAAATTCCACATTTCATCCTCTAAAATGCTAAAAATACCTCTCTAGGTACTTACCAGAAAAGCAGTAATATAGATGTGCCCTGGTGTTTTTCCGTTTTCTTATTTGGGTGATATTCCTCACGGGGAACTTTTTTCGATATCTTGTGGTGTAGTGTTACCGATTGCCTCAGGAATACACCAACTCTTGAACACATTTCAAGGGTTTTTATTGTTTGCTTGTCAATGGGCTCACTTTTGGCCATCCCTCCCTAGATTGGGTGTCCCTGAACCTGAGGCTATCACTAGAGATAGGTAACCCTTACTATCTAATCTCTGGCTGACTGAACGTGATGGCATACAGGAAAATGGCTTATCCAACTCCCTCCGCGAACAATCTAGGTGGTTCCTGACCAAAGGTACTAATCTGTAAATGATAGGTGACTTTCAGATACTTGGGCCTCACTTTGTCTCTTCTTTCCATGGGCTCCTGCTTCTCTCCCTAATTCTTTTTGTCTCTCACCCTTGTTTCCTCCTACTCTCCTTTTCCACCCACCATCTATTCTTTCTCTCCCTTCCTACTCTATGCTTCCGATATTCCTCTCTATCCTCTCCCCTGTCTACCTCTACCACCTGTTCTTACGCTCTTCTGAATCTCTCCACACTGATACCACTCTCTCCTTTTTGCAATACTGCATCACTTGCTCAACACTACTACTCCTCTCACCACACTACTTCTAGTCCCCTCTCCACTCTACTCTCTACTCCCATTCTCCTATTCCTCTCTACTACTACTCCCCTCTCCCTTCTAATACTATTCCAATCTCAACTCTACTACTACTCTTCTCTGCAATCTACTACTCCATCTACAACTTCTCCTCCAGGCACCCCCCTTATACTCACTACTCTATCAGTCTCAGACTCAGTCTCACATCAGCCACGCACACTTACGTACAGACAAGTGCCACTTTCTCTCACCAACCAATACCTCACCTTGCACTCTGCTTCGGCAATTCATTTCCACACTCTTCTCCACCATCCTTCTTCAGTTTGGGGTCCTCCTTCTCCCTGCTTAACATCACCAGAATAACCCACACCTTCATGTTTCCTGTCTTCCCTTTTATCCTCCCACTTCCCGCTTCATTGGCTACCTCCATGACCTGGTTCTTCTGACCAAGCATTGGCTTCATTTCTCCCAGGAGATTTTACAGGTGAATGGGAAAATAAATGTGGTCTTAAGCCTTATCCCTTTACAATACCTGGGTCCATCGGGTCTCGGCAATGGTGACCCGCTGTAACAACAATCAATCTAGGCGTCCCATTTCATATGTGGGCTGTCCGGCATGTAGATGATGCCTGTATTGAAAACCTGTTACAGGTAATGGTAATGGTATTGTCCTTATTAGGGAGTGCATTTCACTGATGACCGGAGCGCTACGTGGTCTGTGTTTGAGTGTCATCTGTGCTGGAGTACTGTTCACGTGGGGCGCTGCATTTGCCGAAGCAATGAATGGGTTGTTCCATCCAGCCCTACAGATAAGGGGTGTATTGGCTACTTTTATCCCTAAAAATTGGCAAATACTCTCAAAAAAAAGGACAAGCCTACACGTACTGGCTGTTCCCTGTTTTCATCCACAGAGCTCCTTGGATATGTTTGGACCAGTAGTATATTTAATAACACAGGAATGATGTCTTCTAGTCTTGCTGACTTATCTGAAGAGGTACACATGCATCTTTTTAATGTGCATGAATAATTTGGTGCAAAGAAATATTTATTACAAAACATTTCTATTTTACTCGCTAAAAAATAATTTTATTACCAACTTTAAAAAGTAGGGAGTAAAATACTCTTGCTTCAAAATCTTATCTGGAGCACTGGTTCCATCGCCTGGAGCACTTTTGCTGTCTCTCTCCCAGTCGTGCCGTTTGCTTGTTCTTTCACTGCTGGGTCTTCTGGGAAATGAAGTTTCCTAGGAAAAGAGAAACAGACTAGCGAGCATTGTGCAGTACATGCATGAGGTAAGATACGGTGGTACTTGTTTCCTGCAGACAGGCACAAAAAGAAGGGATAGGGACTGGGGCCTCCAAACTCACACACCCTACCTCTGGGGCAGGACTGGCTCTGAGAATCCCCAAGGTAGGCCTCCTACTTCAGGCTGAGAGGGCTCCACATATCCACTTGTCAGGGTCAGGTAGCTGACCCTGTCACAGTAGTCAACAATCACAGTACTTGCTCCCATATATTTTGATGGTTCTAGTAGAGCCGCAATGTCCATGGATATCCTTGAAAAAAGGAACCTCTATTATGGGCAAGGGCTGTAGGGGTGCCGTTGGTACAAGATCAGTTGCTTTTTTGGGGACATGGGCCACAATGCAATTTACTGCTTTATACAATTATATATTCCTGGGCAGTAAAATTGGGAAGGGACATAGTCTTGGGCCTTTATGCTTTCTATAAGGACTGAGATGAGAATTCAGTGTCCCATTTCCATTACCTCTTTTCAATAAAGGTTTAGGACCAACAGTTGGAACCTTGGTTTCCTGCCTCCCTTAACGTTACTCTCTGCCCGATACCACAAATAACTATTTTGAATGAAATGGGGATCTTGTTTGTCTGCCCCTTCTGCTTCCAAGATGGCTCTCCAGAAGGCATCCCTCAACTCAAGGGTAATTCCTTTGGGCGCATGCAAAAAGAAGATAGAGGGTTTCAAAGATATTTAAGTCATGGTTCAACATGGGAGGCTCTGATGCAATACACTGTTAGATACTGAGGTAGATTCAAGCCCTCAACATCCTTTCGATGTTGTTTTTAAAGAAGGAACTTCTTTGACTGCAGAGCAAATAATTAACTCATAAATTAATTGTGCAATGGGATCTCGCATGAAGATATAGTGATTGTTTATCATACTCAATGTTATCTAAAATAACCATGAGCTCCCCTTGGTAGTCCACATTTATAACTCCAGATTTCACATCCACTAAGTGGTTCAGGGCTAGGCTGGAATTTTGCGCAATCCTCCTATATATGCCTAGTGGAAATTGGACTTCAAATGTGGTCCCAATCTTCATCCTACCACGGGCTGGAATGGTTACCTCCTCTATGCTAAAGATTGATCTCAACAGAACCTGGGATGGCTCAAACAGGCAATTGGTCCTGTGGGGAACATTAGTGGACTGGTATATTTTGATTTATGTCTTAGCGATGGGGGCGTCCTATTGTATCAGAGTTCTATGATCCCACTTCAGACACCACTTGTAGGGATTTCAGACAATGGGCCTCATTACGAGTCAGGCGTTAAGAGTTTTACGGCTCTGTAAACGGCGCCGACCCTTAACGCCTGATTACAAGGTCCCTTTGCGGGATGGTGATTTTAACGCCTGCTTTTTGCAGGCGTTAAAAACCATGCCGCAAAGGGACCTTAGTGCTAAGTACGGTGCCGCAATTTGCGGCACCGTACTTAGCGCCTTCCCCATTCCCATTATGCCCTATGGGGCAAAAATGGGGAAGGGCCATGGCGGAAGGGGGAATTACCACTCCGCCAACCTCGGAATGGGGTGGTAATTCCCCATTCCACCATGGCAGAGTCGGAGAGTTATCGGCATGGACCATGGTGCTATTAGCACCATGGTCCATCCGCCAGGGTCGTAATGAGGCCCAATGACACTTTTTAACAAAGTACCTTTGTTCACCAATGTTTTATTTGGATTCCCAAAATCAGTTCTTGGGTTGGATGATCACCTACAGGTAATAGGGAATTGATCTAGAAATAATAAGTACATTCTGAATAAACTAGAGTCAAATATGGGATACTTACAGAGAGTAGCTGCTTCCTGTACCTCACAGAGATCAGATAGCAGAACATAAAAGTCGTTAACCTATTTTTAACAGTCTGTACCCCACCAGGGACAATCTATTCTGACAACCAACATTGAAAAGGTAGTGGCCAACAGAAAGCTCAAACCTCTTCTTTATAAGTCCTTTAGCCTCCAGGCTAACCTACACGCTATAACAAAAGAGTTCTCCAAGTTTGGTCAAAAAAAGTGTTCATAAACCTTGCCTTCCAAATTCCATCCCTATTCGATAAACCAATATGCAGCAAATGCTGTCCTGTACAGTATCCTCATGGGGTTACTCACAGGTTTACCCTTTCAGGATCTCTAATCGCCACATATTTGTTAGGGCTCACCATGGTCTCTTGCTCCATCAACACACCAACCTTCTTAGGTCTCTCCAAGACCTCTGCTTTTCTCTGACTTTTCTCAGATCTCTCCATGAACGTGCAATTCTCTCTGATTTCTCTCAAGCCTATCAACGACCTTTGATTCACTCAGACATCTCCTAGGTCCCTCCATGACCTTGGATTCTCTCAAACTTCTTTCAAATCCCTTAAAGACTGCTGTTTCGCACGCACTTCTCGCAAGTCACTTCATGACCTTTGATCTGCTCTCTGTTCTCTCCATGATCTTGGATTCTCTAGAATTTGCCTCAGGTCTCGCTACGTCCTTGGATTCTCTTAACATAACTTTCTTAACAGTGACTGGAATGTGTTCCTCTCATTTAGGGTCCTTTTGTCACGCCGTGCAGCCCATGCACCACTTAGCTGATGCCGAGCTCTGGCAGTCCCATAGCTGTTGTACGAACCTAGTCCCCTAGAGGCTGTATCCTAGGTAGCATCTGGGAAGGCCTTGCTCCAGTGGTGTACACAGCAGCAAATCTCTGGTTTACCCCTGACCCTGATGGTGTGGTCCTTGTCCTAAATCTACTGCACAGCTGACAGAAGGTAAACTACCTCATTCCAAGTAGCAGTATTTTCATGTGTCCAGGGAATGGTGAGTAGCACATCTGCTTCCTCCCTGCTTTCACACTTCCCCAGATCCTTTTATAGACATGGGCCAATGGGTTTCTCTGTAAGCCGGCCTGGAATTAGTCCTTCATTTAAGTAGCCTGTTTTGGTTCTTTTAATTGGCTTGGTTTCAAATGAGGTTTTAATTTAAGGGTTGCCTCGTTATTCTTATCCTTCTGGTATATGCAAGAGTTACTTTGTCTGCATTTTGTTTAATGGACGATTCCAAGACTTTAAGTATGGGCTGGGCTGCCAGAGCCATCTTGAAATGACTTGCAAGCGGGGTCACGACTATGAGGTGTTTTGCAGATAATTCTGTCCCCCAGGAAGTGTGGGGTTGTGTTCCTGACAGACCCCATGGTTTGTGAGTGGTCCGAGCTTCATCTTTGCTTCAGGCATGAATGTAAGCGGCAATCCCTGTATGTTTGCGGTTTAATTCCCTTCTGCATTCTCAGTCCATTGAATGCTTGCGGTTCACTTCTTCTCCTCGGCTTCCATTTGCTAAACCCTTGTGGTTCACTTCTACTTCACATCTTAAGCTAGCTGAAAGACTGCAGTTTAACTCTAATCTGTGGCTGGAGTTTACTGAAAACCTGTAGCCTGATTCGTATTCACGGTTTGACTCTAGTAATCCCAGGGTCTGCTAGAACTCGTAGTGCCCTTTCATCAATTGAGGTAATGGTATCCTCAAATGGCATATCTGAGTACTGCATCACAGAGGGAAGGATGAGCGCAGGGATTCCTGCATCATCGAACCACTGGGAGGCACATCGGGTAGCAGCCAGACCAACAGTCCTCTGTGGCTAGGCCCCCACATAATAAATGATGCAGACAGCAGTCTAAAAAAACAAAAGGTGCAGGTTGTTAAGCACATTTCATTTTGACCACTGGACCTGTCTACCTTTTTTCACTAATGAGTGCCAGGTAACTTTGGAACTTTTGATGCTGCTAGCAATGGTAACCCCTACTCTGCCTGTCTCAACTAAAAATCAAAGTGGGGTATTTTCCCACAGAGAACCAAGGAGCTGGTAGGTCCTTCCTTCCGAGGCACCAGCTCCCGAACAATAAATACACAGTGGCCAATCAATCGTATGAAAGGTAAGAGGAAAGTTGCTGGCTCCCTCCCAGGCTATGGAAAAAAGACAGTAATACAATATTACCTCAAAGATTCAATACACCACACTATGAACCTACCATGTAATTCCCCCAACACCATCCCGCAATTTCCAAAACACCATGGACCTCATTATAAGTCGGACGGTGCGATAATAACGTGCTGGTAATAATGTTCACCAGCATGCTACTGCACGAGCCAAGTACAAGTTAGTTGGTGGGGCACCTGATTTACCTCCAGCTAACAGCTGGAGTTAAGTCAGGAGGCTTACCAGTAAAAATCACCGGTATTATCAGCACCAGTATTATCGGTGCTGGTAATATCGGCAAATCCCCCCATGGAGTCCAATGGGACTCCATGGAATGGAATTTATAACCGTTGCCACCACTTGCAATCCGGCAGTAATACCGCCGGACCAAGTGGCGCTAGCAGTAATACAGTTTGGTGGTATCTGGGCAGATTTACTGCCTAGATACCATCAAACTTGTAATGAGGCCCCTTGATGTACTATAGAGAGAGTCATTGGAAATGTGTGAACCTTAGCAGCAAATTCGGCCTAGGATGACACCTGACTCCACACTTCAGATATGCCTTCCCTGTAGGACAACAGATGAAGAAGTATAGATGAGAGCAAAGATCTGAACATTGGTAAGGATGAGCTTATTTGGGAACAGGACAGGGACCCGATGGAAAATAAAAGGACAGACGGCTGACAATTTAGAACAGGGAAGGTCTGTGGAGACAAAAAGGAAAAGCTAAAACGAAAATGGGCTGGGCAACCCAGGGAATGACAACAAGTGACTCAAGGGAACCCCTGTGTCGCAGATGGCCTCATGAACACACCAACACTCGAAGACAGTTCAAGTGTTTTCATTATTTTTGTAGTAAAGAGGCTCTTTAAGCACCGTCCCTTTCTCTCTCATCTAGAGACGGGCATTTGCTGCCTAACCTAGGCATCCCTTGTCCCCAGAATGCTCACTAGCGGTCAGTAACCCCTACAATCTACAAACAGCCTGACTCAAAATGATGACCTAAAGGTGAACGCCTATCTATCAAAACTTCCTCAGTGAACAATCTAGTGGTCCCTGCTCTTAAGATTCCACAAGATGGAATTCAAGGGTTTTTGTGCCTTTCCGACAATCAGGCCCCAGTTGATCTTATCCTCCCATGGTCTACATTTCCTTTCCCTAGGTCTTTCTGTCACTCTCCCTTTCCTCCTCATACTCTGTCCCCTCCTATTCTGCCCCCTCCTACGCCAGCCACTGTCTTTCCTTCCTCTACCTGATTCTCTTTCTTCTATCCCTGTTTCTCTCTCTCTACTTTCTATGGTTCTATGTTGAAAATGTCCCCCGGAAAATGAAGTCATGTGAAAATGTAGCCAGCAAAAAGTTGTTTTGAAAAATGTAAGTCATTCAATACAATCAATGCAAAGTGTGTAAATGTTGCCAGTAATAAGGTCGCCAAAAAAGGTACTTTTAAAAACACAAAAGTACAAGGCTGTAACCCCAACAATGACCCACGCCTTTAATAAAACATCCACAATTACCCTAACTCTGTTCCTAAACCTTCCCTTAACTCTAACTACTACCCTGAACTCTTACAGAACAGTAACCCTTCAGTGCACTAAAGCATTGTATTTGCATGTTACTCAATACAAAATCAATGGTGAATCTAACTCCAACCCCATAACCAGCTTGCCACTATTGGCATAACCATTGCATTAACCCAAACCCTAGCTCCAATCCTAATCTTAGTCTTACCCTAACTGCAACTCTAGCACTTACACTAATGCTTACTTTGCTATAAAATCCTAACCCCTATCCTAAACCAATATCACCAGCCCTCCCCAACTTGCCTATCCCTTTCTTTAATACTGACCCAAACCTTTCCTTACCATAACCCTACTGTGAGAAACCAAAGGGTGTCCACTTGCTAGTCCCCAGAGATCTCTCTCTCAGGTGGCCAGGGCATGGCCATCGCCTTTGTATCCAGATCCTGGGGGTGGACCAGTGCGGGAGGATCACCTGGGTGAGGGGTCTTTCGGGGGAGTGGGGGCGAGGTAGCCGATGGTGAGACGCAGTATTCCTCCCTTTCCCATACGTACGACCCATTCTATTTTTTAGGCTTCTCCATTGTCCCAAGCACCCCCCGACCCCTTTTCCACACAAACACTGGCCCGATTAATGTATACATTGCATTGGACATGTCTCGTTAATCGGGTCAGGCACTTGACTATAAGTGCATACATCTGATACCAATTAACTCTCCTCACACGGATAAAAGGCGGAACATAGAGCCACACTCTGAGCAAGGTGGAACACGAGTGAGAGCATAACTTCCGGGGCGAAGGCGAACCTACTGGAGCAGAGCAACAGACCGAGGGACAAGAGCCACGAGTGGAGAACCCCAGGAGTTCCCTGCAGGAGGTCATTGCCTCCAAAAGACCATGAAAGATATGTGGAGAAGGCTGAATCACAAATGAGAAGGCTGCATTGTGTTTCAAGGATGCCTGTGACCCCCCCGGGTGACCGGCAGAGTCGGGGAGGCGAGGCCAACCTGTGGTACTAACATTGACTTGTAAATTGGAAGACAGTAAAGAAAATAAAGAAACGCGCACAGCCAGTGAGTTGGCAAGCGACATGAGAGCATGGAGACATATTTGGTGGGGATGCCCCAAGATTAAGGATTTCTGGAAATAAGTTGCTGGGCATTTGCAGGAAATGGTCCTGGAGGTCCATTCCCTCACTTTAGGGCTGACCTCGCCCCAAGGGTTTCACCAAACTGATGGTGGTGGTGGCAGCGAGTCTCAGGAGAGGGGCGGGCATTCACGTCTACCCCTACATGGATGATTGGCTGTTCAGGACGCGTTCTCCCGAACAAGTCCTGGATCATCTCAACATCACCTGCCACTCTCTTCACAGACTAGACTTTTCCCTCAATTACAAGATGTCCATATGGCACCACCCCAAAAGCTCCAGTTCATCAGGGCTATACTGGATACATTCTTGGGAAAGAGCTCACCATCAGAGGTGAGGGCTCAAGACATTCTGCAGAAGGTCTCCAAGTTTCAGAGTGCCCAGCGTCTTCTGACCTTGGACTTTTTAAGATTGCTCTGCCTCATGGAATCCTTCATTTTTCTAGTGCCAGAGGCTCGCCTGAGAATAAGATCTCTTCAATGGGCTCTCAGGACACAATGGTCTCAGTTCTCGGGCAACATGTCAGACCTACTTCAGGTTCCAAGCAGGGTCGCACAGGATCTTCTGTGGTGTGCCTACAAGGACAATATTCTGAAGGGCGAACCCTTTTGGCAACCATGGCCGGAGATAACAGTAGTGACGGATGCCTCACTCACAGGGTGAAGAGCCCACACCAAAAATCTGACAATCAGCGTCCGTTGGTCTACATCAGAGTCCAAACTACACATCAATCTTTTGGAGCTGAGGGCAATCAGACTTGCGCTGAAAGCCTTTCTGTCTTCTGTACAGGGAAAGAATGTCCTGATAATGATGGACATGTACTACCTCAACAAGAGAGGAGGTGTAGGGTCACTACCAATGTGCAGAGAGGCAATGCAGCTCTGGTGCTGCCCAATTCAAGGAGGAATCTCCCTGTCGGAAGTTCGCCTAGCCGGGGAGGAAAGCATAGCGATGGATGCTCTGAGCAGGCAGAGCACATTCTCCCATGAGTGGGAAATAACTCAGGAAGTCCTTCAAGAGATCTTCACCCTTTGGGGAACCCCTCAAGATCTGTTCGTGACCAGTTTCAACTGAAGTGCTAACTATACTGGGACAAGGTCATCCTGAGGGTTAAGCCTTCATTTCTACCCAAGGTCATTTCAGACTTTCATTTAGGACAAAAGATTGTGTTACCCACTTTCTATCCTCCACCTCATCCTAGCAAGGAGGAGGAGAGATTACACAGGCGTGATCCACATAGGGCTCTTAGCTTCTATAGTTCTAGGTTGTCAAAACTTCATCTATTTGACCAACTATTCATAGGTTATACAGATCATAGACTGGGTCAGGCTGTGACAAAGCTGACCTTATCCAGATTGATTATTCTAGCGATTTCAGAATGCTACAGGCTGGCGGGCAAGGATCCTCCAGAAGGCTTAAGGGCCCATTACACTAGGGGCATGGCTACTTCCTCTGTTTTGCAAAGATGTGTTCCTAGTAAAAAAACATTTGTGGGACAGCTACGTGGTCTACAATACAAAATTTCACCAAGTATTACTGCCTTGATTCTATCCTAAGTCAGGATGGAAGCTTTGGAAAAGTTGTCCTCCATTCTGTTCATGGAAACCATTGATGACAAAATTCTTACTTCCTCCACCAAAACTAACACTGCTTTGGGAGTTTATCAAAGATGAGGAATACGTGGAAGGACACAATCCATTCGAAGAACAAGCTACTTACCTCTTTTAACGTTCTTTCAACTGGATGTTCCTCCCACGTATTCCTCATCGTCCTCCCAGCCTACCCCTCAGTAGAATTTCCCATGCTATTTCAGCTTTCGCTCCTTCAAAGCCTAGTACAGTCAAACCTTTGTGGATGAGGGTAGTTCTACTTGAGAGTGACACAAAAAACCCAGAACTGATGCCAACGGGCGCTGCGCGTGCTATTTATGCCTTTGATGTCATCATCCCCGAGACGGAGGCCCTCGAGGGACATCGAGTCGACTGCATCGATGCACTGCGCCGTATGGCGAAAAAAGATTCTTGAGCAGCTAAAGCTGGATATTGAATATCAAAGATGAGGAATACGTGGGAGGAACAGCCAGTCGAAAGAATGTTACCAGGGGTATGTAACTTGTTTGTCTTCTTCATTGTAATTTTAATCGTAACCGTAAAAACGTTTATTTCGGCAATACAAATAGTTCCCATAAAAAAAAACAATTGATAACATAATTACATAACACACAGTAAAAAAAGAAAATATCAGCATTCCACCCTCATAAAAACCATGCAACATATTTAAAATACAAGAGCATTCAGTTCAAACAATTTTCATAAAAAATGTCTTCAAAGTTAGCGCATTCTTTACAAATTATAATACACCCCAACCCACGCAAACTGAGTCCACCCATAACAGGTAGCACAGCGCCGGTTCATACTGGAGAAAACCCATCCCCCGCAAAAGTAGTTTAAGCGTACGCTCTGTAATTAAGGAGAAAGCTGGACAAAAAGAGTAGGAAATGGGCCATGTCTTCCATGGGCGCATCACAAAAAATACACGATTGATTTTCATTGTCATTCAACCAGGCTGCCAGCACTGCTCTTAGCGTGCCCTGGTGATGACAACACGCTGAGAGGGATTCTGTGCCCAAAGCAAATATTTCTGCAGAGCTGGGCTTGCAATAATTGCATGTTTTCTGTTAGCAGGCCTCTGGATCTCGGAAGACTTCCTATTATCCAGAATACGCTGAAACACCCTTACTTGTACAGCACAAATAATGTGCTGGATAACATCCCTCAGGAGAAAGCATTGAGTCACGTTTCCTTCTGACAACATTGCCTTTATATACCTAAGCCAAGAAATCTTCAGGTAAGGGTCCCTAGGAACCACGTGTCTAATTAGGTCCTGGGTTAAACTGGCTTTGCTGTTACCCCAGACTCTAAGCCAATGGTTGACAGGCTGGGCTGCGATGGAGTCACTAATAAACCTGCAGCCCAATTCCTCATCGACTGCAAAATTAGGGGCCGAGCGAGGAGGCCCCAATACTTGTTTCAGGAAAGTGTTCTCTACCACCTGGATGGATTCAACCTTGCTGTATTCCCACAAATCCATGCCATACCTGGCAACAGAAATAGCTTTACCATTATAAACCTTGAGACCAGCTCGACCAGTTTAGCCTTAAACATACCCATGGCTCATGCCCCCCCCCAATAGCCTGTTTGAACCTAGCAGTCTGCTTGACAACATGGGCTTCCGCACTAAAGTTTGAAGGGAATCTGACCCCTAGATAGTCAAAACTAGAGACTGGGAATCAAGACCCCCTTACTAAACATCTCATGGAATTTTGGAGGTCACTTGCCCCTGCTACAAACTATAACTTCTGATTTTTGGGCATCAACCTTTAGATCCAGTGAATCCATGAATGAAGAGTAATCATCAATCAGGCGCTGAAAGGCTCTGGGAGTACGGGCCAGCACGACCATATCGTCTGCATAAGCCAGTAATGACATGCGGCAGCTACCCAGCCAGGGGACATCAATAGTAGAAGTAAATGGGTATAAAGCCCATTAATGTACAAAAAAAAGCAAGGGGACCAGCACACAACCAGGCCGCACCCCTTGCTCCACCTGAAAAAAAACAGTGCACCAACCCTGCATGCCGCTCCTTACACACACCACAGTGGATTAATGCAGTCTCTCTAAAAGATCCACCAGAGCACCTGAAAAAATCATGGATCTAAGCACACACCACAACTTGTTCCGATTGACCTTGACAAAGGCGGTGCTCAAATCCATGAAAGCAAAGAAGATGGGTTTGTCCTTAATATACAAACAGTGAGCCGCCACCACCAGATAGAGGTTCAGGGACTGCTCCGCTGTTCCTAGACCTGGTCTAAACCCCAACTGAATGGGGGAAAGAATACTGTTACATTCCACCCGAGACTGCAATCTTCCCAGGGGAACCCTCCCAATGATCTTAAACACGAAGTCTAAAGGAAAATAGGTCTATATGATGCTGCTAGCGCCCTCGGACCCTTCTTATATGTTGGCTGAATTACTGCACGCGACCAGGAGAAAGGGTGCACACCCCCTGCACAGATAGCGTTAAAATGAATAGTCAAAATCGAGGCCCAGAGGTCTGGTTCTGATAGGAACAGGTCTGCCGGAACATTATCAGGGCCTGGAGCCCTATTTCTTTTTTGACATTTTATGGCTGAAGCAATTTCTCCTACTTGTTTCCATTCACTGGGTATGGCAACTGCTGGGGATCCGAGGCCATCGGTCGTTCAATGGCCTCGACCGCTTCACCCATACTAAACAGACAGAAACATTAACCACCCAGACCTAATCAGAAACCATGACATCAGCACCTCTTGACTTACATTTGTAGAAAGGCCCACTGTTCACTATGTCCCAAAAATGCTTGTGGTCATTAGTGACAGAAGAATTGACCCAGACCTCCCAAGACTCAGCTTCGATTTCAGTCTTCCTGATGGCGATAGCCCTTTGGAAAACAGAGTACCAACTATACCTCTTCAGGGTTTCAAGCAAAATACTCTTGGATTTCGAACAATCTGAGTTAAACCAACCCGGCTGCCTCTTTACCAATTTTTTTGCTTTTGCTAGCCTTCTGAATAAGTGAAGCAGATAGATTAGACAGCAGTGATACACAATTAGTTATTAATTCTGATTTGAACTGCCTGAAAACAATTTATCCAACCCCCGCCAGTTACTGACAATGGGCCTCATTACGAGTATGGAGGTAGCCATGGTGCTATTAGCGCCATGGCTACCCCATACCGCCTACCGGGTTCTCAGTATGGGGACTTACCGGGTCATTCCAACCTTGGAGGACCCGGTAAGTCCCCATTCTGAAAACCATTCCCCATTCCCATTCGAGCCCCCACAGGGCTAAATGGGAATGGGGAAGGAGCTAATAACGGGCCCGCAAATAGTGGGCCCGTTATTAGCTTCCTGATCCTTTAGCGGCTCCAGCTAAAGGACCTCGTAATGCGGCAGTAAGGGGTTAACGGCAACGGCACCCTTACCGTTGCCGTTAACCCCTTACCGCCAACCTCGTAATGAGGCCCAATGTCCCTCTGCAACCTCTCTCTGTCTGCTAACTGCCATTTTAATCTAAACTTTTGGCAATTCGGGGCCACCACCGGCTGGTAAAACTGACCCGGCAGTGCTTGATTATCCTGTGTTTTGAGCTCACGCCAGATGGGAAAATGATCACTACAAATGTTGGCCAGCACACTGAACTTGATAACATGGTCCCAGAATTTTACTGGGACACAGAGGTAATCGATTGTTGAGCGACACGAGGTGATAACAACAAGAGACAGCCCCTGGCGAACTGTGAATGGGGACTCTTATAAAAATTGACCACCAACACATCATTACCACGCATCATGCAGATTCTAACCACCTGCAAAAATGGATGAGAAGAGCCTAGAGTAAACAGTTCATTAAGTAAGTGGGTATTGACCAAAATACACAAACCTGCATAGCAGTGCCCCCTAGGATTCTTCCGAGCGCTATGCAATATGTGTAATGCTTCGTTCTTGGAAATGCTGGCATCAATGGCGGCTTCACTAGCGTGCCATCATGCGGTACACGTTTTCTCTAGTACCGGTCTAGTGTTTTCCAAGATGGCCACCGCCAGCTACTTAGTTGTTCTTGGTTTGCAGTCTGGCACGTTGCAACCCTACTTTTCCTCTGGGTAAGATGCTAGGTGTTACCTTCTTGCTCTTTCCTCAATTTGCCTACCTATTGCCCTGGTTCTCACTCTCTCCTTGTATTCTGTGCTCTTACCGAATGCCTGTCACTCTGCTTGCTCCCTACTGTGCGCTCTCTGTTTCTCTGGAGTGCTCCTGTTTCCACGCCACTCTCCCGTGTGTCATCTCTGTGGCTACACGGCTTCCCTGCTGCCGCGCAATTCTCCTTTTCCCGATTTAATTGGTCCCCAATACCTCCGGATCTTGTGGGAGTCTTTTTGGGGTACAGGAGTGTTCTTTCTGTACCTTGCATTTCTTACGGCTTCCTTATCTGGATTCCTGACGACTTCCTTATCTCTTATTCTTCTATGTGGTTCTGAAGGAATAACACACCACTTGGAAGCTGGCACTTTCTCCTGCAAAGGAATTAAGGAAGTATACCCAGGAATTCGTATACAGAGCATCTCACCAATCACTCAAGCAGCTTGAATTCCATCCAGTGGATTCCTGATCAACAATCAGGGTTTTTTGTGCCACAAGGCTTTTTCCCTGAAAGGGGCGTGCTCCCTGGGGTCCCCCTTGTCTGCATCTCCCTTACCCAGTCAAGGTGGCCTCCGGGGGAGCACATCCTTACCTCTTTGAACGAAAGAAGGAAAGGAAATGAGGGGAACCAAAGAAGTAACGTAGAAAGAAGAAGATGGAGAGCCAGCATAGCTCCACCGAAGAACCAGGTGAGGAGGAGCAGGGGGAATATACTTCAGAGCTTGAGAATATGTCACAAAACCATCCACAGGGACATCCTCTACTGCCCAGGTCTCCTGTACTAGGACAATATCCGCCTTCTCAAGAAATGACCTGGTCTCTGGGCAGCCCAATCTAGATGTAATACCGGCCACATTCCATGAGATAACCACCAAGGGATTAGCAGACTGGGTAACATGGGACCGATCAGACACAATATTTAACACTCCACCACTCACTTGCCCCCCTGATGGGTCGAGCCAATTCTCAGTCTCTGCCGTCACACCACACTAAATCTGTATTGAGGGTGGAACCAGTATAGGGAATGCATTCACCTTCTCCCTTGCCCACTTGGAGACCTCAAAGTTCTTTGGGATGGCCTGCCTCAAACTCTGCTCCAAATCTGTTCTTATCAAATCAATAATAAGACGATTGGGATCGATGGAAAGATCAATACTAGCACCTGGGCCGGATTTCCCGACAAAGACCTGTGCGGGTGTCGAAGAGCCATCCTCTCCTTTCCCTTCCTCATGCCAATAATACCTTGAATCATGCAGATGGCAAATATCAGGCATGGTGGCCTCAAATACCTCTATCCCCCTTCTAGCTAGTGCATCCCTACAATTTAGGATACAGAAGCGTAAATGTGCATTGACAAACATGCAATCAGAGAGAATGCGCACTGTGGGAAACAGTTCATTCACCCCCAGCACCTCCAATAAGCCCTTTGCTAAGGCTCTTTTATAGGCATTTTTATTTCCATGCGTTAGTCCTTTGAAACAACAGATTAGGTTTGTATTACACCAACCACTCAAATGATTGACCTTAGGAGACCCCTCATTCATGTCAACACATGGAATTCCATGAGTGACATCAGTGCTCCGACTGTTATTACCATGGTCTCCCAGACTAAATCCATGCGCACTGTCCCATTTTCCGTTGTCAGCCATGGAAGTAAGTGAAGGGCAGGGCATGCTAGTATTAGGCCCAGCCTCACTTTTGTGCTGTGTGGAGGTGATCCTTTGTCCGTTCCCAGTGTTATTTCCAAAGTCGTCCAGATTACATTCATACATACTGCCCCGCTTTCCATTGTCAGCCTTAATAGTGGGATGGGAAATGGGCATCCTGGTGTTACACTCAACCTCGCTTTCAGGCTGCATAGAGAACATTGTTTGTCTGTTCAACATCTTTTCCCTCACAAATTTAGCAGCCCCCATCACCCCTACCCTAGGGCTTGCCACAGGCTTTGCCTAAAGAGGTGGCAAATTTTCTTTAGCAACTTTCGGCACAGGGATACAGATTACCTCAGGTTCTGACTGCGCATACATAACTATACTCTTATCAACGTCCCTTGCCACCAGACTGGACACAGACTTAGCCAACAGGCTGATTACCCCCAAACAGGCATCGATTTTCACTGCATCCTTGTCGCACCTGTCCGTCAACACTCTAAGGGCATCCTTCAATTCCATAAAGGCTGTCGAGAGCCTGTCAAGGTGTGTGGCAAAATATAGAATATGGTCTGTATTTATACTTGCACTGGGCCCATCAGCTGGTTTGCAATCAGATAACAGGCTTAAGCCCAAAAGATCAGTATATACCAGTGTAGAAACCCCAGGTTCACTCTGTTGGCATGTTAGTTGGTTAACAACTCACTTTTTTAGTTATCGCTGGAATACATGGGAGTTCTCTAATGAAATTGCTCCCACCACTGAAGTCTTGGCCAGAGCGGCCCACCGGACCGCCCTGTGTGGTGGGCAATCCCATGTCCTGAGTAATGTGCTCTCCAGGTTCTCACCTTGTGCACCCATATAGATGGTTTCTGGTTCATCCAGGACTTCTTCGCCAGCTACGCATGCCTCCCTGTCTTGCAATTCTCTATTTCTTGGTAAACAGTTCTCAGTATAATATCAATCAATTGAGCGCTCATGGAACCTCCAAAATTGGTCTAGACGAGGGTTCAGCCACAGCTACAAGATCATGAGCAACATCAGAGGTTTTATCATTTAACGCAATGGGTGGGGGTGACAAAGTCGATATAACTGAATGCCCTTCACAAACAGATCCAGTGCCTAGATCGTGCCCAGAGATATTCCGTGGGTTAGACGTCCAAATAGGTCTTTCATAAGTGAGAGCATCCAAGGGTGCTGACACTTGATTTGAGGCCATCGCCATACAGTCTCCTCCCTCTCACCTGCCTCTCGACACTGAGGAGTCATCAGTGTCAGCTTACCACCAGCGGCCACCGTAAAAACAGTGTCAGCGACCAGGCTACTCGCAGGACTAACCACCTTGGTCGCAGTGGCCACCTCAGCATCGTTATTCGTCACCCACTCTGTTTCAACCACCCTGTTTACTGACACCTCCCTGTTTTCCACTTCATTCAGACCCCCGATCCCTGAGGACACCCTCATAGCCATCTGGCTTCGGACTACCCAATTGATCGTGGTCTGACCTGAAGCATTACAGGCCTGAGCAACTTTTGTGCCCAATTGATTTATTGTGGCACCTCCTTTTTTTGCTGCCTTCCGGGCCCAGAGTTTTTCCACCATGTCAGTCACTATTAATCCTGGGGGGTCTGTCGCCATCCAAAGCACCAGTCAATCTGAAAGCAATCTGGCCACAGCACCAACCACAACTAGGCAACCACCTCCATACCCGTGCTATGCCTGTACAGAAGTGGCATGAAATATTGAGGGCTGAATGCTGGATGCTGCTAAAAGTGGATAACAAGTAACAAAATATTATTACTGTCACCACATCACCACAGCCCCCCAAGCTCTATGACACCAACTGGCTAGTTTTCCTACTGTTTTTCCTACTGGTTTTTCAATGGTCAGGCTTGGTCACCTTCTTACAACCTCAACCTCAAAACCTCAAAGCCTCGCAATGACACACCTTGCCACCAAATAAATGCAAAAAACACTCAATGCAGGTTTATATAATGCAGATATGTGCCAGTAGTATATGCAAATACAAATATATGGCACATATATATGGAGAGTTATGGACCAGTCACGTGCAGATGTAGGCATTAGCTACTAGTACTAGCTGCCAATATATCAGCCATGGCCGTAGCCATAGCCGTTGCAGTAAATAAAAATAAAAAAAACCTGTTCCCTATTCTCAGTCACCCGTGTTCCGCAGGGTGCTAAATACACTCACAGCGCGACACAGAGATTAGGAAACACTTGTCTCTCCAGACTCCACGTTCGCAAGCCACCCAGCACATGCTGAGTCTCTGCTTCGCCCACTTGACGTCCGGTCAAAGTCAGACTGGAAGTTTAACAAACCACTGCTCCCACTCCATCTAACCTCTGCCACGCTACCACACTGGTCAGGCTTCCACAGCAGGCTTCCACAGCAGGATGGGCGAGGCGGCCCGGCAAGGTAATCGGGCGGGCTTTCAGACAGGCGGGCGGGTTGCTTCAGCACAAGTTCCCACTCCCAGAGCTGCAGCGGCTTTATCCCTCAGGTTAGAGCTCAGAGAAAAGCACCCACAAACGCATCAAGCTGCATTGCTAGTTCTACGTACTACTTGCAGCAGCTTCCGACACAGTGTTATTTTAAGTATTGATTATTGTAACTATGCATTCCTTGCTTATCCCTGGCACCAGTGAAAGTTTCCAATATTAGGGGTCCTACCTGCAAAATGCACCACTAGTCTAAGGCCACCTGTCATTCCAGTGAAGGATTCCCATATTAGGGTTCCTACTTGCAAAATGTACCAATGCTCCACTAGTCCCAGGCTGTGTTTCACAATGTCTCCCATATTATGGGCCCTGCCTGCAAAATGTACCAATGCTCCACTAGTCCCTGGCTGTGTTTCACAATGTCTCCCATATTATGGGCCCTGCCTGCAAAATGTACCAATGCTCCACTAGTCCCAGGCTGTGTTTCACACTAGTGAAAGTAAATTAGCAAATTGTGCTGTGGTAATAGCGCCCAGTATGCCCCATAGAGTCCTATGGACTTTAAAAAACGGGGACTTACAGTCTTACCGCAACTCGGGATCTGACGCTAATAGCGCCGGACCGAGTTGCGGTAACACTATTTGCGTTGGCAGTATCCCGGCGGATTTACGGCTGGAAATGCCACCAAGCTTGTGATAGAACCCATAGAACCTTATGTTTTCTTCTTACCCCAAGCCCCACGGTATTAGAATGCATCAGCCATGTTTGTTTACAAGTGTAATGTGCTGACCTCTCAGGTTTTCAAGGAATGAGTGTATTCAATGATAGCACTGGGCATGACGTTACTTGATCTTTCACACCCATAATTCCACATGAAGCTATTAACACCAGCAGTGTCAAAGCAGGAAGTGACGCCTCCAAAAATACCTTTAATTATACCACAATTCATTCATTAAGAAAAATGAAAAACGAAACGAAATGGACCCATCTTCAATAGCACGTGTACATGCATGCATGTATCCATTAAGCATGCACAAGTGTACCCGCCTCAACCATCAACAAGCATTGGCAATGCCAACAGTTTGGGCTTTTGTGTAGGCTTGGAAGAGGCACTTGCCAGTCAGTGTCCTAGTGGTATTAACTGGCTTTCGATGGTAGCAGCTGCAAAATGGTGCAATTAACCTGGGCCTCTAAAATCGGTTCCTGGCAAATGCCTATTAGTATACACAAGCCAAAATCGTTGGCTTGCCAATGCTTGTTTAGTCCAAGGTGCTGCGCATTTTGAGGAATTCATACTTGCCCAATATCTTTACTTCTCCGTGCTTGATCCTGAAGAATCCCTTGCATGGTTGCAGCATCAGTATGATGCCAAACACATGGTGCCTGGTCAGTTTGGGTCTGTTGGTGGTAGTGGAGGGGGATTTCATTTAGGACTGTGTGGGAAGAGTTTAGGGTGTGGGGGAGACAGCAGGGTAGACCTCTGGGTGAAATGAGCAAGTATTCTGGTCATTGCCCCCAATCAATGCCTGACTAACACCTTCTTGTCCTGACCAAGACAGGCCCTGCCCTGACGGGCAGAATTCCCAGCAGGCCACTGACCACAGCACCTGAGCATGGTAGAGCGAGCTTTGAGGCATTTCTCAGCCTGCCAATCAGCATGCTAAGCAAGGCAAATTAGGTGACGGCGGCCCCAAATTTCAAGTAGCCCTTTCTCTAAACAAAAGGTTCTTGCTTCCCATAATTCTTAGCAGTGGCATATGGTCATTGACTTGAATTTACAGACTGGCCGTTCCCTCTCATCTGCCAACTCGCAGATGCCTGGTTTGTTGCACATGGTGTACAATGTATCGATGTGAGAGAGCGAGAAAGAGAGAGGCGGATTGACAGGGGCAGTGTGAGCTAGTGAAATAGGACCTGTATTCAATGAGTGGTGGGAGTTCAGGGTTGCAGGTTGTTTTGACTTGTAAGCTCTACTCCTCCATTCTCCTGACTGTCTCCCCTCCAAGATCTCCTACCGCTTTACACTACATACACAAACACCCCACAGTTGGCCACCACAGGCCTAGCTGTTACCACATTAACAGTAACCGAGCCACGACAAAGTGCTTCTCTTTAGCCCTGTCGCACTCTCCCACATCAGCGGCTAACCAGACTCAAAGCGCTGTAGTCTATCTGATCTTGGGCTCTTACCTATAGATAACATGCTACCAAGATTATCTGCCACACCCATGGAAAGCAGACAGACACTCATGAACCCGGTACTCCCAACCTGCACCCATCAACACCACAGGTTTTGCATCTGCCATTCCCACTGTCCCACTAATGAACCCCGCCCCCTTTTTTTCTTACAGGGTCAAGTGCAGCGAAACCACCAATGTTGCAGACGGGCACTATACATGACCATTTACATTACATTATTTGTACCTTGATTGAATTTTTGTTTGGAGGTTTGGCAAAAACCTTTATAGAAACTAATAAAAACACAAAATACAAACAGCATTGTAAGCCAAGACTATAAGCTTAATGGTTATTGGGTTAGTGTTCTGGGAGAGACCCGGTCGTCAGCATGCAGAGAACTGGCAGAACATTTTGTATGGAACCTTTTTAATTCCTTGAAGGACACTCTCTTTTGTGAAGCTGACCCGAACCCAGTTCCTGGAGAATAACAATCCTGACAACTTTAGTTTAATACAGACCAAAGCAATTTCAATTTGTTTTGGCCTCAATTTGTAAACACGCCCTAATAAACCCTTTATAAACTATATAAACTCCTTAAAGTCACACATCCGGCTTGGTCGGGTCTGTTGATGCATGTCCAGTGTATGAAGAACTAACATATCATGTATGGCTTCAAGCGCCCAATGTCTTATGGTTCCTGATCTGAAGGTACATGTTATAGGACAGACCAGGGTATTTATTTTTATTATTTTAAATTAATTATCTTTCTATGTGCACATAACATTTGTGACTTCACATTGCACTGGGCAGGAAGGGAGAATGGGAGTTTGCAGTTTCTAAATGAAACAAAAAACAAGACTATGGCTCATGTGCAATCATTTTTGAGGCATTCGATGTATCGCAGACCTAACCAAGCGGCGCAAATGTGCATTAGACAGAACATTTTGTCAGAGATTGGAAGGCCGTCCCTCAACAGTTACCTTCGTCAACAGCCCCTTGATAGCTCCGCCACTTCGATGATGCACGACTCGTGCATTCCATATCCGGAGGCAGAACTCCGCCTACGGAAATGTTTGACTCTGGCAGACTCCCCAGTAGACTCGACAGCACAAAGAAAACACGGCTCCTACCTTGTTTGGGGCCGCCGTTAGTAGGATTACGGCAACTCGGTCACTGTAAAAGCAAACTGGATTCCTGATCGACGCCTTGCACCTGGGATTCTCTTGCTGCTGCTTCGATTGGAATCCAGGGCTACTCCGGCTTCCTGCTTATTTTGTAGAACTCTCTTTTTAACCTACTGTCACCCACAAGCCCTGGCGACTTCCCTGCTATGTCATGCACTTGCCAGCGACTAAATTGCCATTTCCGGGTGTTTTACCACTCTGCCAAAATTTCATTTTGGAAACTCGTTTTTCCAGCTGGTTTTGTGTAGCGGATTTTACCGCCACACAAGGGTGTGGCAATTACCAGGTGTGGTATTACCGCATGGGCCAATTGCCGGTCCCCCATTAAGTCGCCTGGGACTCCAAAATGGGCAATAAATAGTCTGCATGACTTGCAAGCATGCAATCATAGTGGGGCAACTGGTAATTACTGCATGTGGTAACGGCAAACGAGTTTGGATCTCATGATCAGGCCCTAAGGTGAGTTTATGCGCCTAGACTTCCCTGCTAGCCTCTGCCGCTTGAGATACTTTTCAATGCCTTTGTTGAATTATTTATGCAGCAGCTGCTGCTCATTCTTACTAACTTTATCCCCTGTTAATAGTTGGTATCTGCAGCCACGGGGTCCCGGGGAGACCCACCCGCCATAAGAGACTACCCTAACACGGGTCTGCTGCCGTTGGGCTCCGGGCGCACTAACACCACCTTTATTATAAGTTGCGACGGCTCAACGTAGCTGTCACGCAATCATGTGACACATTACATTTCTTCCTTTTTACAGGGAACAAACTGAGCACCAGTTGGTCAGTTGTGAAATAACACATAAACACATAACCCAACATGGGCAGAAAAATGGCATAACAAAACATGGCTGCAACATTGGATGAACAGTAAATTAAACTGGGTGTTTTGCATTTCAACACAATGGCATAGCCCCCCACGTTGCTTGTCCCATAGATTGCTTACTCTGACATTACATAGTCATCAAAAGGGGTAGGCCTCCTGCTTTCCCGACTTGGGTACCTACCCCCTTTTATACTGTCTTACCTCTCCTGACAACATGCTACATTCCCCCACCCTCCTGAAAAAAATTGAGTTTTCGTGTCACCGTTCCTCTGTTGTCCGCGCCATGACCATGGACCCCATCAACTGAACAACATCCATGGGACACGGTTTGTATGTGAGGCACAACTTTCCTTCGGGATGTCTGTTTCTCACTAACACTGTGTCACCCACAACTAGGTCTTGTGGTTTTAGGTTCTTTCTCGTGTTTTCCCTTTCGTTTCATCATCTCCTGTCCTCAAAGACTCTCTTGTCGTCGATTTCACCTGGGACTCTTCCTTCCACCTTGGGAATCCAGCCTTGGAGACACCTTTGAAAGAGGGCCTCTGTCGGTGCGACTCCTGTGGCACTATACGGCTTAGACCTGTACTCCTGCAAAAACTGATATAGCGTCCCTTTGAGGCAGTTTCCTTGTCCTTGAGCAATGCAGAAGATTTTGTTTAGAGTGCGCATAAAACTCTCCGCCTCGCCGTTTGCTCACGGCCAGACAGGTGATATCTTCCGATGTACTATTCCGCACTCCCACAGGAATTCTGCGAAACATTCCCCTTGGAACGGGGGTTCATTGTCAGAGAAAATTGCCCGGGGAAAACCGTGGGTCACAAATATATTTTCCATCACATGGGCCACTTGCTCGAATGTTGTGGATTCTACCAGCTCCACCTCTGGGTATTTGGACCACTTGTCAATCATGACCAGAAAATGCAACTCACAACCCGTGAAGCCAAAGTCAATGTGTACAGTGTCCCACGGTCCATCACTCCGGGGCATGGACTCAATTTGTGGTTGTCGGTTGGCTGGCGCTGCGGCCTGGCACCATACGCACCCGCTGATAAAATCATCCACGCTCTTCTCTAAATTAGGAAACCATACCTTCATGCGCAGTCTCGCTTTAGTCTTTGCCGAACCCTGATGTCCGTTGTGTGCCAGCTCTATCACTCTCCGTATGAGTACCACCGGGATCCCCATCCTACTACCCTCAGGAGGAGGCCTTCATCTGTGATCGACAGCTCGTGAGCTCGTGGCGTATCCTCCACAACTGTTCCAACTCTAGTTGAACCGCCTGGACTTTCCGGTTGAGATCCGTCAATATGTTTTTCCAGTCACCACTTGACATGGCTGTCTTGACCAGGCTGAAACACTCATCCCATTCAGATGTGTCCAAGATTTCTTGGACCGATAGTGAAACTGGTTTGGCCGACTCCACTACTAAATGGACGTGGTCTTCAGCTTCAGTTTCTTCGCCGCACTCAGTGTCCTCCTCTTCCTGAGGGTGCAGTGATAGATAGTCTGCCAGGTTATGCAACCTCGGTCTGTACACTAGCTTCACCCCATATTCAAGCAGTGTGAGCATCCACTGCTCAATTCTTGGGGTTGGTTTTGAGGATGAGACTGCCATGATGGGTAACGGTGGTTTATGATCAGTGACAATTCTCCCGGCTTTCCCAGAATGTAAAGTCGGAAGTGGTGACACCCCCACAGGACTGCCAGAGCCTCCCTCTCGATTTGGGAGTAGCGTTGTTCAGTGCTGGACAGGGCCTTACTTGCGGACACCATGGGCTTCACCTGCCCTTGCAAGTCGCTCTGGGTCAGTATCGCCTCCAAGACCACCGAACTGGCATCCACCACAATTTCTGACTCCTTCTCTGGATTGAAGAAAACCATGGGGACTTTTTTCATAAGTACCTTCTTGATGGTTTCAAATGCCTTCTGTTCCTTCTGCGTACATTCCCATGCCGTATCTTTTCTCGTTAGTAGTCTGAGAAGCTCGGATATGGTCGCAAGTTTCAGAATGAGCTATCGATATTGCATGACCATTCCGAGGAAGCTCTGGATTTCCAATGCATTCCTCGGTGGCCTTGCCTCCTGAATGTCTTGTACCTTGCACAGCTCCAGCGCTATGCCACCTTCATGAAAGATGAATCCAAAGAACTCAATGCGTTTTCACAGGAATTTGCACTTTTCCCTGTGAAGGGTGAGTCCCAGCTGCTGAATTATCTGAAGCATCTTTTCTAATCTTTCCATGTGCTCTGCCTCCGATGTGGTGAATACCAGTATGTCGCCACTTAAATTGATAACTCCGTCCAGTCCTGCTAGGGCCCGACAGATCATATTCTGAAACACCTCCCCTGCCGTGGATACCCAAAACTGAGGCCTTGCACTGGTACAGGTGGAGTACCAGCTGGTGATACCCTGTTCTCAGATCGAGATTGGCGAACGCGCAGGCTCCTTGTACCTCCCCCACCACATCATCTAACGTCAGTGCCAGGTGTCTCTCCCTCCTGATGGCCTGGTTGGGGAGCTTCATGTTGACACAGATTCGCACTGACTCCTGTTGTTTAGGTTTCTGCGCCACCACTATGGGAGACACCCACAGGGTTGGTACTTCCACTTTCTCAATAATGTCTAGATTCACCAGGTTTATGAGTTCCTGATCCACCCGTCCCCTTAGGTGAAATGGTAGCCGACAGTGCTTGAGTGCCACTGGGCGGACCGATTCGTTGATGTGCAACTTAATGGGTTCTCCAGTCATCTTCCTCACAACCACAAACACGCCCTTGAACTTCTCCAGGACTTCATTAATGTCTGCCGCGTACACCCCAAATGCGAAATTCACAATTCCTAATGCTTCAGCTGCCGCACAGCTAAGCAGCGTGTCCATACTGATTTTTGCCTTGATGGGATGTCTGTCATGTTCCACCTTTGTTATGAAGACGCCGTTCAACGGAATGGGTTGCATGCACCTGAATGTGAAGATCTAGGCTTTCGCAGCTGCTAGCGGTGGCGAGCCCGGCAGGGTCTCGTAGTGTTGTAACGCCATCACACACACTGATGCCCCCGTATCCACCAGGGCCAGTGTCTCTTCCCTCCTATGCTAGAGATGAATACCTCCTCCTCCTCTTCTTCCTCCACTGCTATGTCGTGCTCCTCACAATCGCCCCATTGTTCCACCATTGCCATGTTTTGTTGTCTCGAGACTGTTGTCTCGAGACATTGGTATTCGTCCTGCTCGGGCCTCTCGGGATCGCCACTGGGGTGGGGACCTTGCACCTTCTGGCGAAAAGTCCAGTTTCTCCACACCATCCGCACACCCTACCCTTTGCCGGGCATTCACCCGAATGTGGGAGGTCATAACCACACTTTGGACAGGGTGTGGGAATTTCACTGCTCTCTCTTCTGGGAACCCACCTTGGCTTTGCCGCTGTGGCTCCTTGCTGCCGACACACTGCACATACCTCCTCCAGCTTGAGTGAACGGATTGCTGCATCCATTTTGGAAGCCCTTACTTCCGCCAGTTCATGTGGCCTGCCCATCTCCAGGATGCGAGCAAGCGTGAGCCCAGGCTCCCTCAGTACTTGGCATTGTAGGCAACCTTGTATGAGCTGATTGCAGAACATCACATCTTCATTCTTCCAAGCACATGCGCAGCAAGATGTCTAAGACGTCCATAAAACTTGTCAGGGGACTCATCTTCCTTCTGCTTGGCGGCACACATGACGAACCGCTCGTAGTCTTGATTCGCCAACAGCATAAAATGTTCTGTCAAACAATCGTTGGCTGCTTGGTACCAGTTGTCCCCTGGAGTTAGGGTTTTAAAAATGTTGTGTACCTCTGATTCAGCCAAGTATATGAGCGTGGACACTTTCGCATCCTCATCCGTCACCCCTGTGGCTCTAAAAAACATGTCTAGCCTCTCGATCCAGAGGTTCCATTTGGGCCCCAGGCTTGATGGTGTGCCTGTCGTGTCGATCTCTGGCATGGAGCCAGAGAGCCTTGCTGGTGAGGTCCCTCTCTTTTACAAACAGCACCTCCTGTCGGCCCCTGATCGTCCTCCTGCACATCACCTTGGTTCTGAATCATGGCTGCCTGTTTCCTTTGAGTCCACACATGTCTGAGCGCACAGGCACTTCCGTAAACCTGCGGCCGCACCTCCCATGTGACAGAGCGCACGAGCACCTCTGGGCAGGCAGAGGACGCAACTCGGAGTGTCACTGAGCACCACCTGGGAGGTAGGAATTCTTTCTTCTGTACTCCCAAACACTTCCAGACCCCGTGGGCTCCTTCCTTTGTTCTCTTGTTGCCACCCTCCTGGTCTTCACACACACTTTGCATACTACTTTCCAATGTCCCGCTTTCTTTCCCTTTGTTCTTTCGTTTTTCTTTTGAAGATTGGGCCCCCCAAGCCTTCCATGTGCTGTGCACACAGCAGGGTGCTGCACCGTGAGTTCCAAAAACGTCTCCTGGGCGCACAAGCACTCCAAATGTGAGACGCTGCCAGTGGAATAATCAAAATGGTGGTCAGAATCTTACCGCAATCAGTTGACTGGTAGGCACTGAGAGGAAAGAACGCTGCCGTTGGGGTGGGGACCGAAATCTTCCCTCCTGCCAAGGTGTCCTTGTTGCCAATGTTAATAGTTGGTTCTGCAGACCCGGAGTTCCGAGGAGACCCGCCCGCCTTAAAAGACTATGTGGACACAGGTCTGCTGCCGTTGGGCTCTGGGCACACTCTGCTTGCGCAGGTGTGGGAACACCACCTTTATTACAACGTGCAACGGCTCAACGTACCCGTCGCGCAATCATGTGGCACATTACATCCCCTTCTGGTATGGGCTCAAGCAGTTAACAAGGGAGCTTTACACAGTGGGGGTCATTACGACCCTGGCGTTAAGGGTTTAACGGTGCCGTAAAAGGTGTCGGTGCCGTTAAACCCTTAACGCCTGATTACGAGGTCCCTTTGCGGGACCCGACCTTAATGGTTGGTTTTACCAGCCGTTAAAGTAGGGTGCCGCAAAGGGACCTCGGTGCTAATTACGGTACTGCAATTTGCGGTACCATACTTAGCGCCTTCCCCAGTCCCATTGAGCCCTATGGGGCGAAAATGGGAATGGGGAAGGGCCATGGTGAAATGGGGAAATACTGCCCCGCCAACCTTGGAATGGGGCGGTATTTCCCCATTTCACCATGGCGGACTTGTTACAACACCGCCACCAACCATGGTGCTAATAGCGCCATGGTTTAGCGCCGGGTTGTAATGAGGGCCAGTGTGTGTGTACATCTTCAAATCACTCCCACGTTTCCATCTTTCCTTTCCAAGTGCTGACACATTGGTTGTAGCAGGAGCATCTCAAACATGAGTTGCTGTGTATAGAAGAATGCAGTGTGTGGAGTCCCTGGGAAACCCAATGACAGAAACCAGGATCTGACGAAGTCCCAAGCCAGCAATTGAGTCACTAGACCAGATCTTCTTCCTATTGAATGACTCTAGAAATCAATGTCTAATGGTGCAAATATATCTAGTAATCATTTATAATGGTACACAGATGTGCAGGACACTGTTGTACTCACTAGTATATTATTTATTTCACTTTTCTGTGAGCTGAGGACCATGGCTCATAAGTGGCTTTTTCATTTTGGGTTCAGGATTCAGTTCAGTTGGTAGTCTGCACTATACCATTAGTCAATGTTATCTTTGAAGGCAAGACAAGTATTCTAATGAACCATGTACGAGTGAGTATTAGCTAAACTGCGTCACTTCTGGGTGACCGAAATGTGGGCATTTTCGGCAACAAGTGCACACAGAAGTAGTGGGTTGCACCGAAGCACAACATTTGGGGAGCTAGGATTTGCGCTAGGGTGTTGAGGTTTCACAGTTTGCAATGTAGCCAAGTCAGGAGGCCACATCTCTCTGGATGACGAGAGAAATAACGATACGAGGAAAGATCAAATGAGAAAAAAGAGTCAATTGGGGATTACATTGGAGGCAGGATCAGGTGGTAAGGGAGATCTAGGAGATCATTACCTACATGGACCTCTGCTGGCCAGGTTCTGACCAGTTTGCAAATGTCAACTTTGAGCTTGTCAGTCACCGCAAATATCATTGTTGCTCTGGTCAGTAAGTCGAAATGTCTTTCCAAAATGTCTCAGCACCTGTGCAAAATTCCCTGAAACTGTTACAAAACTTCTCAGCAGCAGAGCTATATATATATATATATATATATATATACACATATACATCTTACTTTACTTATGTTGGGGCAGAGACACTTAAGTGGAAAGAGAAAGGCGTGTATAGAAAGCATTACAAACCGCCTGAGGCAAGGTAATACAAAAAAGAAGAGCCACAGAGAGCTAAAAGGGTTGCAACCAAGAGAATGGGAGGTCTATAACAAAATGGATGTCAGGACAGGGGGCACAATTCAAGAAAGTCAGAGAAACAGGCACACTTGGAGAGAAAAGGTGGAACTTTCAGTTCATGTCAAGTAGATAAAGGTAGCTGTGTGCCGCAGAGACTTTTATATTGAACAGTGGTCTCTATTAATGAGACATATAGAATGCATTAACTGTGCATAGAGTTTGTACAAGCATGTATACGACAATGAGAAAGTGCAAGAAAAAATATACAATTTGATACCTCCCTCAAGAGTATCAATTCAAAAATATCTAGGAAGAAAAGATGTATTCAGTTGTATTAGAATTAGACCCAGGCACATTGGAAAGAGGTTGAAAGGAGCATACAAACTGATGGTATGTTTTGGACACATGTGAATTGAGGTATGATGATCTATTATATGTAGATGGGTGACAGGCCAATTAGTTGTCTTGATTGGTGACCTGGAGAGTCTTTGCTAAAGGAGCCTGCCATATATCCACACTTCTTTTCAGGGGGTTATCTGCAGTAGGGGTCTGCAATCTTTGGCTTTTCAGATGTTTTGAACTAACGCTCTCATCAGCCCTAACCAGCACCGCCTGTGGCGGAGGTTCATGGGGGTCGTAGTCCCAGCACACTAGGGTTGCAGACAGCTGATTTACACTGTGTGCTGAAAGGCGAACTGCTGGGACTGTGTATGTTGGGCTAAACCTATTCATTATTAAAGGATGTTGTGGGCATAGTTGTTTGGCTGCAGTTTGCCCAAAGGTAGTGTGCTCTTCCGAAGGTTGTCCGGAGGGGAGATTTCTCAGATTAGGATGTGTCTATCTACCAGCAATTAAACGTGTGCTCCTGAGTAGCGATAATGCAATGCTCGTTGTTTACCTCACAGCTTGGAAATGTGTGTCCTCTCTTGTCCAGGTGAGCTCGCCACACCTGCTTTCCCTCCAGACACATCCTGATTGCCACGGCTCCCTATTCCAGTCCTCACTTGCAGCACCGACCCTATGCAAGTATTTCCATTTTGAGAAAGCTCCCTGAAATTACCTTGTAAACCTTGCTATGAGTGAGCGTTTGATGTCACAATAGTGTCCCCGACACATCTATCATGCAAGAGCTGGCTGGCTCTCCCCTCAGTTTGGGGATGGTTGCTAAGGTCTGTGCACCCAATAGCATGCACATACCTAAAACGTCATTACCTGCTAGAGAGGTGTTAAGAAGGATAGTAAAGATTTCACTTGAGATGTTTTCAAAATACAGGCCCAGCTGGTGCATCAAAAGCACATTAATATTTCAAATAGTTAACACTTTACAATTAAGAGGTTGGAGGTAAGGGATTACCGACACCGGTAAGGGTGCCGGTGCCGGTAATCCCTTACCTCCGTATTCTGAGGTCCCTTTGCGGGTCCTCCCTTAACACCTGGTTTTACCAGGCGTTAAGGACGGGACCCGCAAAAGGACTTTGGAGGTAATATCGTTATTACCGCCTTCCCATTCCCATTGAGCCCTAAGGGCCCTGGTGAATGGGGAATTACCACCCCCTCCAACCTTGGAATGGGGCGGTAATACCTCCATTCACCAGGGAGGAGTCGGTATGGATTTGGAGGCAACCATGGAGCTAATAGCTCCATGGTTACCTCCAACCTCGTAATGAGGCCAAGTGTCTTGATTTCCACATACGTCCAAGGAATCAATTATGAATTAATGTCCCGGTTGATAAATATAGGTGTACAATAGATACCTTTGCGTGTCTGAGGATCAGAAATGGAAGAAGGACAGAAGTGGCCTTTGAAAAGATGCAGACAATGGTCAAATAGGACCCCTCGGTCTACTGCCCTCATCCCACACCACCCACACCTGCGATTTTGTTTTTTCCGCACATTTGAAAGTGCATGCCGTTTCGGATTGGGGTTGCACTATTTAAATGCCTGGAAAAGCCCCATTCAGCGCCCAGCGTTGCGTAGTTGCACTCTGGGATTGGGGGAAGGGCATCCGAATGTGTGAATCTGTGGTGCACAGATTCTAGTGCCCTTTGAAAACCAGGCATATCTTTCCTTTATGCACATGACGGAAAACCAGCCCTATGTGTCTGAATGGGGCATTCAAATAAGATTTAAAAAATTGAACCGGTTCACAGATGTGTCAAAATAAACAGACATACACGACAGTGAATTGAAGTCTCCCTTAAGTGTGTGATGTCACTGTAGCCATCCCTCCTTTTGGCCTTAAATGTGTTCTGGTTGGTTACCAAGTGTGATGTCAGGCATATTGATGGCTGAGGGCCCGACTTCAAGTGTAAGCCTGTCAAAGGCCGTGTGCGCTGTGTGTCGCTGCGCGCAAATAAACACTCGGCCACTCGTTGCAGTGCATAAACCTGGACTGCCGTTCTAACGGCAGTTCCGGTGATTCCTTTATTTTCCGGATGTCACGTGACCCGCAAGTATCCTGGCACATGACACCACATTCCTCCCCAACTTGGAGATGTTTGTACAACAATTAACAAAACGTATATAACAGGTGTGGTGCATTCCAAACCTTCTGGACGTCATCTGGGCAGGCTCGCCTGCAGGTAGATTCCATCCACCATGTATCCTTGGAGGCGGGATGATGGTCTTGGCCGCTCTCTCAGGTGGTACCGGGGATTTCCCCTCTCGGGATAGTCTGCTACAGGGGGCCCGTGTCTGGTGTATCTCCTTGCCGGTGGGGTGTCTCTGTTTCTCGTGGTGTATCATAGGTCCGCGGTGTGCAAGGTGTTGCAGACTCTTCCCTTGCGGCTGTCGGGCTTTCTTCCCACAGCTCCGGTGGTACTTTCTGGAAATGTGATGCGTTCCTTGTCACTGTTTTGCTTCCTCTGATGGCGGTAATCATGCTGTGGTTTGCGGCACTGCTGTCCAAGGTTGGAATTCAAAGTTGAGGGACATCTTCTTGGGCGTGGCCCGGTTCTTGACGATGACGGTGTCTCCTGGTGTTAGATCTTGGTGGCTGGCCGTCGAGTGATGCTCTCTTGTTCATTTCGCCTCGATCTCATGGCGTCTATAGCTGGGATGTCTGGTTCAGGGGCTACCCACTGTGGGTGTATGGGGAGTTCTGCCTGTATGGGTACCCAAAACATGAGGGCAGCTGGGCTGATTCCTGTAGAGGAATGTGGGGTCTGCCTAAGGGTCCTCAGGAAGCGATAGACTGCCTTCAGCCAGGGATGTCCCCATTCCTTGGCGATGCGGATAACTTTATTGAGTGACCCCATGAACCTTTTGGTGTTGCCGTTTGCTTGTGGCCACTGGGGTGATCTGTTTGTGTCTTACGTTTAGGTCTTTGAAGAACGTGCGCAGCTCTTGGCTGGTGAACGGTGGTCCGTAGTCACTCTTGACTTTTGATGGGATTCCATGTGTTGCGAAAATCTTTTCCAATATGAGGATCATTGTCTCTGCGTTGGTTGACACTACGTGTTCTACTTCAGGATATCTACTGAATTCGTCGATCACAATGAGTAGGTATCCTTCGCCGGCGATTGTGCAGTGGTCCATGCTGACGGCTTCCCATCGCTGGTTGCTTCTTGGGGCGCTGATGATGGGTTCTGGGTGCTCAGCCCTCCGGGAGGCTTGGCAGGCTGCACAGGACTCCACCAGCTCCACTACCCGTTGTTGTATGTTGGGCATCCACATCCTGGATTTTAGGTATGCCGTTGTCTTCACGATGCCCTGATGTCCGCTGTGGGCTAACTTGGGGGCTCTCTCCTCTAGTGATGCGCGTAGCACAATTTGGTGGTCTTTGAGGAGCACTCCTTCTGGGGCGATTGAAAGCTTGTGGCAGACCCCGAATAGTGCTCGAAGCTTCGTTTGAGCAGATGTGGCGCATTGGGCCATGGAGGTGAGGAAGTTTTTCCAGTTACCTGACTGGATAGCAGTGGTGGTGTGTGTTAGGATGGTGTCGGCCTCCGTCTCGCTTGCTACTTCTTGCAAGGTCAGGGCCCGTGGTCGGGCGCAGACGATTACGTGGCATACGTGTTCATCTGTCTCTGTCGCGTGGCATTGTTTCTGATCTGTGTTGGGCTGTGGGTGACGGGACAGGCAGTCGGCTGGATTGTCTGTTCCTGGTCGGTAGTCCACCTCTATATTGTAGGGTTGTAGCTGTAGCATCAATTTTTCGATGCAGATGGGGGATGAGGTGCTGAGCCTCTGAATATTGGGATCAGAGGCTTGTGGTCCGGGAATACTTTGGCTTGCTTGCCTAATAGATACACCTTGAAGTGTCTGCATCCCCACAGGATGGCGAGGGCCTCTTTCTATATGTGGGCATAGTTCTGCTCGGGTTTGGTGAGCGCCCGGCTGGCAAACGCGATGGGGTACACGTTTCCTTCGCTGTCCATTTGGGTTAGTACTGCCCCTAGGCCAACCGGACTGGCATCAACTAAGAGTTCTGTGTGTTGAAGAATGCCATGGTTGTGGAGGTCGATAGGGTGTTTTTTATTTGTTGGAAGGCTTGTTGGTGGATGGGTGTCCACTCCCACTTCTGATCTTTCCTTGTTAGTTCCCGGAGGGGGCTCGCGATGCTAGCGAGGTCTGGTATGAATCTCGCACAGTACGTCGCCATCCCCATGAAGCTCCTCACCTCGGTGGCAGATTGTGGGGCTTTAGTGTTCTTGATATTGTTTACTTTGGAGGGGTCTGGTGATACTCCTTTCGCGTTGAATATGTATCCGAAGAAGCATAGTTCTTCCTTTGCAAATTCGCACTTTTCTGCGTTTAGTGTCAAACCGACCTCCTCTAGTCTGCATAGGACTGCTGCTAGGCGTTTGTGGTGTTCCTTTTCGTTGGATGCATATACGAGAATGTCATCACTGATGTTCATTGTTCCCTCTAGACCAGTGAGGACTTTGCGGATTTCATGTTGGAATACTCCCGCGGCTGACGAAATCCCAAAGTTTAGCCATTTGTATTGCCTCAGACCGAGATGGGAGGAGAATGTATTGGTGTATCTCGACTCCTTGGCTAGTCTGAGTTGGTGATAGCCAGATCTAAGGTCGAGTTTGCTAAATATTGTTGCCCCTGTGAAGTCGACAATGGGCCTCATTACACGGATGGCGGTAAGGGTTTACCGGTACCGGTAAGGGTACCAGTGCCGGTAAACCCTTACCGCCTTACTACGAGGTCCCTTTGTGGGACCCTACCTTAACAGACTTGATAAAATACTGGCGGCAACCATGGCGCTAATAGCACCATGGTTACTGCCGTCCTTGTAATGAGGCCCAATGAGTTCATCTATTGTTGGGGTTATGTGGCGTTCTCTCCCGATGGTTGCATTGGGGAGCCTCATGTCAATACAAATCCGTACCGCGTTGGGTTGTTTAGGTTTTTGAGCGACTACCATGGGGGACACCCACGGGGTTGGGCCTGATGTTTTCTCAATTATTCCTGCTTCTTCCAGCTTGGCTAGGTCCTTTTCCACTGCTTCTCTCATGTGGAACGGTATCCGTCGGTGACGTACAGCTTTCGGCTCGATGGTGGGGTCTATTTGGAGCTTGATTGTTCGGCCTTTCAGGCATCCGATGCCTTGGAATATCTTCTGATGCTGTTCTAGGAGGTTGTCGAGCTCATTGTGTTGGACGGAGAAGGCGAACTGTATTAGCTTCAGTTTTTCCGCTGTTTTGCAGTTTAGTAGTGTTTCGCAGCCAGCGTCAACGACGTACACACGTGCCCGGCATCTTTTTATTTTTTTTTATTTTTAGATTTATAAGGCGCAAAAGCCCGTGGGCATTCAGGCGCCGAAAGACAGCAGTGGTGGAGAAGCTAAAGGAAAATCCTAGTTAAACAGAAAAGTCTTTGGGCCTCATTACACGGATGGCGGTAGGGATTTAACGTTACCGGTATTACCGGTAACGTTAAATCCCCATGTGGATCACGACCCACTAATTACGGTGCTAATTACGGTGCCACTAATAGCGGGCAGGCCGCGTGCGCGCGACCCTCCATCCCATTAATTACGCCATGCCGCTATTAGCACAGCATCACAAGGCCAGTGCACATGCTAATAGCGGCATGGTAAATCCCCCCAAACCCCTTACCGCCATGGTGCAAATACCGGCATCGCGGACCACCTGTTAAGGGAAATGAGCAGTGTTCCCACCTGCCACAGGTGGACCAAATCAGCACAGGTGAAGGCAATGGAGACTGTGGCAGCTCAAAAGGAGCGCACCACACCCCTTCCCACACCCCTCCCCACACCAAGATGGTTTCAATACTGGCAGCATTACATGGCCTGGAGGACCTCATTGCAGCGCAGCTGCTACAACAACAGGCAGCACAAAGGAGATGCAGGAGGAGGAGGAGGAGGGCAAGACAGGCACAGCAAGCACCACAACGGCACCTAATCATACCACAGAGGCACCCATCAATACCCAGGATCAGAGCCAGTCCATTCAACCTGACCCCTGAGCAGATACACACCCTGTACCGTCTGGACAGGGCTACCATCACCAGCATCGTGGACATGATCCACAACGACATTGTGAGCCTCATAGACATCAGAACTGCCATCCCCCGCTACTGAAGGTGGTGAGTGTGCTCCACTTCCTGGCCACAGGCACCTATCAGCATACAGTGGGACAGATGCATGGCATCTCACAACCAGTATTCTCACGCACACTGAACCAGGTACTCGATGCACTCCTGAAGCATGTACCTGAACACATATCCATGCCACAGACTGCCCAGGAGATTGCAAACACAAAAGTTGGCTTCTATTCACTGGCAGGCATTCCACGTTGCATCAGGGCCATCGACTGTACCCATGTGGAATTGGTGGTCCCACATCGCAATGAAGTAGTGTACCGAAACAGGAAGCAATTCCACTCTATCAATGTCCAAATGGTATGTGACGCCAACAAGATAATCACACGTTGCTGTGCCAGATTCCCAGGATCAACACATGATTCCATGGTTCTGCAGAACTCAACTATCCCACGCTACATGGAGCGACACACCGGACAAAGTTTGTGGCTACTTGGTGAGTAGCAGGGCAAGCACATGGCAGCGTGATTTGGGGGGGAGAGATACATACTCCAACTGGGTGTGAATGGTGGGGAGAGATACATACTCCAACTGGGTGTGAATGGGGGGGGGGAGATACTGTTAAGACGGATTTCTGAACTCTGTCCTGGTGGCGCAGAGGTTCAGAAGGCCAACCTAATTACTTGGAACAGGGTAACCTCTGGACAAGCCAGACCAATCAAGGTAGCGATCGCGGCGGTCAAGACTAGGTCTCAAGAGGGGTGAGGGTGACTGAAAGCCCGCAATGAGCACACAAAGCAAGAGCGCTTACAAACTACTCCAAACAGTTGTTTATATCAAAAATAGATACACATTTATTATAAGGCCTTGAAACTAATGACCACAGTAAAAGCAGCAATATACAACGATATTAAACCAACACATACACTATCCACCCAATATATATACAGAATACACAGTTTCACAGCATTAGCAGCACGAAATATGTTATCCACCTGCAGGGGAAGGAAAACAGGCAGTGCGAACCAATGCGTGTGATATGTCCGCCTTCTGAGGCCCCTAACTAGATGGTAGTCCAATCCCTACGAAGAGTGGAGCCTAGCGCTCAAAAGTACCTGCACACGCCAGTGCCAATGGGCAGAAGGTGAAGCTCTTCGGAGGACGTTGGACAGCTCTGTAGGGTGTCCTAATGAAGGAGAACACGGTCCGCGACTCTAGCGCAGCCTCCACTGTGAGGCAGAAGCAGGGCGCGAGTACGGACAAGGGGAGCTGTATTTACAGCGGGGAAAAGCAAGGGGCACTGCAGGAGGGCGACCAGATCCTAGCTAATCTACTCACCGGTCCCCGAAGCAAGCAGGCCCGAGCTTCTCCTCGATAGATGCAGCTTCTGGCAGGTTCTGAAGAGCAGGGAACGTCTCGTCGTCGTGCAGAGTAAAAAGACGTCCCGATCGAAGAAACAAGCACAGTTTTGTCGCCACAGCAGGGCAACGGAACGGCCGGGTGTATTCAAGCCAAACGAGCACTGCTCACCTCTAGCTTAGGGTTGCTAAGCAAACGAAGCGTGTGAGCGTGCCCCGGACTCAGAATACCACCCAACCTGTCGGCGATTACAGAGCAGGACTCCTTAGTAAGCTGGTCAGTCAACTGGATGGCCCAGAGACACTTCCGAAGGCTTACGGCAGGAGTTGATGAAGGTGCCGGGAATAGCTGGTCCTGCTATTCCAATAGGTCGAAGCGCCAGTACAGGCCTTCTTGTTCGATCTTAGGTGGAAAGGGCTTCACCGGACGACAGCAATGAGGAGCAGAAGTTCTTCAGGGGGTCACCAGCGATTCCTCGGTCCAGCCTCGTGTTCGCAGGATACTTGGCTCCTGTATCCCTGGGTTCGTAAGAACTCAGGAGATCGACATGGTAGTGGTGTTTCCAGCTCCCTCTTATCCACGGTTCCCTTCGCGCCAAAACGGAGGGGAGCCAATGGGAGATCCGCTCATCAACACACATACCATACGTGGACCAATCACGGACCACAGTGGTCCCAGGCATTCACACCACCCTAGACTCTCTGGCACCCAGGATGTGTATTGGGACCAGACAGCCCAGCCCACATCCTGGGGGCACTCAAACGACATGTAGAAGCCCGCGAAAGCAACCGTGTTTCGCGGGAAACTACATGCCCAAATAAGGAAGGCCCCGGGTCGCCTGACCCGGGGGAAGGTAAAGGGAGCAAGACGGACAGTGGACGAGACAAAGGAGCCTCGTGGTCCGGCCATTTTGGGTAGCCGGGCCACCCTTTTGTGTTCGCGGCAAAAAGGTGCTCAGAACCGCAAAAGGAGCTCAAAATAAACCAAATGATCGCTGCCACCAGCCCAGTCCCTGAATGACTTGCACCGATCCAAAAACCATCCTACAAGAGTGTCTAGGGTCTGTAGAAGGCTAGAGACCCAAGAGAGCTGTAATTTAGCTTACAGTGCCCTCTTGTGTCGTGTTGCACTAAAATGGCGACACGATAAAAGAAACTACGGGAAACAGCGTTCCCCGGTACTGACTGTCTTAAGGGCATGTCAGTTTCCCCGTAAGAAAGGAGCGAAAGCCCAGAGGAGTACGGCAGAAGGCTGCACTTCTCTGGCAAAGTCAAGAAAACAGGTTGAAAACAATAGCAAAAAGTTTAGGGGTTGCCACATGGAAGGAAAGTTCCCTACAATAACGAAATCTTTCCTAACACTCGCCCCTCCCAGACTATGGACAGGGGGAACTAATCCACCCCTGGATGAGTCTCTTGTTCAGGTCGGTAAAACATTCTGGACAACCCATCAGCATTGCTATGTTGGACACCTGGCCTATGCTCAATAGTGAAGTCGAAGCCTTGTAGACTTATGGACTACCTAAGCAACTTTGGATTCTCCCCCTTCATGTTCATTAGCCACTTTAACGGCTTATGGTCAGTCTGCACAGTGAAGTGGGTCCCATAGAGGTAGGGCCGCAGCTTCCTTAGGGCCCACACAACAGAGAAACATTCTTTCTCTACCGTGGACCATCTGAGCTCTCTGTCCTTAAGCTGGCGACTAATAAAACCGATAGGGTGTTCCTTACCCTTCTCATCTACTTGTGATAGTACAGCTCCTATCCCAGTGTCAGAGGCATCCGTCTGCACGATAAAAGGTCTTTGATAATCAGGGGCCCTGAGCACAGGGGCCTGGCACAAGGAGTCTTTCAAGCCATTGAAGGCCTTCTCACACTCGTCGGTCCAAGTTACCTTCTTGGGTTTCTTCGGAGTTGTGAGGGCAGTCAGAGGAGCAGCTATGGTGCCATAGTCTGCCATAAAATTGCGGTAATAACCCGTGAGTCCTAAGAAGGCTCTCACTTGGGTTTGTGTAGTGGGGGTAGGCCAGTCTTGTACTGCTTGTACTTTACTGGGGAGAGGCTGTATCCTTCCTCCACCTACTTCATGCCCAAGGTATACCACTGAGCCTTGTCCAATCTGGCATTTACTCGCCTTTATGGTCAAGTGGGCTTTCTGAAGAGCCTGGAGCACAATCCCGAGGTGTTTCACATGGTCTTCCCAGGTGGCACTGAAAACTGCTATATCGTCCAGATATGCAAGACAGAATTCGTCCAACCCATTCAACACATGATTCACAAGCCTCTGGAAAGTGGCAGGTGCATTCTTCAATCCGAACGGCATTACCCGGAATTGGTAAAGCCCGTCGGGAGTTGAAAATGCTGTCTTCTCCTTGGCATGTTCTGCTAAAGCTATTTGCCAATAGCCCGCAGTCAGGTCAAACGTGCTGAGGTACTTGGAGGCACCCAAGGTATCCACCAGCTCGTCAGTTCGAGGCAAGGGGTGAGCGTCTGTCTTGGTGACAGCATTCAGAGCCCTGTAATCCACGCAGAACCTCAATTCAGAGGTGCCTGCCTTTGGAACCAATACCACAGGACTGGACCAAGGACTACTAGAGGGTTCAATCACCCCAAGGTCTAACATCTTGTTGACCTCGGTCTTAATATAAGACCGTACTTTATCCGACATCCTGTATCCCCTACTTTTGGTAGGTACACTGTCTCCTGTGTCAATGTTATGTTTGCACCAAGGTGTCAAACCAGGCGACTGTGAAAACAGGGGGGAAAACTGCCTAAGCAAACTTTTCACCTCAGCCTGCTGATCAGAAGTCAGGTGAGGGGCCACTCGGACACCCTCAACGGAGCTATCTGAAGGACCGCTTTGGAACAGGTCGGGGAGAGGTTCTGACTCCTCTTCCTCGACGTCTGACGCCAGTAGCAGTGCTGCGATTTCGACTCTTGGGACGAAAGCCTTCAGCCTATTTACGTGGAACACTTTTGGAGCCTGTCCAGGCCTTCCAAGGTCCACTAAATAGTTCACCTCACCCAGGGGCTCCACCACTGTGTAAGGGCCTGACCATTTGTCCTGTAAAGCGCGAGGCCTTATAGGGTTCATGATCAGGACTTGCTGACCAGGGGTAAAGTGAATTAAGGAAGCTTTCTGGTCGTACCAATGTTTCACCAGCGCTTGTCCTGCCTTCAACTTTTCACTAGCCAAGCCCATCAGGAGTACCATCCGTTTTCTGAGCCCTAGCACATAGTCAACTACATTGGTAGTAACAGGGGGAGTGGGCATCTCCCATCCCTCTTTGACGATGGCTAAGGGTCCCCGTACGGGATGACCGAACAGAAGTTCGAAGGGGCTGAAGCCAACACCCTCCTGTGGTACCTCTCTGTAGGCAAACAGCAAGCATGGTAAAAGAAGATCCCATTTTCTTCTCTGGGGCTCCTCCAGAGCCCCAATCATGCTCTTTAGCGTTCTGTTGAAACGCTCCACCAGACCATTGGTCTGGGGGTGGTATGCAGAAGAGAACTTGTAGGTGACCCCACATTCTTTCCACATAGCCTGCATATACTTCGACATAAAGTTGCTGCCACGATCTGACACAACTTCTTTAGGGAAGCCAACCCTAGTAAATATGCCGAGTAAAGCTTTTGCAACTGACTTGGCAGTTACAGTCTTTAATGGGATGGCCTCAGGATACCTGGTTGCATGGTCGACCAGCACCAGGATAAACCTATTGCCTGAGGATGTTTGCGGGTCAAGGGGACCAACGATGTCGATCCCTACCCTTTCAAATGGTACCCCCACAACTGGGAGCGGTACCAACGGAGCTTGGATTGTCGCGCCAACCTTACCAGACAACTGGCAGGAGGCACAACTCCTGCAGTGACTTTCTACTTGCACCCCCATCTTGGGCCAGTAGAAGTGCATAGATAACCTTTGCTTGGTCCTCTTTATTCCAAGGTGACCAGCAAGGGGAACTTCATGCGCCAACTGCAGGAGGAAGGGTCTAACAGAAAGGGGAACCACCAACCTCCTATGGTCTCCTTCTGTAGACTCTGTGGGCTCACTGTACAGGAGTCCACCTTCCCAATAAATCCGATGCTTCCCAGGAGGTTCACCCTCAAGCTGGGAGCAGGCCTGTCTCCTTAGGCCTTCCAGAGATGGGCACTCACGTTGGCCCTTACTGAAGTCGTCCCTATCAGGACCTCCTTCAACTAACAAGTCTTTTAGTTCAGGATGGTCGTTGGGGTCGAACACTTCAGGCATCGCCACCTCCTCGTCAGGCTCGGGCGATTGACCAACTCCCTCCACCGCAGTGGTAGGCGAGCTCGGGGGAATATTCTCTTTCCCCCGTCGGGACTTGTTGACTCCTTTCGCCTTGGGTTTCCCCTTCGGCTGGGGCGGCGTATTGGACTTGGCCAATGCTGCCCGTGCTTGAGACCGTGTGTAGGGTCTTTCGGCAGTGTCTCCTACGAGCCCTAGAGCTCTGAGATCATTGCCCAACAAGACCTTTCCCGGGACGTTTCTCTGAATGCTCACTGGAATCCTAACTGCTGTACCATTTAAAGTTAGATTAACAGGGATCACGGGAAACATACGGAGGGGGCCGTCAGCCAACTTAGTGGGCATCAGAGGAGCTCTGGCAACTTCCTCTGAGTCTACCAAGGTAGAATCCACTACAGTTCGACTGCACCCACTATCCCTAAGAGCTGGAGTATCCACTCCATTGATCAGCACACTGTCTTTAAAGTAGTGCTTGGTATTATCCGGAATCCTAGCATACGCCTCTGCGACTTTAGGCTCCCAGGAACCCAGGGACACTAAAACTACCTCAGCCTCTATTCCGCTGGGAAATGAGTCTGAGGAGAAGGATGCTCCTGTAATCTCTTCTTCCTCGTAGGAGGAGAAGGCCAGATTAGCGGAGTGGACCCCCAAAGGTCTAACCTTACAACGGGGATCCCCCTTCACATGGTCAGTTGCTCCACAAGAAAAACAAGCCCCATTGGGTCTGTTTACGTAGGGAGGCTTATTATAACCAGAGTTCTGTTTCGGAGGCGAACCTCCGCTACCCTGTGAGTTCTCGGATGGCTTACCCTTATTTTTCTTTTTGTGGCCCTTATGGGAAGATGATTTAGCAGATTCCCCACCCTCCATATCTTTGGTCTTTTTCCCTTCCTCCTGCTTACCAGGATGAGTTTTGTCCTTATGGGACACTCGATGTGACACCCATAAGTCTGCTGCAATGGCCAGCTTCTTAGGATCTATCTCCTTCGAATCGGCCAAATGCTGCTTAAGCTCCGGGGAAGAAGAAGCAAAAATGTGTTCCAGCATGACCAGATTGATCATGCCTTCGAAGGTAGAAACCTTATAACCTTCAACCCAGCCAGTCAAGTTTTTCAGGGACTCAGCTACATACGACACCCAAGTACCACCTTCCTTTTTCTTATACTCTCTAAACCTTTTCAAATATTGGGTCGGAGTCTTCCCAAACTTTAAAATGAGAGTCTGCTTCAACATTGCAAAATCAGCGCGCTCAGCCTTCGACATTTCCATAATGGCACTGCAACCAGAATGGGGCAGTCTGCTGAGTAACCATGCAATCTTATCCGCATTATCAACCTCTTGAACCTCGCATGCATACTCAAACGCATTTAACCAGTCCATAATGTCATTTCGTTCCTCATACACACTGAGCAGATCTTTTGGAAACCGTGGATGAGAGGAAGCCCCAGAACCATGTCCAGGACCCTTGGACCCATTTGCGAACTGAAGCTTGGCCAGTTCCAACTGGTGATCCCTGTCTTTTTGTTTTTCTGCCTGGTCGATTTTCAGTTTGGCTATGCTGAATTCAAGCTCCTGCTGCCTAGACCGCAGCTCTTGCTTCTTGAATTCAAGCATAGCCTCCCCATCAACACTGGCAGAGGAAACGTTAGACATTACATCCTCCCTGTCCTCGTGGTCGTGATGGATCAGTGCAGCGGCAGAACCGTCGGTTCTGCCAGTGAGAGCAGCCCCACCACCTTCTGCACTGTCCTCGGAAGTTATAGCGTCAAGCTGCGCTTCTTGCCACGCCACGATTCTCTGGATCATTTCCAATTTAGTGCCTTGAGAGGAAACCCCTCTCTCCGCACACATCTTCTTCAATGTTTCAGATTTCGAAGCATTTAAGGTTAATAAAGTATTCGTTTCCATACTGTTGATAGGACTATGGCCTTTTTAACGTTATATTCAATACTTTACTGCGTGTCCTGGTTGGAATAACCTGAAGACGCCTTAGCTCGTGCGCAACACTGGATACCTTCAGTCGTATCCCACCGCTGTACACCAATTTGTTAAGACGGATTTCTGAACTCTGTCCTGGTGGCGCAGAGGTTCAGAAGGCCAACCTAATTACTTGGAACAGGGTAACCTCTGGACAAGCCAGACCAATCAAGGTAGCGATCGCAGCGGTCAAGACTAGGTCTCAAGAGGGGTGAGGGTGACTGAAAGCCCGCAATGAGCACACAAAGCAAGAGCGCTTACAAACTACTCCAAACAGTTGTTTATATCAAAAATAGATACACATTTATTATAAGGCCTTGAAACTAATGACCACAGTAAAAGCAGCAATATACAACGATATTAAACCAACACATACACTATCCACCCAATATATATACAGAATACACAGTTTCACAGCATTAGCAGCACGAAATATGTTATCCACCTGCAGGGGAAGGAAAACAGGCAGTGCGAACCAATGCGTGTGATATGTCCGCCTTCTGAGGCCCCTAACTAGATGGTAGTCCAATCCCTACGAAGAGTGGAGCCTAGCGCTCAAAAGTACCTGCACACGCCGGTGCCAATGGGCAGAAGGTGAAGCTCTTCGGAGGACGTTGGACAGCTCTGTAGGGTGTCCTAATGAAGGAGAACACGGTCCGCGACTCTAGCGCAGCCTCCACTGTGAGGCAGAAGCAGGGCGCGAGTACGGACAAGGGGAGCTGTATTTACAGCGGGGAAAAGCAAGGGGCACTGCAGGAGGGCGACCAGATCCTAGCTAATCTACTCACCGGTCCCCGAAGCAAGCAGGCCCGAGCTTCTCCTCGATAGATGCAGCTTCTGGCAGGTTCTGAAGAGCAGGGAACGTCTCGTCGTCGTGCAGAGTAAAAAGACGTCCCGATCGAAGAAACAAGCACAGTTTTGTCGCCACAGCAGGGCAACGGAACGGCCGGGTGTATTCAAGCCAAACGAGCACTGCTCACCTCTAGCTTAGGGTTGCTAAGCAAACGAAGCGTGTGAGCGTGCCCCGGACTCAGAATACCACCCAACCTGTCGGCGATTACAGAGCAGGACTCCTTAGTAAGCTGGTCAGTCAACTGGATGGCCCAGAGACACTTCCGAAGGCTTACGGCAGGAGTTGATGAAGGTGCCGGGAATAGCTGGTCCTGCTATTCCAATAGGTCGAAGCGCCAGTACAGGCCTTCTTGTTCGATCTTAGGTGGAAAGGGCTTCACCGGACGACAGCAATGAGGAGCAGAAGTTCTTCAGGGGGTCACCAGCGATTCCTCGGTCCAGCCTCGTGTTCGCAGGATACTTGGCTCCTGTATCCCTGGGTTCGTAAGAACTCAGGAGATCGACATGGTAGTGGTGTTTCCAGCTCCCTCTTATCCACGGTTCCCTTCGCGCCAAAACGGAGGGGAGCCAATGGGAGATCCGCTCATCAACACACATACCATACGTGGACCAATCACGGACCACAGTGGTCCCAGGCATTCACACCACCCTAGACTCTCTGGCACCCAGGATGTGTATTGGGACCAGACAGCCCAGCCCACATCCTGGGGGCACTCAAACGACATGTAGAAGCCCGCGAAAGCAACCGTGTTTCGCGGGAAACTACATGCCCAAATAAGGAAGGCCCCGGGTCGCCTGACCCGGGGGAAGGTAAAGGGAGCAAGACGGACAGTGGACGAGACAAAGGAGCCTCGTGGTCCGGCCATTTTGGGTAGCCGGGCCACCCTTTTGTGTTCGCGGCAAAAAGGTGCTCAGAACCGCAAAAGGAGCTCAAAATAAACCAAATGATCGCTGCCACCAGCCCAGTCCCTGAATGACTTGCACCGATCCAAAAACCATCCTACAAGAGTGTCTAGGGTCTGTAGAAGGCTAGAGACCCAAGAGAGCTGTAACTTAGCTTACAGTGCCCTCTTGTGTCGTGTTGCACTAAAATGGCGACACGATAAAAGAAACTACGGGAAACAGCGTTCCCCGGTACTGACTGTCTTAAGGGCATGTCAGTTTCCCCGTAAGAAAGGAGCGAAAGCCCAGAGGAGTACGGCAGAAGGCTGCACTTCTCTGGCAAAGTCAAGAAAACAGGTTGAAAACAATAGCAAAAAGTTTAGGGGTTGCCACATGGAAGGAAAGTTCCCTACAATAACGAAATCTTTCCTAACAGATACATACTCCAACTGGGTGTGAATGGGGGGGGGGAGAGATACATACTCCAACTGGGTGTGAATGGGGGGGGGATACATACTCCAACTGGGTGTGAATGGGGGGGGGATACAGGGCCTCATTAGGACCCAGGCGGTAAGGGGTTTACGGTGGCGTAAACAGCGCCGACCCTTACCGCCTGATTCCGAGGTCCCTTAGCGCCATGGCGGATTTAACACCTGCTTTTAGCAGGTGTTAAAATCCATGGCGCTAAGGGACCATGTTGTTAATTACACCACCGTAATTTACGGTGGCGTAATTAACGCCTTCCCCACTCCCATTATGCCCTATGGGGCAAAAATGGGAATGGGGAAGGGTAAATGGGTTAATGGGGACTTACCGCCCTGCCAACCTCGGAATGGGGCGGTAAATCCGCCAACCACCATGGCGTAAACATAGTTTACGCCATGGCGGTAAAGGTACGGCCCAGGCGGTAACTTACCGCCTGGGTCGTAATGAGGCCCACATACTCCAACTGGGTGTTGACTGGCGTCCGTAGGGAAAATGGACATACAGATGTACGCCAATGTCCTTCAGGGAAGGCCACGATGTACTTGAGAAGAACCCACATGCAATTCGAAGGTGCACAACATTGAGAACAATGCAGGTTGCGGAATATCAGACATCCATCCACATTGCACATCATGCCACGCCACATATTACACAAATCAGCAACATGGCGTCAAGACAGTAATACAGAATCAGTGAAGCACAACATCAATCCAGCAACGCGCCCTTGAATGTATGCAAAGGGATCACCCCTAGACATAGCACTGAACCACACACCTATGGCACCACTGAAGTGATGCTTCATAGCATGGCAACATCGGTGTCAGGATGTCAGTACACTAGCAGTGTGGTACATAATTTGGATGGGTCAGGGACACCTAAGACCTGGCCTCACCCAGGACATGTCAATTACTGTTGGAGGCATGAATGTGGCATTTCTACTTGCAGGGTCGACCTCCCCCTTGCACGTTGCTGTCACACAGACCATCTGCATGTATGCTGTCAATTCAGTACTTGAATCACAATGCAATGTCAATTTGTGAGATGTGAACAGGCCGATCTTGAGGTGAACAGTAACAGGACCCTGTTCATTCCCCCATACAGGTGATGCGAGCTATCCCCTGAAGACCTGGCTCCTCACACCTGTACGGAACCCACAGAACAGGCACGAGGAGGAATACAATCGTGCACATAGCCGTACCCGCATCGTGATCGAGCAGACTTTTGGACTTTTGAAGTCACGTTTTAGGTGCATTAGCAGGTCTGGTGGTGCTCTCCTGTATGGACATGAGAAGGTGGGCAAGATCACCATGGCATGTGTCATGCTGCACAATATGTGTATCAGACAGAATGTGCCACTGCCCCCTAACGTTGAAATAGAAGCACCCGATGAGGATGATGATGGTGATGAGGACGGAGGTGAAGGGGATGCAGGTGTTGCAAGAGGGGATGGCCAGGAGGGACGTGCTGTGAGACAGCATCTGATCAACCAAATATTCTGAGGAACATGTTTCCGTACTGTCACATGGATATGGGGGGTAATGCACTGGTGTATGTTTTGAAGCACGCAATGGACCCTGTCGCCAATAAAGTACACACACACAATGAAGATGTCCAAGCCTGTGTTTTGATCAGAAACCAGTGTATTGAGTGACATAAAGGTGTAGTAGTGCAAGCCCAAAAACATCCCACCACCCTTCCCCCCCTACAACAGACCCATAACACCCTTCCCACCACCCCCAAAACAGACCCATAACACCCTTCCCACCACCCCCCACAACAGACCCATAACACCCTTGCCACCACACCCACAACAGACCCATAACACCCTTCCCACCACCCCCCACTACAGTCCCTCATGTGTCTGCCATGTATTCCCTGGACAATGCATACAGAGGAATCTCCATCAACCCCCTATTTTCCATTGTCCTTGAAAGGATCTTGAGGGTTGCCAAATGTGCGCCTGGTGGTGCGCGATGAGCTCCGGAGGGGGCTTCTTTGTCTCGACCCGGAAGATGAGGACGGGGCAGACTGGCCTTGTTGGGAAAAGTGGCGGTCCATAGTGTCAGCCATGCGGACAAGGACCTCCCTGAGCCTCGCTATCTCATCGCATAGCCTGTCGGTGTTGGCGTCCATCCGCTCAGTGCAGTGCCTCGCCGCCTCGACAATGTTCTCTCTGAGATTGGCAGCCTCCTCAACATGCTGGCCGACCAGCACAGTCAGCTCGTTTTGGCGCTGCAGGATGGTGGTGAGTTGGGGGGCAGTGCTGGGTGACCGTGCACTGGATGCTGGTCCCTCCGATGCATCCACTGCAGCAGGTGATGGTAACATGGGGGACATGATTGCAGGGTTGGTGTCCTCAACAGTCCCATCAGACCCAGGGGTCTGGAATGGCACAGGCGCTGGTGTTCCAGGGGGGCTTGGGGTGTGCATCTCCATGTGCTGGCCTAGGGTGTCCTCCGGATCGGATAGGGGGGCAGTGGCGGCTGCCTCACCAGCGGAGCTAGCTGCAGCTGATGGTGGTCCCTCGGTGGCTGGCATTGGTGCACAGGGTTCACCTCCGGTGGTGGGGCCGCAGTTGGTGGTGCAGCTACTACTGCCCTGGCAGTGGCACCATGACGATGTTTCCTACCCGTCAGGTGTGCCCTTCCCCCCTTGCCCCTGGATGTTGTTGGGGTATCCTCCGGCTCCTGTGCCCTTGGCCTCTTGCATGTAGCTGGTGCCTTTGATGCATCAGCGTCATCCTCCCATATCTGTATGTGAGCCTGTGAGGGACGAGAAGGGGGATATCATTGGTTGCGATTCAATTTACTTAATGAAGATTACATGAATGATGCAGTTGTGGCCATTGGGACTCAGTGGTTGTGGATGCAGGTGATGTGCCAGTTCAGTGCCTCATCCATGCATGGGTGTGTTTGGGACTTGTCTCTGGTGATGTGTGCATGTGTGTGTGTTTGGGTCTGACACTGACATGGTGAGGTGTGTCCATGCATGAGAGGAGTCTGTGCTCACATATGGGAGTAACAGTACATTCACACCGCATCCTGTCATGTGTACACTCACCTCCATCTGAAGTGGTAGCCACGCCGATCTCCATGCTGCCCACTCCCTCAATGGATTCAACGGCAATCATGTTTGCGCATGTCTCCTCCCATTCCTTCATCCGGATTGGTGAGCCATCTTCACTGGCACTGGCAATGCGGTGGTTCTCAGCCAGGATGCCCCTCACCCGCAGCTTGAGGTCGTCCCACCTCTTCTTGCATTTGCGCACGGTGCGCGTGCTGGTGCCCACAGCACTGACTTTGAGAGCTACCTCCTCCCAGATGGCTTTTTTCTTCAGCAAGGTTGGCCGGCGCATGTCATTTGCAAAGACTATCTCCGCATGCTCTGCAAGGGTCTGTGTTAACATGACCAATTCCTCATTGGTATATTTTTCCTTGCGCTACCTGTCACTGGTTTTCTTTAGAGCCTTGGGCATGATGCAGGTGTCCCAGATGAATTTGCACTGCTCCCAACTCAAAACAGGTCCAGGGTGCAGAGGATGGCAATGGATTGTGTTTTCAAAGATGGCCGCCGTGCTCTTTCCCGTTCCTGTGCGATGACGCTATTTCCGGTTCCGCAATTTAACAGTCACCGCTAATAGCGGTGACCGCTAATGGCGCGAGGGCGGAGGTGCTATCTGCACTTTCACGAAAGGCGGTAAATGACTTTTTGGGGACTTTAGCGGCATGGCGGTAGGGTCATTAACGGCATGGCGCTATGCTCGTGTCCGCATACTCGTAATGGTACGCCATTAGCGCCCTCTTGCGAGGGCAGACACGTTAATAGCGCCATACCGCTAATTTGCAGTTTTTAGCGCACAATGTGTAATGAGGCCCTTTATCTGTTTGCGGAAAAGAAGATGGTCCTCCGTTTTACGTATCTTGATTGGAAGCGCATTCCAGGCTTGCACACCCCGAATATGAAAGGCCCGTCCCAGTCCCTGAGATATTTTAGTTCTTGGCAATACCAACAAGCACTCCTCCATAGATCTCAGGCATCTATTCGGATGATAAATATTGATCCTCTCCTTCAGATAAGAAGGGGCATTTCCGAAGAGGCATTTGTGGCACGTGATAAGCAATTTAAATTGAATATGAGCTGCCACCGGGAGCCAATGCAGCTTTCTTCTAGCAGCACTAGTAGGTTCGAAATTTTTCATCTGGAAAATAATTCGGACTGCTGCATTTTGAATTTTCTGCAACTGTTGAATGTTTGCTTTGCTAGTTCCTCCCAGCAGAGCATTGCAATAGTCAACACATGGCAGAATTACTGTTCTTACAAGTTTTATGCGGTTTTCCACTGATATTAGCGGGGCAACTTGTCTCAATACCTCAAGATGGTAGTTGGTATTAGAGGAGATGGCTGTGACATGTGCCTCACTGTCGAGGCTATACTCCATATAGGTGCCCAGAGTCTTGACTTTCTGCGCAGTTTTGATTTGATTGCCTTCAATGGAAAAACTGTTATATTTTTGATTTGATTCAGCTTGGATCGAGCGTGTTGTGACCCAAAAAGCATCAGTTCAGTTTTAGCAGCGTTCAAACAGAGCCAGTTCACTGACATCCATTGTTTGATAACATGATATATTGCCATCAGAGTTTGTTGATTGACTTCATAGCTCCCGGTTATGTCCAAAACCAGCTGAAAATCATCTGCATAATTGCAGAAGAAGATCCCCATGGTTTCCAACTCAACACATGGGGGTAGTATATAAATATTAAACAACAAAGGTGAGAGGCATGCCCCCTGGGGGACTCCACATGTTATTGGTTGTGGCTCAGAAACGCAATCACCCCAGTTAACACAAGACTGGAGGCCCTCCAAGAATGATATGAGCCAAATGATGGCATTGCTGGATAAGCCTCCAACAGTCGCCATTCTTTTAAGTAAAATGTTATGATCCAGCAAGTCGAAAGCTGCTGAGAGATCTAATAACATCAGCAGCCCGACTTGCTGTTCTCCAGTTTGCCAAGCATATGTGTTTGTAAGTCTAAGAGCGCGGATTCAGTTCCATGAAAGCTCCTGAAGCCTGATTGCTTCACATGTAGCTTACCGGTATTGAGTACGTATGACTGGAGCTGTGTAGTAGCTACCTTATTAATTAGTTTTAGGAAGAACATAGTATTTGTAATTGGTCTTAAGTTGGCTGCATCCAATGGATCCAGACCAGGTTTTTTCAGTAATGGAGTGACTGCCACACTTTTTATAGATTGAGGAACAGAACAAGTGCGGAAGGATAAGCCAACAAACTGGATGGCAAAATTTCCCCTGGACAATTGGTGGGGTGCATATTTTTTAGTATCTCTAGAATTTCAACTGGGTTAGGTTCGGTGAAATTGAAGGTGCCTGGAGCAGCAGGTATAGAGGGGGGATCAAGTGGAGGAGGAGTCGGCATTTCCTGTTCAATTTTCTTTTGAGCTTTCAGCAGCTTATCTGCGAAAGCCTTCTGAACTCTGTTGCAATCATCAATAGTGGGTTTGATATCAGAGTTACAGACCAAGGGTTTCTCCCAAGTTCCGAAGAGATGGAAAAGTTCCTTTGTCTTATCTCCAGCCTAGTTTATCTGATCATTATAATAAGATTTCTTCGTCTCTATGATCAATGTCTTATATTGCTTTTCAATGAGCTTCCATACTAACAAATTCTCATTAGATCTATCTTTATGCCAGGTGTGTTCTGCCTGTCTTTTGTTGGTTTTAAGGTCAGCTAGTATAGGAGTGAACCACTTATGGCGATTAGGCAATTCTTTGATTGTTTTGTCTTTTAGGGAAGCGTGCTTATCCAACATCTCCAACTTGACCTCATTATAGACTTCTGTGAGCCTCTCAGGATTATCCTGTTCTTTAGTTTTATCCATGAGATAGCCCACTTAAGTCTCTAAAATGTCAGAGGTCATTCTTAAAGTTACGCAATTTAACTGTATGTGCAGTGGTATGCACTCTTACTGGTTTAACAGGGAGCTCCAAGCAGCACGTCAAGAGATAATGATCGGACCAGATGCATGGAGTAGTGGAGATAGGCCCAATTTGGACATTTCCTCCTCCTATCCAGTCCAAAATATGTCCCTTGATATGGGTCGGCTCGGTATTACAGTAGACAATATGATGGGTTTTCATCATATTCTCCAATTGTGCTTTTTTATCTGTGTTATCATCATTCCATAGATAAAAATCACCCAGTATTACTAGCCCCGAGTTAGTTGTCAGCAAGGGCGTGACTAGGTTAACTAAGTCGTCATTAAAGTTACCTCCATCACCTGGTGGACGGTAAAGTAAGACAATATTCAAGCTATAGTTCGGGTTCGAGGTCAACTTGACATGGATAATATCACAGCCCATACAGTCTATTTTGACCTCATAGAACCCCAACACTTTTTTACATATTAGGGCTACTCCGCCCCCATACTATTCTCTCTATGTTTCCCAAAGAACATGTATCCAGTAGGGGTCACCTGTTCAATAGTTGGTCCATGTGCTTCTGTAAGCCAAGTTTCCGTGAGGCACATAGTATCTGGTTTGTGTTCCTGAATGTAATTGTGTATTTCAATACCATGCTTAACAAATGAGCGAGTGTTTAGAAGGGCAAAGGTTAGGTTAGTGAGGGTGCGAACATTCCTCCTAACACAACCAATGTTGTCTTGTTTATGTTTGAGGTATGACAAATGGCTTAGCATTTTCAATCCCAACAGCAATCCCAGCATTGGAAGATATACCCTCGGGCAAAACAGTGGATTCCCCCATATGGTTAGGTTAATAACAGAGTGGTAAACCTACCCCTTGGACTTCTAGTAGTCTCAGTTTAAGAGAGTGGAACGCCGAAAACGCCCGTACGCGCACGGACCCGCACAGACCTGCTCGTCTTGTTCGCGCCGGCACGTTCGTGCCTGAGGACGAAGAAAATGCGGGCGGTGACTACAATACTTCTGGGTAATGTAGTTTAATCACCCGCTTGACACGTGTGTACCGAGGAGCTCTGTTTTAGCACGTGGATGAGGCAGCAAGATACAATCTACTACTAAACAACAACAGTGAAAGGCTTCTGGTGTCATTGTGTGAGAAGTCTGATTTGAAAGACCCTTGCACAGGCAAAGGTTTCTTGCATCTGTAGGCGTACAGTCAAACTTTTCTCTCATGGAGTTTAGGTTTTGGGCGAAGTTTACTGAATGCTGTTGTTGGCATTACATTTACTGTTGCACCGGTGTCAATGACTACCCGCAGGGGTTCTCCATCAGAGATGATTGTGCATGATGGTCTCTTTCGTTGTCGGGAACGACGTGGTTCAACGGCTGAGATGAGGTGTACACGATGTATTCGTTTGCTCACTATTTTCTGTTTGTCTTTGTCCCTGCTGTCGGGGGATTCGCTGTCGTCACTGTCGTTGCTTTCGCTTGTGTCTGGGGATCTTTGGGTATGGTCTACGGCTCTCCCTTTTCCTTTCTTGTTTGACTGATGAGGTGTTTCTCTGGGGGCAAACTTCTTCTGGCGCTCTTGTGTCTGTCGCAGTGTTTGCTCCCTGTCGTTTCTGCTTGGCGGGTTTAGACAGACTGCTGCGTAGTGGTTGAGGCGGTTATATTTCCGGCATGTTGTTCCCCAAGCGGGCAGGCCTCTCCTCTGTGCCATGGGCCGCTGCACCATTTGCAGGCATTTTCCCTCCCTTGTAGTGGTTGGGATTTAGAGGTGTTTCCTCTTCGCTCTTGCCTTTCGTGGGTGTTCTGATGTCTTGATATGGCCGCAACGTCTTCCGTTGGCTTTGGGTTGTCAAGTGGAAGTCTTTGGATAGCTGCTTCGATTACTGCTACCTGGTCTTCCATTTGCTTGCAAAGGCGTGCCATTTCTAGGATGCGGGATAGGGGTACGTTCTTCTCCGAGAGGATGGCCCATCTTAGTTTTTCGGATGACACGCCGTTTATTATCTGGAGGCGGATGGCAAACTCATCATTGGGAAATTCGCAGCCGACCGCCATTTCACGGAGGCGTGTGTGAAATTTGTCAACCGTTTCCTTTTCTCGCGGTCTGTCCATGCAGAAATTAAAATGTTCATAATCTGGGTTGAGGTCTGGTTTAAACATGTTTGTAAGTGCTTTCTTCGCAGCATCATAATTGTTTGCATCTCTGCGGTCTTGGATAGCGTTAAACAGGCGCAGGGCTGCTGATCCGATGTTGAGCAGGAGAAAAGTGTGTTTCTTCCTCGCTACCGTGATTTCTCTTGCGTCGAGGTGCATTTCAAATTGTTGTAGCCAGATCTCCCAGCGAATGGCTGCTCCTGTGGTGAATGGGTCGAAAGGTGGCATGAGTGTGGTGTGCGCTGGGTCGGGGTGATCTGAGGTGATACTTCTCCTGGTTGACGAGCTTGTGTGGGCCCTGGAGGGGCTTGTCTCCCTACTGGACATGTTGTGATTTTCGGGGTGAGGAGAGGGGCACAGTCAGAGTGCGTGCTTATTTGACTACACTCACCGGCGTCCTGAGACTGGTGCCTGGATGCATGAGTCGTGGCCTTAGTTTGTAGTGCTGTTCTCCGTTATCCTGGAGGTCTTCTTATATATATATATTCCATATATGAGGTCTGGATTGTGGCTACCTGATGTTGTCCTTTTCTTTTCCTTGGATTGAGTGTCCAAAAATGAAGAGGAACGTATTCCAGTCTTTGCGTTCTTTGCGTGAGGCCCCTGGAGCGTTTGGGTGGGGGTGGCTGAAAGCAGGCTTTGTTTCCTTGAGCGATGATTCACTGTGTATACAGAATGTTGGGGGCTGAAAGCATGAAAGCAAGGCTTTGCTTCCTTGAGTGATGATTCACTGTGTACACAGAACGTTGGGGGGCTGAAAGCAAGGCTTTGTTTCCTTGAGCGATGATTCACCGTGTACACAGAACGTTGGGGGCTGAAAACAAGGCTTTGTTTCCTTGAGCGATGATTCACCGTGTACACAGAACGTTGGGGGTGTGAGAGCGAGGCTCTGCTGCAGTGCGTGTTAATACCGGCACCATGAGATGCTGAATAGGCCTCTCACTCTCCCCTTGCTGCGCAGGGCTCATTTCTTTCCTTCGTCGCCAGTGTGATGTTGGGCATATTGATGGCTGAGGGCCCGACCTCAAGTGTAAGCCTGTCAAAGGCCGTGTGCGCTGTGCGTCGCTGCGTGCAAATAAACACTCGACCACTCGTTGCCGTGCATAAACCCAGACTGCCGTTCTAACGGCAGTTCCGGTGATTCCTTTATTTTCTGGATGTCACGTGACCCGGAAGTATCCTGGCACGTGACACTGTTAAGATGTGGGTTTGAGGTTATAAATAACCACTCAGGAGCCTTATTAGGTTTAGGTATCTTTAGTAAATCCACAGGAACACAGGTGAGTACATTAGGTCTAATACGGGACACGTTCATAGTGTAGAAGCACCCACCGGTCCCCTTTCTCTTAGGCTTCAGTTCTCAACTGACTCTCTGTGGAATCAGAGCAGCTTCACACAATAACATTCCACAGCCAACACTCTATATTCTACACTACAAGCCCACACACACATAACATGGAAAGACCAGAAAAAGTAAAACCCAACACATCTCCCCCCTTACATAGCAATATAGAATAATGGAGAGACAGAGAATCATGGGCACTAAACAAATTTGAACAGAAGGATGATGGACACTAAACAGTTTTGAAACTAAACATTAAATGAAACACAATCTACAGACATCCTCCTAAAATATACCCATCCAACAAACTACACCTAGCAAAAAGCTATCCCTTACCAAGTCCTTAGAAGGCTACAAATAGCTAACCCACTTCCAACAATCACAAGAACCATAACAGGCCTTTTATGGAACTCACTTCAAGGGAACCAGCCCACGATCTCATACACAACAATTTCCACCTACCTCACAACAATATCCCTGCATCATCATTCACTTACAACAGGTTGTGCTAACACAATCTACAGGGTAACCCCACTATCTGCCTAAAGCATAATATTTCAACTCCATTATGGGCGTCCCTCTAGAGAACCCTCTAGAGAAACAAATGCTCACAACTGAGCATATTCCAATTTCCTACACTCCACCACTCCAGGAACCATGCCTGAGCTACTGAATGCTCACCATTTGAGCATCCCAGGCTCCATCCTGAGCTACTAACCTGAGCTACCAAATGCTCACCATTGAAAATCACATGCTCACCATCGAGTAACCGATAACCTCCACACCACCGCTCCAGGCACCAAGCCTGAGCTACCAAATGCTCACCATTGAACATCCCCTGCTCACCCTAGAGCAACCAATGCTCACACGAGTGACCTCTACTCCACCACTCCATGCACCATGCCTGAGCTACTAAATGCTCACCATTGAGCATCCTATGCTCACCAGAGAGCAAACAAAACTAGCACTAGTAACCACCACTCCACCACTCCAGGCACCATGCCTGAGCTAATAAATGCTCACAATTGAACATCCCATGCTCACCATAGAGCAACCAAAACTCACCTTACTCCACCACTCCAGGCACCATGCCTGAGCTAATAAATGTTCACCATTGAGCATCCCATGCTCACCATACAGCAACCAATAACCTCCACTCCACCGCTCCAGGCACCATGCCTGAGCTACTAAATGCTCATCATTGAACATCACATGCTCACCATCGAGTAACCGATAACCTCCACACCACCACTCCAGGCACCAAGCCTGAGCTACCAAATGCTCACCATTGAACATCCCATGCTCACCCTAGAGCAACCAATGCTCACACTAGTGACCTCTACTCCACCACTCCAGGCACCATGCCTGAGCTACTAAATGCTCACCATTGAGCATCCTATGCTCACCATAGAGCAAACAAAACTAGCACTAGTAGCCACCACTCCAGGCACCATGCCTGAGCTACTAAATGCTCACCATTGAGAATCCCATGCTCACATAGGACAACACATAACCTCCACTCCACCACTCCAGGCACCATGCCTGAGCTACTACATGCTCACATTGAACATCACATGCTCACCATAGAGCAACTGATAATGTATTTCGCAAAATATTTTGCTCCAAAACACCGGCAATTGCATCCCGCAACACTACAAACTCATCGGCAACATCAATTAACATTTAGCATTGCACTTATACATTGCTTGCTACATAACAGTTGCAACCACTCAGACACATTCCATAAGCAAACAAATGAACCAGTACAGCATTGAATTATTTGAAATGTAAAACATTTCCAAGTTACACCACAAAAGAGTCTCAAGGTTCATGCTCAAAAAGTCCAAATTGGAACATACCTGTGGACAAAATTGTTAGATTAATGTAAGACATGGCATGACTGAACATTACCTAGAAATGAAATAGGTCTAAATATCCAATAATATTGGCCAATTCCAGGCACTTTCACTCTCAGCCTGTTGAGAATTGCCTGTGGAGAAATGGTAAGGTTAGTGAAAAACATTACTGTAGATTTCATTTTTTTTTTATCTCTGGTTGCATATGGTCCACACAATGTTCAGTAAATCTTGCCAAAAACAACGTTGGCACCATAAAACACCAAAACCAATTTGTACCACGAACACCACATATTTTCTTTTCACGATGCCATCATATGGCTCCAGCACAAAAACTGCCACCAAATAGCCATCGCAAACCATGTGTAAAATCACTACAAAATTTGGGAACACTTCCCACAACAAGAGGTAAAATCATAAATTTCACTGCCCTAGTAGTTTTCTCTCTCTCTATGACAACAGTGAAAACACCCAAGCATAGCATTTCCTTAATAATGTTAATTCGGAAAGCACAGTGTACATTACTAAATGAGACAGCTTGCACGAAGCACGTCAGACTTCTTGAATATTTTGCATTAATTTGTAAAAGTCACCATTGTACATATAGTGTTACCAGCTAAAAATATTTTCCAGCAAATGGGATCACGTTGCAGTCCCTCTGTTTAAAGATATTGCTGGCTCCGCATCTTTTGTCATAGGATCCGTTTCACTTGTCAACTTATTGCTGCCAAACACGTACGTTGAAATACTTTCAGATGGGACTCTTTTGTATTACAGCGATGCGTCCCTCTCTTTCTTCTCAGGGACGCCTCGCAAGTAGAAAGGTCCTTTTTTCTTTTCTCGACCTGGGCACGCTATGCGTCAGCAGCTCCTGCCGTTCGGAATGATCGAAGGCTCACACGGAACCTTCACCACGATTCCACCATCACCCTGCGCAGGATGGATGACATCACCATAAACAAATGAAGCCTTGACCTGCGCTGAGCTCCCAGCACCATCCTGCACTCGGCTACCAGCACCAACCGTCACCAGTGCTGGTATTCTTCGATGGTATGACAGATGACCTCCAAAATTAAACTCTGTCAAAACGATTTCACAGCAGGTACACTTGGTCTGAAATCACAGCAACCGCTCCTGTTTGCTGCTTACTTCTATGCTGGCCACAATAATCACTTGATAACTCCCCGGCCCCTTGTGCGCTGTCTATATCGGCCGCTGCTCACTTCAAAGGCCAATTTTCATATACGCTGACAGCCATGCAGCGTTGCCCTGCAAAATCACTGAGTTGAGCCTTTCACTCATCCATGCAGGCGCAGCGCGCTTACCTTGGGGGTCGGGGGGGCGGTGGATGCCTCTGTGGTTACTGCTCCTTGCTGGTGGGCAACTTCCTTGCCCCTTTTGTGTCCTGGTAACAGTCCTTGTGTGTACTGCTTGGTTCCTTGTTCCTTTTCTGTTGCTGCTCCCTTCAGTTTCCAACAATCCTCGTCGCCAATGTTAAAGTGTGGGTTTGAGGTTATAAATAACCACTCAGGAGCCTTGTTAGGTTTAGGTATCTTTAGTAAGTCCACAGGAACACAGGTGAGTACATTAGGTATAATACAGGACAAGTTCATAGTATAGAAGCATCCACCGGTCCCCTTTGTCTTAGGCTTCAGTTCTCAACTGACTCTCTGTAGAATCAGAGCAGCTTCACACAATAACATTCCACAGCCAACACTCTATATTCCACACTACAAGCCCACACACACATAACAGGGAAAGACCAGAATAAGTAAAACCCAACAGACACCACACCAAGGAGGCCAAACTGGTGTGTGAGATGCTGCCTGAAGAGGATCATAATACAATCATCCCAAAAGTATATGTTATGCCAAGCCTTTCACACGGACGTTATCCAAAGAAAAGAATTCATCCCTCTTTTAAGCCACCATCAGTGAATTGGCATGCATACACTTTCCTTGGTAAGGGGACCATCATAATCCCTACCGCGATCAGCTTTTATTTTCTCACTGACTCACGAAGGGAAGATGAACATCCTTGCCTGGCTACTGCATCACTGCAAACCAGCACAGAGCGCTTGCATAAGGCCGCAACACCACTTCTGCCTGACCCCAAAATGGCAGACCGCCCTCTTAAGCCCTTCGTCTTCAGCTCAGTGGTATCAGCTAAGATGAATTCCCAACAAGAAAGCCAGAAGCCAATACAGTTCAGAAACCTTAAAAAAGCGAATAAACTACCTGGGCAGAAAAAAGTGGAAAAGGGAAAGGGATTCAATGGACAGCGCTGGAAGGTTTCTGCAACTAGAGCAAATGTAGAGCGGGAGAGTTTAAGACAAGATACTGAGGGAGCCGACTAGACTACCAGAGACTCAAGCAAGAAACCCAGACTGTGGAACCACTTACCAGGCAGAAGGCGATGCTCATGCCCCCTATATGAACTTGAGTATCAAACTTTCAATTACGCAGCAGCCCTGAACAGAGAAAGTGGGTGAGGCTTATCACCATGTAAAAGACTTTACCTGCATACTCACAACCTCAGAGGAAAAGGAAGAAGTATGGTGTTGGCAGGCAGAGTAATTGTCAACTTAAAACGGACAAGGGGGCCCTTGCCTGTCATTGGTATCTTTTTAAAATATTTTTTATTGAATTTAGCTGAGTAAACTCATCTTTTTCAAAACAGTTTTACATGACATGCTTTAAAATTTGCAAATGTACAATTTTTTTCCGAATAACAAGGTCAAAGGAACATATATAAGAAAAAGGCAAACTCAAATGTTTTAAATACAGCGTTAAATATAATTTTTGGGGGACGGCAAGGCCACTAGCGGCCCTTAATACTGAGCCATATAGGCCCAAATAGCCGCACTCCAGCCCAGGCGCTCACAAAAGTGATATTTATCGCTATTAGTACTGTGAGCCACCATCAGGGGTTCGGATACTTTTTTTTTTTTAAAGGGGACCACGCTTTGCACAATTCATGCTCCCCTTAACAAGAAATAACACACATGTCTGCAATTGGAAATAACTATTTCCAGGACCTGGCAGTGGGCCAGGAGGTGTGCTATTGACTGGTCAGGGCGTTGGCTGGGGGACGCTAGTGGGGCACGGGGCTTGATGTCAGGAACTACAGCGGTGGCTTGGCCTAGGGCACCAAGGACAAGGCAAAGGCTGGGCAGAGGTGCAGAGGGCGGACTTTAAATGTGGATGGCTACTTGCAGATTTTTGTTTATTTATTGGACATTTGTATGGCGCCTATACACAAGTGTTTCAAGGAGTCACAAGACTAAAAATAGGGTGGGGGGAGAAACAGCAATAAATAGGCCTACTAGGCCTTGTGACTGTCAATACATGCAAGTGCAGAGACAATTAGTACCGGGGGCAGGGGGAAGGACAGGGCAGAAGGGCTAGGAAGAGGGAAAGGGGGAGGGAAGAAGTACAGGGTGGATGGGGCACCAGGGGCAGGGCAGGTGCTAAGGGGCAGTGCTGCGGGGAGCCAGGGATCTCAAGAGCCAGGGAAGCAGAGGTAACATCTGCTAGTGTGCGAACGGGGGGGACCAGATTCAGGCCAGTGGGGGAAGGGTGCCAGAGAGCAAGTGCTGTTAAGGGGTACAGGGGAAGACTAGACAAGGAGGACCTGGCTTCTGTAAGGCACATAAGAGACCATGCACCAACTCTGTGATCTGCAGAGATTTGGGGCTAGAGTACCGAAGGACTCTAGAAGGGAGGTATTTAGGGAGGGAACGTTGGATGTAGCGGGGTCCCAGGCCACAGAAAACCTTGTGGATGATGCAGAGGGTCTTCAATTTGATCCTTGCAGCCACCGGGAGCCAGTGGAGAGATTTTAAGGCTGGAGAGATGCAGTCTCTGGGCTTGAGGCCAAGGGTAAGTCTTGCAGCCCTATTCTAGATTAGTTGAAGAGGCCGAAGGGAGCAAAGAGGCAGATTGAGGAAGAGGCTGTTACAGTAGTAAAGCATAGAAAGAACCAGAGCCTTGAAGACAATGAGCTTATGAGGAAAGGGAGAATGCCTCTGAGGAGGTGGAGTTGAAAAATGTACTTCTTGGCAATGTCCTTGATGTGAGAGGAAAAGGAGAGAGAGGAGTCGAAGATGACCCCGAGACTTTCTGCCTCACAAGAGGTGAGGGGAGGGGCCCCAAAGAGGGCGGCCAGAGAGTGGGAGGAAAGCAGGGAGCAGGTGTCCCCATGAGAAGGATCTCGGTCTTACTGGCAGTAAGGCAGAGATCATTAGCAGAACACCATGCCTGGATAGCAGGCAGGCGGTCTGGTATGAGAGAGGAAGAAGTGGAGGTAGAAGAGGGAAGCTTAAGGTTGAGCTGTGTGTCATCTACATAACACTGGAAGTGAGGAGCAAAGGTGTGGGCCAGAGGGGCAAGGTAGGTATTAAAAACCTGCAGCGATAGGATAGAGCCCTTGGGGACCCCACAGGTGGAGAGTGAGGTGGCGGAGAGGAAAGTGCCCAATTGCACCTGGGAAGGTCCGTTATAAAGGAAGATCAGCCAGACCATTGCCAGGTCTGTGATGCGTAGGTTATCACAGAGACAATTTATGAGAATGGCATGATTGACTGTATGAAAGGCAGAGGAATGATCAAGAAGGATCAGAACGGAGGGAGAATTGGAGTCAAGATTTGAGAGCAGGTCTTCACAGGTGTTCAGGAGAGCAGTTATCGTGCCTCTGGATGCTCTGAAGCCATCCAGAGGCACGGAAACCGCTCTCCTGAACACCCATGAAGACCTGCTCTCAAGCCAGACTGGTGGTCGTGGAGGCAACCAGCAGATTTGGTGTGGTGGGTTAGTTCGGGGATGATCAGCGTCTCCAGGAGTTTGCCAAAGAAAGGGGTAATGGAGATAGGGCGATAGTTAGCCAGGCAGGAAGGTTCAGTAGATGCCATTTTTCAGGAGAGGGTGCACAAGGGCATGCTTGAGGGATTGTGGGGAAGAACCAGTGGCAAAGGAATGGTTACAAGTCTGTCAAGGTAGGGGCAAAAGAGGAGATGTTGTCCTTGATAGTTCTGGAAGAGCAGGGGTGCTCCTCTTTGCAGGAGACTTTCATAGAGTGGACTAACTCTTAGAGACCTTATCTGGTACAATGAGAGAGAAAGGGATAGGGGGAGAGGAGGGCCAAGGGAAGAAAGAGTGGAGGGGGGTACAGAGGGGGTAGAGGAGAGTAAGGGCAGGATTTCCTAAGCCTCGGTGGAGAAGTGGAAGGCTAGTGCAGTGCAGATGGCCTGGGAGGGAATAGGAGTAGATGAGACTGCAGTAGGATTGTCAAGTTCTTTGCAGTTTTTGAAAAGTTCACCCATGTTATTGGTGGCCCCAAGATGCAGGCTTGGACATGAGCCCTCTACTTGGAGTAGATGGTGAGTCGATATTGCCTTTGGAGCAGGGGGCAGGCCAGTTGGTCAGAGGATGTGCTTGAGGCCTGCCACTTCCGCTCAGCAACTTTGCACTTGTGTTTCAGAGCGGTCAAGTGAGAGTCATACCAAAAGTTGCCCTAGGAGGCAGGTTTCATGCGGATCCTTATGACTGGGGAAAGGATGTCTAGAGTGTTGGAGATGGAGGTGAAGTGCAGAGCCGGAATGAGAGTCCATAACAGGGGTGGGAGGTGGAATGAAGGTGGTGGAAAATGCAGCCACTGACACACGCTTCATCAGTCGAATGACAGAAAAGGAGACTGGCAGTGTGGGCAGAGGTATCGCCAGGGAGCTCCAGATGGGAGGAGAGGAGAGAGTGGTCAGACCAGGAGAGAGGGGTAGTTGGAGGATTGGAAAGAGTGATGTTTGCTGAGATGAGCGCATCTAAGGTGTGACCAGCACAGTTGGTAGGGCCAGAGGGAAGGATTCTGAGGGAAAGAGAGTACAAGAGGTCATGTAAAAGAACAGTGGAAGCATTAGGAGAGTCTAGATGAATATTAAAGTCACCAAGGAAGAGATGTTTGGGGGAGCAGGTCAGGAGAGAGGAAGAGAGGTCGGCCCATTCAGAGAGAAAAATGGAGGTGGGTGCAGGGGGCCTTTAGATATTGTGAGAGAGAGTGAGAGGGTAGGAGAGACACCCAGCCTACAGACGACACATTCAAAGGAACAGTAAGATTGAGTGGGAATGATAGTAGCAGGTCTCCAGTCAGGGAAGTCAGGGGTGACTCCACCTCCAGACCAGTTAATCCTGGGTTTTCGAGAGGATCTTGTAGCCTACAGGACGGAGCGTGTCAAAAGCAGTGACAGAGCTGGCATTGAACCATGTCTCGGCGAGAGCGAGGATGTCGAGGTCAAAGTCTTCGAGGAGGTGACATATCAGAGGAGTGTTTAACAGCAGAGTGAGCATTGACGGTAGCTAAGTGAAGCTGGTTGCCACCTTTAAAAGGTCTTTGAGGTAGGCTACAGGGATGTGGTATGCCATCGGTGGGGGGAGGGGCCACAGTGGTGGCAGTTGGAGGAGTGGGAGTAGAAGGGAGGAAGTTTATGAGAGATGTCCAGAAGGAGGGGGCTAGGGTGAGAGCCCTGCGCCATTGTCATGGTCATGAAGTCAGGGGCACAGGCATGCAGGGGTCGCATGCACAGGTGACCTGGGTGGACACTGTCCTGGCTCCTTTGGCGCCCGGCTCATGAACAAAAGTAAACAAGAACATCCATTTAACACCAAAAAGCTTTTATTATGGACATAGCACTTCAGATGCATTAACCTTGAACATTCCATTCATTAAGCAGGATGCATTAACCTAGAACATTCCTTGCATTAAGCAGCCTCAAGTGTATTATTGGGTGTGGCTGCTAATGGATTGCCTTCGCACATGCTCACTCCCTAGGAGTGGCAGGGTGTGGCTGGTAAGCCGGCCCTAATGGGCGTGCCCACGAGCTCAGCTATATAAGCTGCCCCGATTCTCAAGACAGACGCTTCGCGGTATTCTGCACTTGCAAGCAGCGTAACGCTTACCGTCGCCTGAGGTCAGACTTACCTTTGAAGATCCTGCTTCCTGGACATCCTGCTTCCTGCCAGCATTCTTACCAACTGGGGGAAGCTGTTCTTACCTGTACATCTCTTCGGCGAACCAGTGTTCATCTTTACTCTTTCCGGAATGCCGAAATCTTCATCTTGGCACTGCAGCATGACACGCTCCATCGTCGACAGCAGTGCCTGCAAGGAAAAACAGAAGACCTTGAAAAAACAGTCAGTTTAAGGTTGTGCTTCGCCATACTTCGCGCTTTTCACTTACCTGCTGTCGAACATTGCGGTAGCATCCATCTTCCATCCGGCCGCGTCTCGCGTCTCACAGCTGCATTGAGGCTGCATTTCCATCCAAGGGAAGAAAACAGAAGAGAGACATTATTGCGGGCATAAATAGGAGCTATATATAAAGACATTAAACAGAACGAACAGCATCACAAGAGCTCAAGAAAGACTTACAAATCATAAGGAGAAGCATAGTCGCAGCTGGACTGGACTAATCCTTATCAGGGATCAGTGAAGGAACTAGATCCCATTCGACGTGCCCCTGCCAGAAGTAGCAGGACGGAATTCTTATCTTCCATAATTCACAGGAGCAGTATCACCACTTACCAACGCTCACAGCTTTTCTACTGAAGGAGAGGCCTGAAGGGGGTGATTGAAGTTCAGGGAGGGCTGCAACCGTGCCTCAATGCCTCTGCAGAGACCAGGTGAGCATAACAGCCATAATAGTGCCCTTTTGGTACACATTAATGATGCACCTAGATGATGAGAAGCATGCCAAGAGTATTTCCCATCCGATTCCACCATTAATGGGAGGGGAGGTGAAAAAAGGGGATAGGATAGAGATCATATGGGGAGTCCATAGATCAGGAGAAGGGATAGTGAAGAGGAGGTTGGTGGTAGTCTGTTTGGGGTAAGTGCTGACGTAGGTATTGGCAATGGGGAGGCCTGGGTTGGAGGCCAAGAGCGCTTTCTTAAACTGTTTCCTTGCGTTCCTTGCCTCCTGATTGGCCAGCTCTCTCTACCAGGTGGTAATATATAATTATATAATGCAATCATAATCATTGAGCAAAGCAAGCTTGTCAGACTAACTACAGTGATTGTTAGTGCAGTAGGGTTGTAGTATGGAAGACTGGATGGAACTATTGATCACTACTTCATATAAACATCTAGTTAGCTTTCTGTATTTATTATGTAAGAGGAAAAAAAGTAAGAGACTAAGGACAGTGGGTGGCATAGCAGTCAGGGAACTGAACAGATGTATGCAACCAGCAGTTTACAGAACTAGGTTTTCCATCAAAAGAATTAGGTCGTGTGATCATGTACATTGTCAAAAGTGTTCACTCGTCATAATGATTCACCTTCGTCCTACAAAATGAAATATAGTTGACACTGAGATTTAGATACACTAACCTAAACTTTATCGAAAAACATAGTGACAAGGCAGTGTCTTACAGTAGAAATACTGTAATCATGCACTTTGTAAATTATGCACGTACACTTTGTGGAATGGGACTACGAAACGGTGTTTTAAAAAAAACCAAAGTTAACACATGTCTTTGCTAAACTGAATTTAGTTAGCTTAATAAACGTGTCATCCTAATTTACTCTGGTTTGCAATTATTTAAAATGTTCTTGGCTAGCACTCCCACAAAGGCCTTTTGCACTTTTAAGAGTAGAGGAGATGATAACTGCTGGACTCTCTCTCCATTAACTCCTTTGCCCCTGCAGTGAACATAGAAGAGTGGCTGGGGAGAGCCCTGAGGGCAAGGAGGAGTGCAAGATGAGTGGTGTTTTCATTGAACAGTGTAATTTAAATCACCAGCTGTGCTACACAAGTGTCCATTTACTCAGAAAATGTACAGATTTACATAGTAAATTGCTTTGTGACACTGCTTATCGTATGCCTCAAATTGTATTTGCAATTATATAGTAGCATGTACACTGTGAAATCGCTGTCATATATATTTGAAGGTGTTTTGTGTACATTGTGTACATTTTAACACTGCGCTTGACAAAAAATATTGGTAAATACGTTGCTTGTTTGATGTGTGCATTTTCCAAAACTTTTGCACCAAAGCAAGTTGATGGTATGCTTATCATTTGTGGAAAAAATGAGGAAAATCCAAGTAGACAATTTGGATCAATTGTGTTTTGAAAATCTGTTTTCCCTACAGAGAGCCCTAGTCTAAAAAAGTGAAAAAAATGCACTTTATCCAACTGCTCATACACTTTGAATGCATTCATGGATTATCACTAGATTTGACATGCTTCATAGGATTCGAGATGATCAATAGCTTACCAAACATGGTGAAGATCCAACAATCTGTTCAAAAGTTATAGGGAAAATAAGTTTTCTTTTTCCTAGGTAACCTGTGGATCCATTCATTTTATTTATTCAAAATATGCATATTATAGGGCGGTGATAGCCGCACTATAGTTAAGGTGAGTCGGAGACCCATAGGAACCCCTCAAAATTCTATTGTTGATGACTTTTGATTCCAGTAACGGATTCTGCCGAAATTTCAAAAGGGAGTAAAAGTCTGCAACCCCCACAAAGTTTCATAAAGATTAGTTAAAAAAATGTAAAAGTTATTGAGCGTCACATTTTTTTTTCTCCAAAAGTGCAGCCTACTTCCACTTCATTTTCCCAAAGACAAACAAAGGAACATGTTTGCCAAAGCGCACAGCCCAAACCGCTCGCCGGATTTGGACCAGGTCTGAAACAACTTGGGCACAAAGCATTGACTCGCGATCAATGCGTGGTTTGGGGTTATTCTGTGCTGTGGTTATTTTAAAATGTTACAGAGAAGGGGACGCAGGATCATGGTTTTCAGAAATGAAACTACCCCCATCTTCTTTTTCTCTCGATGCGAGAGATATTCGCGGCTGTAGCCGAGGTTATGGGAAAATGGCACACAGTAAAAAGCAATTTGCGGGATAAGAAAAATACAATGGCTGGAAAGCACTGAGTGAAATTTGGGAGTTGGAGGGGGTCCAGGGACTGAGTTTGCAACACAAAGCTTTCTGTAGCCTCGGCTATAGCTGCAAGTAGCTGACCTCTGAAAGCAAACTGCGTCACAGAAACAGTGTGTGCTCTGGTGGGAACGGGAGAGGGCAGGGGAGGTGAGGAGGCCATCTGCAGAGTGGGGGGAGCTGGCACAGATGAGGCGGGCACATGGTGAGGTGAATGGGGTGTGGCAGAAAATATTTATTTTACAGCCGTTTTGCAGATATTCGCGGCTATATCTGGGGCTACAAAGGACTACAGATAGCTGAGGGTATGTGTAGTTTGATATCCACAGTGAAATAGTTTGGGGTGTCAGTGTTTTATATTTTATTGAAAGTAGTTTGTTTAAGTATGGTGACATCAAGGGTAAAAACTCAGTGGCCATGGCCAAAGCGCATGGTCAGTGACCTGTTAGGTATTAGAGAGTCTTTTTATTTTGGATGTGTGTTGTTAGACGTTTGAGCATGTGAGAAAGATAAAAGAAAATAGTTAAACAAAATAAATATAAAAAGGAGCAATTGTAGTCTAGTTTTAGACACACCACACAATGGGGGTCATTACGAGTTTAGATGCAGCAATGGCTCTATTAGTGTCCGGTTCTCTGAATTGGGATTTACCGGGTCATTCCAACCTTAGAGGACCCGGTAAGTCCCCATTCAGAAAACCATTCCCCATTCCCATTCGAGCCCCCATAGGGCTCAATGGGAATGGGGAGGGAGCTAATAACGGGCCCGCAAACAGCGGGCCCGCTATTAGCTCCCTGGTCTCTTAGCGGCTCCCGCTAAGGACGGCTGGTTTTACCAGCCAGCCTTAGTGGGACCCGCTAAGGGACCTCAGAATGCGGCTGTAAGGGGTTAACAGCATTGGCATCCTTACCGGTGCCGTTAACCCCTTACCGCTGCACTCGTAATGAGGCCTAATGTATTTAGGTTGTGTATTCTCACTTATGGTATTATGTTGTGTGGGTGTGCAATGTTTGCCTATCTAGTTTATTGTTATGTTTTTTTTCATGATTCTTATTTTTCAGTTATTTTACATTAGTATGATATTGATATGATGTTTTATTTATAGCGCGCCCATACACAAGTGTTTCAAAGTGCGACGAGGCAGCAGGGGGGGGGCAAGGGTGGACAGGACAACAATCTTACTAGGCCCAGTAACATTGAGATTGTGCAAGTGTAGGGGAGAGGAAGGGGGAAAAGTGCCGGGGGAAGGGGAGGAGGATAAGTGCAGGACATGGGATCATAAAACAAGAAGTGCGAGAAACAGGTGACAGTGCAAGGTTAAGTGCAGAACAACAAGTGATGGATAGTGCAGGTAAGGGGACAGTAGGGTTACTGATACAGCCCCAGGTGCAGGGTTGCCAGGAGGCAATGCAGGCGTACAGCTGGGAGGACTGGGACCTGGACCCGTGGTTCAGAGGGTAGCCAGTTAACCAGTGCAGTAACAGATAGGCGATCAGTAGGGAAGAGGAAGAGAGCAGGCAGAAGCAAAGAGGAAAGTCTTGATCTGCTTCCGGAATCAGAGGTGATTCTGCTCAAGTTTCAGAGAGGCAGGGAGGTTGTTCCATAGTGAGGAGCCCCCAAAAGAGAGAGATCTGCCCCCAGCTCGTTTCTTGGAAAAACGCCTGACCCTCAAGGAGCTGGAGGTGGAGGAGCGAAGGGCTTGAGTAGGAAGATACTTCAGAAGAGAAAGATGGAGATATTTTGTTCACAGGCCCCAGAAGGCCTTGTGGATAACACAGAGGGTCTTGAATTTGATCCTTGCAGCCACTGGGAGCCAATGGAGAGATTTCCGTGCTGGAGAGATGCGATCCCTGGGCTTGAGACCAAGGACAAATCTTGCAGTCCTGTTCTGGATGAGTTGCAGAGGGCGGAGAGTAGAGGCAGGCAGATTTTAAAAGAGGCTGTTACAATAGTCAAGCCTAGAGAGAACCAGAGCTCTAGAGACAGTGAGCTTCTGAGGCAATGACAGGAGAGGGAGAATACCCCAGAGGAGGTGCAGTTGGTAGTTTGACTTCTTAGAGACGTCGGAGATGTTAGGAGAGGAGGATAGAGTGGAGTGGAAGATAACCTAGAGGTTCTTAGCCTTGCACGTGGGAGCAGGGGGAGGGACCAATGGAGGCCGGCCAGAGAGGGAGTACACGAGTAGTGTTGTTCTGTATTCATCATTTAAGTTGGATTGTAGTATAAAACCTGAAGTCAGTCTCCCTTTTAACTGACTTTTTGTTGCCACGGCTATGATAAAAGCCAATTAACTGTAGCCACGGGTATAATAAAAACATCTTTTAGTTATTATTTATTGTATTTGTTTATTTATGTATGATGAGTAGTCCTTAAAAGGACTGTTTTGGGGTACACTGAGTGTAGAACTCTATCACGTCAGGAGTACTGTTTTGATGTTATGAAGGAACAATGCTTTTCCTTCATCGGTTAGTTGTACTCCGTCATGTCTATAGAAATTGGCCATGTAGAATTGTATGTTGTCCGCAATCCATAATTGGTTGTTGTCTGTCATGAATGCTGAAACTGCTTTATTACCATTTCTCTGGGATTTCTCATTTTTACAATTAAATCTGGTGCTCAATCTCCATTTTTGCCTCTGAGTGAGATTGGAAAAGATAAAGATGGTGTCAGGAAATATTCCCATTCATTTTCCCATGGTTTGTCTCATCATTAAAGTAAGGGTCACCCCTTGTACATTTCCCAAGATCATTTATTTATTTATTTATTGATCACTTATTAGGCGCTTATATAATTAGCAAAACTGGTTCAAAGCACCCACACGGCAAACAGGGTGGGGACAGGGGAAGGTAGACAATGAATTACAGCAAGGATAAATAATTGCATTATTAGTACAAACAAATAATGACAATAAAGGAAAGGGGAGACAAACCTACTATGTCTTGTGAGTGTTCAGAAAGTGCAGATGCAGAGGCGGGAGGGATAAGGTGCTTAGATGTTAATGGAGAAGTGCTAAGGGTAAATGCTAAGAGGAGAAGAGACATAAGTGCAACCACCCATGGGTAGGGTGAGCCCAAGTAAGTGCAGCACAATGAATTAGTATGACGTCTGGGTGCTATGTACCTCTCAGACGTAACAATTTTGGAAAAACCTGGAACCAACGCATTGCCCGCAATCCAAACCATTTAATTGTACAATCTCTCAAACATAGGTCCATGTTAATATTTCGTTTCTCACAATAAGCCAGCAACCAAAACAGCCAACTGTATCCAACAAGCCACACAGTTTTCAAATCAGCCATGATATCTGCAGTATTTCTCTGTTTCCAGGAAAATTATTCCTAGTTTGAATTTCTAGTAGTTTGTATGAGCAGGGTATGTATGATGTCTGTGTGTTGTACTTTCTAATTGGTGGATGGTGCTATTGTTAGTATTTGTGGCTATCGAGCAGCCGCCCAGCGTGCAGCATTGCTAGTCGCGGGTAGATGTACACCTCCCCCATTGCAGCCATAGCTATATTTGAGCAAGTGACATGTCGTGTGTTTGTGGACGTGTGGTAGCCGCGGCTATCTGAAATTTTGGGTGGGTTGGCATCTTATATGCATTGAGTGTTTTGGTGGATTATAAGAGACATAGGGAGTGGAGGAGGACTATGAGGAACGCAGGGGGGCTGGTAGGCATGTTGGGGACAGTGTTTGGAGTTTGGTGCAGTGGAAATGCAATTTTGAATTCAAAGTTTTTGCGAATAGCCATGGCTATCAGCAGATGCCTAGGAGGTGCTCTTGTATAGCCGTGTCTATAAAAAGCATGTGCGTAGGCACGTCAATACTATTCTGTGTTTCATTCATTGCGGCTAGGGCCGCGGGAATATTTAAAGCCGTGCCTATAAATATACATTTTCTGTGCAATAATCAAATGTTCATGTGCATGATACATTACAGAATTTTATCGGTGTGTTATTTTATGTACTTAGTTCACTTATTTGATTTGAAGGCTTGAAGGCCAATTTAATTTGATTTGGGGCTTGCAGGAAAATGTGCGTGCAGCAGCGGGTACAAATTAAGATCTGTATCTGTGTCTAATAGCCACGGCTATGAAAGATGCTAGGTGGGTTTGTGTCAGTTTCATTGTTTGTTATTGGTTGTTGTTACTTTTGCATTTGTCTAGGGCTTAGCGATAGGTTGTGCTGAAAACGTGTCAGCCATCTTATTAGTTTTATTGGTATATAGTCCTCTTTTTTGGTATTTGTTTTGGAAAGTATAAAAACCACAATGTTCTGCTGTTTTGTCCTTTTGATTCCTAAACTCTCAGTGTGCACATAGCAGGAGTCTGGTTGATGTGAAAGTAAGTGTTAATTATTATTTACACATTTGAAGGTGGTTTATTTGCAGTGTTGTGTGTGTTAGGTGTAGTGACCAATGCAATCAGATAGTGTTCATTATTATGTTCTTCATTTGCCGTGTTTGAGTGGCAAATCTTTTTTAATGTATTGTTTAAGTTTGAAAAATCTGGACATGTAGCTTTTGTATTTGTTATTCAGGCTGAAGGTTTCTTTGTACCTCTTGTACATCTAATGTATTTTTGAACTATGTTTTACTTGTAGATGTTTTTAGGTGTTTTGTGATGTAGGTCAATTGGTGGTGTTGTGCTTATTTTTGTATTTTCTTGTATCTGCATTGTTATCATTATCCCAGTGGATTTGCACTATAAGTTGTACAGTTAACTCCTGTGAAAGGTCAACCTATGTTCAATAGAAAGTGGTACTGCTGGAGATAGAAGCAGCAGACATATGGAAAGCTTTCTTAGTGATCTTTCTAGCCTTTCTAATGATTTTACATTGTTTACACATAATTTGATTCATGGAAAGATCGGGAGTCGGTAAAAGAGGAGTCTGTGCTTTTGATTCCGCTGTGGATGTTGTTCTATTAGTTGATGGAGGGGCTGCAGGTGGTGCTGATCTCCATCTATGTAAGGAATGGGACCCATGCATTTTTCTTTTATGATGGATTTTAATCATTATTGATGTTCCTAAACTTTGCGATGAAACATTATAAAGTCCACGGTGTAGAGTTTTATTGTAGAAGGTGAAGAGTACCTCCTCTGCCTCATTTTTTGCACAGTGCTCCTTTACTTTGAAGAAGCGCCAGCTGTCTGCTGTTTAATTCATTCGTGCGCATCGTTGGTCCAAATGATGACCTTCTCACTACTTGTGCTCTCATGTTCAGACATGTTGGAATGCATTAGCAGGGAGGAAAATATAAAACAATAAAAATGACAACACGAAAAATACAATGCTGCTAAAAATGAAAAAGTAAAATGAAAGTAGTTTGATAAACTATGTTTGTTTGATGACTTGTTCCCCAAGTTTATTTATCCTACCCTATTTTCTCTTGTTCTCGAAGTTTACTTATCCTACCCTATTTTCTCTTGTTCTCCATGTTGTCTTAACCTTCTCATAATTTGTTTTGCATGCTACCAGTATAATGTTCTTTGTTTACTTTCATTGGTCCAATGGAATCGCGTGTGTGTGCAGACGCACTTACGCACTAAGGCCCTTTCCTCGAATTACACGCTGACGTGCAATTTTTTCACGTGCCAAATCACTCCGTATCAAGCTGGCCACGCGAAAACACATGGAAGACCACGCTCCTGCCCTGAAGGCCATTTTCCTGCCCCAAAGAGCCCTGGGCACGCTCCCACCTGCCAACTGCTGCTGCCTGCCTGCTGCCCACGTGCCCTCCTATTTGGTGCCTGCACATCAGCCATCTGCAGGGTTGCAGTTGCTGTGACCACCCCTGCTGGAACAAAAGACTCTCGACTGGGATACCATCGCTCCACAGCCCAGCCCCAGGACCCAGTTGCCCACCCACGCCCGCCTCTGGGGTTGCCATGTCGGGCACACCACCATCTGAGACCACTGGCAACCCCCAGCCAGAGAGGCAGAGGGCCACCAGCTGCACTGCCACCGAAGTTGGTGTCCTGGTGGAGCAAGTCTTGGGGCAGTATGATGCCCTCTTCGGAAGTTTGCGCGCCGACAAGAAAGGACGGACCAGGATCTGGACGGACATCGTGACTGCCATCAACGCGGAGGGGGTGGCAGTCCGAAGATTCCAACATGTCAAGAAGCTCTGGGAGGGCTTGAGGTCCAGGACCCTCAACAAGGCCCGGCGCCTCGTGGAGGGGGGCCGGGGCAGCATGAGTACCATCCAGATGAGGGTCCTGGAACGCGTAGGCCCAGCGCTCCACGCCCAGATCCTTCGGAGGCAGACCCGTCCGGAGTTGAGCGGTAAGTGGCCAAGCATTGCTGTGTGAGACAGGTCATGTTGCAGGGTGCTGGTTGTCTGATACTTGCCTGTATGTGTGACATAGGCCATGTACGTATGTGTGTGTGCAGGGACATCATGGTCATGCATGTGAGACCAGTAATGTGTGAACCACATGGTTGGTGCATGTGTACAATGCAACATGCGGCGCAGTGTGGGGAATGCACACATTAATGCATGCCTGTCTCTGTTATTGGACATGGATGGGGTGTGAGAGATGGGTGTTGCTGTCATGGACATGTATGGTGTCCATGTCTGTGTGTCTGACTTGCATGTCTGTGACTTGGAAATGCCATGGATGCATGACACATGTCTGTGACAATGTTCAGATTCACTAATGCAGCCTACTCATCCTTGTATCCACTGTGTCTGGGGTGTACGAGGCCAGATGGATGAAACTAGGGTGAAGTGTGTGCATGTGATAGGCATGACCCATGATGCATGTGAGTTTCAAACCAGCATTGTATGTTTCAAGAGTCCCTTGGACATGTATGCTAATGTTCATAGCATGCGCCATGCCTGTTACTGCATGTGTTTTGCCTGCACTGGCCCATATGTTGTGGAGGGGCATGATGGAAGTGATGTTTGACAGTGCCACTCATCTGCTATTGCTTCCTGTCTAGGGGATCCATTGTACAGTACCCTGATGCTTGTGTTCTATGTCTCCCTCTACACAGCGGCAAGTGATGAAGAGGGTGGAGACGGTGCTGTGGAGCAAAGCGGCGGGGATGCCCCCACTGGCCGGCGACGCAAGACCCAGTCACCCTCCCAGAATTTACCATCGTCCGGGAGTGAGGGGACTGGTGCTGCATCTGCCACTACGGCTGCAGAGGAAGGGGTGGGTGAGCCCCCACAGGGGCTTGCAACGGCGGAAGACGGTGTGGAGCCATCCAGGTTGGTGGTTTCCACAGAGGAGGATAAGGCCGCTACTGAGCCGCACATGGGGCCTGGTGGGGGTGGTACCACTGGTGCAAGTGGTGCAGTCCAGGGCCAGGGGCAGGAGGCAGCACAAGTCACCGCGGAGGGGCCTGTGCATGTCGCTGTCCCTGACCCTGTGACTGCACCACCATGCACCAGCAGGGATGCCCCATCCAGGCCCGTCCGCAGGTAGGGGGGATGTCCATGTCATCTGACACTCCTCTACCTGCGGACGAGGGGACCCCTGGCCGTATGGAGAAGGTCCTGATTGGTGTCGCGTTGCGCACGCGTGACATTCGTGATGACGTGCGTGCTTCCCGGGGGAGCAGGCACGTCATCACGAAGAGCAGCGTGCCAACGTGGCCCAGTTGGGAGTGTCAATGGTCGGGGGTTTTGTACATGTGTCGGCCACTCTGGCGGCCCTCTCCTCCTCTGTGGAGACTATGCGCCAGTCGTTCTCCATGCCGTCTTCCGGCCCAGATGCCACCAGGCCCCCCTGTGGACCTGCCCTGACCAACGCAGCCAGATCGGTGGGGATCCCTTCCCTGCCACAGTCGGGAGTCGGAGGTCCAGTAGGGGTGGACACCAGAGCAACTGGACCCCAGCAGATGGAGGATGTGCCGGCATCATCGTGCAGGGCACGTGCACAACGGCGTCGGTGGATTCCATCAGCCTGGATGCCATTGTGCTGGCAGAGGCAGTTACGTCGGAGGCAGCGGCAGGCTCAACGTGGGAGGCATCATGGGTCAGGGCAATCTACATCAGAGGGACAGGCATCGGCCGGAGGGCAGGAGGACCCTGGAATGGGAGTGTCTTCCGTGTGGCAGCGGTTGGGCCAGCAGATAGGTGCAGAGCGGCGGCAGTCAGAGGAGGCACGGCTCACGATGGTCAGGGCGGAGAACTCCATGCGCAGGGCGCTGAGGCGGGCTGAGTGCCTCGAGGGAATTCGCAGGGAGTTGGAGGTGGACCTGGAGTTATCCCTGCAAGACCTCAGGGCCAGAGAACAGGCCCGCCTCCAAGACATTGAACAGGAGTTCGATGATGCCCTGGCCCATGACATCAACAAGTGAGCCGTTGGACTTGCCCACCGCCATTGTATATAGTTCATTAGTGTTAAGTTTCATTTCTTTTTTCTTTCATTTGGGGCGCATGGACTATGCCCCACATTTTTGTATATAGTTAGTAATTAGGTAGGTTTCATTGTAGGTTTCATTAATGTCGTTGGGCTCATGGACCCTGGATTTGCTATTTGTACATAGTTTTACAGTGAATTTTTCTCCTTCATCTCTATTTTTCTTCACCATGGAGCAATGGATATTACACTTTTCTTTCCCTTTGGATTTGCTTTGTTGGACGGTGACTTTGGACACATTTTCATTTGGATTAATTTGGATTCTCATTTTTTTTATTTATCATTTTTTGGGACATGCTGCATTTTCATTATTATTGACATTATTGTGTGTTTTTATTTCATTCCCTTTATTTTGACTTGATTACATTTTTGTTTCTTACTTCAATGTGTGGTCTTCTCTCATTGGTTTTATGCATGTCACAATGTGGGTTTTCTCAGTCATGTGTTGCCATTGTGTGGGTCGGACAGACTTGTACTCATGCGCATACTGCTTATTTGTGATCTATCATGTAATGGGGATTTCAATTTGGAGTGGATGTAAAGCTTGGTTGGGTGTTTGGACTGGAGTGCTGTGGGGTGGGATTTGTGTGGCCATAAGAGCCAGGGATCTGGATTGTGATGACGTGTTGGCTGGGGGAAATGTGTCAAGGCCTCCTGGCAGGTGCCTGTTAATGATGGGGGGGTGGGGGTGCAGGGGGACATGTGTGGGACATGTGTGGGGGCCTGCTGGCAGGTGTCCCTGACTGCTGGGGGGTGGGGGTGCTGGGGGACATGTGTGGGGGCCTGCTGGCAGGTGCCCCTGACTGCTGGGGGGTGGGGGTTCTGGGGGACATGTGTGGGGGCCTGCTGGCAGGTGCCCTGCACTGCTGAGGGGTGGGGTGGAGGGGGACATGTGTCGGGGCCTGCTGGCAGGTGCCCCTGACTGCTGGGGGGTGGGCGTGCAGGGGAACATGTGTGGGACATGTGTGGGGGCCTGCTGGCAGGTGCCCCTGACTGCTGGGGGGTGGGGGTGCAGGGGGACATGAGTGGGGGCCTGCTAGCAGGTGCCCCTGACTGCTGGGGGGTGGGGGTGCTCGGGGGACATGTGTGGGGGCCTGCTTGCAGGTGCCCCTGACTGCTGGGGGGTGGGCGTGCAGGGGAACATGTGTGGGACATGTGTGGGGGCCTGCTGGCAGGTGCCCCTGACTGCTGGGGGGTGGGGGTGCAGGGGGACATGAGTGGGGGCCTGCTAGCAGGTGCCCCTGACTGCTGGGGGGTGGGGGTGCTCGGGGGACATGTGTGGGGGCCTGCTTGCAGGTGCCCCTGACTGCTGGGGTGTGGGGGCCTGCTGGCAGGTGCCCCTGACTGCTGGGGGGTGGGGGTTCAGGGGGACATGTGTGGGGGCCTGCTGGCAGGTGCCCCTGACTGCTGGGGGGTGGGGGTTCAGGGGGACATGTGTGGGACATGTGTGGGGGCCTGCTGGCAGGTGCCCCTGACTGCTGGGGGGTGGGGGTGCAGGGGGACATGTGTGGGACATGTGTGGCGCCCTGCTGGCAGGCGCCCCTGACTGCTGGGGGGTGGGGGTGCAGGGGGACATGTGTGGGACATGTGTGGGGGCCTGCTGGCAGGTGCCCCTGACTGCTGAGGGGTGGGGGTGCTGGGGGACGTGTGGGGGCCTGCTGGCAGGTGCCCCTGACTGCTGGGGGGTATGGGTGCTAGGGGACATGTGTGGGGGCCTGCTGGCAGGTGCCCTGACTGCTGGGGGGTGGGTGTGCTGGGGGACATGTGTGGGGGCCTGCTGGCAGGTGCCCCTGACTGCTGGGGGGTGGGGGTGCAGGGGGACATGTGTGGGGGCCTGCTGGCAGGTGCCCTTGACTGCTGGGGGGTGGGGGTGCAGGGGGACATGTGTGGGGGCCTGCTGGCAGGTGCCCCTGACTGCTGGGGGGTGGGGGTTCAGGGGGACATGTGTGGGACATGTGTGGGGGCCTGTTGGCAGGTGCCCCTGACTGCTGGGGGGTGGGGGTGCAGTGGGACATGTGTGGGGGCCTGCTGGCAGGTGCCCCTGACTGCTGGGGGGTGGGGGTGCAGGGGGACATGTGTGGGACATGTGTGGGGGCCTGCTGGCAGGTGCCCCTGACTGCTGGGGGGGGTGGGGGTGCTGGGGGACATGTGTGGGGGCCTGCTGGCAGGTGCCCCTGACTGCTGGGGGGTGTGGGTGCTGGGGGACATGTGTGGGGGCCTGCTGGCAGGTGCCCTGCACTGCTGGGGGGGTGGGGGCACTGGGAGACATGTGTGGGACATGTGTGGGGGCCTGCTGGCAGGTGCCCCTGACTGCTGGGGGGTGGGGGTGCTGGGGGACATGTGTGGGGGCCTGCTGGCAGGTGACCCTGACTGCTGGGGGGTGTGGGTTCTAGGGGACATGTGTGGGGGCCTGCTGGCAGGTGCCCTGACTGCTGGAGGGTGGGGGTGCTGGGGGACATGTGTGGGGGCCTGCTGGCAGGTGCCCCTGACTGCTGGGGGGTGGGGGTGCAGGGGGACATGTGTGGGGGCCTGCTTGCAGGTGCCCCTGACTGCTGGGGGGTGGGGGTGCAGGGGGACATGTGTGGGGGCCTGCTGGCAGGTGCCCTTGGCTGCTGGGGGGTGGGAGTGCAGGGGGACCTGTGTGGGGGCCTGCTGGTAGGTGCCCCTGACTGCTGGGGGGTGGGGGTTCAGGGGGACATGTGTGGGACATGTGTGGGGGCCTGCTGGCAGGTGCCCCTGACTGCTGGGGGGTGGGGTGCAGTGGGACATGTGTGGGACATGTGTGGGGGCCTGCTGGCAGGTGCCCCTGACTGCTGGGGGTGGGGGTGCAGGGGGACATGTGTGGGACATGTGTGGGGGCCTGCTGGCAGGTGCCCCTGACTGCTGGGGGGTGGGGGTGTAGGGGACATGTGTGGGGGCCTGCTGGCAGGCCCCTGACTGCTGGGGGGTGTGGGTGCTGGGGGACATGTGTGGGGGCCTGCTGGCAGGTGCCCTGCACTGCTGGGGGGTGGGGGTACTGGGAGACATGAGTTGGTGATCATATTGCAACGTGACATGTGGCTTGGCTGGGGGGCATGCCCATGGTGGATGGGCTGCCTGCGGGACATGACCAGGGGTGCAGGGTAGTCCCCTGTGGTGTGGGCTGCCTGCAGGGGCCGTGGAGGGAGTAGAGGGGACACCTGGGAAGACCCACACTGCCAATTCACGTGTACACACACGTGTACACACTCCCCGCGCACCCCCGAAATATGTGTTCCCCGCTCTGACAGCAAAATCGCGTGTGAAACTTCATGCGCAGCCCGGTAATACACGTACCCTACTCCAATCGCGTGTGAAACTTCCCGCGCATCCCCGAAATACACGTACCCAGGCCAATCGCATGTGAAACTTCCCGCGCACCCCTGAAATACACGTACCCAGGCCAATCACATGTGAAACTTCCCGCGTACCCCTGAAATACACGTACCCAGGCCAATCGGGTGTGAAACTTCCCACGCACCCCTGAAATACACATACCCAGGCCAATCGCGTGTGAAACTTCCCGCGCACCCCTGAAATACACGTACCCAGGCCAATCGCGTGTGAAACTTCCCACGCACCCCTGAAATACACGTACCCAGCCAAATCGCGTGTGAAACTTCCCACGCACCCCTGAAATACACGTACCCAGGCCAATCACGTGTGAAACTTCTCGTGCACCCCTGAAATACACGTACCCAGCCCAATTTCGTGTGAAACTTCCCGCGCACCCCTGAAATACACGTACCAAGGCCAATCGCTTGTGAAACTTCCCGCGCACCCCTGAAATACACGTACCCAGCCCAATTGCGTGTGAAACTTCCCGCGCACCCCTGAAATACACTACCAAGCCCAATCGCGTGTGAAACTTCCCGCGCACCCCTGAAATACATGCACCAAGCCCAATCGCGTGTGAAACTTCCCACGCACCCCTGAAATACACGTATCCAGCCCAATCGCGTGTGAAACTTCCCGCGCACCCCTGAAATACACTTACCCAGCCCAATCGCGTGTGAAACTTCCCACGCACCCCTGAAATACACGTACCCAGCCCAATCGCGTGTGAAACTTCCCGCGCACCCCTGAAATACACTACCAAGCCCAATGGCATGTGAAACATCCCGCGCACCCCGAAATACACGTACCCAGGCCAATCGCGTGTGAAACTTCCCACGCACCCCTGAAATACACGTACCCAGGCCAATCGCGTGTGAAACTTCCCACGCACCCCTGAAATACACGTACCCAGCCAAATCGCGTGTGAAACTTCCCACGCACCCCTGAAATACACATACCCAGGCCAATCACGTGTGAAACTTCTCGTGCACCCCTGAAATACACGTACCCAGCCCAATTTTGTGTGAAACTTCCCGCGCACCCCTGAAATACACGTACCAAGGCCAATCGCTTGTGAAACTTCCCGCGCACCCCTGAAATACACGTACCCAGCCCAATTGCGTGTGAAACTTCCCGCGCACCCCTGAAATACACTACCAAGCCCAATCGCGTGTGAAACTTCCCGCGCACCCCTGAAATACACGCACCAAGCCCAATCGCGTGTGAAACTTCCCACGCACCCCTGAAATACACGTATCCAGCCCAATCGCGTGTGAAACTTCCCGCGCACCCCTGAAATACACTTACCAAGCCCAATCGCGTGTGAAACTTCCTGCGCACCCCTGAAATACACGTGCCCAGGCCAATCGCGTGTGAAACTTCCTGCGCACCCCTGAAATACATGTACCCAGCCCGATCGCGTGTGAAACTTCCCGCGCACCCCTGAAATACACTAACAAGCCCAATGGCATGTGAAACATCCTGCGCACCCCGAAATACACGTACCCAGGCCAATCACGTATGAAACTTCCTGCGCACCCCTGAAATACACGTGCCCAGGCCAATCGCGTGTGAAACTTCCTGCGCACCCCTGAAATACATGTACCCAGCCCGATCGCGTGTGAAACTTCCCGCGCACCCCTGAAATACACGTACCCAGGCCAATCGCGTGTGAAACTTCCCACGCACCCCTCAAATACACGTACCCAGCCCAATCGTGTGTGAAACTTCCTGCGCACCCCTGAAATACACAAACAAGCCCAATGGCATGTGAAACATCCTGCGCACCCCGAAATACACGTACCCAGGCCAATCGCGTGTGAAACTTCCCGTGCACCCATGAAATACACGTACCAAGCCCAATCGCGTGTGAAACTTCCCACGCACCCCTGAAATACACGTACACAGCCCAATTGCGTGTGAAACTTCATGCGCACCCCTGAAATACACGTACCCAGGGCAATCGCGTGTGAAACTTCCTGCACACCCCTGAAATACATGTACCCAGCCCAATCGCGTGTGAAACTTCCCGCGCACCCCTGAAATACACGTACCCAGGCCAATCGCGTGTGAAACTTCCCACGCACCCCTCAAATACACGTACCCAGCCCAATCGTGTGTGAAACTTCCTGCGCACCCCTGAAATACACTACCAAGCCCAATGGCATGTGAAACATCCCGCGCACCCCGAAATACACGTACCCAGGCCAATCGCGTGTGAAACTTCCCGTGCACCCATGAAATACACGTACCAAGCCCAATCGCGTGTGAAACTTCCCACGCACCCCTGAAATACACGTACACAGCCCAATTGCGTGTGAAACTTCATGCGCACCCCTGAAATACACGTACCCATGCCAATCGCGTGTGAAACTTCGCACCCCTGAAATACACGTACCCAAGCCAATCGCATGTGAAACTTCCCGCGCACCCCCGTAATACACGTACCCCACTTGCACAGGCCCTTTCGCGTGTGAAAGTTCCCGCGAACCCCGTAATACACGTACCCTGCTGAAATCGCGTTTGAAACTTCACGCGCACCCCAGTAATACACGTTCCCTGCTTGGCGTTTGCTGTTTGGCAGCCCTGTAAACTCGTCCAGGGTTAGCGCAGCCCTTTGGTCTGAATTGGGAATTTTGATGGCTTTTCCTTGTGCGAGGGCGTTCTTGGGGGCGTAACTGACGCTGCTGCAGGGTCGCTGCACCACTCTGCGCCACGGCTGGTTTTGGAGGCTAAAATCCATGAATACGCTGTGCGCGGAAATCGATTTTAGCGCACACGGCTGGCGCAGATATTCGCAGGTGCACGCTGTCCGCCAGCCGCATGCGCCACTTTTGTGCGAAATACTATGAATTACCCTATCAATTTTTCTGTCACGGAATAGCTTTAATTTATGTAGTACGTTTACAGTTGAGCCAACAAGCTTTAGCGATCACACTTTCTTGTCACTCTACTGCTAGAATGATTACGAATAAGTGTATTGTTTTACCAAACCTTAATAGAAATGTGTCTGGTAATCGTATTGCCCAAAGAATTATTAACATAAATACGTTCATGTATATTCAGTAACCACCCTAGAGGAAAAACATAGGATGTAAACTCCTAATCTCTATGAGGGATTTACAATTAACCATAATCCCAGAGAGAAGCAGGGTGGATCAGGTTGGCCTACTCTCATGTTTACGACGTCTCCATACAAAGCAGAAAGAATGAATTGAGAAGATCATTAAGAAGTATACATAGAGCACCCCATCGAGCTGATATCAAGTAAGAAAAAAAACGTGTCTTGTACCAGCAATTTAAAAATTGGATTAGATTGCATCACTTTCTATTGCTACGGAGGGATGGAGAGTGAATGCTCCATGCCACTACCACTAATAACTCCAGTAGTTTAAGGGATTTAGTTCATTCTTTCAGTTTTTACACTGATCATATGCAATGCAATCTGAGTCCAGAAGGCATGTTGGTGACTCATTTTCAGAATTTGTTTTCCAGCTCGAACGGGATAACTCTGGATTTTACCTCTCATCAAGATTGGAAACTAACGTTTTCTTTGGAGGAGGTAGCACAATTGATTAAAAAAGTATCTAATTCTCTGGCTCTTGGTCCTAATGGATTATCATATTTTATTCTAAAAAGTAATGTCGATTTATGGGCAGCTATTCTATTCTTAATATACTATTTCCACCCCTAAGTCTTGTAAGGGTTTGATAGTCATTTTGACCTACAAAAGGGGAGATCGATGTGCCCTACTAATAACCACCTGATTTCCCTTTTGGACGCAGAGAGTAACATGTTCGCATCTTTGGTATTCTGCAATCTAGAGCTGGGCATTTGGAGAAATTCCAGATGGCTTTTCAAAAAGCTTTAGGGACCTCTCTTAATCACTTTGGATTTGATGCCATGCATCAAAAGGCATTGCAAAATAAAACACCCCCGGTATATGCCACCTGCAAAGATTTTTCGTTGGCATTTGACACTGTCAACAGGGCTTTATTGTCAGGAATCAGGGCTGGCAAAGGCGTGGAGTGTGTAAATACGCCTATTGAGACATTAAAGGCTGGAAAGGATGTGGAAACTACAATTCCCAGCATCCTTTGTGGTTTTGGGTAGCTCAGCCCGTGCGCGCCTTGCCATCTGTATTGCATCAAGAATCAAGCACAGCTTAATGGCAGGCAATGGCTGAAGGCAGGTGTGGCTTATTGTTAATTGTGCAGCAGGAGGCAGACGTCTGCGTCCGACTACAGGAGCCGGGAGTCAGCGTGTGAAGAGAAGCCATGAAGGGGAGAAGCTATTAATCTTACGCGGTCACAGTGCAGCAGGAGCAGGAGGGGCGCTCAGCCACCGGCAGAGACAACGCTTTCAGTTCTTCGTCTGGGAAATCCTTTGGGGCTTCCCAGACTTAAGATAAGTACTCGTGGGGGAAATATTATTCACAACTGCTTGAAAGTGATTTACAGCGATTCCATGTTTGTCTGGGAGGTCCCGAGGGCCTCCCCAGACGTGAGATAAGTAATGCAAAACAAAGTGTGCTTGTTACGAATGTGTTAAACGAACTATGCAAGCCTTGTGTTGAGTTAATGCAGGAAGTACTGCAGATGGACAAGGACATTTCACTAGTGAATGAAACTAAGGGGAAATGCATTTATGTTGTATGTTGCTAACGCTGCCCTACGGGCCATGTGTACTGTCTAATCATTCTGGGAAACTTTCCCTTATGTGTTTTCATTTTGCTTGCTTATGTGTTGTTCAAGTCAGAGCATGATATGTCCGAATATGGTTACAGTACACGTATTAAGGTGTGCTATTACGGAATTAAGTACATGTTAGGAGTGCAGGTGATATTACTGTTTGTTAAAGGTTAAACAGATTAGGATTTTCTCCTGGTGCTTTCCCGGTCCCATCTACATACATTAGGAGTTCCTCACCCTCTTTCCGGTGTTCCTAATTCCCCCTCCCTATCCACAACCTCTCCCTAACCCCTCTTCCCCCCATTGGCTGCTACGTGGCGACCTGTTGTCTAAATCAGGCGCCTGTGCCAACCACAGTGGGAGGGTCGAGTTCATTGGCTTCTGTGGTTCGGGGGAGAGTGTCGATCTCTCTACCCTCCAGTTAGTGTGATTGTGACATAATAAGCCACCCCCAAATTGGGCTACTCACAACCGCCTAAGCCAAATGGATCCGACACCTCCACCTTTAGCGGATGTGCTAAAGGCTTTACAGGGTATTCAGTTGGAATTAGCAAATGCTAGGCAGGAAGCTACCACCCTGAAAGCGCAGGTGCAAGGTTTGGTAGCGCAAGGTACCCCATTAGAGGGGTCCAGTACCTCCACTACTGCGGGAACCTCGACTAGGGGAAATCCTTCGGTCATTGTTCAACCACCGAGTAGTGTACCCTTGGCAGCACCAGAACGTTTTTCAGGGGATCCTAGAAAATACATGACCTTTCTTACCCAATGTAGGTTTTGTGCAAACCGGCGGCATTTGAGACCATCCAAGCCAGAACCGCCTTTGTAATATCTTAATTGACAGGGGATGCAGCAGCCTGGGTGATGCCTTTGGTACAGAAAGATGACCCCTTGTTATATAATTGGGATAATTTTCTAGGAGAATTTTGGAGATTTTTTGATAGACGGGAGGTTTCATTGGCCCAAGACAAGGAGTTGTTGGGACTAAAACAGGGATCACGAGATTTGGTTACATATGTGACACAGTTCAATAGATTAGTGATTGAAACCGAATGGCCAGCAGCAAAACAAACGGTACTGTTTTATCAAGGGCTACGGGAGGAACTCAAAGGCACCATTGCGCAAGTAGAACCGTAGCCCGGTACTTGTATGGCGATGATAGATCTAGCTCTGAGGTTAGATAATAGAATGAATGAGAGAAGGGGAGACAAGAAGAAACCGGAAGCAGTCCCGTTTGTGAGATTGGACAGGAGTAGGGGAGGAAGGAGTAGCGATGTGGAACCAATGCAGATAGGTAGTATCAGAAGACCTTTATCAGAGGCAGAAAAGGAACAGCGGAAGCTTAATAAATTGTGTTTTTACTGTGGACAGGCAGGTCACCTTATCCGTACCTGTCCTAATACTCGGCAGAGGAATATTGGAGGGGAACGAGGCAAGAAGGAGGCGGGAAAAGAGTTGGGGCAACCTTAGCCGATAAGTGCCACTTTCCCGGTCCGGAAAACTTAGCCGCTCAAGTGGCACAGCGAGTTGAGCGCTCGCTTTGACATCCGTGCAGAGCCTGCTCGAATCCCGGCGGGGCCAAACTCAGCCTTTCATCCTTCCGAGGTCGATAAATGAGCACCACACACCTTGGGTAAGCCGCGCTCAGATACCCGAGGGTTTGTAGCACTATATAAATGCCAAATTATTATTAATAATAATAATAATAATAATAATAATAATAATAATAATAATAATAATATTATTATTATTATTATTAGGGGGAACTAAGGTGACAGGCCTGAAGGAAGTAAGGTTCCCCAAAATGGTGGCAAATACAGTTGGGAGTAAGACATCTCATTTGTATATTCTGGTAACATTATGTTGGGCGATGTCTAAACAGGTGGTGCTGGCGATGGTGGATTCAGGGGCCACAGGTAACTTTGTGGACATTACAATGGCACACCAGTTAGAACTACCTGTACAAGATAAAACAAGAGAGGAAGGGGTGCAGTCGGTGGACGGTTCTCCTTTAGTGTCCGGTCCTATCAGACAACAAACGCAAAAGTTACAGATGACATTTGCATCAGGTCACAGAGAAGACATTGCTTTTGATTTAATAGCTGCTCCACAGTTTGGTTTAATTTTAGGAATGCCTTGGTTAGTGCAACACAATCCCAGAATTGACTGGGAAAAGCAGACTGTGGAATTTGTGGAACAGAAATGCCAAAAACACATGGTATTGGAGGTGGGAACTTCGGGATGGTTGGTTAATCACGAAGGAAGGGATCAGGTGGTGGGAGCAGTGGAAGCAGGAATTCCCTTGCAATACTGAGAGTTCGCAAACGTTTTTGACAAAGGTGGGGCAGAGCAACTGCCACCCCATCGACCATATGATTGTGTCATTGAATTGGAGGCAGGGGCGAAGTTGCCTTGCAGTAGAATTTACGCCCTGACAGAAACAGAAAATAAACATTTAAGAGAGTATTTGGATGAAATGCTGGAGAAGGGATTCATTAGACATTCCACGTCCACGGTATCATCTCCCTTGTTTTTTGTCCCAAAGAAAGAGGGGACATTACAAACTTGTATTGATTACCGCGCATTGAACAAGGTAACCATTAAGAATAGGTTTCCATTACCTCTAATTTCAGTATTACTGGATAAAGTGCGGGAGGCAAAAATGTACACTAATTTGGACTTAAGAGGGGCATACCACTTAATCAGAGTACAGGAGGGGGATGAGTGGAAGACGGCATTTCGGACAAAGTTTGGTTTATTTCAATACTTGGTCATGCCGTTTGGATTATGTAATGCTCCTGCGGCATTTCAATTCTTTATGCAAGAAGTCTTGAGGGATTTCATTGATGTGTTTGTCATAGTATACATTGATGACATTTTGATTTATTCAGTCTCACCCGAACAGCATATTCAGCATGTGAGGGCAGTGCTTCAGAGGTTGCAGGAGTATCAGCTCTGTAAAATTGGAGAAATGTGCTTTTCACACTAGGCAGGTGGGGTTTCTAGGGTTTATTCTCACTCCAGAAGGCGTAGTGATGGATGCCAAGAAAGTACAAGCTGTGACAGATTGGCCGTCCCCTCAATGCATCAAGGACGTCCAATCGTTTCTAGGATTTGCCAATTCCTATCAGCGTTTTATTAGTAATTTCTCAGCCATTGTAACACCCATTACGCGATTGCTTAAGAAGGTAACACCATTCATTTGGGGTCCTGAAGCAGAAAAGGCTTTTCAGACTTTAAAGGTCGCTTTTACGACTGCACCGGTGTTGAAACATCCAGGCACAAGTCAAGCCTTCCAGGTGGAGACTGATGCTAGTAACCTGGTGGTGGGGCTATTTTGTCACAGAAGGATAAGGAGGGAGTATGGTACCAGTGTCATTCTTTTCTAGAAAGTTATCAGGTTGTGAACAGAATTATTCCATCACGGACAAGGAGTTGTTGGCTATTCGATCAGCTTTTCTGGAGTGGAGGCATTACCTATTGGGGGCTAAGCATCAGGTAGTGGTGGTAACTGATCATAGGAACCTGCAATACTTTAAGCCTGCCCACAAACTTAGTCCCAGACAACTCCGCTGGTCTCAGTATTTCAATGAATTTGATTTTGTGGTAACATTTAGGCCAGGCAAGAATAATGGTAAAGCGAATACACTGTCTAGGCAGCAAAATTTGGAAAGTGTGGTGAGTGAAGTAAGAACAATTATTCCCTCAGAGAAAGTTATTGGAGCAATTACCACAAACTTAATTGGGGAGGTCAAGAGGGAATTACCACCTCAGCAACTCCAGAAGTGGCGGGACAGTCATCCACCAAGGAAGGAGCGGCAATGGTTGCCGTACTATCAAGATCGATTATTTTTACCTACTAAGGAAGTACAGGAAAAAGCATTATATTGGTGTCATAATTCTCCATTAGCGGGACATGCTGGTCAAAGGAAGATGCAAACTATGCTAGAAAAATATTTTTGGTGGTCGACATTGAGACAGGATGTGGGCAAATATCTATTAAAATGTGAGAATTGTATGAGGAACAAAGCAGATTGTGTAAAGAAAAGAGGGTTACTACAACCATTACCCACTCCTGAGAAAGTATGGACCCACATATCAATGGATTTCATTACCGATCTTCCACCTGATAAGCAGTTTGACACTATTTGGGTAGTGGTGGATTTTTTGTCCAAGCAAGCGCATTTTATTCCTTGTGAAGGAATACCTGGAGCCGGCAGGTTAGCTGAGTTGTTTCTTCAACATGTGGTTAGACTGCATGGTTTGCCAAAAAGTATTGTCTCGGACAGAGGACCTCAATTTACATCACGGTTTTGGTGTGCTTTATGTCGCATGTTGGGAATCAACTGTGCTCTTTCTATGAGTTATCACCCTCAAACTGACGGGCAGACAGAACGGGTTAACAAAACACTCAAACAATACTTGAGGGGCTATTTAGGTGATGGCCGGGAGTCATGGTACAGGCACTCTGGTTGGTTGAATTTACATATAACAATAGGCTACATACGTCATTGGGTATGTCTCCTAATGAATGCTAATTTGGGTATGAGCAAAATATGATACCAGAACATTTACCTGAAGTGGAGAATCTGCCAGTGTTACAAGACCGAAAACAGTTGCTTCTAAAGATCTGACAGAAAGCGCGAACTAATTTGGAACAGGCTAAGAAAGCCTATAAAAGACATGCTGACAAACACAGACAGGAGAATCTGCGTTATAAATCAGGGGACAGGGTGTGGTTATCAACCAGAAACCTCTCTATAGTGGGATCTCGTAAAATGTATGCCTAGATTTATTGGCCCTTATGAAATCATTGCATGTGTGTCACCAACAGCTATGAAACTGTGTTTGCCGAAAACCCTACATGTACACCCGCTATTCCATGTTTCTTTGCTTAAACCCGCAGCTCCAGGGACAACTAAGAAAAAACCTTTGGCCATAGTAAAAGATGGGAACATGGAATACGAAGTAAAACGCATTGTGGATTCCAAAAGAAGACATCGACAACTATGGTATTTGATTCACTGGGAAGGTTACGGTCCTGAGGATTGTTCTTGGGAACCAGCTAGCGAGGTCCATGCTCCCAGGTTAGTGAAACTATTTCATTTACGCAACCCGGGTAAACCGGGTCCTGGGAGGAGCCCTGGAAGAGGAGGTAATGTCAGGAATCAGGGTTGTCAAAGGCGTGGAGTGTGTAAATATGCCTATTGAGACATTAAAGGCTGGAAAGGACGTGGAAACTACAATTTCCAGCATCCTTTGTGGTTTTGGGTAGTTCGGCCCGTGCGCGCCTTGCCAGCTGTATTGCATCAAGAATCAAGCACAGCTTAAAGGCAGGCAATGGCTGAAGGCAGGTGTGGCTTATTGTTAATTGTGCAGCAGGAGGCAGACGGCCGCGTCCGACTACAGGAGCCGGGAGTCAGCGTGCGAAGAGAAGCCATGAAGGGGAGAAGCTATTAATCTTACGCGGTCACAGTGCAGCAGGAGCAGGAGGGGCGCTGAGTCACCGGCAGAGACAATGCTTTCAGTTCTTCGTCTGGGAAATCCTTTGGGGCTTCCCAGACTTAAGATAAGTACTGGTGGGGGCAATATTATTCGCAACTGCTTGAAAGTACTTTACAGCGATTCCATGTTTGTCTGGGAGGTCCCGAGGGGCTCCCCAGACCTGAGATAAGTAATGCCCTAATTTTCTTGAATTCAATCTCAGGGGAGAAAACAAAGTGTGCTTGTTACAAATGTGTTACACAAACTATGCAAGTCTTGTGTTGAGTTAATCCAGGAAGTACTGCACTTGGACAAGGACATTTCACTAGTGAATGAAACTAAGGGGAAATGCATTTATGTTGTATGTTGCTAACGCCGCCCTAAGGGCCATGTGTACTGTCTAATCATTCTGGGAAACTTTCCCTTATGTGTTTTCATTTTGCTTGCTTATGTGTTGTTCAAGTCAGAGCATGATATGTCTGAGTATGGTACAGTACACGTATTAAGGTGTGCTATTACGGAATTAAGTACATGTTAGGAGTTCAGGTCATATTACTGTTTGTTAAAGGTTAAACAGAGTAGGGTTTTCTCCTGGTGCTTCCCCGGTCCCATCCACATTAGGAGTTCCTCACCCTCTTTCCGGTGTTCCTAATTCCCCCTCCCTATCCACAACCTCTCCCTAACCCCTCTTCCCCCCATTGGCTGCCACGTGGCGACCTGTTGTCTAAATCAGGTGCCTGTGCCAACCAATGTGGGAGGGTTAAGTTCAATCGGCTTCCGTGGTTCGGGGAGAGTGTCAATCTCTCTACCCTCCAGTTAGTGTGATTGTGACATTTACTGTGTATTAATTGAATAGTTGGAACATTCCTAACTGTTTACTCATTATTCTTATACATCTATATTCAGAAAGCCATTTACAGGTGAAGCTAGATCAGCAGGGGTCACTTTCTAAAGGCATTTGTACGTACATAGGTTTACACCATGGGTGCGTTCTGGCTCCATATCTTTTTAACTTGTACATCTCTGATGTTGGCAAGGCTTTAGCCCAGGCTTCTTTTATTGCCCCCAAGATAAATTATATCAATATTTACTGCCTAGCATATGCAGATGATTTTGTATTATTTGATCATACCCAAGTGGGCATTCATCAGCTAATTGTTTCTATCAGTCACTATGCAGAAGCCGATGATTTTCAGACAAATCCAAATAAGTCTAAAGTGATTTAAATTAGTCCTAATCCTAACAGATCATACAAATTTACCCGGAAGCTAAATAACTCTGCTGTTGAGCATGTTAGGCAGATCAAATATTTGGGCTTTGATTTGGAGCCTAGCCCTAATAAATCAAATCTGCAGAGCCCTAATAAATCAAATCTGCGAAAGCGGCTCATGGTGTCAACTATGATCTCACAAATGAAACAAATACATGCAAAATATTGCAGAATTTCAGTGACTTCCTTAATAAAGTTTTAAAAAGCAAAAACAATTCCATATATTCTTTATGGCTTGGAGATTTTATACATATGTGATGAAACTATGATTTCTAAAATGGAAGAGAGCTTTGGAAAAAAGGATTAGGTCTGCCGAATTGTGTTTCCGATGGATTTAATCAGATTTGAATTAGCACTATCGGTCTGATAGTATGGTTAAAATGGAAGATTTTAACTTTTTATAGACCTTTTTTGGTCCCTCCCTCATAATTCCCTGTTTTGTGATTTTAACAGAATTGTTTTAAATATGAAACATGAACCTGTGCATAGTTTTATGATTAGAAGTGAAAACATTTTCAACAGTGTATTCCCTTCCTCGAGAGATTTAATCAAAAATCCTTTAGAAGTAAAGAAGTTACTTTTTCAAATGGATTGGTTTGAAACTACTTAGAGGCAGGAAAAATATAGAATTTTCAGTCACTGTTTAAATATCGATAATCCTAGAGGAGTCCTTCCCAGATACTTGTCCAAATTTCATAATGCTAATTGGACGAGTCTATTTATACGGTATAGACTGAACCTCCTGCTTACTGGAGAAATTAGATCAATACGCAACCAAACATTGGAGCTGGAGGATGCAAATGTTTTTGTGGCTCCCCCCTATCTGGTCAATCTTTAAAACATCAAATGTTAGAATGTTCAGGTGTACAAGAAGAGAGGGTTTTGATGCTGGGTTTTGATTCTGGGTATCTACATGGATCGGGCTGATTCGGCTTTTGAAAAATGATTTCTGACTGCATTTATCAACTGGAAATTAAACCTCTCTAATAATAGCGGTCCTCAAATATTTGGAAAAAGTTGGTATCATTGAAGTCAGTAGAAAAAGAATTAAGGTTTAATTAGATGAGTTAGTCTATAAGAATTGAAAGTGTATGTTTTGTAATAATCTTAATTTGTTTCTATATGAAGTGTTAATCAAATTATGAATAGGATATTTATTTAGGTTTTGCATTTTATTAATTTTACCACACATTATGTATATAAATAACGTATCCTGAACTATTGTTATGTGATTTTGAATGTGTCATGGTTCCGGGAGGCTGGAGAATGTGGAGCCGCTGGAGGAGTAGGCTCCATTAAGGTTACCGTTAAGATCTTCTGCATTGGGCCACACGCGGTCTAGTCTTCCTGCAACATGGCTGCCGCGGGGCACCTTTTATTTATTCAGATCACCGGCAGCCAGCGCGTTGCAACTAGTTAGATTTTCTGTTCAGCTTTGTTTCTCTGGCTCCTTTGTGTTTTCCTCTTGGTGGTGCTCTGCCTCTTTTCTTACCAGTCTACTGTTGGGCTTCGCTCGTTACTTTTGTTTCCCTTTTCTGCACTTGCCTTTTCTTCTGCCTTGCTCCGTCTCCTCTCTTGTTTCTTTGCTTGCGCAGTGTCCCTTCGCTGCTCTCCTTCTTCGGCTCCCTTAGTCTGCCTATTTTCCAGGCATTTCCTCGCTTAACTCTTCTGTTAGGGTGGGCTGCCGGACCTGTTTCTTTTCTGGGACTCGCTGCTGCTGTGCCTCTTTGGCGCTTCGGGCGGATTACTTTTGTTCGTCCGCCTGGAGCCGTTTCGGTTGAATCCCGGATTGAAACTCCTTGCCTACACTTTCCACTACAGTACCGGCATTCAATCTCTGGAAATCTGCATTCCGGCTTACCTGCTTCAGGCTCTGAAAAATCTAGGATCATTATCGCTCTAGGCTTTTTTTATGCCTATTGGCTTTTTCCCAATTCATTCAGTTGTTCCAGAAACAAAGTCCCAGCCCTGTTTGTCTGGCAGTCAAGGTGTCTTCCTTTCGTAGCAGACTATATCTCCTAAACAAAAAGAGAGATCCCCACACGAAGAAAGAAGAAGGAGTCCACGCCACAGCCAAGTACATCAGGTGAGGAGGAGGATGGGGACTTCAACTGACAGAATGAAAGGTACTTAACAAATTCTTTTGTGTTTTTAAGTATCTTCGAATTATGTGTGTTGATTGTGTAAGGTTTGCTATGTGCCAAACGATTTCACAAATAAAAACGAAATAAAAATATGATTCTTCAACTCTCTTGTAACTTCCATTCTTCAGCCAAGTGGGTGCCTTCTTCGCACCTCGGGGGCAGATCTCATACAACAGTGAGTGTCTTCTACTCCTCCACTATCTCTCCCACCTTCTGAGCCTTTCTTTCCCCACATCCTGGATTCTCCTTCTACAAGGATGTACGTTAAAAGAATGTAGCCGAAAATCTCGAATTGCAAAATACCAAGGTCCACTCTGCTGCATTTTGCAATTTGAGCTTTTATTTATTTTTGTCCAGTGCATTGTTTCTTGTATGCGGATGCGGGGTACAACCCTGCAGCCCTGGAACCTGAAAATACTGAAGTAGGAAAGCAGGGGCCACCCCCGCTCACCTACCTCGTTATTTTCAGATTCAGTCATATTTACCTATGCCGAATGCAGAAAAACCGTATCTACGACCCTCTAGATACAATCTTTTGGGTCGATACCCTTCTACAAGCCCACTGAGTCTATTTAGGGTCTGTCTTTCCCCAGTGTCCTGCCACCCCCTACATCCCCTGCCTCCTCTTCCACCCAGGTTCCAGGGTGTCTCCTGTGGTTTCCTCTCCTTTCTGCAGCTGTAGCTCTTTCTGATCACCTCTCCAGCCAGTTCCGACTGAGCTGTTCCTCCTAACTCCACCACATACTTACTGAGTCATTCGGTTTTTATAGAGCTCTGACCCCCTCCTTCCAGTCTTTCTCTGGTTTAATGGGACTCAGTTGTGGTAGATGGCATGGGGGAAATGGCTGTCAGAATGCACCTCTAGGGATGGCTTATTGCCCTGGTGTGGGAATCGGGACTGGCTCGCCATTACCTGCCCCTACCTCTGCCTGAAAACCCCTGGCCTTGCCTTCTAGCCCCTCCCTGGGTAAAAGGATGTCAGGGGTGGAGGTTTGGTCAGGGAATTTGAGAGTCAAAATTCTTTGGGCCAGGGTCGGTCAGTAGTGTCTGTTGAACTCCAGTTTCATGAACTGCATCCACCAGCTTGGAGTTCCCAACCTCCTCTTTCTTTTTAAGTTGCTGATATATCGACTTGCTGGTGGGTCACAGCCCTGAGGGCAGCTTACAGTTCTAAGGTGCGACTTGAGGATGTCTAGTCCGTTCCATTGAACGGTCTTCTCTCTGGTGATCTCTCACCAGCCCAGCCCTTTGGGTGGACTTCCTTGGCCTGTATATTCTTAAATGTATGGGAGTGGTGGACTTGGATGAGGAGTGGTTGACTGCCTTGCGAATTATCTCTGCTTGCTCATCTCCCTGTCTTTGTCTGGCTATATTTTGGAAGGTTAATGAACCTGCAGTAGGGGATCCAGTGCACAGGGACTGTTGCTCCTCGATTACTTTGACAGAAGCATCTACGGTTCCATTGTGAGGAGCATCTGCCTTCAGCTTGTGGCATGGTGGAGGTGGCTAAGGGATCCTCCCCTGCCACCCCTAAGCCCAGCATCATACAGTTTGTGGCAGCACCCTGCCCATATGGTCACCCTACCAGCCACCATCACGGTTAGGCAAGGGACTTTGTCACAACAAATAGATTGATATTCATATTATTAATAGTATTGGAAGACTGTCATGAAGTCAGTTCCTTGACCTTGTTTGCAGGGGACTGGAATTCCTCTCAGCCTGGGAGACCTACCATAGTGGAATCCAGAGCCAGTCCTACACCAGAGAGGGACAATGGCAGTAGGGGGGGCACACATTCCTATTCTCCTCTGCATGTGCCAACTTGCATATGAGCTGTACTTATTTGCCCGATCACTGTAAATTCAAATGCTGGACATGTTTTCTCTTTTTATTCTAGAGAGAACATGTATCTGAGAGTAGAGCATCCACAAGAGAGAGAACCATCAGCTCCCCATGCAAATGAAGACCCCGGCAAAGAGCTAACAGGGAGAGAGATGGAACCCTTGCTTCCCCACCAGAACTAATAAACAAGCGCCACACCGACACTGCAGTGGGAGGGAAATCCCCATACAGGGGAGCTGGAGCTCCTACATGGCTGTTTCAAAGCTGCGTGCACACTGCATGCTGGGCTTGACCTACCCAGGTGGGAGGCCGGTGCAATCACCCCTAGACCACCAGGGACCTAAAAGAAACTCCATCAACTAAACATGGTACTTACCTTCAGGGTGGCCAGTCCAGACCCCCCTGGCACAAACTGGGCCATTGTCCAGAACTAACTGTTCGACAAAGGAGGTGGGGCTTAAGGGGTTATATGAAGGTTTTCTTGCACGTAACACCTCCCAGGTGGGGAATACCGGGCCAGATTGGCTGAGGACATTAGACTAACCAGAAGATAGGGACACTGTTAAAAGAGACCTGAGTAAGCAGGAAGTTGTGGGTTGTTTGGGTGATGACAGAGGAGGAGGAGGTGGTGGCCAAGAGACCAGCAGGAGGAAAGTCAGTGGAGTGGATTGTGCAGGCAATTCTTTGAAAAGGTGAGGCATTGGTTAATGAGCGCAAGTGTTACTGCGTTTTGCGTGTGTGTGAAAGTATGGCAAGTATGTTTAGGAAAGGAGCATAGGGAGTGATTGAGAAGTGCTTTTGTGAGTAAAAGGATGGTGTTTGAGTAGAAGGTGGGGTGTAGTAGTAGTGTAGAGGAGGGAGTAATCATTTGGAGCAGGGAGTAGTAGTGTGGAGGTGGGAGTAGTGTGTTGGAGGGGGTAGTCATTCGGAGAATGGGTAGTATTTTGGAGGAGGGAAAAGGAGTATAGTGGGCAGAGGTGTAACATCAAAGGATGGAGGAAAGGATTAGGAGTGCGGGACATCAAAGGAATAGAGTAGGAAGGCGCTACGACTAGAGAAGAAAAGTGGGGATGAAGAGAGGAGTGTGTAGCAAGAGGGCAATATCAGGAAGTGGTGGGACATTACCTCATCCATCTGTCCCTACATGAAAAAGGGCATCCATCATTTTTGACTTTTGTGGCCTGTTGGAGTCTGCCTGCAACGTGGTGGCTCATTATATAGCGGTGTGCCCGCCATCCTGTGCCAATAAGTGAGTTGCAGCCCTCTTTATGGGGGTGGGGGGAAGTGCCAGTGCACTCAATGAAGAGTTTTCTGCCAACCAATTCAGCATCATGGATGGAGGTCAGAGTAATGCCACAGAAGCTGCTGCGGCTGCCCCAGGTGGCATACAGAAGGGTCCCTCGCACCAATGCCAGGGTTTGAAGCATCTGGTGCATCGTCAAGCCTATGCCCAAGGTGGGACCTGTGGACTGAACGTCTGGAGATGTATTTCAGAGCTACAGGGGGGGTGGATGATGAGGCAAAGATGTCGACTTTCATTTATGGTGCAGGGACAGTAGTTCACAAAATATTCAAGACTTTACAACCAGTTAATGACTTCTATGTGGAAGACAAAAATGCTTTGAGGGAGTACTTCATACTCCTTGTCAATCTGGGCTATGAGAGGTTCATTATGTGCTACAGCAAACAGAAGGAGGATGATGTGTTGGACACATTTCATGGCAGGTTGAGACAGATAGCATCCATATGTGCATGGGACAATAAAGAGAGCATTATATGCCAGCAGCTCATTCAAGGGTGCACCTATGGGAATTTTGGGCGACAACTGTTGAGAGAGCCAGGGTTAACCCTGACGCACATGCTGGAACCGGGCCGCTCACAGACACACGTGCATCCAAGATGGATGCATCAATACGAACATTGAAAATTGACAACGTATGTGCTGTAGGGCTCCCACAAGGCGCTAGAGGGCGCAAAGGAATACGGCTCTGCTGAGAGACAAAGGCCCGGAACTGTATGTGCCATGTCTGCAGTGTGGGTACGATCTTCCTCATGCTACGGAGTGTCCAGCCAAGGGCTGGACGTTGCGATAGGTGTGGTAACCCCAACCATTTTGTACGCACCTGTCCCAGTGTTGGTACAGAGGGGACCAGTCAGAATGGATCTGTCTGTCCAGAGGCGTCCTCAAAATGTGGCTCTGATGGATCAGGAAGAGGACCAAAGTGGGCGAGAAGGGGAAGATGAAGATGGGCGAAACTGAAAGCGAGAAAGAGACGGCAGCCGAGATGTGTGGTCAGTGTCAACGGGTCCGAGGTCCCTGTGCTGGTCGACACAGGAGCATCCCTGAAAGTTATGGCGCTGAAACACTATGAAACATTGCCAAATCCCCCAGCGCTGAGCCCGCTGAAGGTTTGCATCTTCACTTTAGGTGGAGGTAGGCCCATCCCATTAATGGTGGCGTTTGTCTCACAAGTTAGGCATGGAACAAACTCCATTGAGGCACAATTTTTTGTTACGGATGTAAGTGATAATACTTTACTGAGCTGTATTGCGGCAGAAGCATTTCAAATGGTGAGGTTTGCCTATGTAGTGTACGTTGTGGATGTCCAGGTGGTTTTGGAGAACTTTGCTGATGTCTTCCTTGGCATTGGGAAACTGGTGGGAGAACCTGTCAGACTCCACATTGAGCAGGACATTGGGAGAGAAGACAATAAAACAGGAAGAAGGAAGGGAAGACAGAAGGAAGAGGCACGGAGGACTGGACAAGAAGGTAAAGGAACAAAGGGAAGACATTGGGGAAGTGGAAGAAGAAAGAGGTGTAAGAGAAGGGAGGGAGATGCCTCTGTTCCGAACCCCAGCCATTCATTGGAACTTGAGTTATTAAGGATGAAATTGGCCTTTGAATATCGCAAGTTGGAAATCGATGCTGAGCTTAAGAAAGAAGAGTTGGCACAGCAAGTGGAGCTCAAGGATAGGGATCTTGAACTCAAAGACAAGGACCTTGAACTCAAGAACCGGGACACTGAATGTCAGTGAATCCAGCTAGAGAAAGCTAGATTGGAGACTTCAGCTAAACCAGTTGAGAGTGTCAGGTCCCCAGCAACCAAGTTTATGAAAGATTTGGTTGGTGTGTATGTGGAGGGTTCTGATATCCTCCAATGGATCGAAGCGTTTGAGTTGGCTTGTGCAATACATGATGTAGCTATGAGAGATTGGGCTAAGTGTTTCTTAAGCAGAGTGCCTCAGACTGGATATGACTGTATTCTGAAACTGAGTGTGGAAGAAAGGGGTCAGTATGAGTGCATGAAGTCTGCTTTGATTGCCAAGTTTGGCAAGACACCTAACCAATACCTTAAAACGTTCAGGAATTTTAAGAAATGAGAGAATGTGTCTTGGATTGACTGGGTGAGTGCTGCGCACATGAACATGATGGGGTGGATTGATGGTTACAAAGTGAAAACGTTTGTTGAATTGTCCCAACTTTCGTTTTTTGAGCATTTTTCGGAAAGCCTGTTCACCAGAGCTGCGTCAGTATGTTGCTGACCAGAACATTTTGGACCCCTTTAAGCTGGCTAAGTTGGCTGACAAGTGGGTCTCCCACCGGGTGTCCCCTAAGGACTCCAGTGGGAAGGACAAAGACAAAGAAAAGGGGACCTCTCAGAAAGCTGAGGAGTCCCAGAAGCAATCACAGTCGGGTAAACCAAAACCATCCTCTCCTAAAATCCAAAAACCTAGTGGGGATACTTCTGTTGTGGGTGGGAGTAAGAGTAGTGGTTCGCCTGCTGCAAAGCAGGGTCCCAGTGGTTCCAGTACCGTACCCCAAACTCTCGGCACTTGTTGGGATTGTGGGGCTCTGGATCACTGAAGGGGTGACCCCAAGTGTAAGGGTAAGGCACTTGGAGTCCAGGCTGTCAGCCTGACCTACCCCTACTCCGTACCTGAGGTGGAGGCCACTGTCCTCCCCTCCTCTACTGGGATCACCTTCGGTGCTCCCATAGAGATTTCCTTGGTGTCCCTTGGGGCCTGGGACCAGTATGCAGAAGTACTGGCGACTATCCCACAGAACACTCGTAGGTTTTTGAGAAGTGTCCTCTTGAATGGCCAGCCTTCTACTGGTTTGAGAGACACTGGGGCAAGCATGACAGTGTTGGACAGGACCCTGCTCAAGCCAGAGAACTATGTATGTGATCCTCTAAGAACCACCAGGTTAGCTGGTGGGCCTCCCAAATTATCGCCTGTAGCCTTAGTCAACATTACGATTGGAGGCAAGACAGCGAAGCTTCCGGTCCTGGTTCAGGACAACGTGCCTGAAAACATTTTGTGAGGAAACGATTTGGTTGAATTGGGTATGATCACGGATGGTCTACCAATGGCTGCTGTGGCGGTCACCCGATCGCAGGTCACACAGGATCCGGCTGCGAACCCGGTACCCTCGCTGATGGGGAAACCAAAGGCACGAAGGAAATGGAAGAGTAAGAAGGCCACCTCTGTGGAGGGGGCTCCCGCTCCTCCTGCTGTTCCAACAGCACCCATTGGGATCCAGGCTCCGGACGGGCTGGGTCTAGTGGTGAACCACGTCTCAACTCCTGTGGGAGAAGAGCCAGAAGACTTTCCTGTGGGAGAGGTACTCAACCCGGAAGACCATCCCGACCTTCAATGCTTGTTAGCTGAAGGGGGACCCTCCCGGGCGGCGGACCTCTATAAGGATAAGAGAGAGTGCCACTCTCTGAAGGGTCTAGGACATTCTGGATCTATTGGGAGGGTGAGCTCCTTGTTAGTGAGCCCACTAAGCCTGAACCTGGTGCCCTCAAGAGGTTGGTGGTACCCCAGGTTTACAGGCCCTTCCTACTGCAGTTGGCGCATGAGGTGCCCTTAGCTGGTCATCTTGGTACCAAGAAGACTAAGCAGAGGCTCTCTGCCCATTTCTACTGGCCCCGGATGGGAGTGGAAGTGGAGTCGCACTGCAGGACCTGCCCAACTTGTCAGTTTTCTGGCAAGACTGGAGGCAGTGTCATTGCCCCACTGCAGCCATTGCCAGTGGTTGGCACACCGTTTGAGAGGGTGAGCATCGACATTGTTTGTCCCCTTGACCCTCCCACTTCAGGTGGACATCGGTTCATCCTGGTCTTGGTTGATCATGACACCAGGTACCCTGAGGCTATACCCCTTTGGATTGTTACTGCCAAGGTGGTTGCCAGGGCTCTCCTGGGCATTTTCACCCATGTTGGATTCCCCAAGGAGGTTGTCTCTGACAGAGGATCCAACTTCATGTCTAGTTACATGAAAACCATGTGGAAAGAGTGGGGAGTAACCTACAAGTTCTCCACCTCTTACCATCCCCAGACCAATGGTCTGGTTGAGAGATTTAATAAAACTCTCAATGGCATGCTAGGCGCTTTGGAAGAGCTCCTAAGGAGGAAATGGGATCTCCTCCTGCCATGCCTGTTGTTTGCTTACAGAGAGGTACCTCAAGAGGGTGTTGGTTTCGTCCCCTTTGAGTTACTCTTTGGATATCCCGTGAGGGGGACCCTTGCCTTGATCAGAGAAGGTTTGGAGGCCATCCCTCCAGGTTCCGCCAAGCAAGTGGGGGACTATGTGTTAGGCCTCAGACAGAGGATGGCACAGATGATGGGTCAAGCGACAGCGAATCTGAAGGCCAGCCAGGAATTGAATAAGTACTGGCATGACCTTAAAGCCTCGCAAGTGGATTGGACTCCGGGACAGGAAATCCTTGTGATGGAGCAAACCAAGCCTAGAGCTCTGGCGGACAAGTGGACTGGATCCTTCAGGATCATCTACAAGATGGGTAAAGTCAATTATCTGGATGATATGGGTGTCCCTGGGGTAGCCCCTCAGGTATTCCATGTTGACAGGCTCAAGCCATTTCTCAGGCGAGCAGAAGTCTCATGTCTCTTGCTAGCTTCAGAGCAAGAAGAGGATGAGAGTGAGACCCTTCCTGACTTGCTGCATAGCAACCCTCAGGATGGCTCAGTGGAGGGAGTGCATCTCTCTCCAGATCTGACGACAGAGCAGCAGAAGGCCTGCAGGGCTTTGCTCCGGCAGTATGCCTCTCTGTTTTCACTGACACCAGGCCTTACACCGTGGTGTACGCACGAGATTGACACTGGTGACAGTGTGCCTGTCAAAAGCATGTGCTACCATATGTCAGATACAGTTAAGAACCACATCCAGGCTGAGGTCACCAAGATGTTGGATCTGGGTGTTATTGAACCCTCAACCAGTCCCTGGTCCAGTCCCGTGGTCCTTGTCCCCAAGGCAAGTTCCCAGGCAGGTACCAACGATTGGAGGTTCTGTGTAGACTACAGGGGAGTCAATACCATCACCAAAACTGACGCGCACCCATGCCCAGGGCTGATGAGCTTGTGGACACCATAGGTGCTGCCAAATTTGTGAGAACCTTTGACCTTACCTCAGGCTATTGGCAAATAGCTCTGACGGACCATGCCAAGGAAAAGATGGTGTTCTCAACACCTGAGGGACTCTGCCAGTTTAGGGTCATGCCTTTTGGGTTGAAGAATGCCCCTGCCACCTTCCAGAGATTGGTCAATCATGCGCTCAGTGGGCTGGAAGCCTTTTGTGTGGCTTACTTAGACAACATTCCCATCTACAGGTCCACCTGGGAAAAGCATTTGACACATCTGGATAGGGTGTTGCAGGCCTTGAAAAGGGCTAACCTCACTATCAAGGCCACCAAGTGGCAGATAGCCCAGGGGAATGTCACATATCTTGGTCATGAGGTAGGAGGGGGTCAAATCCCACCTCTCCCCAGTAAAGTACAGGATGTACAGGACTGGGAGACTCTCACTACTCAAACCCAGGTGAGAGCCTTTTTGGGTCTCACTGGGTATTATCGCAATTTCATGGCAGACTATGGAACCATAGCTGCACCACTGACAGCTCTGACTTCACCCAAACAGTCTAGGAAGGTCAATTGGACTGAAGACTGTCAGAGGGCTTGTGATGGCTTGAAAGAAAGTCTGTGTAGGGCACCTGTGCTGTGTGCTGGATTACAGCAAGCCCTTTATCGTTCAAACTGACGCCTGCGACACCGGAATTGGAGCTGTCTTGTCCCAGTTAGATGACAAAGGAGGAGAACATCTGATCATATTCATCAGTAGACAACTTAAAGTTAGGGAACTTAGGTGGGCTACTGTTGAACAGGAATGTTTTAGCATAGTTTGGAGCCTTAGGCGTTTTAGGCCCTACGAGGTCTACCTTCAAGGTACAAACCGATCATAAGCCCCTAAAGTGGCTTATGCACATAAAGGGTGAGAACCCAAAACTGCTCAGGTGGTCCATTAGCCGGCAAGGGCTAGTCTTCACCATAGAGCATAGACCAGGGAAGAGTCACGATAATGCAGATGGCCTTTCCAGAAGGTATGTTGACCGTCTAGATGAGGGTGTCTATCTCGTGGGAGATTAGGCACCCTAACCTCAGTCTGGGGGTGGACGACTGTGATGCTGGAAATGCATCAGAGGGACAGCGCCTCCGTATTCTTGTCCTTTACTGCTTTTTATCGTGTGTTTTGTTGTGTTTTCCACACAGGAGTTCATGTGGGACTCCTGGCGGTGCAGCTTTTGGTTTTGGCGAACAGACCCATGGGATACCCTTATGGCACCCATAGGTGGGGGTACAACCCTGTGCCCCTAGTGTATGTTTTGGGCACCTGTTTGTGGCCCACAGAGCAGGGTATGGGCTGGTGGCAGCTCCGTGCTGAATTGACTGGTGCCCTGAGCGTCCTCCATTTTGGGACCCCAGGCCCTGTCATTGGAATCGGTAGATTCCTGATGGAGACAAGATGGCCCCCATGGCTCTCGAAGTCCCGGGAAGCCCTGACTCTGTCCCTCCCCCCTGACTGGCTGTGGGGAAGTGCCGACCAGACTGGCTGGAGCCTGGAGCCTTCCCGACGACTGTATGATGTGGGTACGCCTGTGGGTGGGACCTGGGTGAAGGGAGTGTGTGACGAATACACATTCTGTGCTGTGGATGTCTAGTATCTGGTGTTGACACAATGACTGAGACAGCCCTGCCCGAAACTGATATGAATGCAGTGTGGAGTGTTGAATGGCTGGGTACTTGTCCCAATACACATAACTTGTTGTGAGTGTCTGGAGAGAAGTGAATGGCCTGAATGCACTATGCACCTGACTGGCTGCTTGCCTGCATGAATGTCCTTCACAGTGATTGGATGCTTGAGTAGGACCCAGCGGAATGAATGGAAGATCAATAGTATATCTGGGGACCTCTCACTGCTAGGAATCGTGTTCAGAAGCTGAAGTCCACAACGATGAGTAACTGGAGTGAAACTGAAGCTTGACCTTGAAGCCTTGCTGGAAGAGAAGAATTGCTGTTGCCCCTCTTCATCAATCTGAAAGCTGCTGTGTCTCAAAGGACTGACCCAGAGAGGACCTGGTAAGGCGCCCTCTTCCCAAGCTACGAGGGACCATCGTGCACCAGCTGATCTTTGCCAAAGCTCCCTGGTAGACAGACCTACGAAAGGTTGCCGACCGGAGAGGAGACGGGGACCGCCGTGGAATCCCAAAGAGAAGCGGCCAGACTTTTGTCCCCCACTGTCGGCGACCGCCGTCGCCTACCGGAGCCGCCGTGCTCCTGTTGCCTAAGAACATCATTTGATCCAAGGACGCTCTCGCCTGCACCGCCACCCGCCTTATCACGCTGGAGAAGGCCAGGCCATCGACGCGCCGAGGAGCATCTGCCAGTGGGTTTCCCACCACCCAAAGACCACAGATATGCCGACGACTTGACGCCCCTGCTGGGCCACAGTTCTTCAAACTCTTTGTGGTCCAGATCTATCAACACCGAGGTGCCCCGCACGCCTCTTCCTTGCAGGATGTTTACAGTTCCCCGTCGACGAGCACCGCTAGGAACGAAGCTGCCACTTCACCGCCGCAGTTCACCCTGTTCTCCGTCGGACGTTCGACGACCCGTGACTCCTGCCTTAAAGGGAGGGTACTCAAGAAGGGCAGTCGATTCCCCGACGAGGAACGCTACAACGCCAGGTACTTTGGGGTTGCAGAACTATTGGAAAGTCTCTTGTGAACAATATATGGACTGGGCTTGTGATAAACCTTTATTCCACAGGTTGCCCAGGTGTGGGGATCTCCACACAGAACTGTGTCTAGTTGTAGGGGCCAGTATTCTGCCTATTTTTCTAACCACTTTCCTCTTATATCTATTGTTGGTTTCCTTTACGAGCTAATTTGTGTGACAATTAACCATACAGTTGATGCACTTTAAAGAGATTGAATAATAATAGTGGTACCACGTAGAACTGTATATTTGCCATTGTAGATAACCAAGTACAAAGTGAGTTATCGTGATATTGTACATAACCTTGAATATTAATTACATAAAGACTGTGTTTTAACTAATACAGTGTGTGGACATTCCTTTGTTGGTGCTTGGGGCCTACACTGTACTTAAGAACCAGCCTGCATCACCTCCTGAGAAGCCAGGCCTTGATTGATCACCCATTGCTACCTTATAGAGAATCTTGGCTGGGGTCCTCTGGGCCTCTCCTCTACCATATAGAGAGCAGAAGTACAGACCACCCCTCCAGTCTTTACAGAGACGGAGCAATGATACTTTCCATTTATACATTCTGGGAAAATCAGTAACTGTAGTCACTGACCACAAGCCCCTTGTTCCGATCGTGGTAGGCTTGTCAACGAAACCACCTGCCAGAATCGAAAGATGGATACTTGCCCTGCTGGAATATGGAGTGTGTCTGGTGTACAGGCTGGGGGCAAACAACGCTGCTGACTATAATGGTTCCGCCATTAATGTGCTGCCCCGTATTACAGCAGCATTCTAGCCTTTCCGCTCCTCTTCTTTTAAGTTCCTCTTAGCCACACACACCAGTGCAGTGCAACTCTAGCAGTCTAAGGGCACTATTCAATTCTGTTCATTCCCTTGCTTCTGTGCAATTTGCCTTCAGCCTTTCTCCCTTACTCGGCCCCGGCCGAGCCCTTCCTTGCTTTGACTTCTTTGCCTCTTTTGTTTTGCTGTCCTTCTTTGGCTTGCTTGCCGGCTGCGAGTCTCGCCCTCGTGCTTTTTGCCCGTCAGCTCTCTCTCTCTCCTTACCTGCTTCAGTCCGGTGTGTTTTGTTCTTGTCTATTTTTCTTTCAGTGACGTTCCGGGTTCCACGCTGTGTTTCATCCTTGCACAGTACCGGTGCTCTCTCTCTCTCTGTCTCTGTATTCTTTTGGGTGGTGGAGCATTATCTTTGTGTACTATTGTGTTCTGCTCTTGCTTCTGCCTTGGCAAATGCTTCTTTCCAGTCACGCGTCTTGTGGGTTTAACGTGAAGCAATGTCCTGGTTGCCTTTCTCTCTGCTTTCTCCCAACCCTTTTCCTGTGTACTCTGCTTTGCTAGCCTTTTCCTTCCTTTTTGTATTTTTCCTTGGCCTCTTTCTGTCTTCTTCTCACAGGACTCTCCCCCTTGATCTCTTCAGCTGCTGCATTGGTAATTTCCTCCTGTTTGGCGGCGTTACCTCTCCCTTTATTTGTTTTCCCTCCTGAAGACGCCTGGACCACTCTTCATTGCTTGTGTATTATTGGACACTCTTGCCTTGGACTTAATTGCATCTCATCCTCTCGTTATTTACCTGGACATCTCCATCTCTTCATTTCTTGGAATCGCTCATCACTCCGGAATACCAATCAGGTTTTTTTGTACCTTTGGGCTTTTTCCCCTTCCTGGGCTGCGCAGGGAGGGTGCCATTCTTGTTGGTACTGTTTCTCAGTCTAAACAAGGTGGCGAGTTCCCAGAACAGACCCTATCTCTTCAAAAAGAAGGGCGCTCCTGAAGAAACCACTGCAGACCTCTCGGTATCCACCGCGTCCTCCAGCGACAGCGATGTCGAATCCCAGGTGAGACCTTCCATCATTGACAGATTGCAACACCCAGATATGGCAACCGCAGAACAGGTACAAGAACTAGTCAATGCCATCCAAGGACTTTCATTGGAATTACAAGGGCTCAAAGCAGAAATGACTATCCTGCGTCAGATGGTGACAGCTCAAGAAGCCAATCAGTCTGATTCCCCCTGTTGACACTGGCAGCAGAAAGGTTTGAGGGATCTCCAAAGAAGGTTAAGGAATTTATTGATGATTGCCTAGTTTACTTTACCTTCAGGCCTGCCACTTACGCCTCAGACCGTACCAAGGCAGGGTTTCTCATTTCCAACATGGTTGGGAACGCGCTGGCCTGGGCTACAGCATTAGTAACATCGGCTAATCCCATACTTCAGGATTACAATGCCTTTGTAAACTTACTCCGACAAACCTTTGAAAGACAAGAGATAGGCTTCTCAGCAGGAGAAACCCTACTGGATATCAAACAGGGCGCAATGGACCTGTTGTACTATATATCAGCCTTCAAGCGGCTAGCCAGCGAGGTAGGTTGGCCGGATTCAGTCCAATTCACAGTATTCCTGAGGGGACTCCATGAGGAGCTTAAAGATGAATTGGCACAGATTCCTCACCCTTCTACGTTTGATGAGTTGTGTTCCATGGCCCTTCAAATTGATTTCAAAATATCTGAGAGGAGATCCGAAAAGAAGTTGGATGCCTTCACTTCCACAACCTGAATCTCAGACGTCAACACCCCCACAGGCACACCCTGGTGACGAGCCAATGCAAGTAGGGGCAGCCAGAGGCCCTTTGACACCAACGGAAAGAAACCAATGCAGCAACAAGGGTCTATGTATGTATTGTGCCTCTGATAGCCACTTATTAAGGGACTATGCTGAAGTACCCCCCGCGAAAACAGAAACGACAGACCCCGGTTTTAGGAGGAGCTGCTAACCGGGGTTCTACTGAAGGTTCCCAAGACACCGGAAGGACAGAGGATGACTCCCGTTTGATGGTGTTAGATATCACCCTTCAACGGAAAAAACAGCCAGAGAAAGGTTCTTGCATTGGTCGACAGCGGCGCTGCGGGAAACTTTGTTGATGTCAACTGGGCCAAGCAAGAAGGTATCAGTCTGGTACACAAAGAAGAAGAGCAGAAGATCGAAGTGGTGGATGGCCGACCCCTGTGCTATGGTCCAATCATCCATACCACCACTTCGGTACATGTCTCAATTCATAATCATCAAGAGACCATTATATTCGATGTTTTCTGAAAGATACACTTCCCTATCATATTGGAGATACCCTGGCTGCGTAAGCACAATCCTCTCATTAACTGGACGCTCAACACTCTCCAATTCTCCTCAGAATACTGCAAGACACACTGTACCCATGCATCCTTGGTGGACTGTGCCACTGTGTCCTATTCCTCACAAACCTTCACAGGGGTTAACAGTATGGCCTCCATTTTTCAGACATTTGCACATGTTTTTGAAGACCAAATTCCTAAAGAACTGCCTCCACATCGCACTGAGGATTGCGCTATAGCAATCTTGTCTGATACCATTGTTCCTTTTGGGCGGATGTTCTCCTTGACAATCCCTGATCGAAAAGCCCTACGGGGATACCTGGACCGAAATTAGCAAAACTGTCTCCTCCGTCCATCCAAGTGCCCCACAGGTGCATCATTGTTCTTTATAGCAACAAAGGACTTGCAGGAACTCAAGCAATGTATTGATTTTCTCAGTCTCAATAAGGTCACCGGAAGGGACCGTTAACCCATGCCCTTGATTAAGGACATTCTCGATGCAGTGGAAGGGGCTGTAATTTTCGGTAAGCTCGATCTTAGGGGCGCTTACCACTTAGTGCGAATCAAAGATGGAGATGAGTGGAAAACGGCCTTCCACACACCTTTTGGCCTATTTGAATATTGCGTCATGCCATTTGGTTTTGTTAACGCTCCTGCCGTGTTTCAGTGGTTTATGGATCGTCTTTTCGCTGATTTGCTGTTCGTAAATGTCATTGTGTACCTGGACGACATATTGGCGTTCTCCAATCACCATGATTTCCCCCTTCGACACCTCATAGAAGTCCTGGAATGACTAAGACACCACAATCTTTATGCCAAACCAGAAAAATGCCTTATAGCAGTCTCCTCAGTACCATACTTAGGTTTCATCCTATCCGCCCAGAGGGTATATATGGACCTCAAGAAGGTGTCTTCCATCATGGAGTGGCCCGCTCCTGCATCTGTTAAGGAGATTCAAACTTTCCTTGGACTAGCAAACTTTTATAGGAAGTTCATCGCTACTTTTTCAGACCAGGTCCTCCCAATCACGGCATTACTTAAAAAGGATACTCCATGTGTCTGGGAAATCCGCGCCAAGGAGGCTTTCCAGGGCTTAAAGATGGCCTTTTGTTTGGCTCCCATCCTCAAACAACCCAACCAACAACTGCCCTTTATTGTGGAGACAGACTCCTCAGCAGGTGCAGTAGGAGCGGTTCTGAAAAAGAGACATGAGGAATTGGAACACCCTGTTGCTTACCTCTCCTGAACGCTTACCACAAGCAAGACACACTATTCGGTCATTGAGAAGGAGTTGCTGGCGATAAAACAAGCTTGTACAGAATGGTGACATCTTTTACAAGGTTCCATGTATCCCTTCGAGATCTGCACAGATCATTGTAATCTCAAGATACTGCAGCTAATGGAATTCAAGAACCCACGCCAAGCCAGATGGGAATACTATTTTCCCAATATGATTTTTATATCACCTATCTACTGGGCAGCAAGAATATTGTTGCAGACAGTCTGTCCAGAAGTCCATCAGTCTACCGCAGCCCCCCCTTTTCAGGGAGATCGCTTGCTTCAGGATGTGAAGATCGTGGGAACCATCTCCAGATTCCTCCAAGAAATAAGATCTGCCTCTCCTCCAGCACTCAGAACCCTCTCTAATGTTCTAAAGAACCACTTGTCCGAGAACGACAGTCTTTGGTTCTTCTAGAACCGTCTGTTCATACCAGAACCCAAATAACAGTTGCTGATTCTGTCCTGGAGCCATGAGTCAAGATTAGCAGGACACAAAGGAGTGACAGCAACCACTGATCTCATTAACCAAACGTATTGGTGGCTTTCAATGAAAGCAGACATCAAGCAATATGTGCTATCGTGCCCAGTTTGTGCCAGAAGTAAAAGTCCCAATACTAAACTGTCAGATTGCTGGAACAGCCCCCGCTCCCAACTGAGCTCTGGTTACACATATCCACCAATTTTGTCATGGATCTCCATCCATCCCAGGGTCACACAGCAATCATGGTAACTATCGACAGTTTTAGTAAAATGGAATCCCAGATACCATCTTGTCCGACAGAGGAAGCGAGTACACCTCAATGTTCTGGAAGACATTGTGCGATCTCATAGGCATAAAGAGGATATTAAAATAAGGCTATCATCCCCAGTAAAATGGTAAGACCGAATGTTTGAATGCCAACATGGAGCAGTACCTCTGATGTTTTGCCAATGCAGAGCAGAACAATTAGTTCTCTTTCCTGCCCATGTCTGAATTCGCGTACAATAACACCACTCATTCAGCCATAAAGATGCCCCCCTTCTTTTGCTTGTATGGACGTCATACCAGATCATTTCCAGCTAATCGTAGACCATCTTCCAATTTGCTTACAGTAGATTCTCTTTTGGAATCCATTTCTACTGCTCAGAAGACAGCCATTGCGAACTTGGAAAAGAGCTGCCACAGATACAAACATCAAGCTGACAAACATTGCAGCCAGAATGGAAGGAAGGTGATTTAGTCTTGCTTTCCTCTAAATGCCTACCCAGATGGACTTGACCTTCCAAACTAGCACTGAAGATTCTGGCACCCTTTCGCATCTTGTCTTGCATTAATCCTGTGGCTTTTTGGACTTAAACTACCCAAGCCTCTGCAGCATATTCACGCAGTGTTTCACAACTCCCTGTTAAAGTCGGTATGTTCATGGCATATATGTATGGAAGACAACCCTCTGGACAATTTTCAGGGTATCCATTTCTAGACATCTATGAAGTGGAAAAGATCGTCGACTCTCGTCATCACAGAGGAAGATTGCAGTACCTTGTTAGGTGGAAGGGTTATTCCCCGGCTGAAGATTCCTGGGAACCTGTTTCTAACGTCTCAGCACCTTTATGTATCCAGAGGTTTCACAACCTGCATCCAGGTTAAACTGGGGCGACACCCCTGCGAAGGAGTCAAACTGTCATGGGGAACAATTCCTGGAAGATCTGGTCCAAGTGGCAGTTCCGCCATTATTGTGCCGCCACGTATCACAGCAGCATTCTAGTTATTCCACTCCTCTTCCTTTAAGTGCCTCTTAGCCCTGACCAACAGAGCATTGCAACTCTAGCAGTTTAATCGCACAATTCAATTCTGTTTGTTCCCTTGCTTCTCTGCAATTTGCCTTTAGCCTTTCTCCTTTACTCGGTCCCGGCCGAGCCCTTCCTTGCTTTGACTTCTTTGCCTCTTTTGTTTTGCTGTCCTTCCTTGGCTCGCTTGCCGGCCACGAGTCTTGCCTTGCGATCCCCGCCCGCCGGCACTCTCTCTCTCTCTCTCTCCTTACCTGCTTCAGTTCGGTGTGTTTTGTGCTTGTCTATTTCTCCTTCAGTGGCGTTCCGGTTTCTGCGCTGTGTTTCATCCTTGCATGGTACCGGCGCTCTCTGCCTCTGTATTCCTTTGGGTGGTGGTGCATTATCTTTGTGTACTATTGTCTTCTGCTCTCGCTTCTCCCTTGGCAAGTGCTTCCTTCCAGTCACGTGTCTTGTGGGCTTAACGTGAATCACTGTGCCTGGTTGCCTTTCTCTCTGCTTTCTCCTAACCCTTTTCCTGTGTACTCCCCTTTGCTAGCCTTTTCCTTCTTCCTTGGCCTCTCTCTGTCTTCTTCTCAGAGGACTCTTCCCCTTGATCTCTTCAGCTGCTGCATTGGTTTGATGGCGTTACCTCTCTCCTTATTTGTTTTCCCTCCTGAAGATCCCTGGACCACTCTTCATTGCTTGTGTATTATTGAACACTGTTGCCTTGGACTTAATTGCATCTCATCCTCTCGTTATTTATCCAGACATCTCCATTTCTTCACTTCTTGGAGTCGCTCATCACTCCGGAATACCAATCAGGTTTTTGTTGTGCCTTTGGGCTTTGTCCCCTTCCTGGGCTGCGCAGGGAGGATGCCATTCTTGTTGGTACTGTTTCTCAGTCTAAACAAGGTGGTGAGTTCCCGGAACAGATCCTTTCTCTTCAAAAAGAAGGGTGCTCCCGAAGAAACCACTGCAGACTTCACGGAATCCACCGCGTCCTCCAGTGACAGCAACGTCGAATCTCAGGTGAGACCTTCCATCAGTGACACTATCTCCCACGGCATCATATAAGGGGACACAGCAGGAATGAGAGTGGAGAGGCTGAATCGGAAGGGTTTCTCCAAGTGCTCATTGAATCATCTACTTCAAATGCCATGTCCATTCAGGAACTGACCACCGCGTCCGAAGAGGACGAGTGTTTCCGCCTCCTCCGAGGAATGTTGCAAAAGGGGGAGTGGAAGGGGATGCTGGAAGGTCTGAGCAAAAAGACACATGAGGCCTTGCACAATGCACAATTAGCGTTCTCTGACTCGGGTTTGCTGCTGAGGGGGCCGAAGATCTCTTTGTGCAAAATTCAGCAACTCATTGCATTAGCACATCCAGGCCACCAGGGTGCAGCCAAAACCAAGGCATGCCTGAGGCTCAAAGTGTGGTTCCTGAACTTGGAAAGATGTGTGGACAAGTTTGTAGCAGGATGTGTGTGGTGCCAAGCAGCTGCCCCAGTGCAACGTGAACCATGTCTATGTCGAGAAGTTGCCACCCATGGGAGACAGCACACGTTGACTTTGGATCTGCTGGTTGGGACACACACTTCATGATGTTCATTGATCACTGGACAAGATATCCAGGAGTCGAATACGTGGAGTCCACAGCGTTTGACCACATTGCACCAGTGCTAGAAAAGGTATTCGCCAAACATGGTTTCCCAAAGAAAGTCTGCGCAGACAATGGACCGCCATTCAAAGGGGAGACTTTTGGACAGTTCATGCTGAAGTGCAGAATCCACCACAGGAAAATATTGTTGGTGTAGCCAAGGGCAAACAGGGAAGCAGAGCGCTTCATGCAAACTCTTAACAAAGTATTTTCCATTGCCCATGAACAGGGCCAAGGTCCGAGAAGGGCCCTATACCAGTTCTTACGGGAATACCGTGCAATGCCCCATTGCTTGACGGTTGTGGCCCCCGAGGAGGCAAGATATGCCCTCAGAGTCTGTTGCCAGTCCTGGGGAGGGTAGCACCAGTGGAAATTGATGATGAGAGGATCTCTGGAGATGGGAGAGCAAGGAATGAAAATGAAAACCTCTTTAGGGGCCTACAACCACATCGTTTGGTAACCGGAGACGAAGTACTGGTGAGGAACAGACATCCTCAAGCAAAGCTCTCATTGACAAATGAACCTCGACCCATGGATGTGGTGGAAGTGATTAGGTCCATGGTAACTGCGTCAGATGGGAACGCCACAGTGACGAGGAACTCAAGCTTCTTTAAAAAAAAAGTCGATGAGGGTGGCCAGGTGCGGACACGCCATGGAATGTGAATGACGAAGACCCAGAGGAAGGAGCAGATGACAGCATTCACTGAGAACTAGATGGCTAAGGCATGGCGGGTGATGGAAGGTCAAGCTAGGGAGGGGGTAGGCGGTATCCTGATTGCGGTACACAAAGGTGGCCCTCTTGTCTAAATGACTATGTGCTGGACGCATAGAGAAAGGGGCTAGGTCATGTCGCTCACCAATGATGTTATAAATGTGTTAGTTGTGTCAAACATCAAACATCAAGCTGACAAACATTGCAGCCAGAATGGAAGGAAGGTGATTTAGTCTTGCTTTCCTCTAAATGCCTACCCAGATGGACTTGACCTTCCAAACTAGCACTGAAGATTCTGGCACCCTTTCGCATCTTGTCGTGCATTAATCCTGTGGCTTTTTGGACTTAAACTACCCAAGCCTCTGCAGCATATTCACCCAGTGTTTCACAACTCCCTGTTAAAGTCGGTATGCTCATGGCATGTATGTATGGAAGACAACCCTCTGGACAATTTTCAGGGTATCCATTTCTAGACATCTATGAAGTGGAAAAGATCGTCAACTCTCGTCATCACAGAGGAAGATTGCAGTACCTTGTTAGGTGGAAGGGTTATTCCCCGGCTGAAGATTCCTGGGAACCTGTTTCTAACGTATCAGCACCTTTATGTATCCAGAGGTTTCACAACCTGCATCCAGGTTAAACTGGGGCGACACCCCTGCGAAGGAGTCAAACTGTCATGGGGAACAATTCCTGGAAGATCTGGTCCAAGTGGCAGTTCCGCCATTATTGTGCCGCCACGTATTACAGCAGCATTCTAGTTATTCCACTCCTCTTCCTTTAAGTGCCTCTTAGCCCTGACCAACAGAGCATTGCAACTCTAGCAGTTTAATCGCACAATTCAACTCTGTTTGTTCCCTTGCTTCTCTGCAATTTGCCTTTAGCCTTTCTCCTTTACTCGGTCCCGGCCGAGCCCTTCCTTGCTTTGACTTCTTTGCCTCTTTTGTTTTGCTGTCCTTGCTTGGCTCGCTTGCCGGCCACGAGTCTTGCCTTGCGATCCCCGCCCGCCGGCACTCTCTCTCTCTCTCTCTCCTTACCTGCTTCAGTTCGGTGTGTTTTGTGCTTGTCTATTTCTCCTTCAGTGGCATTCCGGTTTCTGCGCTGTGTTTCATCCTTGCATGGTACCGGCGCTCTCTGCCTCTGTATTCCTTTGGGTGGTGGTGCATTATCTTTGTGTACTATTGTCTTCTGCTCTTGCTTCTCCCTTGGCAAGTGCTTCCTTCCAGTCACGTGTCTTGTGGGCTTAACGTGAATCACTGTGCCGGTTGCCTTTCTCTCTGCTTTCTCCTAACCCTTTTCCTGTGTACTCCCCTTTGCTAGCCTTTTCCTTCTTCCTTGGCCTCTCTCTGTCTTCTTCTCAGAGGACTCTTCCCCTTGATCTCTTCAGCTGCTGCATTGGTTTGATGGCGTTACCTCTCTCCTTATTTGTTTTCCCTCCTGAAGACCCCTGGACCACTCTTCATCGCTTGTGTATTATTGAACACTGTTGCCTTGGACTTAATTGCATCTCATCCTCTCGTTATTTATCCAGACATCTCCATTTCTTCACTTCTTGGAGTCGCTCATCACTCCGGAATACCAATCAGGTTTTTGTTGTGCCTTTGGGCTTTGTCCCCTTCCTGGGCTGCGCAGGGAGGATGCCATTCTTGTTGGTACTGTTTCTCAGTCTAAACAAGGTGGTGAGTTCCCGGAACAGATCCTTTCTCTTCAAAAAGAAGGGTGCTCCCGAAGAAACCACTGCAGACTTCACGGAATCCACCGCGTCCTCCAGTGACAGCAACGTCGAATCTCAGGTGAGACCTTCCATCAGTGACACTATCTCCCACGGCATCATATAAGGGGACACAGCAGGAATGAGAGTGGAGAGGCTGAATCGGAAGGGTTTCTCCAAGTGCTCATTGAATCATCTACTTCAAATGCCATGTCCATTCAGGAACTGACCACCGCGTCCGAAGAGGACGAGTGTTTCCGCCTCCTCCGAGGAATGTTGCAAAAGGGGGAGTGGAAGGGGATGCTGGAAGGTCTGAGCAAAAAGACACATGAGGCCTTGCACAATGCACAATTAGCGTTCTCTGACTCGGGTTTGCTGCTGAGGGGGCCGAAGATCTCTTTGTGCAAAATTCAGCAACTCATTGCATTAGCACATCCAGGCCACCAGGGTGCAGCCAAAACCAAGGCATGCCTGAGGCTCAAAGTGTGGTTCCTGAACTTGGAAAGATGTGTGGACAAGTTTGTAGCAGGATGTGTGTGGTGCCAAGCAGCTGCCCCAGTGCAACGTGAACCATGTCTATGTCGAGAAGTTGCCACCCATGGGAGACAGCACACATTGACTTTGGATCTGCTGGTCGGGACACACACTTCATGATGTTCATTGATCACTGGACAAGATATCCAGGAGTCGAATACGTGGAGTCCACAGCGTTTGACCACATTGCACCAGTGCTAGAAAAGGTATTCGCCAAACATGGTTTCCCAAAGAAAATCTGCGCAGACAATGGACCGCCATTCAAAGGGGAGACTTTTGGACAGTTCATGCTGAAGTGCAGAATCCACCACAGGAAAATATTGTTGGTGTAGCCAAGGGCAAACAGGGAAGCAGAGCGCTTCATGCAAACTCTTAACAAAGTATTTTCCATTGCCCATGAACAGGGCCAAGGTCCGAGAAGGGCCCTATACCAGTTCTTACGGGAATACCGTGCAATGCCCCATTGCTTGACGGTTGTGGCCCCCGAGGAGGCAAGATATGCCCTCAGAGTCTGTTGCCAGTCCTGGGGAGGGTAGCACCAGTGGAAATTGATGATGAGAGGATCTCTGGAGATGGGAGAGCAAGGAATGAAAATGAAAACCTCTTTAGGGGCCTACAACCACATCGTTTGGTAACCGGAGACGAAGTACTGGTGAGGAACAGACATCCTCAAGCAAAGCTCTCATTGACAAATGAACCTCGACCCATGGATGTGGTGGAAGTGATTAGGTCCATGGTAACTGCGTCAGATGGGAACGCCACAGTGACGAGGAACTCAAGCTTCTTTAAAAAAAAAGTCGATGAGGGTGGCCAGGTGCGGACACGCCATGGAATGTGAATGACGAAGACCCAGAGGAAGGAGCAGATGACAGCATTCACTGAGAACTAGATGGCTAAGGCATGGCGGGTGATGGAAGGTCAAGCTAGGGAGGGGGTAGGCGGTATCCTGATTGCGGTACACAAAGGTGGCCCTCTTGTCTAAATGACTATGTGCTGGACGCATAGAGAAAGGGGCTAGGTCATGTCGCTCACCAATGATGTTATAAATGTGTTAGTTGTGTCAAACATCAAACATCAAGCTGACAAACATTGCAGCCAGAATGGAAGGAAGGTGATTTAGTCTTGCTTTCCTCTAAATGCCTACCCAGATGGACTTGACCTTCCAAACTAGCACTGAAGATTCTGGCACCCTTTCGCATCTTGTCGTGCATTAATCCTGTGGCTTTTTGGACTTAAACTACCCAAGCCTCTGCAGCATATTCACCCAGTGTTTCACAACTCCCTGTTAAAGTCGGTATGCTCATGGCATGTATGTATGGAAGACAACCCTCTGGACAATTTTCAGGGTATCCATTTCTAGACATCTATGAAGTGGAAAAGATCGTCAACTCTCGTCATCACAGAGGAAGATTGCAGTACCTTGTTAGGTGGAAGGGTTATTCCCCGGCTGAAGATTCCTGGGAACCTGTTTCTAACGTATCAGCACCTTTATGTATCCAGAGGTTTCACAACCTGCATCCAGGTTAAACTGGGGCGACACCCCTGCGAAGGAGTCAAACTGTCATGGGGAACAATTCCTGGAAGATCTGGTCCAAGTGGCAGTTCCGCCATTATTGTGCCGCCACGTATTACAGCAGCATTCTAGTTATTCCACTCCTCTTCCTTTAAGTGCCTCTTAGCCCTGACCAACAGAGCATTGCAACTCTAGCAGTTTAATCGCACAATTCAACTCTGTTTGTTCCCTTGCTTCTCTGCAATTTGCCTCTAGCCTTTCTCCTTTACTCGGTCCCGGCCGAGCCCTTCCTTGCTTTGACTTCTTTGCCTCTTTTGTTTTGCTGTCCTTGCTTGGCTCGCTTGCCGGCCACGAGTCTTGCCTTGCGATCCCCGCCCGCCGGCACTCTCTCTCTCTCTCTCTCCTTACCTGCTTCAGTTCGGTGTGTTTTGTGCTTGTCTATTTCTCCTTCAGTGGCATTCCGGTTTCTGCGCTGTGTTTCATCCTTGCATGGTACCGGCGCTCTCTGCCTCTGTATTCCTTTGGGTGGTGGTGCATTATCTTTGTGTACTATTGTCTTCTGCTCTTGCTTCTCCCTTGGCAAGTGCTTCCTTCCAGTCACGTGTCTTGTGGGCTTAACGTGAATCACTGTGCCGGTTGCCTTTCTCTCTGCTTTCTCCTAACCCTTTTCCTGTGTACTCCCCTTTGCTAGCCTTTTCCTTCTTCCTTGGCCTCTCTCTGTCTTCTTCTCAGAGGACTCTTCCCCTTGATCTCTTCAGCTGCTGCATTGGTTTGATGGCGTTACCTCTCTCCTTATTTGTTTTCCCTCCTGAAGACCCCTGGACCACTCTTCATCGCTTGTGTATTATTGAACACTGTTGCCTTGGACTTAATTGCATCTCATCCTCTCGTTATTTATCCAGACATCTCCATTTCTTCACTTCTTGGAGTCGCTCATCACTCCGGAATACCAATCAGGTTTTTGTTGTGCCTTTGGGCTTTGTCCCCTTCCTGGGCTGCGCAGGGAGGATGCCATTCTTGTTGGTACTGTTTCTCAGTCTAAACAAGGTGGCGAGTTCCCGGAACAGATCCTTTCTCTTCAAAAAGAAGGGTGCTCCCGAAGAAACCACTGCAGACTTCACAGAATCCACCGCGTCCTCCAGTGACAGCAACGTCGAATCTCAGGTGAGACCTTCCATCAGTGACACTATCTCCCACGGCATCATATAAGGGGACACAGCAGGAATGAGAGTGGAGAGGCAGAATCGGAAGGGTTTCTCCAAGTGCTCATTGAATTATCTACTTCAAATGCCATGTCCATTCAGGAACTGACCACCGCGTCCGAAGAGGACGAGTGTTTCCGCCTCCTCCGAGGAATGTTGCAAAAGGGGGAGTGGAAGGGGATGCTGGAAGGTCTGAGCAAAAAGACACATGAGGCCTTGCACAATGCACAATTAGCGTTCTCTGACTCGGGTTTGCTGCTGAGGGGGCCGAAGATCTCTTTGTGCAAAATTCAGCAACTCATTGCATTAGCACATCCAGGCCACCAGGGTGCAGCCAAAACCAAGGCATGCCTGAGGCTCAAAGTGTGGTTCCTGAACTTGGAAAGATGTGTGGACAAGTTTGTAGCAGGATGTGTGTGGTGCCAAGCAGCTGCCCCAGTGCAACGTGAACCATGTCTATGTCGAGAAGTTGCCACCCATGGGAGACAGCACACGTTGACTTTGGATCTGCTGGTCGGGACACACACTTCATGATGTTCATTGATCACTGGACAAGATATCCAGGAGTCGAATACGTGGAGTCCACAGCGTTTGACCACATTGCACCAGTGCTAGAAAAGGTATTCGCCAAACATGGTTTCCCAAAGAAAATCTGCGCAGACAATGGACCGCCATTCAAAGGAGAGACTTTTGGACAGTTCATGCTGAAGTGCAGAATCCGCCACAGGAAAATATTGTTGGTGTAGCCAAGGGCAAACAGGGAAGCGGAGCGCTTCATGCAAACTCTTAACAAAGTATTTTCCATTGCCCATGAACAGGGCCAGTGTCTGAGAAGGGCCCTATACCAGTTCTTACGGGAATACCGTGCAATGCCCCATTGCTTGACGGTTGTGGCCCCAGAGGAGGCAAGATATGCCCTCAGAGTCTGTTGCCAGTCCTGGGGAGGGTAGCACCAGTGGAAATTGATGATGAGAGGATCTCCGGAGATGGGAGAGCAAGGAATGAAAATGAAAACCTCTTTAGGGGCCTACAATCACATCGTTTGGTAACCGGAGACGAAGTACTGGTGAGGAACAGACATCCTCAAGCAAAGCTCTCATTGACAAATGAACCTCGACCCATGGATGTGGTGGAAGTGATTAGGTCCATGGTAACTGCGTCAGATGGGAATGCCACAGTGACGAGGAACTCAAGCTTCTTTAAAAAATAAGTCGGTGAGGGTGGCCAGGTGCGGACACGCCATGGAATGTGAATGACGAAGACCCAGAGGAAGGAGCAGATGACAGCATTCACTGAGAACTAGATGGCTAAGGCATGGCGGGTGATGGAAGGTCAAGCTAGGGAGGGGGTAGGCGGTATCCTGATTGCGGTACACAAAGGTGGCCCTCTTGTCTAAATGACTATGTGCTGGACGCATAGAGAAAGGGGCTAGGTCATGTCGCTCACCAATGATGTTATAAATGTGTTAGTTGTGTCTATTGCTTAGAGTGGGGGAGAAGAAGGAAAAGGTGTTTCGTTGTGTGTCACATTACTCTTTTGTTGTTATGAAAAAGAAGGAGTGTGGTGCAGCCGCTTTAAGACGAGTGCGACGAAGTGACGCAACTCAGTTGCGCCAATAAACGGGGCGCACTCGCCGTTGCACGGCAGTGCGCGCGCAGAACCTGGACAAGCAACAAGTGTCTCTGTGTCCTCTTTGGGGGGTCCGGGGCTTCCACTGCGAGAGGCCTTGCTGTCCTGATAACACCTTGCACTTTGTAACTACGTGAGCAAACTTTGGTATTGTACTTTGTTCCCCTTAGTTGTGCCCTCGTGTCATATGGGAGGTCCTTGCGTTTGCTTTTGTTTTCTCCCATTGTTACCTCCGAACACATGTTCTGAACCCTGTTTTCTTCTTGGATTGGAGTGCCTGGAACACCCTCAGCACTGCCAACATACTGTTACAGATACCTTGTGGGGTCACTATGGGGGGTGGGGACCAGCTCATTTCTGTGATTCTGACAACCTCTTATTCTCTTGATCCTCTAGGCTCTGGCTGTCCGCTTGCAGCCCATCTGCTCCGTAGGTGAATCACTACACCTCAGTTTAGTCAGATGGTGGAACACCGGAATAGCTGGTGGGCATGTCCACGGGCACAAAGTCCTCTACTACATGGAATCTAGATCTGGTGTTGACACCAAGTGCAAATGTTGGAGAATCTATTGCATAACATTTGCATTTTTTACAAATTGTCCCCTTGTTTGTGTTAGATTTCTATAAAATCATTGTGATGCAAATCCTTGTGAAGATGCCTTGCTAGCAACTCAGATGTATCTTCTAGGCTGCTTTCCAACACTTTTGCTGCTATGGCCTTTCCCTTACAAGAGAAGACCAACCAACACCCGAGGTACATGGAAGAACAAGCAAACCTAAATGTACTTCTGCCTACTTGAGCGTCATCAGTGAGGGGATAGCAAGAGTCACCAGGTGCAGTGAACACAGAAGTATACTTCTGAGTAATCTTTACTGTTTCAAATTACAATTCAAGTCCAAAGGTTGTGGTTCAACACATGCAGCTGATGGAGATATCTCAGCTCCATTTCTTCACTTTTGTTTAACTCCCTTGATCATTTACAAGAAAAGCCTAACAATATTTAGGCACTTTCCACCTGCCCCCAGAAGCCACCTTATTGATCCAATCCTTTCTATCCGGCCGAACTTTCAGGGTCTTTGCTGGCCCTGAGTCAGCTGACCCCATACCTGTGTCCTACAGTGTCCTACAGGGCTTCTGCCTCTCCCCCACCCTCTATAACATGTACACCAAACCCCTCGTTGACCATCTCGACAGCCTCAACATTCCATATACCAACTTTGCCGATGACACGCAGATCCTCCTCAAAATCTCAGGCAATAACAGCATTGACTCTACCAACATCAATCATGTTTTCAGCATCATACAGGCCTGGATGGCCACCCATCATCTCTGCCTGAATGATAAAAAAAACAGAGCTCCTTATGGTAGGCTCCCCACACTGCCTTAAGTGCCTCAGCCCTGCCATCTCTTCCTTTTGCATATATGGTAACACCATCCCTGTCTTCGCTCCTGTAAAAACGGAAGGCGTTTACCTGGGCGTCGAACGAAACATGCAAAAACATGTCAAAGCCATTGCCTCCTCTGCAGCCGATTCTACCAAACATATAAACCTTTCTATGAAATTCCTCACCTCCAATAACTGTCTCACCCTAGCCAGGGCCATCATAGGCAGCAAACTAGACTATTGCAATGCCATCTGTTGGGGAGAATTCTCAGAAATGTGCTAATTTCCCTTACCTTTTTAGACCCCCAGCAACCTTCCTGGATTTCTAGGACTTTAATTTTCACCTGGAAAGAGTGTGAGCCTTTTTCCCACTCGTTCATGTATTTTGATGTGTGTTTTACTTTGTGTTCTTTGTATATGGAGTTTTAGACAGCTCCACAGGAATCATCTTTTTCTAGTGTGTTACACACCACCCTCAGTCCAGTGGCACAGGGAGGTCTTTCAGACTTCCCAAGGTCTAAATATCTTCTCTGGGACTGACTACTGTCTCCCAGTGAATGTAAAGTTAAATTGACTTTACTAGTCTTTTTAAATTGCTAGACCGAGCACACACTGCCTTACAGCAGAGTGCTGGAGGGAATACCTAGTATTCCCTATGCCTAGAAAACTCATATAGCCCTCAAAAGCTACCCTTTCCTCTCAGAATGGCTGGGGGCAGTGGTATTACCATGATTTCCCTGACTGCGACCCATTTAAATGCTCCAGTAGCTAAAATCCACTGGAGCCATGTTTTTCAAGATGGCGTCTGAGCCCCCTCTGTAAAAACAGGTTCAGATCGACTGTTTTCGCCATTTCTTTTTGGAAAGGTCCTTCTAGTGTTTGTCTCTGCGCGCCAAACCAGGTGTGGTCCTTTGTTCGTTGTCTTTTGGCAGGCTTCAGTGCTGACGCCCTCCTCTGGCGCCTGAGTGTCTGGGATGGACAGGATGTGAGGGAGGTGCCCAAAACTCATTGTGCTTAGTCTCCTAGGAGACCTGAATGCACTCTGGCATGATTGGCTGGCTGACTGTCCAGCAAGGACAGCTACCCTGCTGGGTGAGTGGCAGCTAGGCTGGAATGAATGGAAGAAAACTGTTTAAAAACAGGTCTCTGGGACTTGGAAGGCAGATTCGACCACTGGAACGAAAGAACCGAAGACGAGCTGAAGGAAGACTGCTGCAACTCCTGGACCGTTGGTTTGCCCGGTGAAGCCCTGCTGCAGGTCCGAATTGCCTGAAAATCCATCGACAGAGAAGCCCTTCAAGGGCGACTTCTGCCCTTGAGCTGGTGGGACCAACCAACTCGCAAGCCACCTGGAAACCATCACCATACTGGTTTTATTTTCTTCACGGTGCTGTTGAAAACCGGATAGCCAGTGAGAAGGATACCAGCTTGTGGACTTAAAGGCACTCACAACTTAAACCGATATTTTGCTAAGGTTGTGGCTTCATCCCTGTACGGTGCAGGAACCTCCCAACGTACTCCCTCTTGTCCCCATGACTGAGGTTCAGGAACAGCGAGATCTGCAGAAACTGCCAGGAACAAAAGCCTCAGCTACAGCTTTTCTTCATCCCTAAGGTACTGTGCAAATGCGGTAGAGAAATCCTCTTTGCCGCGGTGAAGGTTTGTGAAACTTTCCCAACTTTGGAGTCTTGTTCGCTCCTAAACCAACCTATAACTCTTTTTCGTGCAAACTACTTCCAAGAACATTGGCAAAGACTTAACCGTTTACTGACAGAACTGTGCTATCCTAGCCAAGACACTGAACCATTTATTTTCGCCCAGGCCTATTGAATTGAATTGCCTCTTGTAGTGAACCAAAACTATTTGCCCTGCCTATGAAAGTAACTGTGTTTTGATTCTTATAACCTTTGTCTTTCTACCCCTTTTGAAAGTTACTGAAGAGCCTAACTTGTTCAGAAAACGTATTGGTTTAGTATTGTAGTGTATTTTTTGTATGATATTGAGCTGCTTATTACAGTGGAATGTTTTCTAACTAAATGGGTAAATCAATGTATATTCCTTTACCAAGAAACCTTAAGTAAGTGTTTGTTTGAACTACTGTGACTACAAGTCCTTTGTGTAACAGCTTGTACTGCTCACATCCCTCTTGAGATAAGTCTGGCTGCTCAGCCAGTGCTACCACATAACTGTGTAGTACACGCCTGTACCAAAGGTGACATTGTGCTTACACCTGTAGTCTTAATTGTGTGTAGTGTTCCCAAGGGGTACTGCATGCAATTCTGTCTAACACCATCTTAGCAGGGGCCTCCACCAAAAACCTTAACAAACTCCAACTGCTCCAAAACAAGGCCCTTAGAGCAGTTTGGGGTTTGAAGCGGTCCGACCACATCTCCCACATTATACGGAATGCTCACTGGCTTCCCATCAAAGCCTGCATTGAGTTAAAACTCCTAACCATCACCCACCGCTGTTTACACAACACTGCCCCCAGTATCTCACTAACCATATCACCAAGAAATACAACATGCAAAATCTTCGCTCTTCCACCACATCTGCCTTGAGCATACCCAGATTTGCCAGAAAGAGAGCCGGGGGCTCCTGCTTCCCTACCATCGCTCCCACACTCTGGAACGCCCTGCCTCGGCACATCCAAGATGAACCTGCCTATGTTCTCTTTCGTAAGAAAGTAAAAACCTCACTGTTCAACAAATATCTATAATGAAGTGCAATCCATCCTTTCTACTCTGAACCTGAGTCATGACCTATGAAGCAATGTAACTACCATCCTGTTATGATACCATGTAATGCCATACTGTGTCCATCTAATCCTATCTATGTACTTTAGCGCTGTGATACATCCGGGTTCGTGCTCTATCAACAAATACAATAAATATATAAAAACATTAATATATATATATATGTTCTTTAGTCAGAACACCTGAATCCAACCTAAACCACTGCATATCCTTACACAAAACAACCCCATCATGATTTTTGGATTCAACTGCCTCTATTTATAATAATCAACTCCAATCGCTGAATGAGACAGTTTACTTGGCACGCTGCTCGGGGGTGGTGGGAGTGGGGGAGGGAGGGGGTGCCCGCATCTCTCTATGTTGGGAGTTCTCTTATCACTTACTATCTGGTGTCCTTTGTTCAGTACAACTTCTGGCAGGCAGTCGCCTGGCCCTGGTGTTCATTGAACTCTCTGACCAGGATGAAGAGATAAAATGGCGCTGATAAATATAGCCGGCAGGGTCGGAGCAGGAGTGTTTGCGTTTTCCTCCACCCAGGAGCACTACGCTTTCCCAGAGCGGCCCCTGCAAGCAGTACTACAGAGGACAACATGGCGAAAGAGCTCTCCAGGGTGCTCGCAGTCACTTGCGTCCTGCTATTGATTTCCATCACCCTGGTAAGGAGCTACGCACTTCGTTACGTCATTGTTCCCTTTTCCGCGCTGTAAACCGTGTGTGGAGAGCGGTGAAAGCGGCGACTCTCAACCCAGATGTTTTGGGACCACTCCCATGGCCGCTGAGCATTGTTCTATGCTGGCTAGGTTTGGTGGCAGTTGTGTCAAAAATACATGGGTAGCCAACGTTTACAGACCTCGGAGTTAAGCAGGGGCTGCAAAAACAATGACATGCATATCTTTTAAGAAAGTGGTAAGCGCAGTAAATACATGTATTCTTGTGCCGTCAATGTATGTGTGGGGGGAGGGGGGGTTGTGTGCCGCTCTTCTGTGGTGGAAGGTCCGGGCATGACTGCATCTTGAATGATAGTAGGCCAGATCTGCTTGGTATGTGCAGCAGAACCTAGGTTTGGGGGCAGTTGGCAGCCACTCTAAAGGAAATCAACACAGACAGATGATGAGAATCACTAAAAACACCAATCATCGAGGTTGCATGGATCATGCTTAGTGGGCCTCTTGGTTGGTTGTGTTGGTGGGTTGTATGCAGTGATAGGAGTGCACCAAAAAAGTAGTGGAACTGTGACTCGGCCCGGCGGGGGACAGAGTAGGAAGGAAGCAACGTGCAACGCAGTCTTGAAGGGCTGCAGTCATGCTGGGGGACAGCCAATTGAGCTGAAACGGATTTCAGTCTAGCTGTAACTGTGATATCCGCTGTAAAATGGAGAAGTATGCTTTAACTTCACAAGGAACTGTTCCGGCATGGAGAAAATGGTTGCAAAAAGTAGTAGTACTGTTAACCATAAAAAATAAAAGTAGTGGACCGGTATTAGCATAATTGACTTAAAAACATTTGATCGAATTTTTTTGACCTTTTTTTGGTCAAATTGAATTAAATACATATACGGGTTGGTAAGGGTATAGATTAGGTTGAGGGAAAGTGGGGAGGTGGGTTGCAGGGGTCTCCCCCGCATTTTAGAGCAAAAGAGGTCAAATAAATTCGATCAAATGTGATTAGGTCAAATGTTTTGGGTCAAATAGAGCCAAACCAGGGGAACACAAATTCCTTTTACCACTGGTTGTATGGGTGTTTTCTGAGCGAAGCACTGTACTTAGATTGTATATAGTGGGTGAGGAAGAACAAGGGTGATGAAGTCAGAGCCTGAGGGAACTCTGGTCCAGTGACTGCCTTTTGGCCTTGTTGAGGGGTCTGGGATCCACTCAGCACCCTGACAAGTGATTATCAGTCATCTCTTAAACTCTTGGCACTCTCAGAGGTCATCTCAGGCCTTGGTGTGTCAATTAAACCTCGAAAATAAATACGTCATCAAACGGGGGAATATGGAGGTCCTGATGGTACTTGGGTAGGTCTGTCTTTCTCACTGAAAACAGTGTTACTTTTTAATGAGTACTTTTTAATGAGTACTTTTTAATGAGTAAAATTGTTTCTAATCATACTCAGCAGAACACGGCAATGTTTTAGGAGTGCTCGAAGTGCCACTGTACTTAGAGACATGTGTAAGCATCTAACAGCATTAAAATATGTTCTAACTACGTTAGACTGGAGGGATTGAGAGTGCTGTTGGATTGTAGGTTCATTGTATAATAATTCGGGAATTATTCGGGAAGATATTGGTTGTGTAATATGCTGTATTTTATGTTATCTGCAACAAATGCCCTGAAATGTCTTTGCACTCCATTCATATTCGTGATCTGTATTTATTGTAAACTGAATAAATAAATAAATATAAAATAAAACAATACGTTCTAACAGAGAGAAAGTGAGGCTGCAGAACACAATCCATGGAGTGAGCCCAAATTAAATGTATTATACACCCAGATTACCTCCCATTCCCCCGTCCCTCACATTTCTTACCAAGGAAGGCAGTTCAGCCTTCCTAGAGAGTTATCCACCAAAATGCTATACCTTTTCCATGATCCCTCCATCCCCGACCTCTTCCTGTGCTGTTCTGTCTCACTGAGACAGCTCCGAAGAATATTGGGGCTTGGTTGTTGCCAGCCCCCAGCAACGTAAATTGTAAGAATAAAAATAAGGGACTGCACTGCTGCAGACGTAGTATTTCCTCTTTCCCACCCTCCTTATGTCTCCTCTTGTATGGCTGCGCTGGTGCAGAGTCTTATTGGGAGATTAGGTATTGGATGGTGGCGGACGCATGTTTTCTGGGAGAGTTGCTGCGGGCTAAGTGGGGTTCCGGGGGCACGTGGAACGCGTTGCACCCCGTTGAGATTTGGTGGCTGCACTGGCCAGCGAGTGCCCCGGCGGTGTATTAGACGGGCAGGCGTAGGTTCGCAAACAGTAGTTGTCTGGGCAGCCTTCCTGTTGCTTACCCCTGACCCTCCATTGTGGCTCATCATGATGCAGGGTTTTCCAATGGGGAGTGGCGGTGGGAGGTGTGGAGCACTTGTGTGGATTTCTAGGAGGACTTTCACCAACAATCCGTACTAATCATCTCACTCCTCTGCATACACCTCTCAAACTCCGGACATAACACAACCGGACCTCTACAGCACCACAGTCCACACGCACTTCACAACAACAAAACACACCACACATAATCTCTCACAACAGCACATGGCGGCCAACTTCCGAAAATCACATTTATGCTCAGTGAACAGTGTTTCAGAACTGAAGTTGCCAACAGCACATCACAGCGGGCTTGCTCTTTTCCCACTCAACCCTACTAGCCACCCACCCACCCTCCCTCCTTGCATTACAGATCCCCCTAAGTGCCTGTAGACCACACAAGTGGCATTGGTGCACAGTATAAAAACCATTAACATGTGGCATGTGACTTGTCTGTCTGGTTTCAAGGTTAGGAGGGGGCTTGCTATGTACAGGGGTGAGGTGGTTGACAGAGAATGATGGAGTTGGCTTTACATGGTGCTGTAGGGGCGGGGCAGGGGTGGCACGGCATGTTAAAGGAATGGTTGGGTCAAGCTTAGGGGCTTGTATGTCATTAAGACAGTTGGTTAGTGCTGTTCGGATGGTTAGGCTAGCCCGAGGGTACAGAAAGGGAAGAAGCACAGACATTGGCTCAGGGAGAGGGTAGGGCCAGAGTGATAACATCTAGAGGGTTTACGGCATAGAGGGAAGTTTTGAAGTGAGGGAATAGGGGATTGGGTGAGGGGTTGCCTAACGGTGTTAATTGTTATGTTTATTATTTGGTTAGTCTATAATTGTGAGGAGCCAGGTTAGCAATGTTTTGCAAGCTTGGGCCTGTCACATTGAACCAACCTTTTCCACCTGAGACACGTCTGGCCATGTTTTGTGAAGTGTAGCCCAATGTGAACACTGGTCTCTCTTTTTTTCGCTACAAAGCGTTCCACAGCAAGCACAAATCTCTCAGGTTTTCCGGGGCCACGCGGGATTCTTCCTCATTCAAACTTTAGAATACTACAATTCCCAGAATTTCAGGCAAAAACAGGACTGCAAGGCCTTCTCATGCATGGCCAGGTTAAACCTGACATCTCTGCGCGCAGCTGTGGGAAGAAGAGGTTGAGCAGCGTGGGAACACTGCAATGCACCACACCATTAACCTCTCGGGGCACGGAGATTGTGGCATACATGACACAATGATCCATTCCATTTGGGAGACACTAAGCCAGTCCTGGTTTTAACTTTGCCTTCTACAACTTGTAGTCCTGGTTTTATAATGAGGTAATCCAGGATCACCAGTCCAAGAGTGCCAATTTAAAAATAAGACTGGACTAGCTTGTCCAGAATGGAATTGACACTGTTGGCATGTATGTTGTGAGATGATTACATCCCTGGTAGCAATTATGGACATGCTGTGCTGTGGCAGATGTTTTTTTTAGCATATTTCAAAGGCTTCCTTAGAGGCGAAATACATTTGTATGCATTTTAGCTTTACCATTAATTGCAAAGTTTCTGGGCATTTTAAAAACCTTTATGATACCCCCTTAAAAACAGATCAGCACGAGTCTCCTCCAGAATAAGCTGTGACTCTATGGTTTCCTTGTAGTATAGATTCCTAAACCACCTCTGTCTAGAGGACAATAAAGGGCGTCTTTCATATTGCCTGGGTCAGTGTGTAGAGTGCGAAGGGAACATGAGCCTCTGAGGTAACTGAAACTAGCATTACCTCCTCGACCCATAAGCCTTAGTTAAATAATATCCTGTCATCCACCCAGGAACCGACATCTTCCCGATGTGGGGCTCTGGGGAGAAACTTAGCAGGGCCTCCTTGGTTCCTACTCCATCAGGGCAGAAGAATCTTTCAAGGAAAACAGGCTCTTGGATCCCTTGTGGGGGGAGTGGGGGCCAGTGAGTGATCTCCATATCGCCGGAGTTCAGTCCACTTGGAACCCCTGCGGGGCGGAGGGAGGTGATGGAGGGCCTGATGACCATCCACATGTGGTCCCAGGCAAGGACATCCCTGGGGCTGTCAGGAAAGCATTGTGGTCCTGAGGGGCCGGTATGGTGCCGAGCGGGCCCTCACAGGACAGAGATTCTTTCCGGTACTGCCCAATAGTCAGGCTGGCCCCATGGTTGGAAGCAGTGGGAGCTGCCATAGGTTGTGGAATGATGTAGCGACTAATATGGCTCCAGTATGCCGCGTTTGCCAGAGGTCTCTCTCTCTCTCTCTCTCTCTCTCTCTCTCTCTCGCTCTCTCTCTTCTTTCTCTCTCTCTGTCTCTCTGTCTCTCTCTCTCTCTCTCTCTTTCTCTCCTACCACTCTCTCTCCCTTCTCCTCTCTCTACCCCAGCTCCCTCCCTCCTGTAATATCCTCTTCCCTTCAAATCTCATTCCTCTCAAACACTTTCTCCCTCTCAAACTCTTACTCTTAAATCCCCCTTCTGTTCTCCCGCAAACGATCCTCAATCACTCACTGACAAACAACCAAATTGTTACCACCCTCTCTATGCCAACACCTTGTCTTCACTCTCTCCAAACATGCTAAACGTCTCCTCCAAGCCCTCCTCCATCCATTGCACACTCCTTGCTGGTCTCTTGGTCTTCCTCCAGCCTCACCCAAACACCTCTCACTGCCTACTGATTCTTATTGCCGTTTATATCTCACCACTTCCTGACTAGAAGGTTCTCTCTGCTCCCATTGGCGACCTGAGTGAGCTTCTTCCCTGGGTCAATTTTTAGCTCCTCTAATCCCAAATCGGCCCCTTCTGTGATGCTGCACCCTTTCAACCCTGTTGCATTCCTGGATAGTCTGTTGTGGGTGTTTTGTACCCATTCCACTCCTGATTGGGGAAGCCTAGTCTATTTTTATTTGGGTAACCAGCCCATTCGACCTCCAGGCCAGGACTTGTCTGTTAGGCCCAGGTGCATTGTGGTTCCTGTAGGTCCAGTTCTTTTCTGGTTGTTACTTCATCCTGGGAGCCACCTGAAAGATTAGAGAAAGAGACATGGCCAGGAGAGAGGAGGCTATGCATCAGGTCCCGAAAAGGGGTACCAATATACATGCATGGCTCAATGCAGATCAGGGTTCCAGCCCGGTAACAGGGATCCCACTCAGATCCCCCTCTCCATCTCTGGGGTTCTTGGGCCCCTTTTACGGGGTCAATCTCATTACCCTATTTCTAAAAGCATATGGAAATATCCCTAGCGATCCCCTTGCTTAGTTAACCGTGTTGTGGGCTGTAGGTGCAGTGCAGGCCTTTTGTGTTCTCTTATATGACAAAGAGATCTAGGTTTGGTGTCCCCTAAGTAGCATATATTACTGCCAATGTTTTGGGGTTTATTTGACATTTGTGTCCTTGCTGCGAATGGTGATTGAGACTGGCTGGTAGTTAATTATGTATCTGCGACACATGTAGTACTATCAGGGTAATCCCTCTTTGCAGGCACCAGTGCTACATATGTTATACATGTGAGAGAGCGCATGATCGACCTTGCTTGTTCATAGAAAACATTGCAGTTGTTTTTTGTTTTTTCTGTCCATACTAGAACATGTTTCCATTTGACCTATATTTGGAAACTATCGAGGGGTTGAAAGACTGCCTAGATTTCTAGAACATTGATGTGCAATAGCTGCTGCTGGCGTGCCTTGCTCCCTTGCAAATCCTATGGTTTGTAGATATGCTCCCTAGCCTGCGAGTGAGACACCTGTTGTCAGTACTACCTATGAGCTGGACGTTGTGTAAGGTCATGACCTCATGGGGTATTGTACATTCCATTTTACCAACTGTATATATTTTGCTGTTGTCCCAATTAGCTATTTCCAGTCGCCCATTGCCCGGTACCACTACAAATTCAACCACTCCTAAATGGGTTTCATTTGCAAGACCAAATTAATAGATTATGACATTATTTTCAGCATTTTCATTGCATTCCTCTGCGTCAGAGACTTTGACATCTTGTGAAGGGGAAACACTGCCACAAAGGCTTGTATCCTCTACATTGACTGTTGGGTATTGAAGATCGCCCCCAGAAAACATTGTATTATGACTGGGTATGAGACTTGAGTTCTTGGCATTAAGTCTGAACCCTAAATGATGGAGTTTTTTTGTCTCTTCTGTGTGCTGTCTGCACTGGTTGGCACTGTTACTCATTAAATGCCAGTGGTCTTTTAAAGAAAACAAAGGTCGTCCTTGTCCGCATTGATGTGCTGTCAACACCGCCAGGATCTTTGTAAACACTCTTGGAGCTTATGTTATTCCAAAATGTAAAACCTTGAACTTTTGCAGGCACTCACCTTGAAGTGCTGATGCTGTAGTGTCTTGGATGCATCAAAATATGAAAATAGGGATCTTTCATATCCAGGGGAATCATGTGAGATATTTCCAAAAGTAGTGGAATTACTTCCTGTAAGGCTGTCATTTGAAACTTTTGTCTCTTTACTAATCGGTTTAGAAGTCGAACATCGAATATTGGTCTCAATGTCCTGTATTTTTGGGAGTACACCTTTCTTACTTTCCCTCTACATTACTTCTTCTATTGCCCCTTTGCTTAGAGTGCTTGCACTTCTGCTAGTAGTTTAAACAAATATAATTCAGTGTAGTTTTGGTTGAATAAACTTTTTAACACATTGCAAAAAAAATACATAATCACAAACACATGATTCAATGTAGAATTTAAGAAATAAAATAATATCATATTATATAAAACCTTTTTTTTTTTTTTATTGCTTTTAATCAATAAGATTTTTACAATAGAAGACTTTTCATTTTCAGTGCGAAGCTGTAGTGTCATCGGTGATGATTAAAACGGGAGAAGTATTGTATTGTATTATGTTGAATTGTGTTGAGGCCGGAACTCATCGAAGGTCGTTGGACGGACCGCTCAACCTGAGGGCGGTCGGCTGAGAAGTTCAGTGTTTATATAGACCAACATTTTGTAGGTGGCCAGCCGCCACGAGGGTCTATCTCCGGCCATCAGTCTGGACCAACAAACGTCCTGGTCGCTTAAAGTGTGCTCCGAAAAGATCTTCGACAGGTAGACTGTTCGGATCCTGGCTGTGCGAGGACATGCTAAGAGCAAATGCCTAATCGATTCTATTGTTCCTGGCGTTTTGCAGAATCGGCACTCGTTCGATAGGGAAAGCCCTCTGATTGCTAAAATTTCGTTAGTTAACAGGAGGTTTAGCCGCGCTCTCATTATTAAATCGCGAGCGTGTCTAGAAGGGAACTTTTTGATGTACGGTTGTAAATCGTTGAATCTTCTGCTGTTTGGCGGGAGGTGCTGTGTCAGTTTGTTCTTTAGAGCTGCCTCGTTGGTATGGATCCAGTCGATTTCTTTCAGCTTGTTATGAATTTTTGTAGGGTTTCTGACAAGTGTCTCTTCGTCGCACTCTGTCATAGCCAGCAGAGCCTGGTTTATTTTTGTCCAACGGTTTAGCAATTTACTTTGGCCGTTTTCACATTCTTTCTTGATTAGATTGTAAATTGATGGGTCAGGCGAAATTCTGGTTTTGCGGTAAAGCATAAGCATGCTGGATTTCACTGTTCCCTCGAGTGATAGTAGGCTGAGTTCCTTCCTTATGACGGTCACCGAGGTGGAATTAGGGAGACCCAGTGTCCCTCTCCAAAACATCGCTTCCAGTCTCGGCCACACAACAGTGGGTAAATTCGGAAGGGCGTTGACGCCGTAGGTCAAGGTGGGAATAACCTTTTTCTTGTAGAAGTCTACAACAGGAATTAGGGAGAAGCGACCAAATTTTCTGTTAATTGCTTTGGCTTGTGCAATCAGCTTTTTCGTTGTTCTTTTGAGGTGGGCTTGCATTGCTAATTCATTTCTTGAGCCATCGAGTGTCACTCCAAGGTATCTAAATTCGGCGACTTTTTCGACCCGCTGCTTTCCCAAGAACAGAGCGGTTTTTTCCACCTTCTTTGGTTTTGTAGACAGGATCATAAATTTTGTCTTTTTTTCGTTTATCTCCAATTTGTTGTCAGCCATGTATTCCGAGAGTTTCTTTAGTTGCCGCTGTAGGCCCACGACAGTGTGGTCTAGGAGGACCAGGTCGTCTGCGTATAGAATTCTATTCACGTGTGTATCGCCCAACTTTGGTGGGAAGCAGTGGACTTCTTCGAACGTTGTTTGCAGGTCCCCCAGGAAGGAGATAAATAGGGCTGGGGCCAAAGGGCACCCCTGTTTCACCCCTCTGGCGGTTGGAATCGCTGGGGACAGGAGGCCGTGTTGGTTTAATCTTACTCGCATGGTGGTGCCGGTGTACAGTGCTTTGATCGGCTCCAGGATCGGGGTAGGGCAGCCCCAGGTTTTGAGTTTCTGCCAGAGCCGCGGGCGCTCCACCTTGTCAAACGCCTGGGTGAGGTCGATGAAGATTAGGTAAAGTCGCGGTCCACCCTCCAACACTTTCCCTTTGAACACGCTGAGCATCAGTATGTTGGCTGCTGTGCCCAGTCCTTTTTTAAAACCTGTTTGTAGGTAGTCATGGCAACCCGCCGTTTTGGCCCAGTTGTTGAATTCTCTCAGAACGAGAGAACCAAACACTTTACCAATACAGTCGAGAAGGGCGATCGGCCTGTAGTTTTTTGGATCTTCTTTATCTCCCTTCTTGTAAATTGGAACGACTGTGGCCGTTTTCCATGATGGAGGAATAGATTGTAGTTGGGCACATCTTTGAAAGATTTTACTGAGAAGGGGGGCCCAATTTTCCTCGAAGGACTTCAGGTCAACGTTCGAGATGCCGTCAGGGCCTGGGGCTCGGGAGTTTTTCAGTCTCTTAATTAGTGTTGTGATGTCCTCGATGTCATCCACTCTGATCCATGGTAATGGTGTCTTTGCCAGCTTCTCTGTTTGCTCTTCTTCGGACTTCCTAAACAATGCGCTGAAGAATTCTACCCAGGTAGCTTCGCCGATGTTTGAAATAAAAGCAGTTCTTCCGTCAGAGTGTGTTGAATTCAGGAGGCTCCAGAACTCTCTGCTGTTGTTGGATACTATTGTTTTCAGAATAGCTTCTGAGTCCTGTTGATATAGGGTCAGGCGATAGTTTTTGAGCCAGTTTTTGTACTGTCGGCACCCCTCTGCTGCCTCGGTTATTGCTGCCGCAGTTCCTCTCACTTTAGCTTGTCGTTTTAGCCTTCTCATCTCCTTGCGTTTTAGCACCACGATGTTGTCAAATCTGTGGTGCGAGCAGTTGTGATTGGCTCTGTTGGTGGCCTTGACTTTGTATGCGACCAATAAAGGTAAGTAGTCGATCTGCTCGCTTGTCCCCCGTTCTGCCTGTGCCTGGTATTTGTGTCCTAGTTCTTTTATTGCTTTAGCCGATATTTTCACTCTTGTTCGCTGGTTATTCGTGGAGAGCTGTGGCAACGCGTAGTCTCTTTCCACCTGTGTTGTTGACCAAACTGTCACCAGCAAGTTGTGGTCACTAGCCGGCGCATTGATCACGTCAAAAAAACTTATCACTGCCAACAACGGCGTGGACACAAATATGTGGTCTATTGTGGCGTTCGCTTCTCGCCTTGCCCAAGTCGGCAGCCGTTTTTTCCAATAGATAGTAACATACACTCATCTATGTCCAATTAAAACTTAAAATATATGCATTTCCAATCAAGTTATTGAGAAACATATATTCTACAAGAAGGTCACTTTAAGATATACAATGAATTAGACAGTCTCTAGTAATCTCGTATTTTCGTACACTTATGGTATACTGTAAAATCTTATATAGTTGAATTTCCAGATAATATTAAAGCCCAAGATTGATCCGATGTATAATTTACCAATTCATATCTTAGATTAGGATAACCCTTTTTATATATGACTCCTAATTTCCCACACCCAGTTAAAAGGTGTCTTGAGTTCTCAATCTCGATGTTACAAAATCTACATAGACTTTGAGGATATGGAATACATCTCCAAGCACCAATTTGTGAGATGGTAGGGAGCAACTCGAGTCTAAGCATCATTCTGAACCTTATTACATTAATAGCATAATGATTAATGAGATAATTACAGAGAGACTCTACCAGAAAACTTTGTTTAACGTATAAAGCATATTTTTTCAGTTTTCCCAATTTAATAATATTGGTATTACGGTCCTAGATACTAGCCACATTTTTTGTTTTCTTTTCCATTACCATGACAGGAGTCACTGCCTCAAACGAACAATTGACGGACATACTTTTTCCATTCTTTCAAAGTACATCTATTACTGTTATCCTTAAGTATTCTACAAAAGTCTGAACATATTGATTCCTTATCATCAGTCTTAGATAGCATAATGTGTATTGAGTGATGTCAGACCAGGCTCACAATCAATCCCCTGAACTGGTGTGTTTTTAGGTGGACCCAGCACTGCGCCATAGCTTTCCTTCCAATTTCTTAATCCACATTTTTTCTTTTATAGTAAAGATTTCCAAACCATAACACAAACATGGGATTAAACACATTTTATATAATTTTACCAAACCTTCAATTGATAAACCACTCTTATGTTTTATAAAATTCAAAATTGCCAGGAACCTTTTTTCAATTTTCTGGCATACATAGTTCTCCAGCATAGTCACATTCAAGGAATCCGATATACATATTCCTAAATAGATATAAGTATGCACCACCTCAATATTCTGATTCTCCATTTTCCATCTGAATTTTTGAGACTTTCTCTTGTGAGTGCAAATCATCATGATTTTGGTTTTACTATAATTAATGCTTGGATTACATTTTTTAGAATATTGGCATAGTTTGTCCATGCCATGCTGTAACCCAATCAGGGTCTGGTCTATCAGTAGAGTATCATCCGCGTATGCAAGTCAACTTGTTAGTGTTCTTTCAATATTAGGGGAGAAATTATGAGCTTCACCCGAAATGTTACACATGTTGACACATATAGATAATATAATGTGGGCGCAAGTGTGCAACCTTGCTTGAGTCCAAAGTTAGTATACATTTTCTCACTCAACTTTCGCTCCTGGTTAAGACGCACCTGGACAACATTATCACTATATAGCTCCTGGATAAAGTACAATACCACAGAGCTTAGATTTCTTCCTCTCAACTTAGACCACAGGATTTCTGTTTCAACTGTGTCGAAAGCTCCTTCATAATCGATGAAGCAAATATATAAGGATTTATATTTTTGATGCTCTGTCGTATTAAATACAGCAGGGTCCATAAATTATACACAGTACCATCCCCCGTCTGATGCCAGTTTGCAATTTAGATAACAAGTTGTTTTATTTTTATCCAGGCATTTAATTCAACCAGTACTTGTGCAACTATTTTTGAACAGGCATCAGACATGGCAAGCATTCTATATTTATTAGGATTGTCCCTTGCACCCTTTTTAAAGACTGGAATGAAAATTGATGCTCTCCAGCTAGTTGGTACAAATCCCATGCTTATGATTCTGGAACAAAATAAGGGCCTATGTTTATAAATCAAATTCGGTATCCCATCAGGCCCGGCTGGATGGCTTCGGCTTGGCTGACATATTCTCAAGATTCTCCATGCCGAAGTCAAGTTTATCATCTCTATCACGTCACCCACACTTTTCTTCTTCACCGAGATAGTATTGGATCTATTATATGTTACATCCACAGTTTGAGTTATTGGAATAATTTTATTTTCCCTTATAATTGTTAGAGTGGGACCTATATGAATCCCAAAATCTAGCGACCATCAGTGGTTTTAAGTATATTGCGTAGTTGAAACCATTTTGTTCCGATTTCAGAAGCCTTATGTCTTTTAATAAAATGTTTGTATGCCATTTTTAAGTTAGCAATTCTTTTCTGTAGAGTAAATTCAAAGTTAATGCTCCTCCTTACAAGTTTAATTTCTTTTTATGTCTCTTTTTTTCTCTTAGTTTTAATTTTATCAGCGTATCTAGTAGTAAAAGTATGTATATATCTCTTAGCGTATTCAGAAAGTATTACAAATGGTTATAGGTCAAAGGATCGACTGCAAAGGGTCGAATGACAAAAGGTTCGAGTCAATAGTCTCGAAAACAAAAGGTTCAAAATTATTTTATTTTGTTTTTGTAATATATATATTTTTTTTGGGGGGGGTCCCCGCCAACCCCTGTTTTTGTAGTAAAAACCACTTTTTTTTACCTACACGGAAACCCAAAAATAAATATATAAACAAAGAATAATTTGAACCTTTGGTTTTCGACCCTATTGATCTCACCTCTTGCATTCAAGCCTTTTGTAATCGATCCTTTGACTGGACACCGTTACAAACATGTCAAGTCATATATTACCTTCAAAACAATTTTCATATAACAAATCATCAAAAAAGGTAATGTATCTCTCAATATTCACGGTAGGCCAATACATTTGATTACCACCATGATTTAAACATACAACCACCCGGCATTGAATCTTTCTCATTACAACAATATTGAATATCACGTTTCTTTACTACATGATCACTTAGATGTGTGGGAATCAAACAGAGTTGGCCCACAGATTCTGAAAATTTGGGAAAAGTATGTAATCTATCCATGAGTATTTATTCATAGCAAACCATGTAAATGGACAGTTACTACCCTCCACTTTATTTGTATAAAGTTGGAGCAAGCGGTAAGTGTATATAAATTATGCACATACGTCATTAGGCTTTATAGTCTCATCCATCTCTTGTATAATGGTGGCCCTCAACTGATTTGTCATATTGTGTCTCTCCCAAATTTATTGTCCCAATTTAGTAAATCTTAGATAGTTTAAATCCCATATAATTATATAGAGAGTCATAGCATTATCCCTGGCCCACTCATCGAAGATTTTCACTAATACTTCAATAACACCACAAGAATATAAATTGTTTGGTGGATTTTATACATTGATGATAGGTATTTTTTTTTGCTCCACACAGTTCAGATTAGAATCTAAAACTGCAGCCAGGATATAGGGATTGGTCACTGAATAGCTATATTGTGTTAAGGATAAGTAATTCTTGCACTCAATAGAAGACCTCCCTATGGTCTACCCAACTTTGAATGTTTAGCTTTCTCTCGATAATTAGATATCCATCTTGGGTGAAGTCATGGAGTAAACACATTTCTTGGATAGCAAATATGTACACATTCAACAAGAATGACATACCACAGCTATTAGAGACAAAATAATGGAATCCTCTAGAGTTCAATGTTATCAAACATAATTTCTTCCTAATTGGACTGTTCTGTCAATCAATTTCATTTCAATCTTCATTTAACAGAGTCCTGTTATCAATTGTAGAGGTATGCAGACCACTGACATTTATTCCCTCCACAATTTAACATACTAGGTTCTCAATACTCACTGTCCCTTGGCTTACATGTTTTCCATTAGTCTGTTTTCGTTTAACCCCCACACAATTTACCACTTTTTCTTCCATCCTGATAATCTCATATCCCATATCTCATCTCTCTAAACAAGTTTGCGTATATTAGTATACATTCAGACACAATAGGGGATACCAGATGTAATATTGTCCAGTTTGATTCACAAGCAGTTTGAGGAATTTCTACCAATGTAATCTCCTGTGAGGAAATATCTTTTATATCTGTTACTTAGTATATCAATTTTAACAAATGTTTTCTGTTTAGAAAAGTGTTATAGATAGAAGCCTAAGTATCCACAATTTTAATCGTTTTGGTTCTAATCTCAATGGGACTTAAGATATATTTTATTCCTGATATCACAGTAACGATTTTTTGTCCCTGTGTAAATGGCATTTCCGTATCTTCCGAAGCTGCCCAATACTCAGGCTCATTATTTTCACCCATAGACTCATTTATATTCACATCCTCACTCGTATCCTCCATGTGAGAGAACAAGACCTTGTTCTTATGTCCCTCTTCATTGTTCAACCAGTTTCTATTCTTCCTTGTTTACAGCCCTTTTTTTGTTTAGTTAAACAATTTATTATAGCCTTATTTCCTTTTCCTTTTTTGTTGTTGTTTGCAATGACCCATCTATCTTCATTGCTGGTTCGTCTTCAACCAAACAAAAATTATCAGGTGATTCAGCACATGCAACTCTCCCTAAAGTTGTTTCAGCCAAAGATTGCGCCCCCTTTTTTCCATGTTACTTTCCTTTTTGTTTCTAGAAGTGGTCTGTCTTATTTGTTCATATTTTCTTACATTTTTGGCTGTGTGCTGCTTGCCACAGCTATAGTGGCCAGGCCTAAACCACCACCTTTGGAGGCACAAAAGTGTCATCATGTACAGCGAGGATAGAATCATCGGCATTCGGACTACCCACATAAGAGTCAATTATATCCATTGGTCCATGATAATGTATGTTATCATTAGTCTCCACTGCAGGTTTTGAAATATTCAGTATCACATCCACCAGTTTAATTAACTCCTTTTTCATAATTTGCTGTTCTTTAAAAATAGAGCTACAAATAGTAAACAAAGTTTAACAAAGGTAGCGGGCGCCCCTCTCTCGCAAGAACAGACATGATAACCTGTTCAGTGGTTATTAACCACTTGAGAGTTCGCAGCCACTGCTTTTACTCACTGTGCCTTTCACAGATGGGAAATATCCATTTGCATATCAGTCCTTGTCCTGCCCAGGGGCAGTCCAGCACCGAAATACAATGGCAACTCCAATCTGAACGAGAGTACCACCAGCAACCCCATACACGTGTTTCACCCTTGTTGGGGATCATCAGTGAGGTGAAGCTGATGCCTCTCTAAGCACAGTGAGAGGGAGTTTTTTTTTTTTTCTTTATAGGAGACCTAGGGTTACCAATCCCAGGTTCCTTAAAAATAGTTTAACAAAGGTAGCGGGCGCCCCTCTCTCGCAAGAACAGACATGATAACCTGTTCAGTGGTTATTAACCACTTGAGAGTTCGCAGCCACTGCTTTTACTCACTGTGCCTTTCACAGATGGGAAATATCCATTTGCATATCAGTCCTTGTCCTGCCCAGGGGCAGTCCAGCACCGAAATACAATGGCAACTCCAATCTGAACGAGAGTACCACCAGCAACCCCATACACGTGTTTCACCCTTGTTGGGGATCATCAGTGAGGTGAAGCTGATGCCTCTCTAAGCACAGTGAGAGGGAGTTTTTTTTTTTTTTTTCTTTATAGGAGACCTAGGGTTACCAATCCCAGGTTCCTTAAAAATAGTTTAACAAAGGTAGCGGGCGCCCCTCTCTCGCAAGAACAGACATGATAACCTGTTCAGTGGTTATTAACCACTTGAGAGTTCGCAGCCACTGCTTTTACTCACTGTGCCTTTCACAGATGGGAAATATCCATTTGCATATCAGTCCTTGTCCTGCCCAGGGGCAGTCCAGCACCGAAATACAATGGCAACTCCAATCTGAACGAGAGTACCACCAGCAACCCCATACACGTGTTTCACCCTTGTTGGGGATCATCAGTGAGGTGAAGCTACCTTTGTAAAACTATTTGTTAAGGAACCTGGGATTGGTAACCCTAGGTCTCCTGGGGGCAACCAGACGTGGTCTCCCTCTCACTGTGCTTAGAGAGGCATCAGCTTCACCTCACTGATGATCCCCAACAAGGGTGAAACACGTGTATGGGGTTGCTGGTGGTACTCTCGTTCAGATTGGAATTGCCATTGTATTTCGGTGCTGGACTGCCCCTGGGCAGGACAAAGACTGATATGCAAATGGATATTTCCCATCTGTGAAAGGCACAGTGAGTAAAAGCAGTGGCTGCGAACTCTCAAGTGGTTAATAACCACTGAACAGGTTATCATGTCTGTTCTTGCGAGAGAGGGGCGCCCGCTACCTTTGTAAAACTATTTGTTAAGGAACCTGGGATTGGTAACCCTAGGTCTCCTGGGGGCAACCAGACGTGGTCTCCCTCTCACTGTGCTTAGAGAGGCATCAGCTTCACCTCACTGATGATCCCCAACAAGGGTGAAACACGTGTATGGGGTTGCTGGTGGTACTCTCGTTCAGATTGGAATTGCCATTGTATTTCGGTGCTGGACTGCCCCTGGGCAGGACAAAGACTGATATGCAAATGGATATTTCCCATCTGTGAAAGGCACAGTGAGTAAAAGCAGTGGCTGCGAACTCTCAAGTGGTTAATAACCACTGAACAGGTTATCATGTCTGTTCTTGCGAGAGAGGGGCGCCCGCTACCTTTGTAAAACTATTTGTTAAGGAACCTGGGATTGGTAACCCTAGGTCTCCTGGGGGCAACCAGACGTGGTCTCCCTCTCACTGTGCTTAGAGAGGCATCAGCTTCACCTCACTGATGATCCCCAACAAGGGTGAAACACGTGTATGGGGTTGCTGGTGGTACTCTCGTTCAGATTGGAATTGCCATTGTATTTCGGTGCTGGACTGCCCCTGGGCAGGACAAAGACTGATATGCAAATGGATATTTCCCATCTGTGAAAGGCACAGTGAGTAAAAGCAGTGGCTGCGAACTCTCAAGTGGTTAATAACCACTGAACAGGTTATCATGTCTGTTCTTGCGAGAGAGGGGCGCCCGCTACCTTTGTAAAACTATTTGTTAAGGAACCTGGGATTGGTAACCCTAGGTCTCCTGGGGGCAACCAGACGTGGTCTCCCTCTCACTGTGCTTAGAGAGGCATCAGCTTCACCTCACTGATGATCCCCAACAAGGGTGAAACACGTGTATGGGGTTGCTGGTGGTACTCTCGTTCAGATTGGAATTGCCATTGTATTTCGGTGCTGGACTGCCCCTGGGCAGGACAAAGACTGATATGCAAATGGATATTTCCCATCTGTGAAAGGCACAGTGAGTAAAAGCAGTGGCTGCGAACTCTCAAGTGGTTAATAACCACTGAACAGGTTATCATGTCTGTTCTTGCGAGAGAGGGGCGCCCGCTACCTTTGTAAAACTATTTGTTAAGGAACCTGGGATTGGTAACCCTAGGTCTCCTGGGGGCAACCAGACGTGGTCTCCCTCTCACTGTGCTTAGAGAGGCATCAGCTTCACCTCACTGATGATCCCCAACAAGGGTGAAACACGTGTATGGGGTTGCTGGTGGTACTCTCGTTCAGATTGGAATTGCCATTGTATTTCGGTGCTGGACTGCCCCTGGGCAGGACAAAGACTGATATGCAAATGGATATTTCCCATCTGTGAAAGGCACAGTGAGTAAAAGCAGTGGCTGCGAACTCTCAAGTGGTTAATAACCACTGAACAGGTTATCATGTCTGTTCTTGCGAGAGAGGGGCGCCCGCTACCTTTGTAAAACTATTTGTTAAGGAACCTGGGATTGGTAACCCTAGGTCTCCTGGGGGCAACCAGACGTGGTCTCCCTCTCACTGTGCTTAGAGAGGCATCAGCTTCACCTCACTGATGATCCCCAACAAGGGTGAAACACGTGTATGGGGTTGCTGGTGGTACTCTCGTTCAGATTGGAATTGCCATTGTATTTCGGTGCTGGACTGCCCCTGGGCAGGACAAAGACTGATATGCAAATGGATATTTCCCATCTGTGAAAGGCACAGTGAGTAAAAGCAGTGGCTGCGAACTCTCAAGTGGTTAATAACCACTGAACAGGTTATCATGTCTGTTCTTGCGAGAGAGGGGCGCCCGCTACCTTTGTAAAACTATTTGTTAAGGAACCTGGGATTGGTAACCCTAGGTCTCCTGGGGGCAACCAGACGTGGTCTCCCTCTCACTGTGCTTAGAGAGGCATCAGCTTCACCTCACTGATGATCCCCAACAAGGGTGAAACACGTGTATGGGGTTGCTGGTGGTACTCTCGTTCAGATTGGAATTGCCATTGTATTTCGGTGCTGGACTGCCCCTGGGCAGGACAAAGACTGATATGCAAATGGATATTTCCCATCTGTGAAAGGCACAGTGAGTAAAAGCAGTGGCTGCGAACTCTCAAGTGGTTAATAACCACTGAACAGGTTATCATGTCTGTTCTTGCGAGAGAGGGGCGCCCGCTACCTTTGTAAAACTATTTGTTAAGGAACCTGGGATTGGTAACCCTAGGTCTCCTGGGGGCAACCAGACGTGGTCTCCCTCTCACTGTGCTTAGAGAGGCATCAGCTTCACCTCACTGATGATCCCCAACAAGGGTGAAACACGTGTATGGGGTTGCTGGTGGTACTCTCGTTCAGATTGGAATTGCCATTGTATTTCGGTGCTGGACTGCCCCTGGGCAGGACAAAGACTGATATGCAAATGGATATTTCCCATCTGTGAAAGGCACAGTGAGTAAAAGCAGTGGCTGCGAACTCTCAAGTGGTTAATAACCACTGAACAGGTTATCATGTCTGTTCTTGCGAGAGAGGGGCGCCCGCTACCTTTGTAAAACTATTTGTTAAGGAACCTGGGATTGGTAACCCTAGGTCTCCTGGGGGCAACCAGACGTGGTCTCCCTCTCACTGTGCTTAGAGAGGCATCAGCTTCACCTCACTGATGATCCCCAACAAGGGTGAAACACGTGTATGGGGTTGCTGGTGGTACTCTCGTTCAGATTGGAATTGCCATTGTATTTCGGTGCTGGACTGCCCCTGGGCAGGACAAAGACTGATATGCAAATGGATATTTCCCATCTGTGAAAGGCACAGTGAGTAAAAGCAGTGGCTGCGAACTCTCAAGTGGTTAATAACCACTGAACAGGTTATCATGTCTGTTCTTGCGAGAGAGGGGCGCCCGCTACCTTTGTAAAACTATTTGTTAAGGAACCTGGGATTGGTAACCCTAGGTCTCCTGGGGGCAACCAGACGTGGTCTCCCTCTCACTGTGCTTAGAGAGGCATCAGCTTCACCTCACTGATGATCCCCAACAAGGGTGAAACACGTGTATGGGGTTGCTGGTGGTACTCTCGTTCAGATTGGAATTGCCATTGTATTTCGGTGCTGGACTGCCCCTGGGCAGGACAAAGACTGATATGCAAATGGATATTTCCCATCTGTGAAAGGCACAGTGAGTAAAAGCAGTGGCTGCGAACTCTCAAGTGGTTAATAACCACTGAACAGGTTATCATGTCTGTTCTTGCGAGAGAGGGGCGCCCGCTACCTTTGTAAAACTAAATAGTAAACAAAGCTTTCAATATTTTTAGATATTCGGGTTCTCTTCTCAGTTCCTCCTCCAAAGACATTGAGGAGAAAGAATCATCCCCTATAAGAGAAGATGCATAAGCTTTGGCAGTTATTTCATTCAAATCTAGGGTTCTATCAGATTAGTTGCAGGTACTTCACCAGTTATTAGTCCAACATTAGATACATTTAAAAATTGCTCAGTCCCCACATTAGACACTTTTCTTCAAATTTAGACACATATGAGTGAGTTGTTATCTATAGGCTCCAGTTCCAATGTTTCACCTTTCTCACATTCCTCACCCGGCCTGTGCAGATCCACCTCCACTATCCTCACTTGTTGAACTAGCTTTATCGTGGGTTTTAAATAAGTAGTGATTTTGTCTGGTTCCATAAGGGGCTCCCTGCGTTTTTCACAAACCGCTTCAGAAACACCAAATGACACCCCATCCATATGTAATTTGTTAATATTGGCGCTAATAATTTTCTTTTTTCTAGCAATTACTTTCTTGCCGCCTGCAACCCCTAGGTGACGTTTGCAAGCCTCTCTGGCATTGCTCCTCAGATGATATTTTTTAATTGTAGCCAGCATATTTCTAAGAATGTATACTTATGTCGCGCTACAGTTACTCAAGGCGGGAGTAGCCCGAAAACCAAAGAAGGATAAAGAACCAATAGCTCAAAGTGAGAGCAGGCTAGCGTACAAAACAAGAAAACTGGTTCTAAAACCAATATACACTACCATTAAAAGTGATGCGTGTGATTATAATGAATGTCCCATACCTATTAACTTTAGATATTTGCAGCTTCCTGATCCTTCGCCCAACAGCCTAACAGCACTCTGGGTGCACTCCGTGGTGCACACGGCTGTCCAAATTTAGGCTGCTTTGTCAACAAAGGGGCGTGGCCTGGTGCTCGCATATAAAATATACTGAAACTTGTTCCACTCTAGGAAAGCAGATACTCAAGTAATTAGTATTGGTGAATAGTTATAGTCTTTCCAAGTTGGAGGAGAATGTGCTCTTGTTCCGATCTTACGTCGTACCTCACAATTTGCATTAGAAGAGAAAGTTCACTTGGAAGAATCCAAAACACGCCACAAGTCTTTCCAGCGCTAACAACACTCTGGGTGCACTCCGTGGTGCATGCGGCTGTCCCAATTGCAGCGTTTTCGGCTGAAAAAGAGGCATGGGCTGGTGCTCGAAGGTATCTGGTCATTTCATCTAAAACATTACCATCAAATGCCATTCCATCGACAACATTGCATTGAATAAATATGCATCGAATGCATGTTGTTTCAAGGTAAAGGACTTAGTGTTATTTATAATGGGTTTTAAAGGTTAATAAACTGGGGTTTGGGGGGTGCACCCATTTTTAAAAAAAGGAAAAAACATGCATTCAATGGTAATTGTTTCGATGCATTTCTTTAGATGGAATGGTCATTTGATGGTAAAAATTCAATGGAATGGCCATAAACCGTGCTCGAATACATCAAATATACTGAAACCTGTGCCAATCTAAGAAAACAGATACAAAAGCAATTAGTATTGGTGAATAGTGTTAGTCTAGAATGTGCTCTTATTCCAATCTTCCGTCGTATCTCACAATTTGCATTTGAAGAGAAAGTGCACTTAGAAGAATCCAAAACATGCCACAAGTCTCTTCAGTACTAACATCACTCTGGGTGCACTCTGTGGTGCAGTGGGGGTAGCAGCAGGGGTTCTCCTTTTGTCTGGTCCTTTTTCGGTGGGACGTGTCTTGGATTTTTCTGGAATTCTATGCAATAACATTCCTCCATCGTTTGTAGTGCCCATTTATCTCTGATAGATTCACTAACTTGTGGGCATAGTTGGGTATTCTTCTACCTACCGGGGAACTGTGGGAGAATATGTTGAAGGGAGAGTCACTGTTATGCAGGGGGGTGTGCCCCTTGAGGTCCTCTCACTGCATACATCTCTTTTGGTATCAAAATGTTAGGCATCTTAAGACCTTTCGTGCCAAGGTGTATTTCAGCACCCACAACTGAGCTTGCATGACGCAGAGGCATCCCTGCCTGACTTTTAAAAATGGTGGCACAACCGTTTACGCTTTCGGCCACCACTGCAAAAGCACTCATTAACCAAAATATGTACACTACAAATTAAGAGTGCAAGGGAAATCCTTACAGAGTCACATGGAACAGCTGTAAAAACTACATGATTAGTATAGAGGAATATCCTATCAGGGACTGGATTTCAACAGGGGTTGGAACTAGCAGGGTGAGTAACCCTTGTCACATAGGGCATATGGGATAGAGAAGGGTAACAAGACCACACATTGTTGGTTCAGAAAGTTTATTCAGGGATTGAGTACACATATGGGCCAGCTAATGTGAAATTGCAAAAATAACAGTAGACAGCCAAGTGTTCTCAGAGCAATTGTCGCTCCTGCCGAATGCGGGTACCCAGGGCTTCAGGACTCTGTAGCCAAGTCTTTAGAGTTTGCTGGAGGTTGCCTCACCTATTCAGTCTCTTAAGGTATAGGCTCACAGGGTTCCCAAACCCTCTTCCTTTGACTGACTTAGATGAAGGTTTTCTTGAGACACACACCCCTCAACTAACTCTGGCATCAGGTCTTGTGGGCCGTCGTCAGTAGAAGCCAGAAGGGAAAGCTAAAGAGGATTCTCTGGAATAGATTGAGTGAACTCTGGACTTCTTCATCTTCAACTCTCTGAACTGCTCGTAAATTTCTTGATCCTGTCTTCTTCCTCCTCCCACCATCTAGTCCTGCCTTGGGCTGACATGCCAACAGGAACATTGCTATTCTGGCTAACTAGACTGATGTGCACTGTCTGTCTTCTGTTCAAGGTAGGCAGTATATGCAGGTACAGGTAAGAAGTCTTATTCTATTGATCTACTCAGTAGCTCTTCCTCCAGACCGTTATTCTTTCTCAGGTTCTCCCCAGCACTCATTCTCTCCCCAACCTTCCAGTCCCCCAGGATTGCAACCACAACACATCCCTGTCGCCATAACTTGATTGAAGAATTGAACAACAATGAACTTTAGAATAACATCAGGGAACACCATAACCTATGAAATAAACCAACTCTATTGTGAGGAAAACTGTGGGTGAAAGGAGCTGCATGCATTTGCACTTCATTTGCTCATAAAGTCCCTTAATCTTCCAAGAGGAAACGTTGTCCTGCCTCTACATTTGGGAGCACAGTGCCTCATTGGTTATCCCTTGTTAGACACTGGAACCATTGATTGTGGTAAAGCAGGTACACTTCTTTGCTCTCCAGCATCTCACTTGCTTCGTGAGCGCTTCACCAACCGCCCTTTCCTCCTTCAAGTTCTACAACTCCTACGCCATCCCTTAAAGCAAAGATCCTTTTGAGACCAAGGAATTTCTTCCCTTGAGGCTTGGCCCTCATTCTGGGATTACGTATCATCACCCAATCTCATACTTTCCATTCTTTCTTGACAAACATATGATTCCACCAAACTCTTTTGCATAATAAATTGAAGCTGCCTCCACCGCTCGCATTATTTCCTCTTTGTTCAAATTAACTGAGTTTGCTAAACCCATCCATGATGGACATAAACAGGAACCTTTCCTTTGAAAGAGGACAAATGTGATTCTTTTGTTATTGAGTGCGGTGTGGTGCAATATCACTATACCATATGCCTCACCACATCTCGCCACAGTAAGTTCACTCGGAGAGCTAATTATTTAAGTTTACTCACCTTTTCCTCAAGGCCATTAGCTTTGGGGGTGAAACAAGGTCGTCCTACGATGCTTAATAACTACTTTTCTGAGAAACTTGCATTTTCTCCAAAGCAAATGGCACCACATTATCCATGACAATCTCCTGTAGGAACATCTCCTCCAGAAATATAATGATTTCCTCGCTGGTTTTCTCTCCTATTGCTTTCCATTCTGCACATTTTGAGTGATAGTCTACCAACACAATTAGAAACATTGTGCCCCATCCTAACCCCAGATCAAACCCACAGCTACTGTAACTCATAGTTCAGTCTGCACTGGCCCAGGTCGAAGAGGGTGATCTCTACAGACCTTTCCGTTGTCACTGTTCGGACACTCCTGGCAGTCTCTAGTTCTTCTATCTGCCATGGCATCTAGCCCAGGCCACCAGAAGGCTTGGTGAGGTCTCCTTTTAGTGAGGTTGCACCCAAATGTCCCTCAAGTTCTAATTGCACAAGACTTTCCCATAATCAAGATGGGGAATTTACTTACTCAACTCATAGAAAAAGCACCCTAGTATAACACAATGCAGAGCAAACAGTAATGCGTAGTAGGTCAGGGCCACCTAAGTTTGAGAATCCTGCGAGGGGAGAAAAAGCACCCTAGTTTAACACAATGCAGAGCAAACAGTAATGCGTAGTAGGTCAGGGCCACCTAAGTTTGAGAATCCTGCGAGGGGAGAAAAAGCACCCTAGTTTAACACAATGCAGAGCAAACAGTAATGCGTAGTAGGTCAGGGCCACCTAAGTTTGAGAATCCTGCGAGGGGAGAAAAAGCACCCTAGTTTAACACAATGCAGAGCAAACAGTAATGCGTATTAGGTCAGGGCCACCTAAGTTTGAGAATCCTGCGAGGGGAGAAAAAGCACCCTAGTTTAACACAATGCATCTCTATTGACTATCCTGCTCTCCTCACTAAATCCGGTAGGAAAAAGTTTAAAAAGGACATCCTGGTCTCCAACCCAGGCCTCCCTATTGCTGACACCTACACGAGCGCCTGCTCCAAGGAAACTCTCACTGACATTCTCTTTTTCGTGCCTTCACCTGACCTATGGACCCTTCACATGCTCTCTGTGCTCTCTCCTTTCTCCTCCTCTCCCATCAATGGTGGCACCCGCTGGGATGTCCTCCTGGCCCCTTTCCACTCCTCTAAGGCCATCATTAATGTCTATGCTAACGGGACCGTCTTGGTCCAAGGCCCTCAGGCCAACCTTCACCTCTTTGATAGACGCCTCCCACGCCTCATCAACTTCCTCTCCTCTCCCACTGTCCCCCTTCCTCTGTCCTCGGCTACCTTGCCTCTCCCCTCCCTCCCTGCCCCTTCTCTTGCTCCCTCTTCAACTCCCTCTCTAACACCTCCGCAGGACATACCTCTGATCTGCACCCCTCCCCGGAAGTTTTTCAAAGGTGGCAACCTTCTCCACATTGCCACTCTAAATGCTCGCTCTGCCATCAAGCACTCCTCTGATATCTGTCGCCTTCTTGAGGAACTGGACCTGGACGTCCTCGGTCTCACTGAGACATGGTTCACAGCCAGCTCTGCCACCAGCTTCGACACACTCCTACCTGACGGTTACAAGATCCTCTCCGTGCCCAGGCCCAACCGTTCAGGGGGTGGTGTTGCCCTTATCTTCCCTGAGTGGATTCCTGCCACTGTCACTCCTACGCAGACCTACTCCTCTTTTGAATGCCTTGTCTGCCGACTCTCTCTCTCTCCTAGCCATTCCCTTACCGTGGCTACTATCTATCGGCCACCTGGTCAAATTTCCTCCTTCCTCTCTGAATGGGCTGACCTCTCCTCCTCACTCCTGTCCTCAACCACCCAACTCCTCTTTCTCGGTGACTTCAACATCCACCTCGATGCCTCCTGTCCCCCCACTGGTCTCTTTCGCGAACTCTGTAACTCTCTCTCACTCTCTATTCTCCCGTCTGGGCCTACTCACTCTGCAGGGCACACTCTTGACGCTCTGATCTCTTCTGACCTTCCCCTCTCCCCTCCTCTCTCCACTCCTCTCTCTTGGAGTGATCACTTTCTCCTATCCTCCCACCTCTCCCTCCCTACCCCACAGGCAAAGCCACCCTCTTCACTGCCACCCACCTTCTCGGTCATCCGACCCATGAAGCGCGTGTCAGTTGAGGCTTTTGCTGCTACCTTCTCGCCCCCTCCTCCCCCCTTGGCTGACTCCCACCCTGACACAGCCCTCTCCATGCTCTATTCCTCTATATCTGATACTCTCGATATCCTTGCCCCTGTCATGAGAATCCGCCTGAAGCCCAAAGCCAAATGTAACTCCTGGTATGACTCGGATCTCGTCACCCTAAAACGCAAGTGTAGGGTGGCAGAGAGGAAATGGCGTGCTTCATGTTCATCCTCTGACAAACTGGCCTGCCGCCTGCTCCAAAGGCAATACCGGCTCTCCGTTCTCACCAAGAAGAGAGCCCTTATCCAAGCCCGCATCTCTGAGGCATCAAACAACTCGGCCGAACTCTTTAAAATCTGCAAGGAGCTGGCCAACCCTGCTGCAGTCTCTACCTCTCCTGTCCCCTCCCAGGCCCTCTGCACTGCACTGGCCTCGCACTTCATCTCAAAAACCCAGGACATCCTGTCCTCGCTCTCCTCCTCTCTCCTCCCTCCCTCTCTTCCCAGCTCTCCCTCTTGCTCTCTTGCAGCCACCCCTCCACCCTCCTTCTCTGCTTTTCCACCTTTTTCTGCTGATGAGGTCTCCAGACAAGTCCGATCTATGAAAGCCTCGTCTAAACAGGTTCACCCCTGTTCCTCCAAAACCATCAAGGACCACATCGACTCCCTGGCTCCTGTCCTGGCTGACTTCTGCAACCACTCATTCGCCTCTGGAGTCTTCCCATCCCCCCTCAAGCACTCCCTTGTGCACCCCCTCCTCAAGAAACCCTCTGCCGACCCCTCCTGCCCGGCCAATTATCGCCCAATCTCCATTACTCCCTTCCTGGGTAAGCTCCTGGAGAAACTGGCCATCTCCCAGCTTAACCTCCATGCTGACTCTGTTGGTAATCTGCATGACCATCAATCTGGCTTCAGAGCTGCCAGAAGCACGGAAACTGCTCTCCTGAACATCCGTGAGGACCTGCTCCTGAACCTCGATACCAACACTCCCTGTGTTCTCATTCTGCTCGATCTCTCCTCTGCCTTTGACACTGTCAACCATGCCATCCTGCTCAACTGTCTCCGTGATAACCTGGGTATCACTGGTCAGGCTCTGGCCTGGCTGACTTCTTTCCTCTCCGATCGACCCTCCCAGGTCCAAATGGGCTCCTTCCTCTCTGACATCTTTTTCTCCACCTGTGGTGTCCCCCAGGGATCCAACCTCTCTCCCTGGCTTTTCAACCAGTATCTGGCACTCCTTGCCCACCGCATCGCCGCTCTCTGCCCCTACTTCCAGTGCTATGCAGACGATACCCAGCTCATCTTCAGGCTACCCTCAGCCTCCTCCTCTCCTTCCCTCATCTCCGACTGTCTGTCTGCTATCCATGAATGGTGCGCCGCCAATGACCTCTGCCTCAACGCCAGTAAGACTGAGATTCTACTCATCGGCACACCCACTCCCTCCTTCCCTGCAGCTCTCTGGCCGGCCTCCCTTGGCCCCCTTCCTGCCCCTACCTGCAAGGCTAAAAACCTCGGGGTCATCTTCGACTCCACACTCTCCTTCTCTCCTCATATATCTGACGTCTCTAAGAAGTCACACTACCAGCTGCACCTCCTCAGAGGTATTCTTCCCTTCCTCTCCTTCCCCCAGAAGCTCACTGTCTCTCGAGCCCTGGTTCTCTCAAGGCTGGACTACTGTAACAGCCTCTATCTTAATCTGCCTGCCTCCACTCTCCGCCCTCTGCAACTTATCCAGAACAGAACTGCGAGACTTGTCCTTGGCCTCAAGCCCAGGGACCGTATCTCTCCAGGACTGAAATCTCTTCACTGGCTCCCAGTGGCCGCGAGGATCAAGTTCAAAACCCTCTGCATTGTCCACAAGGCCTTCTGGGGCCTGGGACCAAAATACCTCCAACTCTCTCTTCCTAAATATCTTCCTTCACGAGCCCTTCGCTCATCCGTCTCCAACTCCCTCATGGTCAGCCGTTTCTCGAAGCAACGAGCTGGGGGTAGATCTCTCTCCGCAGCAGGGGCCTCCCTCTGGAACAGCCTTCCTGCCTCCCTGAAACTTGAGGAGAACCATCTCCGGTTCCGGAAGCACCTCAAAACCTTCCTCTTCGCTTCTGCCTTCTCTCTCCCTCTCCCCTGCTAATCCTGCTTAACTCCCCACTGAACTCAGCTCAAACCTGCATCTGGGCAACTCTCAGCAACCTCGGTCCAGGGCCCAGCCACTCTCCACCTGCACTGCCTCCCCGGCTCCCCCTGCACTGTGGGACTGTCACTGTATCCCTACAGCCCCTTTCCCAGCACTTGCTCTGCACTTACCTCGCACTTGCCACCAGCTGGCCCTTTCTATTTATTATTTATTATTATTTTATTTTATTATTTTTTTTTTTTACGCTACTTACCTTGTACTGCACTTCCCCCCCACCTCCTCCCCCCTGCACTTCCTCCTTTTCCCCTTACCTCTGCACTTGCGCGATCTGAATGACACCTGGCCTAGTAGGATCGTTTGTCTGTTTTCCCCTTGTTTCCCTCCCTCCCTGCCTCGTCGCGCCTTGAAACACTTGTGTATAGGCGCGTTACAAATACCATATCATATCATATCATATCATATCCTCCATGATACACAACTTATCTGTCACCTTTTGCCATGGCCACAATGCTCTCTTAGCATGTTTTTATTGGGACACTCACTAATGGTCCATTTCTTAACAAATTTAAGCGTACAACCTTCAGCCTCTGTCTGGGTCCAAGCCGCCTCTGAAATAGCTGTTAAATTAATGTTTGCCAATACCACCCCACTGTCCTAATGATACACATTTTGCTCTTAGGCAACCACTGTGAGCCGCAAAGGCAATCAGCCATTGTATTTTTCTCTCCCAGTTGGTACACCCCACTAAGGTCATACCCTTGCATTCCTAGCATTCACCTGGAAATGCCTGGAGACACATTCTGCTATCAGTTTGTGGTCTGTACTCGCAGTAAACTTGTGCCCCACAAATAAAGAGCCCATCCCACTGCAAATGCCTCTCCTCCAACTACTGAATAATTAGCTTCACCACCTTTGTGAGGTCTCGATGTGAATGCGTTTGTACACTCTCTCATAAACCCCTGTTGTGACAGAGTATCTCCGAAAACTAATCCACTTGAATCAACTCTTAGCATTATTCTTGTTCCAGCTGGAAGCGTCCAAATGTGGATGTGTTTGCTATGTCTTCTTTGATGCCTTGGCATGCTTGGTTATATTCATCCGATCAAGCAAAACGTTCCCCTTTATTTACAAATTTGTGATCTTATTCTACCAATCCAAGAAAGGAACATAATTGCTCTTTGTCACTTAGTGCTGGGGCCAATTTGATAGCCTCCACCAGACTTGCGTGGGGTCTTATGCCAGTCACTAGCAACAAGTGGCCCAAGTACATAACCTCCAATACTCTCAATTACACATGTTCTTCTTAATAGTCCACCTGCCAATTTCAACCAATCCAACACCAGTCTAGGTGTCTGAACATGTTCTTCACTGGTATCCTCATACACCAACACATAATCCTGGAACACTATAACTTTGGCTAATCCCCAAGAACTTTGTTCATGATTCTCTGGAACACCACCATAGCTAAAGCCAGACCAAATGACATGAGGCGTAACACGAAGGCCCATAGTGATGTGATGAACAATATTAGGTTCAGACAAATGGAGGTGGTGGATCAGTGACACTGAACATTTTAGCCGACGCCAGTGTCACCAACACCTCTGCTATCCTCGGAAGCGGATGTCTGTCCACCCACAGGTATTTGTACAGATCCCATAAGTCAAAACATACCCATAACTTGCCATTGGGTTTGGATACTAATACTATTTCCACAAGCCATTTGAGCATTTAATGGTCCTCATTACATGTTTGCCGGTCTGGAAACAAAGGTGTTGGTCAGCTTACCGGCACTGTTGTTTCTGATTGGCAAACTACGAGTCTGCAGGCAGGTGCCATACCGCCCGCCAGGGTCAGGCCAGGCGGGCAGAATGGCACCCGCCTGAAGACTTTCACGGAAGCACCGGCACTGTTATTAACGGTGCCGGCTCTTCATGGCCCCCACTCCCATAGAGTCCTTTAGGACTCTATGGGAATGGGGATCAACATTTTACCAGCGCCTGACTTAACATACCACCAGGGATGTAATGCCCCAGGGTTTCTGGCAAGTCAGGCGGTGGTAAATCATTACGGGTACGGCTGCTACATGCTGGTTTTACCGGCACGGTTACCGCCAGACCCGTAATGAGGGTCAATGTCTCTTATCATGCCATGTTGAAGCATTATATCCAGTTCTTTCCATGGACTCTCAACCATGTTGTGTGTTGGCGTACCACTTTATCTTTTAAGTATTATGCTGTGTTCATAACATTTCATCTGAAAATACTTTTTTGCATCTCTGTCCACATATTACGTATTGCTTACTGAGATTGGGTTAGGAGCATTTGCCTCTATGCAGATATGTAATAATTTGCCTTATTCTTCCCATCCCAGCAGTGACTAGCCTTTCTCAAGTCACGTATATCCATGCTGTGCATTCCTTTCCTTTGTATGCTACACAAGCCTGATATTTTAATTTAATTTCATGCATTGAATTTATAGAGCACCTTCTGCCAAAAGCTCTGTTACAAAATTACAAAATGTAAGAAAACTGTACAATTTACATGATCAAAATACAAGGTGTGGGAAAATACTTATTTGTATTTCCGCCTGTGTTCAGAGAATAACTTAAGGCAAAAATGAAACACTGGAACAGAATCTTGTCTTATTCTCAGAGACACAGGGTTTATTTATTACTAGCTGGAGTATGGATCATTGCCGGTGTCCTGATCAAGTGGTGTCTAATTTGCCCTTGAGAAAGTTACTCTGCTCCTCTGGTCGGCAAGTCATGCTGCTGTTTGTTGTTGTGTTTCAGAAGCTCTTGATATTGATGTTCGCTTTGCATCAGATGGAGATTTTCCAAGTGATGTTCATTTTTTTGTGTGGTATGTTTCAGTCACTCAATGACTTTAGTACATTTGAGAAAGTGTCCAAGAAAGATTGATTGATTGTGCTCTTTTCTCATGAATGAACTTAAGTAAACTGTAACCTTACCATTTCCTTTTTTTATTCCCATTAAAAATGCTTTAATAAACACTTTTGAACTGTATACAGCAGTAATACATTTCAAAGGAATAACCAGTCCATCAAACATTTTGCTTCTGACACTTTTCAAAATTGTTCCTCCTTCTAGTGCCTACTGCAGTGAATCAGGGTGATCATTAGTAAATGAGGGTGCCTACGGAGTGAATTTTTTGCATCCAAACATAGACTACAATCTTGCCACAGACAAATGAGGAATCCATGCAAAATTTGGTGGCTGTGGGTTCAATGGTGCAGATTTGTATAGCTGGACAAACATACACACACACATCCCAAACATTTTTTTGCATATAAGATTTTTGCATCCAAACATAGACTACGATCTTGCCCCATACAAAAGTGTAATCCATGCAAAATTTGGTAGACGTGAGTTCAACAGTGTGGATTTGTGTAGCCGGACAATCATACATACATACATACAGTCCGCTTTATATATAAAGATAGCTGCAGCTATGTTCATATGGTCGTAGAATCTGCCATGTGAACCACATGACCTCTTATTATCTGTCTTTGTCTGCCCTCCCCCATTCAAAGGAGAGCATTACAAAAGGTCTTTGACCCTGGATAAATCTGCACTCCGGCCAGGGCGTCAACGTACTCTTTCGCAGTTGTTCCTAGGCTATACAATATGCTGAAACTTATTCTATAAGCACAAGTGGTCAGCTGAATCCATTCATAGGCATTCACTGTTATTGCAGACTCAGAATTTCTAAAGCAAGACCTATTCGCAGTTTTCTGTTTAGGAAAACCTATGTCAAAAATGGCTTCCAAAACCTACAATATTTAATACACAGCTCAGAATCGACCCTTTTCTTACATAGTTCTCTTAAACCCCTACTTAATTTTCCATGTCTGTAGTTAACATCTCTCTAATCATCTTTTCTTGCATATTAAAACATTTGTAGTAGATTTTGGAGTTACTTGTGATCTTAGACATGAAGGCCTTGGAGACATTAATTATTATACTAAACAAGGATAGTGCTACATAACATTGCAGTAATAACCTCCTAATCTAAAAACATTTTGTTTTACCAGCACTGCGGGCACAACCCCTTGGCACGCCTTTTCTTCTTTGCACAAATCCTCTCTGGAATGAAATAGCCATACATGTGATTTGGGCATATCTTATTATGGAGCAAAGCGAAACAGCAAAGCAGATTTCCATCAGGACAGATCTTATGGAGCCACATTGCTCCTTGCAGCGTCTCTTTTCACCCCTAGTTAGTCTTTAATAGTGACCTTGCCCGTTCAAAAGTTGTTCCTTGCAGAAAGGAATTCCTTTTCTCCATTTGCAGATCCGCTTCCCGCGTTCTAGATATTGTGACTCCATTGTTGAGCGAAAATTGTCTTTTGAAGAACAGCCTTTTTAGTACCGGACAGTTCAGGCAATGGTGTGCGTAGAAGATTTTAAGCCTAAAAGTGTGGATACAAAACTAGCAGCCATAATATTTTCGCTGCCGTCTGAGTGGTAAGGAGTGCCTGCGATGCCCTTTTTTCAACTGGGCTGCAGTCCTGATGCTCACAGGCACCCATTGATAAAGCCGGGATTCGGCGTCCTGTCCCCTTCCAATGATATTTTAGAACCGGTTGCAGAGAATAGACAAGTGTTTAGCTAACTCTTACAGTAGTTGAATAACAGCAGATAGAACACATGTGTTGGCAGCTGGGTGGCAAATGACTAGCCTATAAAGAGAACATCCAAAACCTTAATGCCAGAATTTAACAATGCATATATTGTTGTTGCTCCCTACAGTATAAGGCAGGACAGATCGGGGTAAATACTCCTCTATGTAATTTTAACAATGCTCTCTGCAGTTCTGTTCTATCTGGAAAATGCTTCTAGTTATTTACTAAACATACATACTATCACTAACACACTTCTCTTCATTCTCACCAATGTTACAGGACACACATACTAAACAGTTCTACAATACGCAACCATGGCTGATCTTAGGTTTTAGTGTTACTCCCCACTTCTAATGAGCAGCCCTACACATTCCATCTGCACCTACATAAGATGGGCCCTGAGCATAGAACACCATTAAAGGCAAATACATATGTGGTAATTGACATTCTTTTCTCATAAATAGTTGGCTCTATCTCAAGAATATTTATCAACATATAATTTCTTCTGGCGGCATCATGTGTGTAATATGCATGTGTAATACGAGGGACTGTATGGTTGCCGTTGCAATTTGGTCAATAAAACATTACTTTCAATTCATCTTATGGGAGGGGTAGCAAGGTAGCAGGAATTATAGTATCACAACGCTACATGTTAATGTTTGAAGCTAAAAACGTAAGATCATACCTTTTTAACCTGACATTTTTCATGTGCTGTGTTTTTTGTCACTCGATAACATATCAATTGCACGTGGCCAGTGCTCTAGATAAGATTTTGAGGCTGGAGTATTTTACTCCCTGTTTTTAAACTTTGAGAGTAAATGTGATAAGAGACTAAAAATTACTTTTCTACTTTGCCAAAGAGTAGAAGGTATGTGACACCCAACCGACGTGTACAAAAACCATATGGAAATCATTACGATGCAGCAGCTTACTGCATTGTAACAGAATATACCTTTCATTATTTCTCTAAGGTCTGGCCATTTGATTTCTCCTGTATTTATTTAAATGTTGAAAACACAAAAACCTAGCCATATAAATAGTAAAACAAACATGAATTGTATTGTGTGTTTTAAGGTTTGATAGCAGAATTGTCTTTTGATGTTTGATGAAAGTCCTAATTTCCTGGAGCTATTACTACCTAATAGTATGCCAATGTTATGATACACCAGTGCAGAGAGACAAGGACTCCATGCTAAATTTCTAAACCTATTGTATCGTCAAATGATTTTTTTATATAGCGCTTTTGGCAAAGCGCTGTACATAGAACATATTTATCACAATTAACCGAAGTTGGTACTCCTTTATCAACCTCAAAAGGATGAAAGGCTGAGTTGGCTTTGTTAGGATTTGAACCTGCAACCAATCATGCACAGATTGCAGCGAGCGCTCAACCGGCTGAGCTATCTTATTGGCTAACATCCTTCAGAGGTCGGTAAACTGAGTATCGACTGAGGTATAATAATCACAGTGCCTAGATGTTGGACGAACCATGTATGAAGCGCTAAATAAAGTTAACTACTTAGCTGGATTATCACAGGGACAGGTTTTGCTGAGTTTCTATTTCAATTACAAATGTAACTTTCATTTGTTTGTTTTTGAACAGCGCTTGCACTTCCTGGAGAGTCGGGTTTTTTGATGTTTTAATTGTAGTCTGATTTGAGAGGCTATACCACCTGTAATTGGTATAATGACATTCACTCACCCTTGATCAAAGACTCTGCTGCCAGTGACCATTTATAGTAATGTACCCCATTGACTGCACAGTTGAATGGATGTAAACTATAACATGCATTCTCATTATTTCACACACTGTTTTTGCAATAATAGTGTACATTAAATTATACATGTAAAAATTACCTGCCTCCGCATGATTATGCACACAGCACAGGAACTCTGAAAAATATAATTGTGCAATACTGATTTGCTTTCACTGGAAGAAAAAGCATAATTTGTTACAAAAGATGAATTCTCAATTGCAATTTAGTTTTCCATCTTATTCATTATACATTCCTAAAATGCCAGGAAAATAAATATGCACAGTGCTTCTGTTTGCTCCATGAGCATCTACATTCAACACAACAGAAACTGAATGGAAAGAAACAATTGCTTTTATCACAGTGTGCAGTTTCTTTATTTGAAAGGTTTCAGAGAAATACATTCTGTATCAGAGGCTTTTCTACATGGCTTGCATTACATCCATGAAGACAAAAATCAAAAGAAGTGTTAAGCTTTCGGTCAAGTAAACTGACCTTTGCACTGCCCTCTGCTCTAAACTTGTGCGTAAATGTACACAGGAAAATAATAAAGCTGGCGTATTTACAAAATGTTAATGTTTTGCATGTGGCACAAACAATGTAACTTGGGGCCTCATTACGAGGTGGGCGGAATGGGTTTAACGGCGCCGGTAATGGTGGCGGTGCCGGTAAACCCATTCCGCCCTATTACGAGGTTCCCTTGGAGGACCCGCTCTGAACGTCTGGTCAGACCAAATGTCCTTTGCGGGTCCCGCAAGGGGACCAAGGAGCTAATAACGGGCCCGTTAACAATGGCCCCGTTATTAGCTCCCTCCCCATTCCCATTGAGCCATATGAGAATGGGCATGTTTTTTTTTTTAAAACTCTTTTTATTAGTGATCAAGAGATACATAGCTCAGTTAAATCACAACCACAATGCAGAAACGTCAAATTAAATATATATCGTACAAACATCAGGGTCACACAGTATCATCGTCCTCTGGGATCATGTCACACAGGTACATTCTAAATGGCCCCCATATGTCTTTGGGCCTACACATCGATGGACGTGTGATGACAAACTGCTCTTCAGCTTCATTAAGATACGTCAATTCCTTAAGAAACTGTTTCATAGTGGGAGGCCCAGTACTCTTCCACTGTTGTAGAATGCATTTTTTTTGCCACTGCACACGAAACATTAAACAGTCTTCTGGTTCTTTCAGAAACATTTGCCTATGTCTCCAAACAAGTATTTCTGCGGGGTTAGTGCAGGGGGGACTTGTGTTATTTCCTCTAACATCTCTGCCACCTCCTTCCAGAAACCCGCCACTATCGGACATCCCCAAAACATATGAAATGCACCCATCCCATCTGCCTTGCATTTGGGACATTCTCCCGTCACATCCGGTGCAAACCGTGCTACTTTGGCTGGAGTAAAGTGTAGTCTATTCACAATTTTGAACTGAATTAGACGAAGACCTGCATTCAGGGAGACTCGTTTGGTGAGTGAACAGTACCTTCCCCAGGTCTGGTCATCTATGGAGATCTGCAGATCCCTCTCTCATTTTACTTTAACCATGTTAGTCGAGGGGGAGTGTGTTTGGACCGCAGCATATAGTCCCGAAATCCCCAGCCTGTCATTAGATGTTACCAACTGTACACAGGGATGAGTGGGGGGGTTCCTCGGGGAAGGATGACCAGCGTCTCTGAAAGGCTGATCGCATTCGATGGTATTGAAGCACCCTAAGCGGACCCCCGCCAAAAGCTCTAATAATTTCCTGCATGGTCACAAACTTCCCATCAACGAATAAGTCACCCAGCTTCATCTCCTCATTGGGGTCCCAGGCCTCCCACAAGCCACTGTCATGTGTAGATGGTATGCCAGGGTAGTTCCAAAGGGGGGTCTCTGGGTTATATGGGGACTCAACACCCAGTTTTTTTAAAATATGGCTTTCCACGCACCAACTGTACAACTCACCGGGTTGAACTCGCATGTATCTTTATAGCATGTGTCAAATACCACAGACTTTATATTAGTATGGTGTATGGTGAGCGTTTCTATCTCTGCGTGTGGGGGACCAGTAGGTTCATCATACCAGTACCTCGAGAAATGGGCTTGGGCCGTGTAATAGTATAACTCAAAATCAGGCGCAGCTATGCCTCCCGAGGAATATGGCTCAATCAGTTTTTCCCACCCTATTCTAGGGGTTTTTCCATTCCAAAGAAAGGTTGTCGCCATTGATCTAAGCCTTTTGAAAAAGAGCCGGCCTGGCCATATGGGGATATTAACAAAAAGATATAGCAGCTTGGGTAAAACTATCATTTTACGGACCGCTACTCTTCCATTCAGTGATATCGGGAGGCAGTCCCATAGTAGTAATTTAGTGCTCGGGGCTTCGAGTGTGTTTTCGTGGTTGTCTGTGTAAAGCGTGTGTTAATTTCCTGAGACCACAATTCCCAGGTAACGAATACACTCTGCAGACCACTTGAGTCCGCATGTAGAGTTGGGACACATGGTTGTCGGTGTAAGTGGGAATACCTCAGACTTGGCCTTATTTATGGAGTATCCCGAGTGGGCAGTAAATTCTTGAATCTCAGCCATCAGCGGAGCGATATTGTTTTCAGGCTCACGAACATAGCGAAGGGTGTCGTCCGCGTATAAAGAGATCAGCTGGGAGGCCCCCCTTAAATTGATACCCCTATCCGAGTGTCTGAGCCTGATCGCAATCGCCATAGGTTCTATTGTCAGTGCGAACAATATGGGTGAGAATGGGCAACCCTGCCTGGTGCCTCTCCCCAGCAGGAACAGATCAGAAATAGTTCGATTGGTCAGCACTCGTGCCCCAGGTTCGGTGTATAGCAGTTTCACGCATGTAATGAAATGGGGACCAATACCAAACGCCCCCATCACCGCCAACAAATAGGCCCATGAGACCGAATCAAAGGCCTTTTCGGCGTCCAGGGATATGGCCACTGCTTTCCTCTCCGGATCTATCTGAGCCATGATCCCAAAGAGTCTGCAGAGGTTGAGGGCCATGGACCTGTTTGGGATAAACCCGTTCTGATCAGGGTGAACCAGGTTCGGGACCTCAGGCAGAAGCCTGTTGGCCAACACCTTGGCAAATATCTTGGCGTCAGTGTTTATTAAGGAGAGTGGCCTGTAGGAGGAAGTGTCCTGTGGTGGACGCCGGGGTTTAGGGAGCACAGTTATGACGGCCTCCCTCATCGTAGGGGGCAAGGTGTTGCTCTGTAGTGATTCCTCCCACACCTGCAACAGCACAGGGACAAGTTCTTCGTGGAATTCCTTGTAGAATTCCGCCCCATTTCCTCAGCTGTAACCGGCTGGTCCATGGCCAGTCGGGCCTCCTCGGTGAGTGTAGGCAACCTCAATGATTCCAGGTAAGTCTTAATTTCAGCGGGTGTTTTGGTATCCTTGTTACTATATAATTGCTGATAGAATTTAGCAAACTCAATATTAATTTCCTGTTCCCCCAAAAGGACCTCCCCCTGTGGAGTCTGTATGCTAGTGATCCGGCTGGAATGTCTATCGTGCTTCAAGAGGTTAGACAGCGTCCTGCCAGCTTTGTTGCCCTCACCATATCTACGGGCGTGAATCGGGGCAGCCATGTATTGCCCCTCCCTAGTGGCCAGCCTACCATATTTTTGCAAATGTGTCTGTATCTCGGCCAATGTCGCCTTGTCTTGTGTCAGAGTGTAAGCCCCTTCCAATTCACCAAGTTTGAGTTCAGTTTGGGTTAGTTCGGCTCGGACCCCTTTAAGGAGTCCCAATGATTTGGACAACAGGGTTCCCCTCAGCCACACTTTCAAGGATTCCCATACCGTGGAGTATCTGTCAACAGAGCCTATATTTCTGTCTAGGAACTCTGCAATCTCAATGTGCAATCCTTCCACTACCCCGGCATCTCAGAGCAACCCTCCGGGCATTCTCCATCTTTTGACAGGTCTGGGGGAGTCACGAAAGTCGATCTCAATCACAATCGGGGAATGATCAGACAGCGTGCGGGGCAATATCTCACATGTCTGGACCGCAGTAAGTGCAGCGGGGGAGACAAACCAGTAGTCAATTCTAGACTGCGAATCGTGCACGGACGAGTAGTATGTATATCCTCTACTTTCCGGGTGGAGAACCCGCCATGCATCTTCAAGGGAGAGTTGAGATAGGATATTGTGCAAGGTAAGAACAGTTTTGCTAGATGGCCTTACAATCGTACTGGACCTGTCTAACCTGGGGTTGAGAGCAACATTAAAATCCCCCCCCCCAAATTATGGTGGACTCATCAATGGAAGTGACTATCTGATATACATCGGTATAAAAGGCTGAGTCGTCTATGTTAGGACCATACGTGTTAACCAGTAACACTTGTCGACCAGTGATCACACCCCACACAATGACATACCTGCCAAGGGGGTCGATTTTTTGGACTCCAGTGTGAATCCCACACCTGGGTGTATTAAGGTGACGACCCCTCTGGACTGGGATGAGTAATTCGTATAGAACCTTGTTTTACCCCAACCCGGCATTATGCATTCATTAGTATTATCCATGGCATGCGTTTCTTGTAACATGACAATCTGGGCACCATGTCTGGTAATGTAGTTCGCCACCTTCCTAATTTTAGATCAATTGTTTAGGCCCCTAACATTCCATGACAGTAGCTTCATTTTCAGACCGCAACCAACATTTACAGAGAAGTGATCGATTATGTAATAGATTGTGGCAATGCACCTCATGTGGAACATGCACTGCGCCATCACCTGAGAGATCACTTGATTAACCGTTAACCAACAACCTGGTTCTCCCCTTCCCTTAGCCAGACTGGGTTTCGTAACATGAAACCCACTGCCCGCTTCAAATTGCAGGGCTGCATAGTGACAACAACTTACTGAATTCCCCTCAACCTGCCCCCCTCCCTCACCGTCTCCCCCAACTTGACGATGTTCCCACAGCAACTTGTGGAGCATTCCAGGGGTGGTCATGTTGCCTCACATGGCCACCAACTCCGTCTCCCCCAACGCCCCACCTGTTCATAAGATTGTGAGGCTGTTTGTAGTACTAAATAGACACAGACTCGGACAGATTCATGCAACCGTACACCGCAATCAGCTTGACGGGGTCTGTTGTTCTGACCAGGTCTGTCTTCTCTGGGAGGCAGGGGTATAGAGGATTCTATGTAAGCCAGGGCTTTGGCGGGGTTTTCAAAAAAGTGAGCTCTCCCAGCATGTTGAATCCTCATTTTTGCTGGGAATATTAGGGCATACGTGACTTGGCGCGCTTTCAAGAGTTTCTTTACAGGTTCGTATGATCGTCTGCTCGCTTGAACCGCAGCTGAGAAGTCTTTTCCTCAAATTGAAGCATGCCGGCCTCCCTAGCTAGTCGAAGAATCGTGTCTCTGTCTCTGTAGTTCAGGAGACGGGCAATTATCGTACGTGGGGGTGCCCCAGGCTTGGCGGCTGGCGCTAGTGTGCGTTGAACCCTTTCATTCAAGAAATGTTCTGAAAAAGCATCAGGGCCAAATAAAGATTTGAACAGTTCCTCCAGTTTCTTCTCCATTTGGTTCCTCCCAAAGGATTCCGATACGCCAACCACACGTACGTTGTTCTTTCTTGATCGGGATTCGAGGTCCTCGCACTTGTTTTGCAATTTACTGACCGTGTCCTTGATCTGGGATATATCTTGGCTATGGCGAGCAATAGTGCCCTCATTGACGGATATTCTATTCTCAGTTTCTGTAACTCTAGCGCTTTCCTTGTTGATCCTGGCCCTCATGGAGCCTATGGTCGCCACTATTTTGTCCAGTTTCACATTTACTGCCAGGAACCCGTTCTGAACCAACATCGTTAGTTTGTCATCACGTTCCCCCAAATCCTGTTCTCCAGACCCAACAGGTTCTGGGTGACCATCGTAGTATTCTGGCTCTGGGTGTTCGTGTAAGTGTCCATTGGGCACTTCTTTCTGCTTCCAGGGGTCTTGGATGACTTGCCCAACCTGTGCAGTTCCCCCATCTTGGCGAAGAGCAGTGTCTGTCGATCTCCAGGAGCGTTGGTATTAAGGCAATCCCCCCAGAGCCCAGCTCGTACAGGCAAGGGTGGAGGTTTAAATGCTCGTGAGCTCGGATGGACTGTGCTCTGCCACGTATACAGTTTGTTATAGTATTATTTCCCAGTCACGCTTGTAGCCTGGCGCATGCAGCGCATGTGTTTTACCGGCACGTATTCCGGGATACAGGAGTAGAAGGCCCGGGGGCTGCCCCCCACGTCTCTCAGATCAATCAGGAGATGGAGACTCGCAATGCCAGGCCCGCAACCGAAGCTCAAACCCGCCCGCTCCCGGTACCTCAGAGAGCGCGCGACCGGATCAGGCCTCATCCTCGATCCCGCTTCGCCCCAAGGAGGAAGGATACCCCGCTGCTCAGTTTTTATCTTCCGCTGCCCACAGCAGCTCGCAGCACGGCACCACAAGCCCGAACAGAGGGAGGGATCCACTGTTCCTCGACGCCTCCACTGGTCTCAGCCAGGCCCCGATCGGGCGCGATGTTGTTGCGTGAGGCTCCTCCCACCTGTGGCCCGCAGCACCTCCACAGCCCCGGCGCCCGGGTGAATACGCGTGGTTCCAGCTGCCGGATCACCACAGCGCCAGGCGGCAGTCAAACTTCACACGGCCGTAACTTCAAGGATTTAAGCTGTTTTTTCCCAGGATTTTCAGACGGTGTGCCCGGCCATATAGTATGTTGGTGGAGCCGTCTCGCGGCTCTTAAAACAGCCTCCAAACGGATGTGTTTGATACGGATCTTGCAGTGGAGTGGGAGCTCCGGAATCAGGCGGCCATCTTGATCGTGCGCAACAGCACCAGCACCCCCCCGGGCATGGGTTTTTTGAATGAGGATTTACTGGGTCCTCCAAGGTTGGAATGACCCGGTAATTCCTCATTCAAGGAACCCGGACCGAGTTTTGGAGGCAGCCATGGCGCTAATAGCACCATGGCTACTTCCAAACTCGGAATGAGGCCCTTGGTGTCTTAATATTATGGCATTGGCCTGTTTCATAGAAAAGGCTGCAGCCACTACACACTGTAAACATTTCGGAAGTGCTTTTGCCGCTGTGTCCAATGTAGAAGAAAAAATATGCACACAGCTCTGTTTTTCATTTCCTTGCTGTTGAGTTAGTACAGATAATGCACATCCTTGCTTTTCATGCACAATCAATATAAATCAGGCGTCCCTAAAAAGAGGTGAATTAGATCAAACCGATATTAAAACATCAAAGCTTTCTTGTAGAGCAGGATTCCCTGGCAAGGGAACTGGGGTGAGTTGCATGCAAATGTTTTAGAAAATCCATTCCCAACAAATTTAAAGCACATTTATTAGTGACAACACGCCGAAACGGGTATGATATAGGACCTATACTGAACTGTACAGGATCAGATATTGTACTTTGTACTTTGGGCTGGCCCTATGCTGTGTAGTCTATTGTGCTATAGTCCTCTTCATAATGATTCCTAGGAGAATATTGCTGTTGCATTAGTGCTCTGTTTTTTAATTCCTCAGTTTTCTTTCTTTTCTCCCCTTTATCATCAGCATGGTAATTGACATAATACCTAGCCATAGTCAGAATCGGGGCAGCTGTTTGAGTTGGCCGTGTAGACTCATAGGTTTGTATATCATTCTTAAGGTGAGATAACAATCCTTCTTCAAAATGTGAACAAAAGTCTTTCTGCCCCTCTGGCATTGCCAGGTCCATTCCACTAAACTTGCAAAAAAATGTCCAACTAACTCCCCTTCTTCCGGCCTTTAAGCAGTCAATGTATCCCAATTAATTTGCTTGTAGGGAACCACTTGCTGGATACGTGTTATTAGCAGTTCCCCAATCATCCCCCTTTCATTCGCTGCTTTTGTCAGTTCATCCCACATTATGACAGGATCTAAACTGGCTTGCATTTTGAATTGGTACCATATATGTGCTGGCAGAATACATGCAAACAACTGATCTATATCTCCCAATGTGAGTAGACATGTTTTAAGTACGCGGTCTGTCTGGGTGTACCACTGTTCTGGATTTTGTCTATTATCTAGATAATCTTTGGTAAAAGACAGTAATTCCATATGGTTCCTTAGGACATGAACCTTGTGAGTCAGGTTCTCAGTATCTAACTCAGGCACCTCTCTCATTGGACATACTTGAGTTACCATAGATTGTGATGGGGCATTTGAGACACTAACTGCTTGGTCTACATCCTCATAATTATCTGGCAGGGGATACACTTCCTCCGTAACGTTTAACCTTTTATGCAACTCCCACATGTGTTTGTCCAGCCTTTGTACTGTTGCAAATACAAGTGTATCTCGCTTCTGCGGCACATATACTTTAGCCTGTTCCACTCCTACTAGGCCATTTTTTATCCATGCTAACACTACCTTTTCTGCAGTTTCTGTGTCATGGGCTGTACTTCTGCAGGCACATTGTGGCGAGGAGATCACCTCATTACCAGGTACTCGATAGGGGGCAGCGGAGGCCTTTTTTCCATTAAACATTCTAACAATGGATCTGTCTCATCCTCTAAGATATTATTTGATTTGGGTGTCGGGGCTGAGGGTTAAGCCCTGGCTACATACACACCCCTCATTCTTATTAAATCTTCAGTCTCTCTCTTGGTAATCCTTAATTCTTTTCTCATTATCAAATGCCCAAGCTTTATCTCTTTCAGATTGTGGTTTATGTTTTTTAATCTGTGCTTCCTTCATAGATTATTGTCTAGACAAATCTTCCCATTGCTTGTAGACTTCCCATTGTAGGGGCCTGATAGCCTCATCACCCTTAGCAATTAACAATTCCCATAAATATCCTATTTTTTCTAGGTCAAAAGAACCATGCACTAGGAATTGTAAATCAGGGTTTTGTCAGTGTATTCATGCCATTTGTGCAATCACAACATAACCCCCAAGCCTTTTTAATCATTAGCTCACACCCTGGCGTTCCTTCCAGTGAAGAAGACACTTGTTTTTCTAATTCATGTTGACTCTTTCAACATTTTACTCCCATCTCTTTATCGATTACTTTGTACCTTGTTTCCCTGTTTCTTTTATGATCACAAAAGTTGCTTTGATAATGTTGCACTTTAAATACAGTGTGGCCACAATCAATGCAGTCTACATACTCATTTCATGAGTACTCCATTCCATGATTTCAACTGTGTACACAGAGTGTATTTCTCTATGGTTCATTTTAGCAGTAACCTTCCATAGAAACTCATAATTATATTTCTAAGAGCATTCCCCTATGGCTCATTAACAGTATGCTTTCCACGGGAATACAACATTTCATGTTCATAATATCAAACTATTAAATATAATTCTGGAACGGTCTCAACTAATTTTCTGCAGTATTCAGTGCTTCATCAGGAATGTAAATCCCTGTTCCTCACACCGACGGGGATCCTCAGTTGCACGGATCAATCGTATTGAAGAAGTCAGCCGGTGAGTGAAGGTGGGGCTGCAAGGAAAGCAGCAGTGGTACCCACTCCTGACACCCACCTTTGCCTGTTCTCCGACCATGGCACATTTAGTCCAACTGGATCTTAACTGCAATGAGGTCTCATCTGGTGGTGTCAAACTGTTGGGAAAATACTTATTTGTATTCCCGCCTGTGTTCAGAAAATAGCTTACAGCAAAAATGAAACCCCAGAACAGAATTGTGTCTTATTCTCAGAGACACAGGTTTATTTATTATAGTTGCAGCCTTCTTCACATGGTCGTACAATCAGCCATGTGAACCACCTGCCCTCTCATTATCTGTCTGTGTCTGCCCTCCCCTATTCAAAGGAGAGCATGTCATACATTTTACAGCTACTGTAGCCTTACAAAATGTCCTGGGACTCCCCCGAAGCACCACTCTCCTCACCTGTAGAATCCGAGGTAGTAGTTTCGCTGATGCCTTGCCGGTGGGCCAGATAATTCCTTTCCTTCTTTGGTGTGGGTGACCTGACACGGGTAGAAGCCGTGGTGGATTTAGGACACCATGACTCCAGCCCTGGGCACAGGCAATCTGGGGAAAAAAGCCAAAAGGCAGAATAAAAACCCTGGGTGTAGCGAGCGTAGCTGGCCTCCTTTCCGATATGTATGAGGAGAATTCTGCTTCGGTGGTAAGTAGGGCAAATGCTGAAACCTTCCCAAGCAACAGGAGTAAAGAGGAAGGCAACAATAGAAGCAGTGGAGACAGCTCTGGAATACAAAGTAAGAAAAAGCTGGAGCGAGCAGCGGGAGCCTAACTGAAGAAGGAGGAGCGAGATGTATAAATCCGTACCTAAAGGGACCGAGTAGAGTACCAGAGAACAGGTGAGTAGAAGGAGAAATAGAACCAGAGGGTTCTGTCAAACGGGAAAGAATGTACAGAAAGAAAACGCAAACAAGAGCAAGGCAGAAAGCGAGTTCAAAGGAGAGAGCAAGAAAAAGAGCTTCGGTATGAAGCAGACGGTACAGTAGGAATACTTAGCGTCGGAACCGAAAAGAGCAAGAAAGCCGATCCGGACGGTTGCAACGCGACGACCGCTGGGATTACAGGAACTAAGTAATCCCAGCGGTGGCCATAATGGAAAAATTCTAGAGCGTTGCAGCCGTTCGGAGAGGAACATGGTGGAACATCCTAATGGCGGTTCAGTCGTATCCGCTGCAACCACCGCCAGTTAGACCGGAATGTGACAGTATGCCCCCTCTTAATACTGGTTCCCCCATGTTTACCCGGATGATTCTGGTGGAAACGGCTCAGTAGCCTGGGGGCTTTTGTGAAATAGTGAGCCGGTTCCCAGGAGTCCTCTGACCTACGGTACCCTTCCAGGATAGTAGGTATTGAAAGCGCCCCCTGTAGTATCGTGAATCTCAGATCTTAGATACTTCATATTTATCTGGTGTGGTACCCTGTATGTCTCTCAGGTGGGACCTCGGCCTGCGGTCTTTGTCAGGTAGGTATTCTGACTGACTGGCAGCTTAAGTTTATAAGCTACAGGATTTATTTTCTTCAGTACAAGGAATGGACCTAAATACCTGGGGGACAATTTAGAAGGGTGGACCCACTGGGGTAAGAATTTGGTGGAGAGCCAACCTTGGAGCCTTCTGCCCAGTCAGGAGTCTTACGCCTATGTCTGTCTGCCTGTGTCTTGTAGTTTCTCAGGCTGCCTTCTAGGCTGGTTTTAGCTGTCTTGTGAGCCTCAGTTATTTCTGCGATGGCAGATTCCACCGCTGGAGAACAGCTAGACTTAGGGAGAATGGGAAAAATAGATCTGGGATGGACACCATAATTACAGTAGAAGGTGGTAAGCCCAGTAGCTGAGTGTTTAGAATTATTATAGGCAAACTCAGCGGTGGGAAGGAGCTGAACCCAATTATCCTGAAACTGATTGCTGTAACACCTAAGATATTGCTCTAGTGTGGCGTTAATCCTCTCTGTTTAGCTGTTAGTTTGCAGGTGAAACCCAGAGGACAAGGCACGTCCCAACCGACTACAGAGTGCCTTACAAAACTTCGAAACATACTGGCTGACTCGGTCAGAGGTGATCTTATCAGGAACAGCATGTAAACAGAAGACATCCCTGGCAAAGACTTTGGCCATTTGAGCAGCGGAGGGTAAACCAGAGAGCGTGGAAAAATGAACCATCTTAGTGAGAGAATCTATGCTGACCATTATACAAGTGCAGGAGTCTGAAACAGGAAGCTCTATGGTGAAATTGGTAGAAATATGGCCCCAGGGATGTTGTGGAACTTCGGACTGTGTAAGAAGACCCAACGGCTTGCCAGTGAAGTTCTTTGCCATAGCACAAACCGGACAGGACAAAACGTAAGACTGAACGTCTTGTTTCAAATTGTGCCAAAAAATGTTCTTCCCACAAGCTCTGTGATATTAGATTGTCCTTGGTAACCCGCTATCCTGTTATCATGACACCACCCTAGTATCTTCTTACAGAGAGGTCCTGGAGGAATATACAGTCAGTTCTGGTAAAAACAGAGTCCTTCTCTCTCTTGGTAGATGATTGATTGCCGTTCCATAGTAATCGTAGACTCTGAGGCCATAGCTTACTTAACTTCTTGTAAGGCGGTATTGACTTGTGCCACAATGCGATTCCGTTGGAACATCAATTCTTGAGGGTGAGTATCAGTCATAGAGTTCAAGCTCCTACGTGAAAATGCATCAGCCAGGATGTTCCGGGAATCGGGGATTTAAGTGACTCAAAAATTGTATTGGGCAAAAAAATGAGCCCAGCGAGCCTGGTGGGAGTTGGAACATTCCATAGACTGAAGAACCTTAAGGTTCTTGTGGTCCGTATGGATCAAAAAAGGGTGATTGGCTCACAGGAGAAGATGACGCCACTCCTCACAGGCCTGCTTCATGGCCAACAACTCCTTTCCGAGAACTGAATAGTTAAGTTGGCAGGGGGTAAGATTGCGAGAAAGATAAGCTACTGGGTGTTCCAAACCATTCTTGTCCTGGAGCAGAGCTGCACCGATGGCCAGAGAGGATGCATCGGCCTCTACTATAAACTGTTTAGACTGATCCAGCTGCAGCAAAATGGGAGCTGTACAGAATAGCGACTTGCGATGTTTGAAGCTCTCCTCGGCCGTGGCAGTCCACGTAAATGGACCTGAGGTTTTCCTAAGCAGTGTTGTAATGGGAAGAACAATCTCAGAAAATGTAGGGATAAATCGCCTATAAAAGTTGGCCAATCCAAGGAAACGTTGACCCTCTTTGATGGTCGAGGGAGAGGGCCATTCCAAAACAGCGGATGTCTTGTGAGGATCCATGGCAATACCTTGGTCTGAAAGGATGAAACCGAGGTATGGTATCGAAGACACTCCAAAAATACATTTCTCCGGTTTCGCCTGCAGTCGATTGTCTTTAAGACTATTCAATACAGTCAGTACATGGTGCTCATGATCCTCCTGGTTGACAGAGAATATCTGTATATCGTCCAAGTAAATTATGACAGATATGAACAAGAGGTCGGAGAATATGCGGTCCATGAACCATTGGACAACTGCAGGCGCATTGACCAGACCAAAGGGCATCACCCTGTATTCATACAACCCAAAAGTAGTGCGAAAAGCTGTCTTCCATTCGTCCCCCTTGGCAATTTGAAGCAGATGGTACACGTTTCTGAGATCCAATTTTGTAAATATCTTCACCCCTTGAACTGCCTCTATGATATCCGATATTAAAGGCATGGGGTAGCGATCTTTGATGATAACCTTGTTAAACCCCCTGTAATCTATGCATGGTCTTAAGTCCTTGGAATCTCTTTTCGTGATGAAAAATAGGGAGGCACCAGATGAAGATTTGGAAGGTCGGATGAGACCATTGTGGAGATTGGTATTGAGATAGTCACGTAACGTTTTCTTCTCTGTCAAGGAAAGCGGAAACAACCGACTAAATGTCACCAAGGCATTGGGCTCCAAATCGTAGTTCAGCAGGTTTGATCTCAGTGAAGACACTCGAAAACTGAGTACAAAAGCGTGGTAAAGCATGGACTCCTAGGATATCTTGAGTATCGGGAGAATTCATCTGTACCTTGGCATATGATGCCGGGGAAGACAATGTTGCTTGCAATACGGAGACACAAAGCACAACTAATTAGCCGCCCAATCAATATGAGGGTTATGGCATCTAAGCCATGTAATCCCAAAATTACTGGAAAATGAGCTGCTCGTATGATGTCAAATCTTAGTCTCTCACTATATTGGAAGATCCAAACTTGAAGATGCTCAGTGGTATGTGTAATGGGTCCAGATGAGAGGGGGGATCCATCTACACTCTCCACAGTCTCTCCTTCTTTGCGAGCCAATCATTTAAGGCCTACCTTGTCAGCCCAGTAAGTGTCCACAAAATTGCCCGCTGCCCCACAGTCCAGCAGAGCTAGTGTCTCTACTTGCTGGTTATTGATGTCCAATCGTAGGTTTACCACCATGAGACAAGAATCTTCTGGAGTTCCTTTCATTGATACAGATAAAGACACATAGGGACTGGAATGGTTGGATAACCCCCGGATCTTAGTCCCTTTCAGGCCCGGGGTTGTTCGTTTCCCGATCTTTTTGTCTGTAAAACAGAGCAATCCTTCAGAAGATGCTTATCGGACCCACAATAGGCACACAGTCTTTGCTCTCTTCGGCGTCTTCTTTCTTCAGTTGAGAGTGGCGCTCGAGTGTTTCCGATGTGCATCGGTTCCTCTCTGGATAGAGACGGTATAGTAGTAGGAGTAATGGGTGAATCTCCAATTGGAAGGTTTTCCCTAAGACGTCTCCGTTCGCGGCGGCTCTCTTGAAGGCGATACTCAATCTGCAGCACCAATGACAGTAGATCAAAAAAGGATGAGGGGCGAGAAGACCGGGCAAGCTCATCCTTTATGTCCTCCCTGAGTCCCCTGCAGAATATGGCATATTGAGCCTGCTCTGGCCAACCAGCTCCTGCTGCCAATGTTTTGAATGTGGTTATATAGTTGAGGAGATTGGAGGACCCTTGACAGACATCCAAGAGATCCTCACAAGCCGTGAAAGTCAGCTCAGGCCTTTCAAAGGTCTGTTTAAGGAGTGTCTGAAAGCCTCCTAATCTTGCAGAATGGGATTTCCTCCAGTGACAAGAGGGGTTGCCCAGGCAATAGTGTTGCCTGTCATATTAGAAATCAGGAATCCCACCTTAGATTGGTCAGTAGAAAACATCCGAGGTCTGAAGGTAAAGTAGACTGTAGCCGCCTCTAAAACCTCCTTCACCTTCTTGGGGGAACCATCAAACTTTCCCGAAGACAAAGCCATTGGAGGTAATTCAGGGGCTTGTTGTTCCCTAGTAGACACAAGCTGTTTAAGAACAGCATTTTCAGTCTTGACAGTCTGTAATTCCTGAGAGAGCCCTTGCACTGCGGCCCATAGCTCCTAGACTTGCTCAGATGTTGCCATCTCATTTGTTTGGTGTTGCAATCTGTCCTGGGACTCCACGGAAGCACCTTCTCTCCCAAGACATGGGGTTCCCTCCCCTCCACTCTCATCACCACTCTCCTCACCTGTAGAATCCGAGGTAGTAGCTTCGCTGATGCCTTGCCAGTGGGCCAGATAATTCCTTTCCTTCTTTGGTGTGGGTGACCTGACGCGGGTAGAAGCCGTGGTGGATTTAGGACAAAACCACACCACGACTCCAGCCCCGGGCACAGGCAATCTGGGGGAAAAAGCCAAAAGGCAGAAAAAAAACCCCTGGGTGTAGCGAGCGTAGCTGGCCTCCTTCCGATATGTACTGGGAGAATTCTGCTTCGGTGGTAAGTAGGGCAAATGCTGAAACCTTCCTAAGCAACAGGAGTAAAGAGGATGGCAACAATAGAAGCAGTGGAGACAGCTGTGGAGTACAAAGTAAGAAAAAGCTGGAGCGAGCAGCGGGAGCCTAACTGAAGAAGGAGGAGTGAGAAGTATAAATGCATACCTAAAGGGAGCGAGTAGAGTACCAGAGAACAGGTGAGTAGAGGGAGAAATAGAACGAGAGGGTTCTGGCAAACGGGAAAGAATGTACTGAAAGAACAGGCAAACAATAGCAAGGCGGAAAGTGAGATCAAAGGAGAGAGCAAGAAAAAGAGCTTCGGTATGAAGCAGATGGTACAGTAGGAATACTTAGCATCAGAACCGAAAAGAGCAAGAAAGCCGATCCGGACGGTTGCAACGCGCCGACCGCTGGGATTACAGGAACTAAGTAAGAGCAGTAGTTGATACAAGAAAAGACCAAGCAGAACAGAAGAGGTTTACTAGCATGAAATGAGAGATGGGGGCGAAATGTTCCCACTAAATTTCTTCTAGCATCCCCATATGCGCCTGGATCAATATCTGGTGGTACTAGCTCTCCTGAGTGTCTTATAAGGCTCCTTCTATATACATCCTTTGAAATTGTCCACCAAGACCCACTGTCTACTTTCATGATAATTTCTTTACCATCAACTACAAATGAGTTCATAGGTCCTCTTTTCTGTGGAAGAGGCAATAAAACCTTAAATATATGTCTTCCCTCTTCTTTTCGGTAACATTCTATCAATTTCACTGTATTATCAAATCCTCACTGCATTGCAAATTGAGCCAAACAAAACTGATTGCTTGCCAGGTGTCTTGGGTTGCCACATCTGTCGCACTTTGTTTATCAATTAGGTTCTTGAATTGTCTGTTCTACTTCTTTCATTGTACTAATTGCATTGAGATATTGTTTGTCCAATCTCAACTCTTTTACATTGTCCAATTTCAACCCTTTTACATAGATTGCCATTTGTTCTATACTCTGTGCAAGTACTACGGCCTCCTTCTGTGACACATCATTTTCGAATAGATGTTCATTTATTTTCACATTATTTGTACACCTTACAAGTTGATCTCTAATTAATAGGGATGCAATGTCCCCAAAATCACATGGGGAGCTGAGCATTCTTAACGCTGCGATATAGATCTCCACTGGTTGATTCGGACTTTGGAACGTTCGGAAAAATGTCTGGCGCTCAAACACTGTATTAGTTTTGGGGCCACAATGCTTTTCCAGTCTGTCAGTAGTTCTCATGTGCTCATCGACATCTCCTGCATTTTTGGCTTCCCCTTCAGGCAGTACATCATATATGTTGCACCGTTCGTTTCCTGTGTTGTGGAGCAGGATAGCTTCCTTCCCGTTTGCCGAAAATCTCTCACCCTCAATAGCCATTAAGTAAGTGTCAAACATAATTTTCAATTTTTTCCATTGTGTGGATGGTGCTCCTGGGTCTGCTAAGGGGGGTGGAGATGGAGGCATGCTCACTGCAGCTTTTGTGTTTAAAAGGTTTGTAGTTCCAATAAACTGTGTAGTTTTGTGGTTTCTTATATGCTTTGGTAATTTATACGTTCTCATTTATGTTAGAACATATACATTTCCTCTTTTTAAAATAAATCAGTGCACAAGTGTTTTCCACAGTCTAATGTCAGTTCCTTTAATTCAATTGTAATTTCCTTTTCAATTTTTTTGTAGCATTCCTCCCAGAACCACTCTATGTGGTAGTTGCTTTCTAAAATAACTTCTGTGCGTGCACACATAATGAACATTGCTGCAGTCTCTCCATGCAGCTTACTATATCCCAGTGCCGTATTTGTCCATGGAGGCTGCGCTCCCATCACAAGCTTCAACAGGCACTCTATCGGCCTCATTACAAGTTGGACAGTGCAGGTAAAATGTAGTGGTAATACCGTATACTACCGCAATACCGCACTACCCAAATACAAGTATGGTGATAAGGTGGATTAAAAAGCTCCAGCAAAATGCTGGAGGTAATTCTGCCACCTTACCTCCATAAGGCAGACATTTTGGTGGTATTACCATTGGCAGTATGACCACAAACGGTCATACCACCGAAATCCCCATGGAGTCCAATGGACTCATAAATGGGGACTAACACTGCCATACTACCACTTGTAATCCAGCGGTAATACCACTGGACCAAGTGATGGTAACAGTAATACAGTTTGGTGGTATCTCGGCAGATTTACTACTGGAATACCACCAAACTTGTAATGAGTCTCAATATGCCTTTCGTTGCTCCTCATCTGATTCTGGCTCCATCGTTCGGTTCCCTACAACAGCGCAGATCTCTTATGAAAATGTGGGAAAGTGGATACTTCATTACCACTCCCTCAAGGTCCTTGTCACCAGCGATGTGCTCCGCCTGACCCCCATTCAATTAAGATGGTGTACACAGGTTCATATAAGCAGTCTTATTTTAGTGATCCAATTAGCAGCTCTCCATCCAGACCGTTACGTCTTTCTCACATCATCCCCAGCACTCGTTCTCTCCCCAACATTCCAGCTCCCATGATTACAACCACAACATGGACCCTATTCTTCTTCTTCTCTCTCCTTCTTCTTTAGTTCTTTATTTTCTTCATTTTTCATTTAACTCCTCCTCTGTTACAACTGATTCTGGATCAATCTTGGGATCTGATGTCTGCTCCTCCAGTCATCCCTCTCCCTGGGATGTTACCTCCTCCTCAAGCTATCTTTATGATCTCACCACTTTCTCTGGTCTTACATCTTTCTCCGTTGTTCCGGAGAAACAACTTCTTTCACCTCTTACCTCCTCCTGTCCGATCTCAACTTCACTCACTATTCCCTCCTTCACTACTCTCTCCTCCGTCTGTAATCTCCCCCCTGATGTTACCACATCCTTTTGCTCTCCAGATTCCTCTGCTCGCTCCATTCTCCACTCTACAGCCTTCTCAAAACGCAAGCCTCCAAGGACCTACAATCTATATATGTGAGTCCTGTTTTTCTATAGGTCTGTAACCCCTCCAACTGGGTAGGCTTTGATTTAGTGTCTGCACCTGTGTAGCGTGGGGTGGTCTGAGATGTGATTGGGTTATGTAACTGTTGTCATGTGGGCTATATTGAGGCCAGTCGCCATCTTAGATTTTTGAATTGGTTAAGACATGTGGCTAGTCCCCCTTTTCAGCCACTGCCAACTTTCCTGGTGCTGCCTGCTCAAATCGGTGTCTCTTTAACTCACCAGCATGTAAATCAGGAACCAGGGAGACCTTTGGTAAGAAAGAGGAGCTGTTTGATGTGAATAAAAGTCATACTGAGTGACAGAACAGTAACACTGTATTCACAGCGAGAACAATGGGGGATTGTGAACTATGGTTGTTTGTTTTGGAACTCCCACAGTATCAGGGAAAAATGCAAATGTATGCTTAAAGAAGTTTTAGAAGAGCTTGGCTATGTTGGTCAGGTCTAACATGGCAACAGCTTTAATGAGTAAAAAATGCTCTTTTCTCTGCAACAGATTCCCTGTGGTCCCTTTCCCTTTGGGTGGTGGTTTAGCCAAGTGAAAACCACATATGAATGGTTAAGTAAAGAGAAAAGATCCCAAGTTGAGACTGCGCCCAGTTTTTTCAACAAGTGTTTTATTATATTGATGCCCTTTGTGATGACACGTGTTTCGGTCCCTCTTGGACCTTTCTCAAATCAGAGCTAATTTTATATATCAATCAAAAGAGAAGGTCACAAAATTATACAGATATTTACAAAATAATATGAAAGCCAAGAGGACGCGACCGCAGGGAATCTGTTGCAGAGAAAAGAGCATTTTTTACTCATTAAAGATGTTGCCATGTTAGACCTGACCAACATAGCCAAGCTCTTCTAAAACTATATTTCTGGGTTTTTGGTCTACAGCAGACATAAAACAGTGCAACATGGCTGAATATCTTAAGAATAGGCAGGCGGAAACTGCCAATCTTTTCACACCAAAAGGGAATATGAAGCATGCCTTCTTCAATCCTATTCAAAAACAGGATGACTTGAGAGCACTATTCTGCAAACTAGAGAGACTATCAAAAAAGGAAATAGACAAATACTGGGAAATAGTATTCCTCGAAAACTATCTTAAAAATGAATTAATTCCGAGAGGCTTGAGGATTTTGATTTTCCCCAACTTCAGCAACGATTTGGATAATGACCTAGCAGACTTGTGGGAGAAGAAGTTCAAACAAAATGGTGGAACTCCTGATAGAACACGCAACACGGGAGCACAAAAGAACAATTGAACTGATAGACAAAATCAAAAAAGAGATTGTGGAAACAAATTCACAAGAAACAATGAAAGAAAAGAACTATAACACTATGCACGACATTCTTAAGATTTAAGGATTGTCATTTGCCCCTACAGCGAAACATAATGAAACAGACTTACATATAGACCTATTCAAGTTTGTACGTAAATTGAAATTGAAGAAATTCTTTGCCACCAAAGCACCAGGGAATTACCAATCACAACCTAAGATACAACGGAGCAATTTGAGTATTAAGGAAATAGAGGAGATACACCTACTCAGATCCATTGCAGAGCCCACAAACTATGATATTAATGAAGTACTAAGAGACCTTAATGTGGAATCAGACACGCTAGCTGTAAGTGAGTTTAATACAACTGTAAAAAGTATGTTGATTTGAGAAAGACTAAGCATCGATGTTAGTATTAGGCACAGTGCAGCTGAAAAAATTATCCATTTTCAAAGCATGTGTCTGCAGGCAGAATAGAGAAAGGCAGCTAGGCAACTAACAATGTATTAACTTGTACATTTGTAATCTGCTACACTAGCATGTTATTTAGAAACGTGCTGTCAAGCCCTGGAGATCCTTCCCCACCTGTGTCTTCAATGGAGCTGTCTGGAGTTCTGACTTTTTCTTGCGGCGAGGCTTCGTCAATTCTTTGGTCTTCTTCTCCTTCTTTTCATGAAGGTAGGGGCGAGCTCCCTCGGAGGCCACCTTGACCTGAAGGGTTACCCAAGCCCAGGGGAACCCCAAGGAGCAAGCCCCGAATAAACAGGGAAAAAGCCTCCTTGGCACAAAAAACCCTGCATGAATAAGAGTTCTGTGGACTTAAGTAGAACGTGCAGATAAAGGTAGATTCCAACTGTACAATCCTCTCAATCCGGAGGTTAGCTGATAGGTAGACAGCTGGAGGTGGATATCCAAGTCTGTTGATTCTAGTACACTGGGAACAGAGGTATAGAATACTACAGCTTTCCAGAACTGCTCCCAGCAGAAAGACGGAAGAACTGTAGGAATTGATACACTTAAAAAGACTGACTGAAGTCTGGTAAGCAAAGGACTGACCTGACAGAAGGGAACTATACTTCTTCAGAAAACAAGAAGATAGAAGTTACAGGATAGTAGCGCCTTGCGGATGTGAAGGAGAAACGAGAAAGAGCAAGAGCTCCCTGAGAGAAGCACCTTGTGGGCACGAGTATGAAAAGAATCAGAGCGGAAACCTGGCACAAGACGGCACGAGGAAGAAGATAGAGTGAGACGCCAATACAGGACGTGGTAGAAGATAGAGAGATAGAAGACCCGAAGAGGAGAGTTGGTAAGTATAAAAGGATAGTTAGAAGTTCTGCCTAATGGCCGAACAAAATATAAGCAATGAAATTAGCCGAGGGTCGGCAAGCAAAGAGTTAAAACAAAGTACAGCGGGGACGCAGATGTATTATAAGCAATTAAATGAGCCGGAGGGTCGGCAATAAAAGAGTGAAAACAAAAGTACAGCGGGGATGCAGAAGTATTATAAGCAATTAAATGAGCCGGAGGGTAGGCAAGTAAAGAGTGAAAACAAAAGTAATGCGGAGACGCAGAAGTATTACAGAGTACGACAGGAGAGACCAACATAGATACAAAGGAAAACAAAACAAGGGTCTAAGGAGGGCTCCGGCAAAGAACCGGAGTAGTCGGAAATAACTGGCAAATAGCTGGTGCTCTAGCAGTAGAGGACGAGCAGGGCGCACACCAGGAGACAGATACAACGCAGTGATCCAATGTCTCCGCCCAGCAATATAGATTCAGCGGCCATCTTGGGAGGAGTCTAGACCGCACATGAAGGGTACCACAAAACGTAGATAGGAATCACTTGAACTTCCACTGGTGCCAACATTTCCACAGGCGGAGCATGACACATGCTTGTAGTGGCAAAAATTGATTGGAGCACATTTATAAAGTTACTTCAGACAAATGTTGTTAGAAGCGTGTTAAGATTTAATTGTTGATGAGGAGCACATATGTATAGATTATCCCATTTAGACTTGAAACTGCCCCGTGAGTGTCTTATTTTGCCTGGCTCCTGAGGGTCAGCAGCTGAGTTTATTGGGGAAGACTGAAATCCTACTTGGTGCAGTCATGAAAACTTCCATTCATTGCATTGAGACTAATGTTCTGGAAAATGTATAAAGGTTAATACAAAATGTATTCAGTAAACTGACCCTGCTATGAGGGGATAGACACTCCTCTCAGCCTGGGGTGTGAGGCCTGTGAGAAACCTGAAGGTGTCTCACCCGCTACTCCCCGGGGATCTGTCATTGTAACGCTCACCTGACTCCCACGGAGGCGCTGGTCTAGTCTGGGTTGCTGTGGCCTCTTTGAGCGTGATGCGCAGAACTCGGAACACCGACTGAACAGGACCCTCAAATCTTGCTTGTCTGGCCCGTAGGAATATCCTTCTGCAGATGAGAAAGGGGATTAACAGTCTGCAGAATAGTGTGCTTGCTCCCCCCTACCCCCCTTCGTTCTTCTCTAACTTCCTCCGAAATCCCCAGTTGAAGGTCACCTTATGGTTTGAAAGGATGAACTCTCCATCCTGCTTCTGGTGCAAGGGCGCGTGTTTGTCCAGTTACTTCACTGGTTTTCAGAATGGGGCTGGCAAAATCCACTTGACTTTTCCGAGCGGAACGCCGTAAGTATGAAGATTACAAAAGTTCAAGTGTAGAGCCTCCTTTTCTGTTGCCTTCCTAACCTGTGATCTGTCCTTTATTTCAGGTGCAGAATGAAGGCGGTGCGTTGAGGGATTGAATTGCCGATGGTAAACTCAGGTGAGTTAGCCATGGGGGCGATCCCTCTTAATGTCTTTATATTCCTCCAGTAATGTCTTTTGTCCTTTCCCCATAGGGGCCGGGGTGCAGTACCTGCCAACGAAGCGGCGCCGACCCAAAATGAGGAATGGTCCACCAACAGAAGACCGGTAAGTGTTATGGCGGAAAATTAGGCTTTCCTCATATGTTCCTCTGCTCACCTTTTGTCTCTTCTTCTCTCCCCTAGGCGCAGAGATGTGGGGACCGGTGCAGACAGTCACGGTGGAGCCAGAAGAACTCCCGAGGACAGGTGAGTGAAGCGCAGCGCTGCAGCAAGCAACGCGGTGCTTTTAAATGAGTCTTTTCTCAGGAACGCTGGCGTGAAGGTTCCGGATGCAGGTAAGAAGTTTGATAAAATTCTTGGTTTTCACCTTTCTCTTCTCTTCTTTCCTTACAGGTGTTCCTGGATCGAGGCGGGCGTGGCTGGAGACCAGATGCAGGAGCAGACACGGTGAGCGTTCAGCTGCTTGGATGCAGAACAACGCGAAGCGTGAGTTACTGTCTGGGCGTGGCTTAAATAGCCCCCAAAGTAGTTCCAGGTAAGTATCCTTCCCTGGCCACGCCCGAGTGGCAAAATAGTCCCAATGAAAAAATAGCCCCTTTCAGGTCTCAGGGAGGCCTGAATCTTGCAGCATGGTCTGCATCAGGTAAGTGCACAAAACACCTTCCTTTATGAGCCTGGCGCCTATGGCGCCAGGACAGAGTCCAAAGAGCCCCTATAAGGGGTCGCTGGGCTTTTACCCGGGGGCATGATGCCTGCTCCCGGGGGTGCTGGGCCTGGCCTGGTGCTCCGGGGGTAGGCATCATGACAGCCATCCAGGTCGCCAGGACACAGCCATCACCTTTGGATCCAGTTCCTGGGGGTAGACCAGTGTGGGAGGATCACCTTGGTGAGGGGTCTTCGGGGAGTGGAAGTGGGGCACCAGATGGCGAGACACGGTATCCCCTTCCCTGTAACACCTTTACTCTATCCTACCAAGAAGGATACTTAGGAACTCAACTCACCCTCCCCCTTTCCCAACACAAACATTTCCTCATGGACAGCTCACTACAAGAGAAAACGGACTAACAACTGAGCTGTATACCTGACATGTCCCAATACAATGGTCAGGCAATTACTGCTGACCATTACACACGCATGACTTCCATTACACCTCCCCACATGGATAAAAGGCGAAGCACGAAAGCACACTCTGAGCAAGGCAAATCACACAAGGGAACAACAGTTCCAAGATGGCAGTTTAATACAAAGCCAAAGACGCATAAACCGAAGAGGATTGCAAGGATGGAAGTGCGCTGTATCTTTTCATCAAAAGACCGTTATTTTCATGAACCTTCGAGAATAGGAAACATAAGATCAGGAATCAAGGCTGAAGAATCCTGCATTGTATTGGAGGTACCCGGGCTCTCCCGCATCGATAGTCAAGGCAGGGAAAATTGTTTGCCGATGTGGTACTGTCCTTGGCTCCTAGAAATAAGCAGCACCAGTGAAGTCAGCACAGCTAGTGAGGTGGGGAGACTGATACCAGACCAGTCTGTGTTGAAGGCAAGGTTGCAAGAGGCAACATTGTATAGTGAAAACTGAAAACAACAGTGTATGAAGCGTATGTGCAAGCGACGCAGACACAATTAAACAGCAGATGAGTGATTGAACTTTGAAGGAAAGATATGATACCGTAGACGGAGTGGTCCGGCACCACGCGGGTGCTCATTCGAAAGTCTCAGTTAAGTATCCATCTGAAAGGTGGCAAATGTGAAGAGTGATAAAGAATTGTGAAATCGAAGTGGTCCTCCAACGAGTCAAGCAAAACCCCATGCACATTTGAAAGGCTTCAATAACTGATGAAAAAGTATATGTTGTCCCGAGCCCGACGGAGGGAGATCAGCTAAAAGCTTTCGGTTAAAGCAAGTTTGTGTAAAGTTATATTGGAAATTTGAATTAGTCTGAGCCGGCAAAGGGAGTTGAGCATTGTGGTAAAAGGGATCTGAGCCCGACTGAGGGGGATCTGAGATCTGAGCCCAGCTAAGGAGGATCCGGGTTGAAAAGCGTCACCCGAGAAAGAATATCCCACGAGAAATTGGATGCATAAATAATTTACAAACATTGTGTTGAGAGGATCTGAGCCCGGCTAAGAGGGATCTGAGGTGAATAGTGAATTGCCTAAGAAATTGAGTACATGTGAAAATCTGAAAGAGGAAAAGAACGTATCGTTTGTTTGTCGCATAAGACCATCTGAATGAAGAGACTTTGAAAGACAAAGAGACTTGGGCACGGATGGCCCTGATGCTAATGATTGAACTGTATCCTCGTGCTAGAGAAGCCAGAGACTGTGTTAAGCTTGAGTGTACCGTCTTGTCCCGGTATGAAAACGTGGGGAAGGGTGGCCAATGGCCTGAACATCGTGACATATTATTTTGTGAACACTTCTTTCTTTTTCGTAACATTGTTTTCCAGACTGTTTGTATTTAGAGGTAAGGATTGGCAATAGGTTTATTAATATAGGCCCTTTTATCTTGACAAGACACTGCTAGGACTGCGTTATTATTATCATTTGATTCCCATAGCTTGCTCCCATTTGTAGATTTAGGATTAGATAGACGTTTTTCAAACCCTTTTATAAGTTCAATAAACACCCTTGAACTGTGTTCACTTGTGTCTGTCTTACTGTTCATACCATGCCTTCCTTACAGGCGTACCACAGTGGAAACAGGGCCCGTCCTAACCCATAGGGCGATAGTGGCAGTTGAGAGGGTGCCAATTCCTGTCCCTTCCTCAAGTGACAGTCTTCACATAGGCAGTACCACCTTGCATCTCCCCATACCTCATGACAAAAATGCTTGAAGTGAAGCAACAACCAGGCAGACACCAGCCAGGCAAAGCATCCCATCAATAGTCCACACAATCCAGTCCAGAGAGAGAGAAACCCCAAAAGGAGAGCCAAAGTCCTTACAAAGCTTTTATAGGTCCTACGAGATCTGTGTACCGATGCAACACGAAGAGAGGGATCCAAAGAAAGGGGAGACGTCAAAAGGCCTCATTACAAGTTGGGCGGTGCGGGTTAAATGGGGTGGTATTACTGTATCCCGCCACATTACTGCACTGCCCAAATATAGGTTTGGTGGAAAGTTGGAGGATTCATCTCCAGCCATAAACTGCAGGTAAATCTGCCAGCTTTTTGACAAATTTCCGTGGAATTACTGTAGTGGAATTACTTCCATGGTAATTAAACCGAAAAATGCACCACTGAGTCCTATGGACTAAAATAAATTGTGGATTTACACCACCACCAACACTTAATAGAGATTAAGTGGCAGGAACAGCAATACAGTTTGGTGGTATCTGGGCAGATTTACCGCCCAGGTACCACCAAACTCGTAATGAGGTCCTTTAAAGTTCCTACACGGCTTTGCCAGATGCTGCACACTGCACTACATCCTCTGCATGCATGGAAGCAAAACTGCTGCGGCTGACCTAGACCAAAAAGGAATTGAAGCAGAACATTAACCACTCGAACGGACTACAATTACTTTGAGGGGACCCACACCACGGTCCTCTAACACAAAGTCAGACACTTTGCAGTGTGAGCCACCATTGTTGATGCACAGTGATCATGCACGCGGAAAAGAGCCTTGGCTTAACCCGTGTTTTGAAATGTTCTGAAATTCCGATCCCTCCCGGGTAGGAAAGACAGGGTCAGATTGGCAAAGGTCAGAGACCTAATCAGAAGATACAGAGGGGGATAAGAGAGACAACAGGAAGCAGCATGTTGTGAGTTGTTCGCATAAGGTCAGAGTAGGAGGAGGAGGTAGCAGACCAAGAGACCGACAGGAGGAAGGACAGTGGCTTGTAGAGTGGAAGTGATTTTGGGAAAAGGTGAGGTACTAGTTGGTGAGAACAAGTGGTACTGTTTGATGAATGTGCATGCATGAGTAGCAAATGAGATTGTAAGATGGAGCATGGGGATGGGAAGTGGCCCTGAAAGTGAAAGCAGTGTGACTATGGCATAGGACTATAGAGTAGGTAAGGTGGAGTGGGAGTTCTAATGCATGGAGGAGGACTTAGTGTGAATGATGTAGTAGTAATGTGGAGGAGGGAGTAGTAGAGTGGAGGAGTGAGTAGTAGTTTGGATGAGGGAGTAGTCGTGTGGAGAAGGAAGTAGCAGAGTGTAGGATGGGAAAGTAGCATAAAAGGGTGGAGGCAAGTGGTAGGAGGAGTGATAGAGATCATATGGGCAGATTAGGAAGATGCAGGGAGTAGGAGTTAAAGTGAGTGGATTTGGGGGCCAGAGAGTAGTGAGAGTAGAATATCAGACAGAGAAATGGAGAGGCGTATGTGGGCATGATGGCAAGAAGGGAGGCAGAGCAAGAAGGCAGGTAGAGTGCCTGAAAGGCACAGACAATAATCCCTTTTAGTCCACTAACCACATTGATGGTCAGTCTAGGAAGTTGCTCAGGGAATTTAGACATATAAGGCCTTTAGGTTTTCCCTTCGAGCAAAGGTCAGAACATAAACAGTAGGAAGAAAGGACACCTGGGTTAGAGAAGGTTTGGTGAGAGAGAGTTGTTATTTCGATTTGATTTCGTCATAAAAAGGTTAATCCGAAAAAAAAGCGAAATGCCATCATATAATCTACAACAAGGGGATAATTAGGGAGAATCATAGGTAAACAATGCATCAGCAGGACCAGTTTCATCCAACATGGTGTGGTCAAAGGGATCTGGAATAAAGGTCAAGCAGGTCAAAGCCCTGTTGAGAAGATTGGTAGCAATGCAGATAATTAACATAATGAAAAGGATTTCCATTGTTGGCAATGATCGCCAGAGTTGATATTTGTTAGAAATGGATCCCAAATCCATCTATATTTAATTAGAGTATCACAGAATAGCAATATGTTGTTCCACACTGCATACATATCACATTTTTGCCTTCCCCATGTGCATTAAAGGGGCATCTCTTTCTTACAATTATGGCAATGGTAGGTTTTTCAGCCGTTAATATGTGGTTGTCCAATTTAGAGTGTGTTGCTCCTAGGAAAAAGATTTCTTTCTCATCCACATCACCCAGTAGGATCACTAAGGGCGAGGCGGATATGGGTCATCTTCTGGTTCACGTTAAAAACATCTACCCAAAAGAATTTGAATGTGAGACATTACCACAATATGAGAGCCATGGAGACGACTCCACCACATTCCCTCAAGCAAAGTGGAGAAAGTTAGGGAAACATTTTGTGCATTCTTTCTGGGGTGAGGTACCAACAGTAGAGCATTTCATATGAGTTTCTCAGTGATCGTGGTGCATATGGACGTTTTGGCTGCTCTTTTCCATATGGTTTCCCAAGATGTGAGTCGAATAGGTCGCTCCAGCTCACCTTCCCATCTCTCCATGTAATTTAAAGTGTCTTCGTAGCCTACCTCGGACAATGTTTTGTATATGTCAGAGATCTTTTACATCAAGATGTTGAAAGATGTTAATTTTTCAAAAGGCATTTGGCCTCTACTACCACCGTTTTTGGTATCTGTTTGGAAAATCCAATGTGTTTGTTGTATGTACTGGAACCATTCCGATACATGGAGGGCAAATACTATTTTGCATTGCTCGAATGTTATGGGAGCACTTTCTTTGTAGAATTTGCTGAGCTCATCGAGATTATCCTCGTTCTATTTGTTAAAGCTATGAGTACCCAGACCGGGTGTGAAATTCAGATTGTGAGAAATCGGCGTCAGAGGAGAGGGATCGGGTGACAGCTTAAATGTACATACAGCGGGTTGGCCACCAAGGGGCGCACGGATGAGTTCTAACTCTGTGTGAGCTCCATGTTCGTAGGTGCACGATGAGAATTGAGCCCCTGTCGTGTGACCCCCACCAGAAAAAGGAGAAGCTGGCTGAACACCACCCCCCCTGGGAAAAAAACAGAGCAAAATCGGACTCGGGAAGAAGGTGAAATACGCTGCTGAAGAGGGACCGGCACGGGACCACTTGAAAGTGAAACTAAGTCCCGGAAAGCCTGCACAACACTTTGAAGTGAAGCCTTGGAGAGGCCTACGCCCGGCCAAGTGGTGGACGTTATGCCCTGTCCGTCTCTCCCCACAAGTGACACATCCTCCCGTGGGTACTGAAGAAAAATAACACTTGGATCCGTCGAAGAAATCCATGAACCAGCGCCGTGGCAAACTCCTGCTTGTGCCCCCCTGAAAAACAGAGGATGCTCACATGAGATGAGTGGTAAGCGGGCCCCCCTCCCATCGCCCAAGGAGCTGCGGAGTCAGTGAGGCCACATTGCATTGAAGCCAAAAGCCCACGAACGAGCGCCCCTGACCCTGCGCGGGATCCGGGAGATGCTGGTGTGGCGCCCTCCTGCCCTGCTCGGGGGCCGTTGGCTACGTGAGGCCGGCCACCCGCTTCTCCGGGCAGGCGGTGAGTGAGGGAGGAGGTGCTGAAAAACCTGCAGAAGCCCAGAAGCCCAGAACATCACCAAAGGCAGTCGATTACTAGCCTTACAAAGCACAACTGGACCACAAGATCCCACATACCTGCTCAACGGGGCGCCCCACCACGGAACGTGAGGACAAGAATACAGTCCCCTAGCCCGCACAGCGGAACAAACCCCCACAGAGGCCCCAATGAACAGTCCTCATAAAGAACAGTACCATCAGCAAGACCAGACATACGCCCAACAGCTAAAGCAAACACCCTGCAACAGGTCCAGGCAAGTTAGCTGATAAAAAGGAGGGAAGGGCCACCTACCTCATGACCCATACTTCCTGAAACAGGACCACACTAAAGAGCCCATAATAATTACAGAATACAGTGGATCACCCTATTGTCGCACATCACAGTGGGAAGAGACATCGACCTTAAATAAAGCAGCTACCAAAAAGAAACACACAAGGCTGCCCAGAATAAAAACCTGTTCCCAATCCCCGCAGGACAGAGACATACTGGCGAGTTAGGACTTAAACGGCTGCAGAAGCAGCCCCCTACTACAAGGGGCACAAACAGAGTCCAAGGCGAACTATCGAGACCTATGCACCCTTCACCTGCCTCCTAGTAACACTGTGTCTCCAAACACCGCCCAATACCTGGAATCACTCTGAAGCCACCCATGCACACTGTAGTGCAAAGGGTAAGGCCCCCGACTTAGTGTGCCTCCTCTGCCGCAGTATCAACCCCATGAATGCTAAGGTGAAATTGGCCAAATACGCATACACTCCACTCCTACCGACCTCTGACACCAAGAATATAGCGATAATGGAGGCCTCAGAGACAGGTGCGGCTGCCACCAAAGGCGACATTGCAGCCCTCCTGAACGAGATAAATATGGGAGCCAATCTGGGCAGCAAAATAAATAAGATAACAAAGAGAATGGACAACATCGAAGAAAGACTAGAAGGGGTTGAGAACAATCAAGCCTCCATAGATACTCTCGAAACCCAAATGGACCTCACAATATGAGAAATTGAGAAGAGAGAGCAGGAATTCCACCTAAAAATGGACAATTTGGAAAATCGGAAGAGAAGAAAGAACTTACTTTTTTTGGCATTCCCGAACACGAAGGAGAAACAGAAGAAGACCAAAAAAAACATTCACGATATCATCAAAATCTTGACGGCGGACAAGGACATCGACGAGCCTAAAACAGAGAGAATAGGCGGTCCAAGATCGGTTCTCGCCAGATTGCACCGATACCAGGACAGAGCCAGGATATTAGAGAAAGCCAGATCCAGAAGCCCCCTCACCCTTGGAGGAGCCCAGATAACCATCTTCGAATACTTATCCTTGCTCACCTTAGCACTGAGACGCCTCTGCAACCCACTGACGAAATGGCTCAAAGAACAAGGCACTCGATACAGGATACCCTTTCTCCCTTCGAACAGAGGATCAGAAGGATACAGCTACGATCAGAAGAGGAATTCCGGGACTGCATCGCCGAACTCCTCCGGATGGGGCCAAAGGAAGGAGATCAGGAAGGACCCGAACAGAAGAAAATGCAATGGGAACTCCAGGGACCAAGAAGAAAAAGAGTGAAGGGCTTAAGAAAGTACAGACGAGGTAACAATACACCAGATATCGACAACTGAAAAAATCATCCCAGTGGCCCGCATCCAAGAGAGGGAAAATCGGGTAACACAACAGGGACGCCCGTCAAGACCTAGGCAACCCATACATTCTAAGCATGGGGCCAGACTCGTAGAAGAGATCCCCCTCGGGGGAGGGGCAGAACAGTCAGCTGACGATGAACCTCGAAACTGCATGTATCAACATATTTCCTTTATTTGAAAAGTTATTGTTGAGTTATAAGTGTTGGGGGGTGGGGGATGAGGGCGGGGGGCTCAAAACATTAAAATGATTGTATGTGTGATTAGGACCGTGCAGTAACGGTTCCCATCGGTAGTCCGACATTGGACTGACAGTCTCCATCCAGTCCGAATCGGATGCCACCAACCAAAGATGCAAGCCCTCGACGACATGGGGAAAGAAGAACAAAGGGGACAGAGGATAGGGGTTATTGTGTTGTGTACCCCTGAGGGGAGGGAGGGGGGAGGGAAAATAAAAACACTGAAGCTTAAGACAACCAGGCACATTCAACAGAACACTCCAACCTCGTTGACACCCAGAGATAAAAGATGGGACCCAGCGAACAAACCAAGAAAACATATCAATGGTAGATAATCGCAACACTGTAAGCGACTGGCCTGCCACAATTAAAATCGGGACACTGAAGATCAAGGGACTCAACTCCCCCACCAAAAGGTCACTCGTGACCAGAGAATTCAAAAGGGCAAAGCTCGACATACTCTTCCTACAGGAAACTAGATACATTAAAGGGGAAGAAAGAAGGGTCCTGCACACTAAAACAGGCACCGAACATTGGGGCTGAAGCCCACTCAGGAAAGTAGACGTCAGCATCTTAATCAGCAAGCCCTACAACTTGAAGTTTTGAAAACTTGGGCAGACGTAAGTGGCAGAGCACTCGTACTGGTTAGCAAGATACAGGCCACCACCATCAAACTTGCATCCATATATGCCCCCAATTCCGGACAGTCCAGGTTTCTGCAACATATAGTCCCCAGAGTCATGCTCAAAGCAGAGGGCGAAGTGATCCTAGGAGGCAACCTCAATATGTGGGCAGATCCAACTCTGGACAGACAAGCCGGAAACCCACAGGCGAACATCCCAGCAGAGGCCGGCCGCTCAGTGATAGTCGAAATGATGGACACCTACAAACTCAAAGCTGCATGGCGCCATATGAACCCTCAGCAAACGAGATTCACATTCTACTCAGCGCCACACGCCACATATACTAGAATCGACTACATATATCTCACACCAGAGCTAACAGAGGCGATGTCCACATCAGAAATATCACCTATAACATGGTCGGACCACGACATGGTCACGACCACTCTCAGTCGGCTAGCACTCCCCCACAGAAGCTCGAAATGGCGTTGGAACGAAACGCTCTGGAAGGACCTGACATTCCAAGAACACCTTGAGAAGGAGATTGACCAATACTTCGAGCAGAATAACACAGGCGAAATCTCTGTAAATACGGTATGGGACACAGGGAAAGCCATGTGGGGAGGCATACTAATCAAAGAAGGAGCAGCAAAGAAAAGAGAGCGCCAACTCATAGAAAATAAGCTCAGAAATGAAATAACTCTACTAGACCTTAGTGCCCAATCCGCTGGTATTGATAGAACCCAAAAAATAGAGGAGGCCACTAGCAAGAGAGAGGAACTGCAGCAACTGGAAACAGACCAAATTGTGCGCAAACTCCAATACCTGAAACCGAAACAATACAAGAAAGGGGACAAAGCCAACGCTTTGCTCGCAGCCAGGCTCCGTGGACAACGTAAAGAAAGATGGGTATCAACCATAGAAAATGAGACTGACCCTCATGGGGGCCACCCCTCTGATATCCCTGAAGCCTTTGCCAACTTCTACGAGAAACTGTACACCTCAGATACTACAACAGAAGAGAGAGCAATCGCAGAATACATGAACAATACAACTATCCCAAGCCTATCCGGTACACAGCACAAGCCCTTGATGCCCCCATCACAGGCAAAGAAATAGAAGACGCAATCAAAAGGCTCCCAACAGGGAAAGCACCTGGAAACAACGGCTACACGGTTGTTTCTACAAAGCTTCATCGATGCCCTCTTCCAATTTATGGTTGAGCTCTTCAACCACATCCTCCAAACCAGGTCCGTACCCAAATCCTTCTCCGAGGTACTGATTACGGTCATCCCCAAAGAAGGAAAAGATCCCAAGCAATGCGCATCCTACCGCCCTATCTCCCTAATAAATACGGATGCCAAAATCTACACGAGCGTCCTCACTGCACGGTTGGAGACGCATATGCCCGCCATAATCCACAACGACCGGGTGGGATTTAGCCTCGGCAGACAAGGAGCAGATTCCACCCGTAAGACCCTCCACCTCATACACGAAGCCAAGAAAATGCCAAACACACCCGCACTATTTTCAATTGACACGGAGAAGGCATTCGACAGGGTTGAATGGCACTTCCTGGAAGCAACACTAATGAAAATAAGCCTCGGCCCTGCTCTCCGACGTGGAATCAAGGCTGTGTACATCTCACCCCGAGCATCGGTTACAGTAAACTCCCAATACTCTTGCTGGTACCCCCTGAGCAGGGTAACGAGACAAGGATGCCCCCTCTCAGCAATATTATTTGCGCTATTATTGGAACCATTGGCGCAAACGCTAAGAACAAATGAAGGCTTTGAGGGTCTGCAGGTGAACGGAAGAGAATATAAGTTGGCCCTGTATGCAGATGACATTCTACTTCATGTACAAAACCCGGTGACATCAATCCCTCAAGCGATTCTACTCATTGAACAATACGCCACACTGTCAGGCTTCAAAATTAATCAAACTAAATCCACCCTCTTCCCGCTATGTGAAATCACTATGAGCCAAAAAGTGGAATTCGAACAACTCGGCCTCACCATCGGCGGCCCCACACTCCGATACCTGGGCGTCAACTTGACGAGACCTCGCTGATATATACGAGGCCAACTTCCCCCAACTCCTCACCGCTTTCAACGCGGACCTCGCAAAATGGCGACCCCTCACGATCTCCTGGATGGGATGCTTGAACGCCATCAAGATGGTTAGTCTCCCACGCTTCCTATACCCCTTCCAAGTACTCCCCGTGACAGTTACAGAAGACTTCTTTAAACAGGTGAAACGGGCAATAACAAGATTCCTGTGGGAAGGGAAGAAACCTAGAATACCCTATGAAACTCTTATACTACCCAAAGACCAAGGAGGGGTGCCTTCCTGATATCGAGCGATACTATCAAGCAGCCCAGTTAAGAGTCCTCATCCCCCACCTCAGAGATAGGAATGACTTGCAATGGGTCCTGCTAGACAACGACAACCTGACCACCGCAACGCTTTCAGAATGGCTATGGGTCCCCAGACCACAACTCACACGAAGACTGCGCAACCACCCAATACTGGGGACAATATGGAACGTATGGAAAGAAGGAAAAAGGTTGACGGGGGTGACCACATAGCCATCCCCCCTGAGCCACCTTTGGGCCCCAGGAATCAGAGGAGAGATCCCAGAACTCTTGAGGTATCAAACCTGGTTCAACGCGGGACTCGAAATGGTCGGACAGCTATGGAGAGGTGACAAATTCATAGCAATCACAGATTTGGAAGAAGCCCTCCGACTGCACCCAATCCCGATTTTCCTTTATCTACGCTTGAAGGGCGTCTTATCTAAATGGGAATGGAAACCCAAGATACAAAGAGAGCTTACCCCTTTCAAGAAAATCCTCGACATAACCTCCACGAATAAAGGCCTGATTGCACGTATGTACAGTGCTCTGATCTGTAAAGACCAAAACTCGAACCTCCGCCTCAAATAGAAATGGAAAAAAGATCTCAACAGAGAATTTGATTGACAGGCATGGGCCACAATTTGCAAAACACCATCCCGAATATCGACCTCCGCACAATACAAACTACACTCTATAAAATGAGTTCACAGATGGCAGTACGACCCCCACAGACTATCAAAAATGTACCAGACTAACAGCCCAAAATGCTGGAGACAATGTGGAATGTACGCTAACTACTGGCACATGTGGTGTGACTGCCCCAAAGTCTGCATATACTGGATTGAAGTGCTTGGATGGATTAAACAAATAGACGGCATTGAGACGGAACCATCTCCCCTCCTGACCTTATTTTGCCTAGAAGAAGAAGAGGACGAACTAACCAGGATAAAGGGACTGTCATCCCCATTGTTATTAGCCGCGAGAGCCAGCCTAGTCATCACATGGAGATCTCCAAACCTTCCAGTTAAAAAAGAATGACTCACCATCGCAACAAACATATACACGATGGAGATAATCACTGCGGCCCTCCATGGAAACGCAGCACATCACGAAGAAACCTGGGGTGACTTCGCCAATATACATATCTCAAGCCAAAGACGAAAACAACCCGAAGACGCAGAATCCTCGTAAATGATACATTAGAATGAGAACCGGACACCACTCAGCAATCCGTATACAAAAATGCCTTTCGCACGACACAAACACATACAAACCAAGTGAGATAAACATCCCTGCCTGCAATAAATATAGACTAAATTCTTGCCAACGAACTGGAAAAAACCGTCAGACAGTCTTAAGGAGGGAGGGGGGAAGGGACCAAACTTACCCTAAAGCAAAACGGAAGGGCCACTTAATCTCGTTCATAGTAATGTTCCTGTTTAATCACAATAATATACCGATGTACCAATGTGAACACAGCATGAATGTACTCGTGCATATTACCCTTATGTTTTAAAACCAATAAAATGTAAATGTAAAAAAAAATGTACGTACGGTCATGCCCCAATAAGAAACCTATCATGGTAGAGGGTTGCATAGTATGTCTCGTGGTCAGCTATTGCGCGAGCTCTGAGTGTTCTTTGAGCCTTCTATGACACTATGGGGCTACAAGGGTTCTGCATGAGAACCACAGGTTTGGCTTAGCAACCAGTGACTAGGGATTTCAGTATTAGGCTCTCCTAGTGGAATGATGTTTTGGGAAGTGTCTTGGCCCCCTGGACAGGCCTGGGTTGAGGCAATGTAACTATCCCCTGCCAAGAAACCAGTTGTGCAGGTAAATTACCAGGGGATCCTGCCCATCCCGCCTCCAAGCCCATCATTCTGGTCCCCCGAGTCACTGTCCCTGCTATCCACAAAGCAAGGAAGAGGACTTTTTCATACCAATTAACTGAAAAATTCAACAATAAGGATAATCAACACCCTATAATTGATCAAGCAGGGAAGGGCACAGACTGGCCCACCAGCATTAAGGCAGAAGAAGCAGAGAATGAGAACATGTCAGAGAGATCATGAAGGAAAACTTATGGGAGAGAGCCAAGAGCCTGCTGAGGGCTATTTGTTATGAACTTAAAGGGGCAAGGCTCAGAGAAAACAAAGGAGAAAGCTAGGAGCCTGCTGCTGAGGACTATATCCCAGGAACTGGCATTGGCAGAAACCTGACCCAATGAGAACTGAGACAAGCTTGGAACCGGAGGGTAATTCATGGCTGGTGGGACATTAAATAAAGCCTGACAAAAACGATAAGCAAGGTAGGTAATGGGACATAAAGGAAAACACTTGCCATGCACCTTGCTCCACACAAGCAACTCTTTCCAAACTCTCTAGAACAACCCTGTAACCTGCCCTGAGTCTCAACACTCCAACACTGTACTGACCACCGACTCCTGCCTATTCCCCTAAAATAACTCAAACATGTACCTCCTAGCAACTTCACATAGACACATGGAACATGATCATATGTGCATTAACACACAAGCACATGAATAGTAAACACCACAAAGCATGAAATGGAACACATGATCTGAATGTTGGACACATGAACTTAATGATGAGAAAACAATAGCCACAAAACAGTGAGCGCGCTTAATTGCGCTCTGCTGCCTCACAATACACTAATTGATGCTTTGTTGCCCACAGAGCCGTGGTTAGCTTGAAGTACCAAATTGGGCTTAACATGGTGCTCTGTTATCCCTCGGAACTAGGCTTTCAGGCTATGTCAAGGCAATGTTCCCATGCTATCAGAGAAACGTTAGCAACATAGAACATGTCAATTGAAGCACCAAAAACTCACTCCATTACTTCTCGGAGCAATGTTGCATGACCATCTTAATTCGGGTTAACATAGTGTTCTGTGACTCCTTAAGCGAGTAAACTGTGCTCTGTTACTTCTCTGAGCAATATTACATAATCACACATATCTGGATTGACACAGCACTCTGTGACTCTTGAGCACGCATGTACCCCTCATCTGTAACAAGGAAATGCAGCTGTACTTAGCTCAAGCCTGGGGAACCTCATGAAGCTTCCCTGGACGTGCTGGTGGTGGCGGCAGTGATCTCCTGAGACGTCGGTCTCTGTGCAGTAAGTTCCAGCACCACCCACCTTGCCAGCTCCAACCAAGCGTGCTCTCAACTCTGAACCAGCCGTGCCGTGAATAGGAAACAATAACCAGGACCTGGCATGGGAGGAGGAGGAGTTCTTAAATGCCCGGCGACACACGCATGATGTACATTCATGCCGGGCATCAAGGGAAATGTAGTTTCCTGCAGCATCGGTCACACACAGTCCCCAAAACCCTCACAATTCCCTGAACTCCTTATCTTGACTTGTGGAGGCAGCAGGCCGGAAGGAACAAGGTTGGTCATGCTGTTACCTGATGTGCCTCCTCTATTGTGGACAGGATGGTTATTCAGCCTGCTACACTCTGTGAGCTTACAATATTGGGGAGAGAAAGATACAATACAAGACCAAAAATGCCCGTGGGACCTCACCGGTACACACAGATCTAAGAATTGGCCAGGGTCAATGGACTGTAGTATTTCCCCTAAATTAAGGGCAGTTTTGCTGCCCCTTCAGAGAGAAGAATATGATTAGAAGCAAGACCAGGACTCTACAGTATCTGAAGACCTGAGACTAGATACTTGTAAACATGCACAGAATACCCACAGAAGATGGCAGAAGGTTACCTGGTGGGGAACTAGTCCTAGAGGAGAGCGGACAGCACTCTATGTGCCCTAATGGGGATGGCATTGAGTAACCTTGCATGCAGGAGACTTCTAGGGTGGCGCTTGGTGCCCCACTTACCTTCAAATCTTTGCTGATGCTTGTTAGGGGTGAATACTGAAGTACCGAGTTGCTCAATGCTTAAGTGAAGCTCTTGACCATTTAATGAAGGGGAGTAGCTTAGAAGTAGAGCAGTTTAAATCGGATCCCTAGGTTCAAACACAAATGGGTAACAACCTGCGAGGGGTCAAAGAGGAAATCTAGTTTCCCCTCAGGAAAGTTTAAGGAGGGCTCAAAAAGCACAAAGAGTGTGACGATCCTGGGGGATAGAGCCATGTCTACCTCTGCTGCCTTGCTACAATGTACGAAAGGAAGCAGTATAAGCTCACAAGTAGAAGGAAGCCATTGAACCTTCTGCAATCCTACAGACTAAGATCATCCTTCAAGGGAGAACACTGGAAGTGGAGACTCGGCCAGGGTAGGAAACTGTTACATTCTTCCCCTGAAGGGCCACGGACCATGACCTCCACCTACAGCCTCAACCTCAAGAGGACAGAACTATTAGTTGGGTCAATCCTTGGAGCTTTCGATATTAGACTACGGAAGGCTGAAGACCTGTTAAAGAGCAGGGTTTTGGCATTTCTGTTGGCTATCTTTTTGAAAAAATGATGTTTCTTGATTAGGGTTTCTCTGTCAGGGACAAGGAGAAGCTGAGATTAGGGACTCTTATAGAAGGGAGGAGTGTCCCTAAGCACTACCACTTAATTTTAGTTATCTTGACCCACGCTATATATGGTGTGTTAGATTAATAACACAGTTGAAACATGCTAGTGAGTCTTGGGTCTCACTTCTCAGCCTTTCACAGTCACACAATGCATTGGAATACAACACACATGCATTGTTGGATCTAATCTATTTCTCTAGGGATCAAACATTTACCGACTTGCAGATGTGGAGGCAAGCCTGTCGTGGTACTGAGATGCCCAGAGGCAAAATTGATACATAGCCTTGGAACATAAAACAAGCAATTATATATTTTCTTATGTTCTTATAAACAAAACATTGCTATAGTAAACTATCTCAAGAAAAGCGGCAAATGCTTTTTCATATTTGCTATTGCTGTTTTCTTTTTTTTGCTATGGCGACAACACAGAATCATGTGAAAAACTTTACATTCAATTAAATAATGTGCATATCACTTTGTGTTTCCCTTCAACAAATACTATACATAATTTGATTATAAAAAAGGGAGATTTGATACAAATTCCTTTTCACTATTAAAAGGGTTTTCTTTATTTGCATCACAACTTGTAGTCCAGGTACACATGTAAACAGCCTGTCTACTATATCAATTTGTAACATGGCTGCCTATTGAGCCACAGACAGACCAACACGCCTACATGCTACTTCTGTGCGATGACAGAGTAACTCCAACAGTCGGAAAGCACATTGTTGTCATCCTTCTAAAATCCATTAGGAACTGACGACGTGATGATCAACCACACTTAATGTACTTCAATAATGTTGCACAGTACTGCTTTATGTGAACTTATGTGTTTACACTGTGATGAAACCTCAGATGTTGTTCCTTCTCCCCTAGGGAGAGACCTTTCCCATGAAGCCAGGGAGGTGAGGCCACTACGCGATAGTCTCTCTGTGGGTGGTACTCAGCAGGTGGACCTCATGGAAGGGGAAGTCCCCTGTGGGACAAGTAACAACCATATCGAGAGAATGCAGTATCCCTGCCAATCACCTTACCCTAGACCCCCTTCCTACAACCTTATCAACAACCCCTTTCCTATTGGGGTCATGAGTTATTGTCACTCTACCATTTCCCTAGAAAGTACTGGGACTATGAAGAGCACAAGCGACCCAAGGGAGATCAAGGGTAGAAGTACTGAGACGAAGAAGAACTCCATTGACTCTCAGAAGAACATGCAGATTAAAAGTACTGAGACAAGGAGGAGGTGCTCCTTGTAATCCATGAAGGTAATCAAAGATTACTCTTAAGAACCATAATAAGCAGTCTAGTGGTTGCCGGCTACTAATTGATTCAAGCAGAGTAGAAAAGTATGAAAGACTCAGGAAGCAGTTGTCTAATCCTCCCTGGAGGAGCAGACCAGGATGCCAAGAGGGGTGCTGGAAGGACCAAACCAGGGCCAGTCCAGACTTGAAGGACCAGAAGGCGAGCTGCCAGAGAGAAGCTCCTGGTGTTCCTGAAGCCTGGGAAAGCGCATTTATGGAAGACTGTGCTGCACAGAGGAAGATTGAGACTGCAGTGTTCCCTGATGGACAAGAGCCCACTGCAAGGCTCCCTAGAGGTTGGGGGTGCTCTCTGGCTTGCTGGTGGGAAACTAAGAAGGTGTAGTCAGCTTCTTCATAGCCAATGTACCTGGCAGGCAAGTGAACCAGGTTTGTCCCGCAACAACAGAAGCTTAAGGGTCTGGAACCCACCAAACCAAAGCAAAACATGTCATCTTCCTTGTGGCGGTACTTGGGAGGAAAGGACCCCAAGTATCCGAAGGCAAACAAGATGGGGTCTGGGACCGACCACTATGAGAGAACAACATAAATCAACTTCCTTGTGGTGGTACTTGGGAGAGGAGGGCTTCAAGTACCCGGACATAAAGAAGAGGGGTCTGGGACCCACTCCCATGAGAAGGGAAACCACAGAGCAATTTACTAAGGACCATACTTGGCAGGGGAGTGAACCAATTGGTCCAAGCAAGAAGAGAGAGAAGCAGAGGTATGGGACCTACAAGAGACCTTTCCAAAGGATCATACTTGGCAGGGAAGCAAACCAAGTTGGCCCAAGCAGAATGAGAAGGAACCGGGGCATGGGAGTCATTACCCTGGGTTGTTGTGTTACAAGACACCGAGAATAGCCAAGAGAAGGAACCAGGGCAAGGGAGGCATTGGCCCTGGTTATTGTGTTGCTGAAAACAGAGAGTTTGTCTACCAGTTTTCAGTATTCTTAGGTGTTTCTTGTCAGGCTTCACCTCAGCCTCATACCACTTATTTGTATGTCCCTACCAGAATGTGCAATGATTACATAACTATAATTCTGAGGGTGGCAGGTTTGATCGACTCAGTTTGGTCAAGTTGACCAAATACATACATATATAAGATTTTGTGTGTGTTATGGTGTGTGTGTGTGTTTCTATATGGGGGTAGAGTTCTGAGTGTTATGTGGTAAGGGGTTGAGGAGCGGTTGGAGTAGGGTGGCCATATAACAGAACAAAATGGGTTGCTAATAGGTCAATCAAAACAAGTCCACAAATCTACCACTTTCAAAATAATAACGATATAATCACGTAGAGCCCTCTTCCAACCATAAGGTTTCTCAGCATTTACTTTAGGTCTTACCCAGATCTTGGGTTTCTGAGCATTCACTTTAGGTCTCCCACAGACCCTCGGCTTCTCAGAATTCACTATACCATCAAATAGGTGTTTATCCCCCATTAGTCAGTCCCCTTTCTCAGGAAGATGATTTTATGTTACCCTCATGTCTCTCTACTCGGATAAGACTCTCCTTGGGTATGACTTTAGGGAGCCCTTTCTTGAGACGCCCTTCTGGTTTCACTACTTGACTTGAGGACCCTCCTCTATGGTCATCCCCAAATTCACCATCCCCAGAGCAGCTGGAGTACGGTTGCCAGTGGTTTCCCCATGTATTCAGGGATCCACATGAAGCTAACTGGCTTACTTCTGGCCTTCCCACTTTTCCCCCTCCTTGGGTCAGCCCTGTCTAATTTATAGTTTTTCAGTGTTATTAGTGACGGTCTCAGCCTGTGGGATTGGCGGGGCAATTTGTGTTTTTCTTTGTATTTTGTATTCATTCAGGGTTTGTGTTTCCCCAAAGGATTTTAAAATCCGAACAACTGAGGATCTCCATGTTGTGTAGTTGGGCGATTTCTCTCAACTGTTTGGTTCGCATCTTTTTATGCTGCTTGAAACGTCGCCACCAATTTGGAATCCTTTCTCGTGGTGATCAAGCATTTGCGATATCCCACTGCTGTGGCACAGAGACTTTTTGCTCCTTGCAGGTTCTCCATTAAACCGCGGTATCCACTTTTGCTCCTCGCTCAGTGAGTTTGGGAACTTCTTTTCTCATGTTGCTCCTGCTTCATGCTTTGTGTTCTAAACACTTTGGGGGTCTGCCTGCATCTGGCGTGCACACTATCCAGCACGGTTTCAATGCAAGAGTTTTGTCCGAGAGAACATTTAATACAGCTTGAAAATAGGAATCAGCCATGAGAGCTGGGCTTTAACCTCTCCTTTAATGCATGTTCTCCATGTGAACTGTTATGGCCTACAATGTAATATAATGGGCTACAATTAAAACAGAATAATAATATGATTAGTTAAAAAAGTATACGTTCACATTTTAACTAAGGGCCGCTCAACTACTTTTTAACTTTTCTACTGTCACTATACAATGGCCTAAAATGAAAACACAGGGCTCAACTGAAATGTCTGATACTGTTTGTGGAGCAAATCTAGGGGAGACCATATTTGAGCATTATGATGTGATCCAGGACTGCAAGTCTGATAATGCATTCTGCAATGAAAGCCCAAATTGAAGTAGTACCAATGCAGTAACTGTAACTGGGTTTGCATCTTGCCTAATTTATTTATTTATTTACATTTGTATAGCGCACCTACATCCCAGAGGCATCGTGGCGCTTAAAAGCAGCTTCTGTCTCATGCATCTCTAACACACACACCTCTAATGTTCAACACATCTCCCATATAGGCGATGTGCATCAGCCAAATTGAGGGAAATCTACAATTTCTACAGTAAATGTCCTCTAGCATCACCTGTTGTATAAGCGGGTTTGACTTGGGGACATTTGAATTCCCTCTATGATGGCATTTGTAGAAACCTTTTTCCATTGAGCAACTGTGCCTTGATTTATGAATTGAATTGATTGTTTATTTGTATAGCACCTATACACAATGGGCCTCATTACGACCCTGGCGGAACGGGTTAAACGGCGCCGTAAAAGGCTGCGGCGCCGTTCAACCCGTTCCACCACATAACGAGGTCCCCTCGCGGGACACGTTAAGCACGCCTGGGAAAACCAGGCGTGCATACCAGGTCCCGCGAGGGGAAGAGGGAGCAAACAACGGGCCATCTCATAATGGCCCGTTGTTTACTCCCTCTCCCATTCCCATTTAGCCCTGTGGGGGCTGAAATGGGAATGAGGATGAACCGTGTCCGTGTCCTCGAGCGAGGAATTACCGGGCCATCCGAACTCGGAATGGTCCGGTAAGTCCTCATTCCGAGGACACGAACACGGATGCGGTTTTGCTGGCAGCCATGCCGCCAATAGCGGCATGGCTACCGGCATACCTCGTAATGAGGCCCAATGTGTTTCAAAGAGCTTCAAGGAGGGAGGGACCATGGGAGAATACAATTACATTCTTACAAGTCCTTGAAACAATTCAGAATGTGAAAAATAACCACCATAATCAACCTGACAACATTTCAGATAGTGCAAGTGCAGGGAAAAATTAAGGAGAACAGGGGAAGGGAAGAATGAGACAAAACCAGCAGTAACATTACTATGCCTGGCGACAATTGATGTAGTGCATGAATAACAAGAGGAGAGGAAGGGGCGGGGGGGGTCAGATGGGTGTGGAGAGAGGGAGGAAAGGAACAAAACAAGCGACTATCATAATAGGTCAGACGATGATTCAGAATAGTGCTGGGGGGAGTGGTAGGAGAAGACAAGGAGGGAAGGGGGAGACAGACAAGCTGCTATCAGAGGTCACGGGAACAAATGATAAGAGTAAACATAAAAAGTCTTTTATGAGAAAATACTACAAACAAGCAGGATCTGAACAGTTTCACCTCAGGGACTCCATATGGGTTTAAGAGGTTCCTGTACTTGTCTTTTCTTTAAGTTCAATTAAGTTCTGGGTTTCATAGGGTTCCTACACCCTACATGCTAAGGGTGACTATGTTTGTCCTGAATTCCCATAAAGAATCATTTTAGGCTCTACCCACTCCAACATTTAAGTTTTAATACTCAGTTCTGGGTTTATGGGGTTCTCCCACTCTTCTTCTCCTTTAGACTCAGTCCCGGGCGTGTTTAAGGGAATCTCACACCCTTCTCCTGCCACTTCTTGCAATCAGTGTTCTGTTTCTGCCACCAGCTGCAGGTATAGAAACAACGTTTCCTGGTTGCCCATATTGAGCCAGTCGGGTACTCCTTCCCCTGTCTCGCAAAGGGGCTTTAAACAGGGCCTTATCACCTCCCTCATCTAGTCTTGATTTCGCTTGTCATGGCTACCTCTTTGCTCCTACTCTGATCCTGCACCTCCTTGATGGTGCACCATGTACCTTCAGCCACTGTCATGGTATTTATCTTCTACTACCACCTTCTTATGGTCTCCAGCCTCCTCATTTTCTGCCACCACTTCCTACTGATATCCTGTAAACCACTCCTTTCGATGTTCTCCACCCTCCTCATGATCACTTAATCTATTTTTACCTTTCTGGTCTCGAACTGCCACCACACCCCCTCCTCTTTGTGCTCCGAATTCCTGCTGACACCTCCTTCACAAATCGTCACCTCACTCCAACCGCTTGCCACAACCTCTTTCTCCAAGCACCCACACTGAATGACTGAGCTTTGAGGTTTATAGTGGGCTGTAGCCCCTTTGCTGTGGTTGGCTGTTTGCAGCTTTATGGCTGAGTGCAAGGGGGCTATTATAGGCTGCCTTTAATGAGTTCAATTGAGTTACATGTCCAGTTTTGAGTGTCAGGCTAAGCCTTTGAATGGCTTGTCCACCATGTGAAATTCATCCCAGGGTCTAGCGCAAGCCCCACAAGTCCATAATGTTCTTTAGCTGTAGTCACTGTTCACAGGTGGTTTTTCTGAAGGTGAGCTTAAAGAAAGTGCGTAAGTGTGTGTGTGTTTTAAGTCCTCCTGGGCAGGAGGCTGGCAGCACTTATGATTGGGAAGTAAATGCAATGTCAGGACACTTGGCGGGCTTGCAGAGCAAGTGCCATTGAGAAGAAACTCATTCCTGCTGTCTGTGCAGGCTTACTTTGTGAGCAACATAGGATTTCCCCCAGCATCTTTAATGTGGGTACAGTGGCCTGCTGTTTGACTAGAGAAAGCTTGAATTACACAATCCCGGTTTTGTTTGAGCTTCAGACTTCTCTTTCCTCAAAGGGGCATTGGGCCTCATTATGAGTTTGGCAGTAAATCCACAGTGTTACCATGATGCTAGTCCCACCGTTTCCGGCACCCTGTGCTGATTACACTTTTTGGGCCACGCGCATTGCGGCATGCCGGAAACATTCACACCAGCATCATGGTAACACTGGGGAAAAGGCCACAGGCCAGACGCACCGCCATCCACGGTGCCGGTGCCCCCATTTCCAGCATGACCAGGCAGGACACAGCAGCACAGGAAACAGCGGCACCCGTTAATACTGTGATCGGAAACACTGTGACTGGAAATTACCTGATCGCTGGAACAGGAAACGACGGCCATCAAGAAAATCACAATCCATTGCAATCCAAGGGTCCCAGCAGCCATCCACCCACCCTGACTGCAGAAATAAATCCAAAAGTATGGCATCTTGCATTCACGCTTCACGGAAGGGGAGCTGCACATGCTCACCAAAACTACAGTGGAGCATGTTGGGGAGCTGTTTTATAGATAGCAGTGCCCCCAAACCCAGCAGCGGAAGAATTAAATATGGCAGGAGGTGGCACAAAAGGTGTCTGCGGTGGGGACGACCTCACGCACAGTGATGGACTGCCACAAGCGGTGGGACGACTCCCACCTGAGGGTCACGAACCTCCTGTCTGCCTGCACACCGCAGAAAGTGCATGCCAACAGGTGGTGGAACCTCATCCCCAATCCGGCTCCTGCCTTGGGAGAAGTGCAGCAGTGTGCTGCACAAGGAGGGTTTTGAAGGAGTGGGTGCTGCGGGAGCCGTAGCCAGGGCACCTGTTGAAGACGGTGAGTACATGAAGCCCCAATATCAATAACACACCTGAATGCCAGGCAGCCCTCCCCCTTACCACTGTCGAGTGTGTGCCCAACACGCACCACATTCCCAGTGGCTGCAACAACATTAGTCCGGGGACAGCACCAGCCCCTGTGGCCTGTGATGTCAGTCACTGTGAAACCCCAGGCCAGCCACGCAAGGAGGCACACATGAAACAAGGCCCATGGGTTGTACATAAGTTGTACGTAAGCACTGTCCCGGTCGGCAACCATCAGCACACACAAACCCTGCACAGCGGCCCTGTACAGCGTCCCATGGTAATGCAACCCCCCACCCCCATATTTGCTGGTATACATGGGCCAACACAATGGATATGTCACCCCAACAATAACCACCCCCTGGCCACGCCACCCTCTGCACCGTAGCGCGACAGGACTGAAATGGCAGTTTCATAGTCCTCATCCCCCAAATCACACCCAGCAGTAGCCCTGCCTCCCCTCCCCAACATGCCCAAATGGTGGCAACCAAGTCCCATGACCAGCCCCCCATGCTGGATGTAAAGGCTGCAGAGGGTATCTGTACTTCTGCCCTCTATATGGTAGAGCATAGGCACAGAGCACGCCAACCAAGGTTCTCTATTGTGGTAGCAATGGACGAGTAACCAAGGCTTAAGCTCTTAGGAGGTGATGCGGGCTGGTTCTTAAGTACTGTGAGCCCCCAAGACCCCCACAAAGGGATGTCAACACACTATGTTATGTGCTAACACAGTTCTTTATATAAAACTAAGTTTCAGAGATATATGCGCGATTAATGATACACTTGGTACTCTGGCAATTCTAATATGGCAAATATATACAATGTCTATGCAGTACCGCACTTAGCTTTAGATTCCTTTAAAATGCATCAACTGCTGACAGTTATAAGGTAGCATAGAAATCATGCAGTATGGTGTATCAACATAGATCATGCTAAGTGAAGATCCCCCCACCTCGGCAACCTGTAATAAAGTATTAAAAAGCCCAGTCCACAAATGTTTAATCAGTCTTGTTTCCTGGTCAAAATGTTCAACCATCTCAGTGTACCTGATATAGAAGAGTTTTTTTGACGGTTTTTATGACGGATCTCTCGAGGGTGGACTCCCTTTAAAGCAGGAGCCACAAGGTGTCGAGACTCCTTGAAGAAACGTAGAACACTGCCGTTGAGACAGCAGGTTCGATCTTCTCGGTGCTCTTAGACGATTGTTTGAGGAAGTCCTGGAAGATGAGGCATGCGGTCCACTTCGATGAAAAGTGTTCGGTGATACAAAGAAGACTCAGTGATGGACGTGGGCCCAGCAGCGGGCATCAAGCGTTGGGGATTCTTTGGCGGTCCTCTGGCCTCTCGGTGCTGGAGCCGCAGCACATACCTCGGGATAGCTTTAGCGATCGGGACTTGACCACGCGCTGGACCTCGGATCTTCACTCCGTCAGTCTCCTCGGGATGTCTTTGTTGGCTTTGGGTGGCGGGAAACCCACCGGTGGACTTTCCTCGGTAGCCGACAACCTCGACTTTCTCCAGCAAGACAAAGCGGTTGACGGTGATGGCAAGGGAGCCATTCATTCAAATGTGTTTGGGCAAGGTATAGCTTTGCAGCTCCAGTCGTCTAGCAACAGTGTCAAGCTGTCCCTGCTTCTGGGTGACACGACTCGACTGGCTTCCAGTGGTTACGGAAATCCTCCGAACCCTCGTCGATGGGAATGGACTTTCGATAGCCTCAATGCCACAGTGCTTTACTTCAAGATTCTTGGTGGACCCCTTCTGCGGTCGACAGCCTTTCGGGACTGGCTTCCAGGGTACCTCGATGAAGAACAGCAGTTTTGCACAATGGTCCCTCATAGCTTGGGGAGAGGTCTCCTAGCCAGGTCTTCTCTCGGATCAGTCCTCGACAGACTCGATAGCTTTTAGATTTTGTTGAAGGAAATGCAGCAGCAATTCTATTTTTCCCAGCTGGGCTTCAAGGATGAGCTTCAAGTTTCAACTTCAGCTTCTGAACAAATTGGTAAGTGAGATGTCCCCAGATAAACACATCTGTTTCTCATTCACTCTGGCTGAGCCGGGCTCAGCCAGCCAATCACACAGAACGGCATTCATGCAGGCAGGCAGCTAACAAGGCTCACATGCATTCAGGCCATTCACTTCCAGCCAGACACCCATTACAAGGAATGTGGATTGGGACAAGCACCAATCCTTTCAGCACACCGCACTGCAGTCATGTCAGTTTCAGGCAGGGCTGTCACATTCATTGTGTCGCACACACACATAAACCAGACACTCATAACAGAATGCATATTGGTCACGCATACCTTGTTCACCTAGGTTCCACCTCAAGGGTGTACCCACAACATACAGTCACTGGGAAGGCTCCAGGCAGTCTGGCCTGGACTCCCCCACAATACCATATATGGTTCATCCAGACAGAAGTCAGTCAGGGGAAGGGACAGAGTCAGGGCATCCAAGGACTTTGGGAGAACATGGTAACGGGCAATAGAAACCAAGAGGCCTCAGGGACCATTTGCCTTCTATCAGGAATCGACTGATTCCTACAACAGGACCTAGGTATCCCAAAATGAAGGATACTTAGAGCTCCTGTCATATCAGCATGAAGCTGCCACCAGCCCATACCCTGCTCTGAGGGCAACACACTGGTGCCCAAAAACATATACTAGGGGTACAAGGTTGTACCCTCACTCGTGGGTGTCATAATAGTATCTGTAGAAAGGAAGCACACCAGTCGTGGTACTTTGGTTTGTTTTTAAAGGTTGGGAAATTTTGCTAACTAGGATAACAATGAAAAGTTCTGCTTAAATCCTCAAGGAAGGGTGTCTCTGTTCGGTCCCTGCCGATACAGAACGGTTCTTCTGGCCCTTTCTTGTTCACTCCCATTCCTAATACGCCCAGGGGTATTCAGGCATCTGGTCCTGTTGAATGAAGGAAACAATGAACACAGAATCTCAGTCTGGGGCCCTTTTGAATCCCCCCACCGGTCCCCTTCCCCAATCCGCATGCCGGAGGTATCCCCGGTACATCCTCTTTGGCACTCCCCGCCCCTTGTCCCTGTTTTGCAATTCCGGGCCACCATGGTCTCTGCTTACCGGGGGCCGCTACTCGGCTTACCCCCTCCTTGCCTCCGGAGTCCACTGTCCCTAGGAGACCCTTATGCCTTCCTCGGACCACTTGTGCAGACCGCCCTTGAGACATCCGCGTCTAGGATCGGACACTGTCGCCAGGTAAGAACTGTTCGTATGGCCCCTTCTTGTTTCCACGATAATCAGGCCGATTCATGGAATAATTAGCGCGGTGCAAGTGGCCAAAAACGTGCGATTCGCAGTGGAATAGCGAAAATCGCAGTGCAAGTGCGAAATTGCATGAAAAGTAGCGCACATCGATTCATGGAAGGCCGTGCGCGAGAAAACCATCGGATGTGCGCTAAAAAAGTGTGCGGCGCACGTTGGCACACATGCCATCTAACGGCATGCGCCAGGTCACAGCGAAAATCACACAGGCCACAGCGAAAATCGCACATAGCGTGGCGCACACAACAAAAGAAGGCGGAACACGGGGCGTAACACTCGGAATGGGGAACAACTTGCCAAAATGTGGGCGTCACGGGGGAAGTACAGGGTGCAAGTGCGCGGAACGCCCACACGCTCGCCTACAACACGTATTCATGGAATCGAATAGGGCAAAAAAGTGCACGGTCAAACCAGCGCACAGGCACAAACACGACCGCCACAAGAAAGCAGGCGGTAGCGTCTCTGCGCCTGTAATAAATGTGCGCCAAAAGGTGCGCCAACAAATAGCACCTATATACAGCTATGATGAATGTCCTATACTGTGGCCCTCCAGGACAAATGACGTGCAAAGGGGTACCCACAAACACGGACACCCGCTGACTGAAAAATAACGTGTGCGTGTATTCCGGTGTGCGTGGGAAGTTTCACACGCGATTTGGCAGGGTACGTGGATTTCAGGGGTGCGCGGGAAGTTCCACACGCGATTTGGCCGGGTACGTGCGCGGGAAGCTTCACACGCGTTTTGGCAGGGTACGTGGATTTCAGGGGTGCGTGGGAAGTTCCACACACGATTTGGCCGGGTACGTGCGCGGGAATTTCCACACGCGATTTGGCTGGGTACGTGGATCTCAGGGGTGCGCGGGAAGTCTCACACACGATTTGGCAGGGTACGTGGATTTCAGGGGTGCGTGGGAAGTTCCACACACGATTTGGCCGGGTATGTGCACGGGAATTTCCACACGCGACTTGGCTGGGTACGTGGATCTCAGGGGTGCGCGGGAAGTTTCACACGCGATTTGGCAGGGTATGTGGATTTCAGGGGTGCGCGGGAAGTTCCACACGCTATTTGGCCGGGTACGTGCGCAGGAATTTCCACACGCGATTTGGCTGGGTACAAGGATCTCAGGGGTGTGCGGGAAGTCTCACACGCGATTTGGCAGGGTACGTGGATTTCAGGGGTGCACGGGAAGTTCCACACGCGATTTGGCCGGGTACGTGTGCGGGAATTTCCACATGCGACTTGGCTGGGTACGTGGATCTCAGGGGTGTGCGGGAAGTTTCACACGCGATTTGGCATGGTACGTGGATTTCAGGGGTGCGCGGGAAGTCCCACACGCGATTTGGCCGGGTACGTGCGCGGGAATTTCCACACACGATTTGGCTGGGTACGTGTATTTCAGGGGTACGTGGGAAATTCTACACGCGATTTGGCTGTGTGCTCCCAGGTATTCCCTGTACACCCTCCACGGCCCCTGCAGGAAGCCGACACCACAGGGGACTACCCTGCACACTTGCTCATGTCACCCAGCACCCCCACCCCCCAGCACTGTGGGGCACCCTCCACCAGGCCCCCACTCATGTCCCCTATCACCCCCACCCCCCAGCAGTGCAGGGGCAGCCTCCACCAGGCCCCCACTCATGTCTACCACCACCCCCACCCCCTAGCAGTGCAGGGGCAGCACCACCAGGCCCCCACTCATGCCCCCTATCACCCCCACCCCCCAGCAGGGCAGGGGCAGCCTCCACCACGCCCCCACCCATGTCTCCCACCACCCCCACCCACCAGCCACCATGGGCAGCCCCCACTAGGCTCCCACCCATGTCTCCCACCACACCCACCCCCCCAGCAGTGTGGGGCACCCTCCACCAGGCCCCCACCCATGTCTCCCACCACCCCCACCCCCCAGCCACCATGGGCAGCCCCCACCAGGCCCCCACTCATGTCTCCCACCACCCCACCCCCCAACAGTGCAGGGGCAGCCTCCACCAGGCCCCCACCCATGTCTACCACCACCCCCACCCCCCAGCCACCATGGGCAGCCCCCACCAGGCCCCCACTCATGTCTCCCACCCACCCCCACCCCCAGCCACCATGGGCAGCCCCCACCAGGCTCCCACCCATGTCTACCACCACCCCCACCCCCCAGCAGTGCAGGGGCAGCCTCCACCAGGCCCCCACTCATGTCTCCCACCACCCCCACCCCCCAGCAGTGTGGGGCACCCTCCACCAGGCCCCCACCCATGTCTCCCACCACCCCCACCCCCCAGCCACCATGGGCAGCCCCCACCAGGCCCCCACTCATGTCTGACACCGCCCCCACCCCCCAGCAGTGTGGGGCACCCTCCAGCAGGCCCCCACCCATGTCTTCCACCACCCCCACCCCCCAGCCACCATGGGCAGCCCCCACTCATGTCTCCCACCCACCCCCACCCCCCAGCAGTGTGGGGCAGCCTCCACCAGGCCCCCACTCATGTCTCCCACCCCCACCCCCCAGCATCCAGGGGCACCCTCCACCAGGCTCCCACCCATGTCTACCACCACCCCCACCCCCCAGCCACCATGGGCAGCCTCCACCAGGCCCCCACTCATGTCTCCCACCCACCCCCAGCCACCATGGGCAGCCCCCACCAGGCTCCCACCCATGTCTCCCACCACCCCCACCCCCCCAGCAGTGCAGGGGCAGCCTCCACCAGGCCCCCACCACCCCCACCCCCCAGCCACCATGGGCAGCCTCCACCAGGCCCCCACTCATGTCTCCCACCCACCCCCACCCCCCAGCCACCATGGGCAGCCCCCACCAGGCTCCCACCCATGTCTACCACCACCCCCACCCCCCAGAGGGCAGGGGCAGCCTCCACCAGGCCCCCACTCATGTCTTCCACCACCCCCACCCCCCCAGCAGTGTGGGGCACCCTCCACCAGGCCCCCACCCATGTCTCCCACCACCCCCACCCCCCAGCCACCATGGGCAGCTCCCACTAGGCCCCCACTCATGTCTCCCACCACCCCCACCCCCCCAGCAGTGTGGGGCACCCTCCACCAGGCCCCCACCCATGTCTCCCACCATCCCCAGCCACCATGGGCAGCCCCCACCAGGCCCCCACTCAGGTCTCCCACCCACCCCCACCCCCCAGCAGTGTGGGGCAGCCTCCACCAGGCCCCCACTCATGTCTCCCACCCACCCCCACCCCCCAGCATCCAGGGGCACCCTCCACCAGGCTCCCACCCATGTCTACCACCACCCCCACCCCCCAGCCACCATGGGCAGCCTCCACTAGGCCCCCACTCATGTCTCCCACCCACCCCCACCCCCCAGCCACCATGGGCAGCTCCCACCAGGCTCCCACCCATGACTCCGACCACCCCCACACCCCCAGCAGTGCAGGGGCAGCCTCCACCAGGCCCCCACTCATGTCTCCCACCACCCCCACTCCCCAGCCACCATGGGCAGCCTCCACCAGGCCCCCACTCATATCTCCCACCCACCCCCACCCCCCAGCCACCATGGGCAGTCCCCACCAGGCCCCCACTCATGTCTCCCACCCACCCCACCCCCCAGCAGTGCAGGGGCAGCCTCCACCAGGCCCCCACTCATGTCCCCCTGCACCCCCACCCCCCAGCATCCAGGGGCACCCTCCACCAGGCTCCCACCCATGTCTACCACCACCCCCACCCCCCAGCCACCATGGGCAGCCCCCACCAGCCCCTACCCATGTCTACCACCACCCCCACCCCCCAGCCACCATGGGCAGCCCCCACCAGGCCCCCACTCATGTCTCCCACCCACCCCCACCCCCCAGCAGTACAGGGGCAGCCTCCACCAGGCCCCCACTCATGTCCCCCTGCACCCCCACCCCCCAGCATCCAGGGGCACCCTCCACCAGGCTCCCACCCATGTCTACCACCATCCCCACCCCCCAGCCACCATGGGCAGCCCCCACCAGGCCCCCACCCATGTCTACCACCACCCCACCCCCCAGCCACCATGGGCAGCCCCCACCAGGCCCCCACCCATGTCTACCACCACCCCCACCCCCCAGCCACCATGGGCAGCCCCCACCAGGCCCCCACTCATGTCTGACACCACCCCCACCCCCCCAGCAGTGGGGGGCACCCTCCAGCAGGCCCCCACCCATGTCTCCCACCGCCCCCACCCCCCAGCCACCATGGACAGCCCCCACCAGGCCCCCACTCATGTCTCCCACCCACCCCGACCCCCCCCAGCAGTGTGGGGCAGCCTCCACCAGGCCCCCACTCATGTCTCCCACCCCCACCCCCCAGCATCCAGGGGCACCCTCCACCAGGCTCCCACCCATGTCTACCACCACCCCACCCCCCAGCCACCATGGGCAGCCCCCACCAGGCCCCCACTCATGTCTCCCACCCACCCCCACCCCCCAGCCACATGGGCAGCCCCCACCAGGCTCCCACCCATGTCTACCACCACCGCCACCCCCCAGCAGTGCAGGGGCAGCCTCCACCAGGCCCCCACTCATGTCTCCCACCACCCCCACCCCCCCAGCAGTGTGGGGCACCCTCCACCAGGCCCCCAGCCATGCCTCCCACCACCCCCACCCCCGAGCCACCATGGGCAGCCCCCACCAGGCCCCCACTCATGTCTTACACCACCCCCACCCCCCAGCAGTGTGGGGCAGCCTCTACCAGGCCCCCACTCATGTCTCCCACCCCCACCCCCCAGCATCCAGGGGCACCCTCCACCAGGCTCCCACCCATGTCTACCACCACCCCCACCCCCCAGCCACCATGGGCAGCCTCCACCAGGCCCCCACTCATGTCTCCCACCCACCCCCACCCCCACCCCACAGCCACCATGGGCAGCCCCCACCAGGCTCCCACCCATGTCTCCCACCACCCCCACCCCCCAGCCACCATGGGCAGCCTCCACCAGGCCCCCACTCATGTCTCCCACCCACCCCCACCCCCCAGCCACCATGGGCAGCCCCCACCAGGCTCCCACCCATGTCTACCACCACCCCCCCCCAGCAGTGCAGGGGCAGCCTCCACCAGGCCCCCACTCATGTCTCCCACCACCCCCACCCCCCCAGCAGTGTGGGGCACCCTCCACCAGGCCCCCACCCATGTCTCCCACCACCCCCACCCCCCAGCCACCATGGGCAGCCCCCACCAGGCCCCCACTCATGTCTCCCACCACCCCCACCCCCCAGCAGTGTGGGGCACCCTCCACCAGGCCCCCACCCATGTCTCCCACCATCCCCAGCCACCATGGGCAGCCCTCACCAGGCCCCCACTCATGTCTCCCACCCACCCCCACCCCCCAGCAGTGTGGGGCAGCCTCCACCAGGCCCCCACTCATGTCTCCCACCCACCCCCCAGCATCCAGGGGCACCCTCCACCAGGCTCCCACCCATGTCTACCACCACCGCCACCATGGGCAGCCTCCACCAGGCCCCCACTCATGCCTCCCACCCACCCCCACCCCCCAGCCACCATGGGCAGCCCCCACCAGGCTCCCACCCATGTCTCCCACCACCCCCACCCCCCCAGCAGTGCAGGGGCAGCCTCCACCAGGCCCCCACTCATGTCTCCCACCACCCCCACCCCCCAGCCACCATGGGCAGCCTCCACCAGGCCCCCACTCATGTCTCCCACCCACCCCCACCCCCCAGCCACCATGGGCAGCCCCCACCAGGCCCCCACTCATGTCTCCCACCCACCCCCACCCCCCAGCAGTGCAGGGGCAGCCTCCACCTGGCCCCCACTCATGTCCCCCTGCACCCCAACCCCCAGCATCCAGGGGCACCCTCCACCAGGCTCCCACCCATGTCTACCACCACCCCCACCCCCCAGCCACCATGGGCAGCCCCCACCAGGCCCCCACCCATGTCGACCACCACCCCCACCCCCAGCCACCATGGGCAGCCCCCACCAGGCCCCCACTCATGTCTCCCACCCACCCCCACCCCCCAGCAGTGCAGGGGCAGCCTCCACCAGGCCCCCACTCATGTCCCCCTGCATCCCCACCCCCCAGCATCCAGGGGCACCCTCCACCAGGCTCCCACCCATGTCTACCACCACCCCCACCCCACAGCCACCATGGGCAGCCCCCACCCATGTCTACCACCACCCCCACCCCCCAGCCACCATGGGCAACCCCCACCAGGCCCCCACCCATGTCTACCACCACCCCCACCCCCCAGCCACCATGGGCAGCCCCCACCAGGACCCCACTCATGTCTCCCACCCACCCCCACCCCCCAGCCACCATGGGCAGCCCCCACCAGGCTCCCACCCATGTCTACCACCACCCCCACCCCCCAGCAGTGCAGGGGCAGCCTCCACCAGGCCCCCACTCATGTCTCCCACCACCCCCACCCCCCCAGCAGTATGGGGCACCCTCCACCAGGCCACCACCCATGTCTCCCACCACCCCCACCCCCCAGCCACCATGGGCAGCCCCCACCAGGCCCCCACTCATGTCTCCCACCACCCCCACCCCCCCAGCAGTGTGGGGCACCCTCCACCAGGCCCCCACCCATGTCTCCCACCACCCCCCCCAGCCACCATGGGCAGCCCCCACCAGGCCCCCACTCATGTCTCCCACCCACCCCCACCCCCCAGCAGTGTGGGGCAGCCTCCACCAGGCCCCCACTCATGTCTCCCATCCACCCCCACCCCCCAGCCACCATGGTCAGCCCCCACCAAGCTCCCACCCATGTCTCCCACCACCCCCACCCCCCAGCCACCATGGGCAGCCCCCACCAGGCCCCCACTCATGTCTCCCACCCACCCCAACCCCCCAGCAGTGCAGGGGCAGCCTCCACCAGGCCCCCACTCATGTCCCCCTGCACCCCCAGCCCCCAGCATCCAGGGGCACCCTCCACCAGGCTCCCACCCATGTCTACCACTACCCCCACCCCCCAGCCACCATGGGCAGCCCCCACCAGGCCCCCACCCATGTCTACCACCACCCCCACCCCCCAGCCACCATGGGTAGCCCCCACCAGGCCCCCACTCATGTCTCCCACCCACCCCCACCCCCCAGCAGTGCAGGAGCAGCCTCCACCAGGCCCCCACTCATGTCCCCCTGCACCCCCAGCATCCAGGGGCACCCTCCACCAGGCTCCCACCCATGTCTACCACCACCCCCACCCCCCAGCCACCATGGGCAGCCCCCACCAGGCCCCCACCCATGTCTACCGCCACCCCCACCCCCCAGCCACCATGGGCAGCCCCCACCAGGCCCCCACTCATGTCTGACACCACCCCCACCCCCCCAGCAGTGTGGGGCACCCTCCAGCAGGCCCCCACCCATGTCTCCCACCGCCCCCACCCCCCAGCCACCATGGACAGCCCCCACCAGGCCCCCACTCATGTCTCCCACCCACCCCGACCCCCCAGCAGTGTGGGGCAGCCTCCACCAGGCCCCCACTCATGTCTCCCACCCCCACCCCCCAGCATCCAGGGGCACCCTCCACCAGGCTCCCACCCATGTCTACCACCACCCCACCCCCCAGCCACCATGGGCAGCCCCCACCAGGCCCCCACTCATGTCTCCCACCCACCCCCACCCCCCAGCCACCATGGGCAGCCCCCACCAGGCTCCCACCCATGTCTACCACCACTGCCACCCCCCAGCAGTGCAGGGACAGCCTCCACCAGGCCCCCACTCATGTCTCCCACCACCCCCACCCCCCCAGCAGTGTGGGGCACCCTCCACCAGGCCCCCACCCATGCCTCCCACCACCCCCACCCCCCCGCCACCATGGGCAGCCCCCACCAGGCCCCCACTCATGTCTTACACCACCCCCACCCCCCCAGCAGTGTGGGGCACCCTCCAGCAGGCCCCCACCCATGTCTCCCACCACCCCCACCCCCCAGCCACCATGGGCAGCCCCCACCAGGCCCCCACTCATGTCTCCCACCCCCACCCCCCAGCATCCAGGGGCACCCTCCACCAGGCTCCCACCCATGTCTACCACCACCCCCACCCCCCAGCCACCATGGGCAGCCTCCACCAGGCCCCCACTCATGTCTCCCACCCACCCCCACCCCCACCCCACAGCCACCATGGGCAGCCCCCACCAGGCTCCCACCCATGTCTCCCACCACCCCCACCCCCCCAGCAGTGCAGGGGCAGCCTCCACCAGGCCCCCACTCATGTCTCCCACCACCCCCACCCCCCAGCCACCATGGGCAGCCTCCACCAGGCCCCCACTCATGTCTCCCACCCACCCCCACCCCGCAGCCACCATGGGCAGCCCCCACCAGGCTCCCACCCATGTCTACCACCACCCCCCCAGTAGTGCAGGGGCAGCCTCCACCAGGCCCCCACTCATGTCTCCCACCACCCCCACCCCCCCAGCAGTGTGGGGCACCCTCCACCAGGCCCCCACCCATGTCTCCCACCACCCCCACCCCCCAGCCACCATGGGCAGCCCCCACCAGGCCCCCACTCATGTCTCCCAACACCCCCACCCCCCAGCAGTGTGGGGCACCCTCCACCAGGCCCCCACCCATGTCTCCCACCATCCACAGCCACCATGGGCAGCCCTCACCAGGCCCCCACTCATGTCTCCCACCCACCCCCACCCCCCAGCAGTGTGGGGCAGCCTCCACCAGGCCCCCACTCATGTCTCCCACCCACCCCCACCCCCCAGCATCCAGGGGCACCCTCCACCAGGCTCCCACCCATGTCTACCACCACCGCCACCATGGGCAGCCTCCACCAGGCCCCCACTCATGCCTCCCACCCACCCCCGGCCCCCAGCCACCATGGGCAGCCCCCACCAGGCTCCCACCCATGTCTCCCACCACCCCCACCCCCCAGCAGTGCAGGGGCAGCCTCCACCAGGCCCCCACTCATGTCTCCCACCCCCCCACCCCCCAGCCACCATGGGTAGCCTCCACCAGGCCCCCACTCATGTCTCCCACCCACCCCCACCCCCCAGCCACCATGGGCAGCTCCCACCCATGTCTCCCACCACCCCCACCCCCCAGCAGTGCAGGGGCAGCCTCCACCAGGCCCCCACTCATGTCTCCCACCCCCCCACCCCCCAGCCACCATGGGTAGCCTCCACCAGGCCCCCACTCATGTCTCCCACCCACCCCCACCCCCCAGCCACCATGGGCAGCCCCCACTCATGTCTCCCACCCACCCCCACCCCCCAGCAGTGCAGGGGCAGCCTCCACATGGCCCCCACTCATGTCCCCCTGCACCCCCACCCACAGCATCCAGGGGCACCCTCCACCAGGCTCCCACCCATGTCTACCACCACCCCAACCCCCCAGCCACCATGGGCAGCCCCCACCAGGCCCCCACCCATGTCGACCACCACCCCCACCCCCCAGCCACCATGGGCAGCCCCCACTCATGTCTCCCACCCACCCCCACCCCCCAGCAGTGCAGGGGCAGCCTCCACATGGCCCCCACTCATGTCTCCCACCCACCCCACCCCCCAGCAGTGCAGGGGCAGCCTCCACCAGGCCCCCACTCATGTCCCCCTGCACCCCCACCCCCCAGCATCCAGGGGCACCCTCCACCAGGCTCCCACCCATGTCTACCACCACCCCCACCCCCCAGCCACCATGGGCAGCCCCCACCCATGTCTACCACCACCCCCACCCCCCAGCCACCATGGGCAGCCCCCACCAGGCCCCCACCCATGTCTACCACCACCCCCACCCCCCAGCCACCATGGGCAGCCCCCACCAGGCCCCCACTCATGTCTCCCACCACCCCCACCCCCCAGCCACCATGGGCAGCCTCCACCAGGCCCCCACTCATGTCTCCCACCCAACCGCACCCCCCCGCCACCATGGGCAGCCTCCACCAGGCCCCCACTCATGCCTCCCACCCACCCCCACCCCCCAGCCACCATGGGCAGCCCCCACCAGGCTCCCACCCATGTCTCCCACCACCCCCACCCCCCCAGCAGTGCAGGGGCAGCCTCCACCAGGCCCCCACTCATGTCTCCCACCACCCCCACCCCCCAGCCACCATGGGCAGCCTCCACCAGGCCCCCACTCATGTCTCCCACCCACCCCCACCCCCCAGCCACCATGGGCAGCCCCCACCAGGCCCCCACTCATGTCTCCCACCCACCCCCACCCCCCAGCAGTGCAGGGGCAGCCTCCACCTGGCCCCCACTCATGTCCCCCTGCACCCCAACCCCCAGCATCCAGGGGCACCCTCCACCAGGCTCCCACCCATGTCTACCACCACCCCCACCCCCCAGCCACCATGGGCAGCCCCCACCAGGCCCCCACCCATGTCGACCACCACCCCCACCCCCAGCCACCATGGGCAGCCCCCACCAGGCCCCCACTCATGTCTCCCACCCACCCCCACCCCCCAGCAGTGCAGGGGCAGCCTCCACCAGGCCCCCACTCATGTCCCCCTGCATCCCCACCCCCCAGCATCCAGGGGCACCCTCCACCAGGCTCCCACCCATGTCTACCACCACCCCCACCCCCCAGCCACCATGGGCAGCCCCCACCCATGTCTACCACCACCCCCACCCCCCAGCCACCATGGGCAGCCCCCACCAGGCCCCCACCCATGTCTACCACCACCCCCACCCCCCAGCCACCATGGGCAGCCCCCACCAGGCCCCCACTCATGTCTCCCACCCACCCCACCCCCCAGCCACCATGGGCAGCCCCCACCAGGCTCCCACCCATGTCTACCACCACCCCCACCCCCCAGCAGTGCAGGGGCAGCCTCCACCAGGCCCCCACTCATGTCTCCCACCACCCCCACCCCCCCAGCAGTATGGGGCACCCTCCACCAGGCCACCACCCATGTCTCCCACCACCCCCACCCCCCAGCCACCATGGGCAGCCCCCACCAGGCCCCCACTCATGTCTCCCACCACCCCCACCCCCCCAGCAGTGTGGGGCACCCTCCACCAGGCCCCCACCCATGTCTCCCACCACCCCCCCAGCCACCATGGGCAGCCCCCACAAGGCCCCCACTCATGTCTCCCACCCACCCCCACCCCCCAGCAGTGTGGGGCAGCCTCCACCAGGCCCCCACTCATGTCTCCCATCCACCCCCACCCCCCAGCCACCATGGTCAGCCCCCACCAGGCTCCCACCCATGTCTCCCACCACCGCCAACCCCCAGCCACCATGGGCAGCCCCCACCAGGCCCCCACTCATGTCTCCCACCCACCCCCACCCCCCAGCAGTGCAGGGGCAGCCTCCACCAGGCCCCCACTCATGTCCCCCTGCACCCCCAGCCCCCAGCATCCAGGGGCACCCTCCACCAGGCTCCCACCCATGTCTACCACCACCCCCACCCCCAGCCACCATGGGCAGCCCCCACCAGGCCCCCACCCATGTCTACCACCACCCCCACCCCCCAGCCACCATGGGCAGCCCCCACCAGGCCCCCACTCATGTCTCCCACCCACCCCCACCCCCCAGCAGTGCAGGGGCAGCCTCCACCAGGCCCCCACTCATGTCCCCCTGCACCCCCACCCCCCCAGCATCCAGGGGCACCCTCCACCAGGCTCCCACCCATGTCTACCACCATCCCCACCCCCCAGCCACCATGGGCAGGCCCCCACCCATGTCTACCACCACCCCACCCCCTAGCCACCATGGGCAGCCCCCACCAGGCCCCCACCCATGTCTACCACCACCCCCACCCCCCAGCCACCATGGGCAGCCCCCACCAGGCCCCCACTCATGTCTGGCACCACCCCCACCCCCCCAGCAGTGTGGGGCACCCTCCAGCAGGCCCCCACCCATGTCTCCCACCGCCCCCACCCCCCAGCCACCATGGACAGCCCCCACCAGGCCCCCACTCATGTCTCCCACCCACCCCGACCCCCCAGCAGTGTGGGGCAGCCTCCACCAGGCCCCCACTCATGTCTCCCACCCCCACCCCCCAGCATCCAGGGGCACCCTCCACCAGACTCCCACCCATGTCTACCACCACCCCACCCCCCAGCCACCATGGGCAGCCCCCACCAGGCCCCCACTCATGTCTCCCACCCACCCCCACCCCCCAGCCACCATGGGCAGCCCCCACCAGGCTCCCACCCATGTCTACCACCACTGCCACCCCCCAGCAGTGCAGGGGCAGCCTCCACCAGGCCCCCACTCATGTCTCCCACCACCCCCACCCCCCAGCCACCATGGGCAGCCTCCACCAGGCCCCCACTCATGTCTCCCACCCACCCCCACCCCCCAGCCACCATGAGCAGCCCCCACCAGGCTCCCACCCATGTCTACCACCACCCCCCCCAGCAGTGCAGGGGCAGCCTCCACCAGGCCCCCACTCATGTCTCCCACCACCCCCACCCCCCCAGCAGTCTGGGGCACCCTCCACCAGGCCCCCACCCATGTCTCCCACCACCCCCACCCCCCAGCCACCATGGGCAGCCCCCACCAGGCCCCCACTCATGTCTCCCACCACCCCCACCCCCCAGCAGTGTGGGGCACCCTCCACCAGGCCCCCACCCATGTCTCCCACCATCCACAGCCACCATGGGCAGCCCTCACCAGGCCTCCGCTCATGTCTCCCACCCACCCCCACCCCCCAGCAGTGTGGGGCAGCCTCCACCAGGCCCCCACTCATGTCTCCCACCCACCCCCACCCCCCAGCATCCAGGGGCACCCTCCACCAGGCTCCCACCCATGTCTACCACCACCGCCACCATGGGCAGCCTCCACCAGGCCCCCACTCATGCCTCCCACCCACCCCCGCCCCCCAGCCACCATGGGCAGCCCCCACCAGGCTCCCACCCATGTCTCCCACCACCCCCACCCCCCAGCAGTGCAGGGGCAGCCTCCACCAGGCCCCCACTCATGTCTCCCACCACCCCCACCCCCCAGCCACCATGGGTAGCCTCCACCAGGCCCCCACTCATGTCCCCCTGCACCCCCACCCACAGCATCCAGGGGCACCCTCCACCAGGCTCCCACCTATGTCTACCACCACCCCCACCCCCCAGCCACCATGGGCAGCCCCCACCAGGCCCCCACCCATGTCGACCACCACCCCCCACCCCCCAGCCACCATGGGCAGCCCCCACCAGGCCCCCACTCATGTCTCCCACCCACCCCACCCCCCAGCAGTGCAGGGGCAGCCTCCACCAGGCCCCCACTCATGTCCCCCTGCACCCCCACCCCCCAGCATCCAGGGGCACCCTCCACCAGGCTCCCACCCATGTCTACCACCACCCCCACCCCCCAGCCACCATGGGCAGCCCCCACCCATGTCTACCACCACCCCCACCCCCCAGCCACCATGGGCAGCCCCCACCAGGCCCCCACCCATGTCTACCACCACCCCCACCCCCCAGCCACCATGGGCAGCCCCCACCAGGCCCCCACTCATGTCTCCCACCACCCCCACCCCCCAGCCACCATGGGCAGCCTCCACCAGGCCCCCACTCATGTCTCCCACCCACCCCCACCCCCCCGCCACCATGGGCAGCCTCCACCAGGCCCCCACTCATGCCTCCCACCCACCCCCACCCCCCAGCCACCATGGGCAGCCCCCACCAGGCTCCCACCCATGTCTCCCACCACCCCCACCCCCCCAGCAGTGCAGGGGCAGCCTCCACCAGGCCCCCACTCATGTCTCCCACCACCCCCACCCCCCAGCCACCATGGGCAGCCTCCACCAGGTCCCCACTCATGTCTCCCACCCACCCCCACCCCCCAGCCACCATGGGCAGCCCCCACCAGGCCCCCACTCATGTCTCCCACCCACCCCCACCCCCCAGCAGTGCAGGGGCAGCCTCCACCTGGCCCCCACTCATGTCCCCCTGCACCCCCAGCCCCAGCATCCAGGGGCACCCTGCACCAGGCTCCCACCCATGTCTACCACCACCCCCACCCCCCAGCCACCATGGGCAGCCCCCACCAGGCCCCCACCCATGTCGACCACCACCCCCACCCCCCAGCCACCATGGGCAGCCCCCACCAGGCCCCCACTCATGTCTCCCACCCACCTCCACCCCCCAGCAGTGCAGGGGCAGCCTCCACCAGGCCCCCACTCATGTCCCACTGCACCCCCACCCCCCAGCATCCAGGCGCACCCTCCACCAGGCTCCCACCCATGTCTACCACCACCCCCACCCCCCAGCCACCATGGGCAGCCCCCACCCATGTCTACCACCACCCCCACCCCCCAGCCACCATGGGCAGCCCCCACCAGGCCCCACCCATGTCTACCACCACCCCCACCCCCCAGCCACCATGGGCAGCCCCCACCAGGCCCCCACTCATGTCTCCCACCCACCCCCACCCCCCAGCCACCATGGGCAGCCCCCACCAGGCTCCCACCCATGTCTACCACCACCCCCACCCCCAGCAGTGCAGGGGCAGCCTCCACCAGGCCCCCACTCATGTCTCCCACCACCCCCACCCCCCCAGCAGTATGGGGCACCCTCCACCAGGCCACCACCCATGTCTCCCACCACCCCCACCCCCCAGCCACCATGGGCAGCCCACACCAGGCCCCCACTCATGTCTCCCACCACCCCCACCCCCCCAGCAGTGTGGGGCACCCTCCACCAGGCCCCCACCCATGTCTCCCACCACCCCCCCCAGCCACCATGGGCAGCCCCCACCAGGCCCCCACTCATGTCTCCCACCCACCCCCACCCCCCAGCAGTGTGGGGCAGCCTCCACCAGGCCCCCACTCATGTCTCCCACCCACCCCCACCCCCCAGCATCCAGGGGCACCCTCCACCAGGCTCCCACCCATGTCTACCACCACCGCCACCATGGGCAGCCTCCACCAGGCCCCCACTCATGCCTCCCACCCACCCCCGCCCCCCAGCCACCATGGGCAGCCCCCACCAGGCTCCCACCCATGTCTCCCACCACCCCCACCCCCCAGCAGTGCAGGGGCAGCCTCCACCAGGCCCCCACTCATGTCTCCCACCACCCCCACCCCCCAGCCACCATGGGTAGCCTCCACCAGGCCCCCACTCATGTCTCCCACCCACCCCCACCCCCCAGCCACCATGGGCAGCCCCCACCAGGACCCCACTCATGTCTCCCACCCACCCCCCAGCAGTGCAGGGGCAGCCTCCACCTGGCCCCCACTCATGTCCCCCTGCACCCCCACCCACAGCATCCAGGGGCACCCTCCACCAGGCTCCCACCTATGTCTACCACCACCCCCACCCCCCAGCCACCATGGGCAGCCCCCACCAGGCCCCCACCCATGTCGACCACCACCCCCCACCCCCCCAGCCACCATGGGCAGCCCCCACCAGGCCCCCACTCATGTCTCCCACCCACCCCACCCCCCAGCAGTGCAGGGGCAGCCTCCACCAGGCCCCCACTCATGTCCCCCTGCACCCCCACCCCCCAGCATCCAGGGGCACCCTCCACCAGGCTCCCACCCATGTCTACCACCACCCCCACCCCCCAGCCACCATGGGCAGCCCCCACCCATGTCTACCACCACCCCCACCCCCCAGCCACCATGGGCAGCCCCCACCAGGCCCCCACCCATGTCTACCACCACCCCCACCCCCCAGCCACCATGGGCAGCCCCCACCAGGCCCCCACTCATGTCTCCCACCACCCCCACCCCCCAGCCACCATGGGCAGCCTCCACCAGGCCCCCACTCATGTCTCCCACCCACCCCCACCCCCCTGCCACCATGGGCAGCCTCCACCAGGCCCCCACTCATGCCTCCCACCCACCCCCACCCCCCAGCCACCATGGGCAGCCCCCACCAGGCTCCCACCCATGTCTCCCACCACCCCCACCCCCCCAGCAGTGCAGGGGCAGCCTCCACCAGGCCCCCACTCATGTCTCCCACCACCCCCACCCCCCAGCCACCATGGGCAGCCTCCACCAGGCCCCCACTCATGTCTCCCACCCACCCCCACCCCCCAGCCACCATGGGCAGCCCCCACCAGGCCCCCACTCATGTCTCCCACCCACCCCCACCCCCCAGCAGTGCAGGGGCAGCCTCCACCTGGCCCCCACTCATGTCCCCCTGCACCCCCAGCCCCAGCATCCAGGGGCACCCTGCACCAGGCTCCCACCCATGTCTACCACCACCCCCACCCCCCAGCCACCATGGGCAGCCCCCACCAGGCCCCCACCCATGTCGACCACCACCCCCACCCCCCAGCCACCATGGGCAGCCCCCACCAGGCCCCCACTCATGTCTCCCACCCACCTCCACCCCCCAGCAGTGCAGGGGCAGCCTCCACCAGGCCCCCACTCATGTCCCACTGCACCCCCACCCCCCAGCATCCAGGCGCACCCTCCACCCGGCTCCCACCCATGTCTACCACCACCCCCACGCCCCAGCCACCATGGGCAGCCCCCACCCATGTCTACCACCACCCCCACCCCCCAGCCACCATGGGCAGCCCCCACCAGGCCCCACCCATGTCTACCACCACCCCCACCCCCCAGCCACCATGGGCAGCCCCCACCAGGCCCCCACTCATGTCTCCCACCCACCCCCACCCCCCAGCCACCATGGGCAGCCCCCACCAGGCTCCCACCCATGTCTACCACCACCCCCACCCCCAGCAGTGCAGGGGCAGCCTCCACCAGGCCCCCACTCATGTCTCCCACCACCCCCACCCCCCCAGCAGTATGGGGCACCCTCCACCAGGCCACCACCCATGTCTCCCACCACCCCCACCCCCCAGCCACCATGGGCAGCCCACACCAGGCCCCCACTCATGTCTCCCACCACCCCCACCCCCCCAGCAGTGTGGGGCACCCTCCACCAGGCCCCCACCCATGTCTCCCACCACCCCCCCCAGCCACCATGGGCAGCCCCCACCAGGCCCCCACTCATGTCTCCCACCCACCCCCATCCCCCAGCAGTGTGGGGCAGCTCCACCAGGCCCCCACTCATGTCTCCCATCCACCCCCACCCCCCCAGCCACCATGGACAGCCCCCACCAGGCTCCCACCCATGTCTCCCACCACCCCCACCCCCCAGCAGTGCAGGGCAGCCTCCACCAGGCCCCCACTCATGTCTCCCACCACCCCCACCCCCACCCCCCAGCCACCATGGGCAGCCTCCACCAGGCCCCCACTCATGTCTCCCACCCACCCCCACCCCCCGCCACCATGGGCATCCCCCACCAGGCTCCCACCCATGTCTCCCACCACCCCCACCCCCAAGCAGTGTGGGGCACCCTCCACCAGGCCTCCACTCATGGCCCCTATCACCCCCACCCCCCAGCAGTGGTAGGGGCAGCACCACCAGCCCCCACTCATGTCTCCCATCACCCCCACCACCAGCAGTGCAGGGGCACCCTCCACCAGGCCCCCACTCATGTCTCCCATCACCCCCACCCCCAGCATTGCAGGGCACCCTCCACCAGGCCCCCACTCATGTCCAACTCATGTCTGCCACCACCCCCACCCCCCAGCAGTGCAGGGGCAGCCTCCACCAGGCCCCCACCCATGTCTCCCACCACCCCAACCCCCAGCCACCATGGGCAGCCCCCACCAGGCCCCCACTCATGTCTCCCATCCACCCCCACCCCCCAGCAGTGTGGGGCAGCCTCCACCAGGCCCCCATTCATGACTCCCACCCACCCCCACCCCCCAGCATCCAGGGGCACCTCCACCAGGCTCCCACCCATGTCTACCACCACCCCCACCCTCCTGCCACCATGGGCAGCCTCCACCAGGCCCCCACTCATGTCTCCCACCCACCCCCACCCCCCAGCCACCATGGGCAGCCCCCACCATGCTCCCACCCATGTCTCCCACCACCCCACCCCCCCAGCAGTGCAGGGGCAGCCTCCACCAGGCCCCCACTCATGTCTCCCACCACCCCCACCCCCCCAGCAGTGTGGGGCACCCTCCAGCAGGCCCCCACCCATGTCTCCCACCACCCCCACCCCCCAGCCACCATGGGCAGCCCCCACCCGGCCCCCACTCATGTCTCCCACCCCCACCCCCCAGCATCCAGGGGCACCCTCCACCAGGCTCCCACCCATGTCTACCACCACCCCCACCCCCCAGCCACCATGGGCAGCCTCCACCAGGCCCCCACTCATGTCTCCCACCCACCCCCACCCCCACCCCACAGCCACCATGGGCAGCCCCCACCAGGCTCCCACCCATGTCTCCCACCACCCCCACCCCCCCAGCAGTGCAGGGGCAGCCTCCACCAGGCCCCCACTCATGTCTCCCACCACCCCCACCCCCCAGCCACCATGGGCAGCCTCCACCAGGCCCCCACTCATGTCTCCCACCCACCCCCACCCCCCAGCCACCATGGGCAGCCCCCACCAGGCTCCCACCCATGTCTACCACCACCCCCCCCCCAGCAGTGCAGGGGCAGCCTCCACCAGGCCCCCACTCATGTCTCCCACCACCCCCACCCCCCCAGCAGTGTGGGGCACCCTCCACCAGGCCCCCACCCATGTCTCCCACCACCCCCACCCCCCAGCCACCATGGGCAGCCCCCACCAGGCCCCCACTCATGTCTCCCACCACCCCCACCCCCCAGCAGTGTGGGGCACCCTCCACCAGGCCCCCACCCATGTCTCCCACCATCCACAGCCACCATGGGCAGCCCTCACCAGGCCCCCACTCATGTCTCCCACCCACCCCCACCCCCCAGCAGTGTGGGGCAGCCTCCACCAGGCCCCCACTCATGTCTCCCACCCACCCCCACCCCCCAGCATCCAGGGGCACCCTCCACCAGGCTCCCACCCATGTCTACCACCACCGCCACCATGGGCAGCCTCCACCAGGCCCCCACTCATGCCTCCCACCAACCCCCACCCCCCAGCCACCATGGGCAGCCCCCACCAGGCTCCCACCCATGTCTCCCACCACCCCCACCCCCCAGCAGTGCAGGGGCAGCCTCCACCAGGCCCCCACTCATGTCTCCCACCACCCCCACCCCCCAGCCACCATGGGTAGCCTCCACCAGGCCCCCACTCATGTCTCCCACCCACCCCCACCCCCCAGCCACCATGGGCAGCCCCCACCAGGCCCCCACTCATGTCTCCCACCCACCCCCCAGCAGTGCAGGGGCAGCCTCCACCTGGCCCCCACTCATGTCCCCCTGCACCCCCACCCACAGCATCCAGGGGCACCCTCCACCAGGCTCCCACCCATGTCTACCACCACCCCCACCCCCCAGCCACCATGGGCAGCCCCCACCAGGCCCCCACCCATGTCGACCACCACCCCCCACCCCCCAGCCACCATGGGCAGCCCCCACCAGGCCCCCACTCATGTCTCCCACCCACCCCACCCCCCAGCAGTGCAGGGGCAGCCTCCACCAGGCCCCCACTCATGTCCCCCTGCACCCCCACCCCCCAGCATCCAGGGGCACCCTCCACCAGGCTCCCACCCATGTCTACCACCACCCCCACCCCCCAGCCACCATGGGCAGCCCCCACCCATGTCTACCACCACCCCCACCCCCCAGCCACCATGGGCAGCCCCCACCAGGCCCCCACCCATGTCTACCACCACCCCCACCCCCCAGCCACCATGGGCAGCCCCCACCAGGCCCCCACTCATGTCTCCCACCACCCCCACCCCCCAGCCACCATGGGCAGCCTCCACCAGGCCCCCACTCATGTCTCCCATCCACCCCCACCCCCCCGCCACCATGGGCAGCCTCCACCAGGCCCCCACTCATGCCTCCCACCCACCCCCACCCCCCAGCCACCATGGGCAGCCCCCACCAGGCTCCCACCCATGTCTCCCACCACCCCCACCCCCCCAGCAGTGCAGGGGCAGCCTCCACCAGGCCCCCACTCATGTCTCCCACCACCCCCACCCCCCAGCCACCATGGGCAGCCTCCACCAGGCCCCCACTCATGTCTCCCACCCACCCCCACCCCCAGCCACCATGGGCAGCCCCCACCAGGCCCCCACTCATGTCTCCCACCCACCCCCACCCCCCAGCAGTGCAGGGGCAGCCTCCACCAGGCCCCCACCCATGTCTCCCACCACCCCAACCCCCAGCCACCATGGGCAGCCCCCACCAGGCCCCCACTCATGTCTCCCATCCACCCCCACCCCCCAGCAGTGTGGGGCAGCCTCCACCAGGCCCCCATTCATGACTCCCACCCACCCCCACCCCCCAGCATCCAGGGGCACCTCCACCAGGCTCCCACCCATGTCTACCACCACCCCCACCCTCCTGCCACCATGGGCAGCCTCCACCAGGCCCCCACTCATGTCTCCCACCCACCCCCACCCCCCAGCCACCATGGGCAGCCCCCACCATGCTCCCACCCATGTCTCCCACCACCCCACCCCCCCAGCAGTGCAGGGGCAGCCTCCACCAGGCCCCCACTCATGTCTCCCACCGCCCCCACCCCCCCAGCAGTGTGGGGCACCCTCCAGCAGGCCCCCACCCATGTCTCCCACCACCCCCACCCCCCAGCCACCATGGGCAGCCCCCACCAGGCCCCCACTCATGTCTCCCACCCCCACCCCCCAGCATCCAGGGGCACCCTCCACCAGGCTCCCACCCATGTCTACCACCACCCCACCCCCCAGCCACCATGGGCAGCCTCCACCAGGCCCCCACTCATGTCTCCCACCCACCCCCACCCCCACCCCACAGCCACCATGGGCAGCCCCCACCAGGCTCCCACCCATGTCTCCCACCACCCCCACCCCCCCAGCAGTGCAGGGGCAGCCTCCACCAGGCCCCCACTCATGTCTCCCACCACCCCCACCCCCCAGCCACCATGGGCAGCCTCCACCAGGCCCCCACTCATGTCTCCCACCCACCCCCACCCCCCAGCCACCATGGGCAGCCCCCACCAGGCTCCCACCCATGTCTACCACCACCCCCCCCCCAGCAGTGCAGGGGCAGCTTCCACCAGGCCCCCACTCATGTCTCCCACCACCCCCACCCCCCCAGCAGTGTGGGGCACCCTCCACCAGGCCCCCACCCATGTCTCCCACCACCCCCACCCCCCAGCCACCATGGGCAGCCCCCACCAGGCCCCCACTCATGTCTCCCACCACCCCCACCCCCCAGCAGTGTGGGGCACCCTCCACCAGGCCCCCACCCATGTCTCCCACCATCCACAGCCACCATGGGCAGCCCTCACCAGGCCCCCACTCATGTCTCCCACCCACCCCCACCCCCCAGCAGTGTGGGGCAGCCTCCACCAGGCCCCCACTCATGTCTCCCACCCACCCCCACCCCCCAGCATCCAGGGGCACCCTCCACCAGGCTCCCACCCATGTCTACCACCACCGCCACCATGGGCAGCCTCCACCAGGCCCCCACTCATGCCTCCCACCCACCCCCACCCCCCAGCCACCATGGGCAGCCCCCACCAGGCTCCCACCCATGTCTCCCACCACCCCCACCCCCCAGCAGTGCAGGGGCAGCCTCCACCAGGCCCCCACTCATGTCTCCCACCACCCCCACCCCCCAGCCACCATGGGTAGCCTCCACCAGGCCCCCACTCATGTCTCCCACCCACCCCCCAGCCACCATGGGCAGCCCCCACCAGGCCCCCACTCATGTCTCCCACCCACCCCCCAGCAGTGCAGGGGCAGCCTCCACCTGGCCCCCACTCATGTCCCCCTGCACCCCCACCCACAGCATCCAGGGGCACCCTCCACCAGGCTCCCACCCATGTCTACCACCACCCCCACCCCCCAGCCACCATGGGCAGCCCCCACCAGGCCCCCACCCATGTCGACCACCACCCCCCACCCCCCAGCCACCATGGGCAGCCCCCACCAGGCCCCCACTCATGTCTCCCACCCACCCCACCCCCCAGCAGTGCAGGGGCAGCCTCCACCAGGCCCCCACTCATGTCCCCCTGCACCCCCACCCCCCAGCATCCAGGGGCACCCTCCACCAGGCTCCCACCCATGTCTACCACCACCCCCACCCCCCAGCCACCATGGGCAGCCCCCACCCATGTCTACCACCACCCCCACCCCCCAGCCACCATGGGCAGCCCCCACCAGGCCCCCACCCATGTCTACCACCACCCCCACCCCCCAGCCACCATGGGCAGCCCCCACCAGGCTCCCACCCATGTCTCCCACCACCCCCACCCCCCAGCAGTGCAGGGGCAGCCTCCACCAGGCCCCCACTCATGTCTCCCACCACCCCCACCCCCCAGCCACCATGGGTAGCCTCCACCAGGCCCCCACTCATGTCTCCCACCCACCCCCACCCCCCAGCCACCATGGGCAGCCCCCACCAGGCCCCCACTCATGTCTCCCACCCACCCCCCAGCAGTGCAGGGGCAGCCTCCACCTGGCCCCCACTCATGTCCCCCTGCACCCCCACCCACAGCATCCAGGGGCACCCTCCACCAGGCTCCCACCCATGTCTACCACCACCCCCACCCCCCAGCCACCATGGGCAGCCCCCACCAGGCCCCCACCCATGTCGACCACCACCCTTCACCCCCCAGCCACCATGGGCAGCCCCCACCAGGCCCCCACTCATGTCTCCCACCCACCCCACCCCCCAGCAGTGCAGGGGCAGCCTCCACCAGGCCCCCACTCATGTCCCCCTGCACCCCCACCCCCCAGCATCCAGGGGCACCCTCCACCAGGCTCCCACCCATGTCTACCACCACCCCCACCCCCCAGCCACCATGGGCAGCCCCCACCCATGTCTACCACCACCCCCACCCCCCAGCCACCATGGGCAGCCCCCACCAGGCCCCCACCCATGTCTACCACCACCCCCCAGCCACCATGGGCAGCCCCCACCAGGCCCCCACTCATGTCTCCCACCACCCCCACCCCCCAGCCACCATGGGCAGCCTCCACCAGGCCCCCACTCATGTCTCCCATCCACCCCCACCCCCCCGCCACCATGGGCAGCCTCCACCAGGCCCCCACTCATGCCTCCCACCCACCCCCACCCCCCAGCCACCATGGGCAGCCCCCACCAGGCTCCCACCCATGTCTCCCACCACCCCCACCCCCCCCAGCAGTGCAGGGGCAGCCTCCACCAGGCCCCCACTCATGTCTCCCACCACCCCCACCCCCCAGCCACCATGGGCAGCCTCCACCAGGCCCCCACTCATGTCTCCCACCCACCCCCACCCCCCAGCCACCATGGGCAGCCCCCACCAGGCCCCCACTCATGTCTCCCACCCACCCCCACCCCCCAGCAGTGCAGGGGCAGCCTCCACCAGGCCCCCACCCATGTCTCCCACCACCCCAACCCCCAGCCACCATGGGCAGCCCCCACCAGGCCCCCACTCATGTCTCCCATCCACCCCCACCCCCCAGCAGTGTGGGGCAGCCTCCACCAGGCCCCCATTCATGACTCCCACCCACCCCCACCCCCCAGCATCCAGGGGCACCTCCACCAGGCTCCCACCCATGTCTACCACCACCCCCACCCTCCTGCCACCATGGGCAGCCTCCACCAGGCCCCCACTCATGTCTCCCACCCACCCCCACCCCCCAGCCACCATGGGCAGCCCCCACCATGCTCCCACCCATGTCTCCCACCACCCCACCCCCCCAGCAGTGCAGGGGCAGCCTCCACCAGGCCCCCACTCATGTCTCCCACCGCCCCCACCCCCCCAGCAGTGTGGGGCACCCTCCAGCAGGCCCCCACCCATGTCTCCCACCACCCCCACCCCCCAGCCACCATGGGCAGCCCCCACCAGGCCCCCACTCATGTCTCCCACCCCCACCCCCCAGCATCCAGGGGCACCCTCCACCAGGCTCCCACCCATGTCTACCACCACCCCACCCCCCAGCCACCATGGGCAGCCTCCACCAGGCCCCCACTCATGTCTCCCACCCACCCCCACCCCCACCCCACAGCCACCATGGGCAGCCCCCACCAGGCTCCCACCCATGTCTCCCACCACCCCCACCCCCCCAGCAGTGCAGGGGCAGCCTCCACCAGGCCCCCACTCATGTCTCCCACCACCCCCACCCCCCAGCCACCATGGGCAGCCTCCACCAGGCCCCCACTCATGTCTCCCACCCACCCCCACCCCCCAGCCACCATGGGCAGCCCCCACCAGGCTCCCACCCATGTCTACCACCACCCCCCCCCCCAGCAGTGCAGGGGCAGCTTCCACCAGGCCCCCACTCATGTCTCCCACCACCCCCACCCCCCCAGCAGTGTGGGGCACCCTCCACCAGGCCCCCACCCATGTCTCCCACCACCCCCACCCCCCAGCCACCATGGGCAGCCCCCACCAGGCCCCCACTCATGTCTCCCACCACCCCCACCCCCCAGCAGTGTGGGGCACCCTCCACCAGGCCCCCACCCATGTCTCCCACCATCCACAGCCACCATGGGCAGCCCTCACCAGGCCCCCACTCATGTCTCCCACCCACCCCCACCCCCCAGCAGTGTGGGGCAGCCTCCACCAGGCCCCCACTCATGTCTCCCACCCACCCCCACCCCCCAGCATCCAGGGGCACCCTCCACCAGGCTCCCACCCATGTCTACCACCACCGCCACCATGGGCAGCCTCCACCAGGCCCCCACTCATGCCTCCCACCCACCCCCACCCCCCAGCCACCATGGGCAGCCCCCACCAGGCTCCCACCCATGTCTCCCACCACCCCCACCCCCCAGCAGTGCAGGGGCAGCCTCCACCAGGCCCCCACTCATGTCTCCCACCACCCCCACCCCCCAGCCACCATGGGTAGCCTCCACCAGGCCCCCACTCATGTCTCCCACCCACCCCCCAGCCACCATGGGCAGCCCCCACCAGGCCCCCACTCATGTCTCCCACCCACCCCCCAGCAGTGCAGGGGCAGCCTCCACCTGGCCCCCACTCATGTCCCCCTGCACCCCCACCCACAGCATCCAGGGGCACCCTCCACCAGGCTCCCACCCATGTCTACCACCACCCCCACCCCCCAGCCACCATGGGCAGCCCCCACCAGGCCCCCACCCATGTCGACCACCACCCCCCACCCCCCAGCCACCATGGGCAGCCCCCACCAGGCCCCCACTCATGTCTCCCACCCACCCCACCCCCCAGCAGTGCAGGGGCAGCCTCCACCAGGCCCCCACTCATGTCCCCCTGCACCCCCACCCCCCAGCATCCAGGGGCACCCTCCACCAGGCGCCCACCCATGTCTACCACCACCCCCACCCCCCAGCCACCATGGGCAGCCCCCACCCATGTCTACCACCACCCCCACCCCCCCAGCCACCATGGGCAGCCCCCACCAGGCCCCCACCCATGTCTACCACCACCCCCACCCCCCAGCCACCATGGGCAGCCCCCACCAGGCCCCCACTCATGTCTCCCACCACCCCCACCCCCCAGCCACCATGGGCAGCCTCCACCAGGCCCCCACTCATGTCTCCCACCCACCCCCACCCCCCCGCCACCATGGGCAGCCTCCACCAGGCCCCCACTCATGCCTCCCACCCACCCCCACCCCCCAGCCACCATGGGCAGCCCCCACCAGGCTCCCACCCATGTCTCCCACCACCCCCACCCCCCCAGCAGTGCAGGGGCAGCCTCCACCAGGCCCCCACTCATGTCTCCCACCACCCCCACCCCCCAGCCACCATGGGCAGCCTCCACCAGGCCCCCACTCATGTCTCCCACCCACCCCCACCCCCCAGCCACCATGGGCAGCCCCCACCAGGCCCCCACTCATGTCTCCCACCCACCCCCACCCCCCAGCAGTGCAGGGGCAGCCTCCACCTGGCCCCCACTCATGTCCCCCTGCACCCCCACCCCCCAGCATCCAGGGGCACCCTGCACCAGGCTCCCACCCATGTCTACCACCACCCCCACCCCCCAGCCACCATGGGCAGCCCCCACCAGGCCCCCACCCATGTCGACCACCACCCCCACCCCCCAGCCACCATGGGCAGCCCCCACCAGGCCCCCACTCATGTCTCCCACCCACCCCCACCCCCCAGCAGTGCAGGGGCAGCCTCCACCAGGCCCCCACTCATGTCCCCCTGCACCCCTACCCCCCAGCATCCAGGCGCACCCTCCACCAGGCTCCCACCCATGTCTACCACCACCCCCACCCCCCAGCCACCCTGGGCAGCCCCCACCCATGTCTACCACCACCCCCACCCCCCAGCCACCATGGGCAGCCCCCACCAGGCCCCCACCCATGTCTACCACCACCCCCACCCCCCAGCCACCATGGGCAGCCCCCACCAGGCCCCCACTCATGTCTCCCACCCACCCCCACCCCCCAGCCACCATGGTCAGCCCCCACCAGGCTTCCACCCATGTCTACCACCACCCCCACCCCCAGCAGTGCAGGGGCAGCCTCCACCAGGCCCCCACTCATGTCTCCCACCACCCCCACCCCCCCAGCAGTATGGGGCACCCTCCACCAGGCCACCACCCATGTCTCCCACCACCCCCACCCCCCAGCCACCATGGGCAGCCCCCACCAGGCCCCCACTCATGTCTCCCACCACCCCCACCCCCCAGCAGTGTGGGGCACCCTCCACCAGGCCCCCACCCATGTCTCCCACCACCCCCCTTGCCACCATGGGCAGCCCCCACCAGGCCCCCACTCATGTCTCCCACCCACCCCCATCCCCCAGCAGTGTGGGGCAGCCTCCACCAGGCCCCCACTCATGTCTCCCATCCACCCCCACCCCCCAGCCACCATGGACAGCCCCCACCAGGCTCCCACCCATGTCTCCCACCACCCCCACCCCCCAGCAGTGCAGGGGCAGCCTCCACCAGGCCCCCACTCATGTCTCCCACCACCCCCACCCCCACCCCCCAGCCACCATGGGCAGCCTCCACCAGGCCCCCACTCATGTCTCCCACCCACCCCCACCTCCCGCCACCATGGGCATCCCCCACCAGGCTCCCACCCATGTCTCCCACCACCCCCACCCCCAAGCAGTGTGGGGCACCCTCCACCAGGCCTCCACTCATGGCCCCTATCACCCCACCCCCCAGCAGTGTAGGGGCAGCACCACCAGCCCCCCACTCATGTCTCCCATCACCCCCACCACCAGCAGTGCAGGGGCACCCTCCACCAGGCCCCCACTCATGTCTCCCATCACCCCCACCCCCAGCATTGCAGGGCACCCTCCACCAGGCCCCCACTCATGTCCAACTCATGTCTGCCACCACCCCCACCCCCCAGCAGTGCAGGGGCAGCCTCCACCAGGCCCCCACCCATGTCTCCCACCACCCCAACTCCCAGCTACCATGGGCAGCCCCCACCAGGCCCCCACTCATGTCTCCCATCCACCCCCACCCCCCAGCAGTGTGGGGCAGCCTCCACCAGGCCCCCATTCATGACTCCCACCCACCCCCACCCCCCAGCATCCAGGGGCACCTCCACCAGGCTCCCACCCATGTCTACCACCACCCCCACCCTCCTGCCACCATGGGCAGCCTCCACCAGGCCCCCACTCATGTCTCCCACCCACCCCCATCCCCCAGCCACCATGGGCAGCCCCCACCATGCTCCCACCCATGTCTCCCACCACCCCACCCCCCCAGCAGTGCAGGGGCAGCCTCCACCAGGCCCCCACTCATGTCTCCCACCACCCCCACCCCCCAGCCACCATGGGCAGCCTCCACCAGGCCCCCACTCATGTCTCCCACCCACCCCCACCCCCCAGCCACCATGGGCAGCCCCCACCAGGCTCCCACCCATGTCTCCCACCACCCCCACCCCCCCAGCAGTGTGGGGCACCCTCCACCAGGCCCCCACTCATGTCTCCCACCACCCCCACCCCCCAGCCACCATGGGCAGCCTCCACCAGGCCCCCACTCATGTCTCCCACCACCCCCACCCCCCCAGCAGTGTGGGGGAACCCTCCACCAGGCCCCCACTCATGGCCCCTATCACCCCCACCCCCTAGCAGTGCAGGGGCAGCACCACCATGGCCCCACTCATGGCCCCTATCACCCCCACCCCCTAGCAGTGCAGGGGCAGCACCACCAGGCCCCCACTCATGTCCCCTATCACCCCCACCCCCCAGCAGTGCAGGGGCAGCCTCCACCAGGCCCCCACGCACGTCCCCCTGCACCCAGGTCCTCACAATCCCCAATTATGTGCGTTATGGTCAGCCTCCACAGCCAAAAGGCCCTACCAAGTAACCCATTCACCCACATGGAAATGGAAATTACATGTTACACCCCCAATGTTCATAAAGCAAATGAACCCATGTCCGTCACACACAATGGTTGCAATTGATTGGGAAAACAACCAACATGACATGCATGAAACCAATGAGATGATACCACACAGTGAAGTATGGAAACAAAATTGTATTAAAAAAAATTGAATGCAAATGAAATGAAACAAACTACAATGGCAATGAAAAAAAGATAAGCTGCATGTCTGTCAAAAAAAATTAAAACTACAAATCCAAATTCAAAAAAATGTTGTCCAAAGTCACATTAAAAATAAAATCAATCCGAGAGAGAAAAATAAATGCAAAGACCATTGCTCCATGGTGAATAAATAAAAACAAAAAAAATAAAACAATCCAATGAAGAACTATGTACAAAACATCCAAGGGTCCATGAGCCCAACTGAACAAAGGAAACCTACAAAAACCCTAACTAAAATGCAACTATATACAAAAAGTGGAGCAGTGTCCGTCGACTCCAAATCATAAGAAGAAACAAAGGAAACCTAAAACTAAAGAACACGCGAGTACATCAGCGCACGTGTATTCCGGGGTGCGCGCGAATTTCCACACGCTATTGGCCTGGGTACTGGATTTCAGGGGTGCGCGGGAAGTTTCACACGCTCGCCTGCAACACGCGCAAAGAAACACATACGCCAGTAGGAAGCAGGCATACGTCGACCCGCGACGCTTAAATTTGCACGCAAAAAACTAACAAGCTCAGACGCCAGGATGAATATACCGTTCCTAGCAGCAGTGGCCGTGGGCTACCAAAGGAGGAGGAGGAGGATAGTCAGGGCCAGAATTTTCACACCCAGAACCAGCCTTTTCGGGATGCCTGATGACCAGGTGTATGGGAGGTACAGGTTTCCACCACACATAATACTGGACCTGGTGAGTGAGTGAGAGGATGACCTCACATCACCCACCCTGTGCTCCCAAGCACTCAGCCCCCTGGAGAAGGTCCTCAATGTACTGCACTTCTTAGCCACTGGATCATTTCAGCGGACAAGTGCCATAGTGGGTGGGGTGTCACAGGCCACGCAGTCACGCTGCCTACACCAGGTCTTGAACATCATCACTGCACGCCCATCAGTCCGCAGGCACATATACCTGCCCAGATCACCTGCAGAAAGGCATGCTGCCGCCCTGGATTTTTACGGTGTGGCACGATTCCCCAAAGTGCTAGGTGCCATCGACTGCACCCATGTGGCTCTACGTCCCCCCAAGGCATCTGAGCACATCTATAGGAACCGCAAGCACTGGCATTCCATCAACGTGCAGGTAGTATGTAATGCCAAGGGAATCATCATCTCAGTATATGCCAACTATCCCGGGTCCACCCACGACAGCTTCATTTACCGAATGTCCACCCTAAGCCGGGACCTAGAAGCTGGGCGGCATGGCGATACATGGCTGCTTGGTGAGTATGAATGCCACTGCACATGCATGCATGTCAGATACTGAGCAAGGTCACAACCCCACCAATGATACCCATCACCACCTCCACAGGGGACAGTGCCTACCCTCTCAGCCCCCACATGATGACGCCAATTCGGAACCCCACCACGCCACCCGAGGTAAGATATAACACAGCCCACATTGCAACCCGGGGCATAGTGGAGCGCACATTCGGATTGCTTAAGTCACGCTTTCGCTCCCTTGACCGTTCGGGCGGGCAGCTGTTATACGCTCCCCCAGTAGTGTGCAGGATCATAGTGGCAGCATGTGTCCTGCACAATGTTGCAACACGCCGGGGCCTGGCCGTGGACATGGTGGTGCCCCCACATCCCCAACCACATGCACGCCCGCTGCGCATGGGAGGGGAAAGGGCACGGGGGGAGGCAGCCCGTACACAGCTAGCGGCTAATTACTTCACATAGAAATCACACCCCTGTGGAGTGCACACTGCCCTGGCACATACCATCTGACAATCAATGATGACTCAACCTGACACTGATCCTGAATGTCTGGAGAATCAACCGTCAAAACCATATCAGCCTGAGATTGTTCACCTGGAAGTGTTACAATGTGTGCATCCCTACCTACACAGACACCACCAATGCAGTTTCGTGAAAAAACACATTCATGCAGCTAAAATGAATACCCACTTGCAAAATGCAACATGAGGACAGTGCCATGTCACCCAACCCATCCCCAGCACCGCCACACGACACACCATGCCATGTCATGCTATGTGCAGGTAAACAAAGTAATCCCCACAACATGACACAAGTGTCACAAAGTACAGTGTCCCTAATTGAAACTCGCAACACCTGAAATGCTCACAGTAATGCAGGACCAACAACACACTTGAGCAGGTATTTAGCAATAACACTTATCAGCTACTGACCCTCAAAACTACTATTAACATGACATTACAAATGTAAGGAATTAGTAGTCTCACCACCTGGAAATGCCTGCACTCCCACCACTTCCAACTGTACAGTGTTGCCGCCATGTAGAGTTGTAGGTGCACTGCTGCCAACATGGACCCCATCTCCAAAGTAGAGGGCCTTGTGTAGACATGAGGAAAGGACCTGCAAATTAGGAGGTAGACATGGATGATGAGTTATACATCAATGCAACATGCAGTGTACAACACAACAGCAATATGCACTAGGAATGTATATACAGTATTGACTAGACTACCCACACATGTAGTGGGAGTCCAATGTCACCATGTACGTCAATGTCACTTGGGCACACCCTTTGCAAGCCCATGGAAACGGGAAGCAGGAGGGGTGTGTGTGACAAAAACCCAAGCATCTGAACCAAATAAATGACAAGCCTGCATGTGCCCAGCCACAATGCAGCGTATGCCCACGGGAGCCACACAAGGCAACGCACTGTCCCAAAAAGAAAAAGAAAAAAAAAAAATCAAAAATGGCCATTAATGGGCCCAGGGGCGGGGGGGTTGGGGAGGCCACCCAGGAGGTCCGAGGACAGGGTGCACACCAAAACCCACCTGTGTGGATCTTGCGAAAAAAAAAACACCTCCATGGGCTCATGGCCCACACGGCTACCCTATTGTGGGAGTATCACTGCTGTCGCTATTCTCACCCTGTGCAGCTGCATCCGGAGGTGGTGGCACTATGGGAGGCAGCCCACGCAAGGCCCTAGTCTGTTCCTCCATGGCTGCAAGCATGCAGGTGTGGTAGGTCTCGTTCTGGAGGATGAGTGTGCGGAGGTCCCCATGCAACAACTCACGGGATGCCTGGACCTCCGCCCTAGTTGCCTGCATCTCAGCTGAGAGCATACGGGTGAGACGCTCCAGCTGCTGTTCTGTCCTTCGGTTTGTTGAAGCCTCAAGCTCAACACGAGTCGTCCTGAGGTGAAGGAGTTCCAGCCTCAGGGCTTCCCTGTGGCCCTGGGACTCTATGGAGATGGCTTCCTGCAGAGTCGCCAGTGCCGCCCGCCTGTCCCTGTTGGACGCCAACATGTCCTCCCTGTGTGACTGGCAGATGGAGTCGGTTGCCTGCTGTAGTCGCTCCATCAGCCTTTCGGGGGGGACAATGGAAGTGGCCAGCCTATCCATGGCCTGAGCCATCATCTCTGATGATGCTGCCTGTTGGGTTGCCATACCGTAAATGGATTGCTCCCATGCGGTATTGCCAGGTGGCGTATGGCCACCACGTCGGTGGGCACCACACCTGCCTGAGGCTGCAGGACTGCATTTCCCCTCTGATCTGCTGGCCCAGGAACAGGATCAGATGTCGCGGAGTGTGACCCTGCATCCGTAACCACCAAAGGCGTAGCTGCCAACACTGACATCCCCATTGAGGGTTCTGACCCTGGTGCAGGTGGGTCGGACAGAACAGAATCCCTCCCAGGAACACTCACCTGCAACGGCACGTAGGTCTCATCATCCGAATCAACACCTGAGTACAGCTCGGGGGAGGTGCAGCCAGAGACACCCCTTGAGAGCACGACCTGCAGCAGTTGTGGGTTCTCACCCACCACCACACCACGTCCCTCACTGGTGGTCGGTCGGCCCTCAGACCCCTCCTGGGTCTGCACCATCTCCACAACCCCAGCAGTATCAGGTGCGTCTTCCCCTGCAAAGACATAAAAGCAAACAAATGGAAACAGGCATTAGCTCCATGGCACACAATGAGGGCTGAGAAGCAACAGAACCAGTACTTGATTGACACATGTCACACATGACTAAAACCCTCCCATGCATGTACCCTCACTGCGTATGAAGGGTAGGCAAATGGCACACACTGATGACACCAAGATGGAAGATGAACACATTTTCTGCATGCTGCCTAGCAGTGGCATCACACATTGGCCTGTGATTGCCAGGTGAAATACACACGCCATCACACAGATGGCATGTACCATTGCTATTGAGTGAAGATGGAGAGGAGGGCAGCACTTATTCATTTAGTCCAGTTCACTCATGTAATAGCTTTTCTAATTCAAACAGGTCTGATTTTTCACCTGGAGCTGCCAGTCCAAAATGGTCCGATTGCACAGGGACATGTCTAAACAAATGATATCCAGGTAACAAAGTCATTCCACTTTACCATAGCCATGTCAGACATGTGACTAGAGGACTGAGAAATGCCTAGTAAAAGTGTTGGAATGCAAACAATCTGCCTTAATGAACAGAGAATAATAAGCAACAATGTTGTGGCAAGGTGACACTTCAAGGGCAACTGGCGTGCTGTTGGGCTAGATGTCTACTGTTGGCAGAAGGGATACTGCTATGGCCAAATGCTGCTGCGCAGAATGTATTGCATTAAGCACATGGGTGACCCAAACGACTCAGGCGCACACACCCTCACCTGGCACACAAACAGAAGCCCTCACACACACACCATGCACATGGATGACACACACATGCATGTGCACTCACCGGACAATGCCTCATAATCAGGCAGATCTCCCACGCTTTGGATCTGTTCCTCCGTGACGTAGGTCCCAGCGACTGGCTCATGTGGAGTGAGTTCCATGTCTTCTACTGGAGACCCACCTCCAGTCACTAGAGTTGCGGTATGACTTGAGGCCAGTTTATTCTTTGCCCTGCGCTTTAGGTCATTCCAGCGCTTATAGCAATCATTGGCTGTGCGCCTCACGATTCCAAGGGCACTTACGATGTCCGCAACGGTCTGCCAGTGTGCCTGGTGTTGTGCAGGTGTGGTCTTGGATCCTGCAACAATGACCATTTCGTTATCATGTGCGGACACATACTCGACAAGTGCATTCAGTTTGGCATCTGTGAAGCTGGGCTTCCTCGATGGGCCGGACTGTGTAGCCGTGTCTGGGGCATCAGCCTGTGCCGGACGAGCACTCTTCCTCTTCCGCTTGGAAGGTGGTGGTGATCCTGAGTGTCCTACGCCGCTCTGGACACTAGGGGCAGGAGCCCTGGTGGACTCTGTATCAGGAGTGTGGGATTGCACACTAAGCATGGGAGTTGGTGCAGGCATTGGCTCAAGTGTAATGGTGTCAGGGGGAATATCAGCAGGATGGACTAGGACCGACACTGTCCTGGCTGGGTGTGTGAGAGCTTGGGTGGATGGAGCCGCAGCTGCCCCTGCAGCCTCTCCACCCTGCCTACTTGGGGCAGCAGATGACCTTGCTGCCCCTGATCCACATGGCCTGATGACATCAACGTGCACCAGAGCACGTGTCATAGGCCTGCTGACCTGGAAGTCAGCCATGGAGTCAGCCAGGTCTGGTGCCACAATGGGCTGGTCCAACAAGGGCTGAGCATGGATGGTGTCAGCCACATCAGCCTCAACCAGGGGGGCGGGGGGGATTATGGGTGCCCTTGACTGGTCCTCCACACATGGGGGGACAGGGTTACCCTGCAAGTAACTACCAGGTCCCCTACCGGATCCACCACGGCCACCACTTGTGGCTCGTCCACCTTTGCCACCCTTACGGATTCCTCGCCTCCCAACCATGGCACTGATGTTAATGTGCGTATGGGAGTGGCTGTAAACTATTGTCCTGGGCAATTGGGGGTCAAAGGGGTTGGGTACCAGATGGTAATTGTACCCTAGTGCTCTAGCAAGGCTGAATGTGACCCCTGGGGAAAGATGACGGGTCACGCAACGCACAGGAAGCCCAAAAAAGGGAGATGACGTGTACGCAACCCCTCCTAGACCACGTGTGCGGAAAAAAAACCTGCACTACGCTGTGGCACCCAGTAACACAAGAATGAACGTATGCGTGTCACACGTAGCCTAGAATGACCTCTGAAGGGGTAGGCTACACACGGGGCAAGCACAGATGTTAGATACGTGCGTGACTCACCGTCTGCCAGGAAAAAGAGTGTGAAAAAGAAGCGCGTGTGCGCGTTGGCAACACCCCCGCCAAAAGAAGAATTGTACCCTGTCTGAGGAGACAGGACAACAGTAGAAGGGAACGCTGTTTGAGGGGACAGGCCCAGGAAAACCAGAAAAAGAGAAAAAAGAGAAAAAGCTGTCAGAGGTAACAGGGAGTACGAACTTGAAACGCCGTGAAGTAAATCGCGTGTGAAACGACAAGAAGTACAGATTTCACCAACTCGCTCTCCACGAGCACGTACAAGGAAATGGTGTTCTACACGCACCTTTTATGCAGGCCCACACGTCCAGCGTCACTTCCGCGTGTACGCGCTAGGGCCATTTCCACCAACTACACGCTTTGTCAATTCAGCGTGTACGCGCTAGGGCCATTTCCACCAATTACACGCTTTGTCACTTCCGCGTGTACGCGCTAAGGCCATTTCCACCAATTACACGCTTTGACACTCGGACGTGTCTTTCATTTTTTTAACACGCAACATTTCAAACGTGTGCCATATTCAACGTGCATGTGACTTCATAGACGCGCATACGCTGGTGGCCTTTGGGCCAATGAATGTACAGACGTGTGCTGACGCGCTTACGTGCTAAGGGCCTTTCCTCGAATTACACGCAGACGTGCTGGATTTTCACGTGCAAAATCACTCCGTATCAAGCTGGCCACACGTTCACACACGGAAGACCACGCTCCTGCCCAGAAGGCCGAATTACTGCCCCCCAGAGCCCTGAGCACGCTCCCACCTGCCATCTGCTGCTGCCTGACTGCCTGCTGCCCACGTGCCCTGACATTTGCTGCCTGCACATCAGCCAGGGGTGCTGTTGCTGTGACCACCCCTGCTGGAACCGAAGACTGCCGACTGCTTTTCCATCGCCCCACAGCCCAGCCCCAGGACCCAGTTGCCCACCCACTCCTGCCTCTGGGGTTGCCATGTCGGGCACTGCAACATCTGGCACCAGTGGCAACCCCCGGCCAAGGAGGCAGAGGGGCACCAGCTTCACTGCCACCGAAGTTGGTGTCCTGGTGGAGCATGTCCTGGGGCAGTATGATGCCCTCTTCGGAAGGTTGCGCACCGACAAGGAAGGACGGACTCGGATCTGGATGGACATCGTGACTGCCATCAACGCGGAGGAGGTGGCAGTCCGCGACTACGAACGTGTCAGGAAGCGCTGGGAGGACTTCAGGTCCAGGACCCTCAACAAGGCCCGGCGCCTCCTGAAGGCAGCGGATGCTAAGGGGCACCGGGGCCACTTGTCAGAAGATCAGATGAGTGTCCTGGAACGCATATCCCCAGCGCTCCACGTCCAGGTCCTTGAGAGGCAGACCCGTCTGGAGTCGAGCGGTAAGTGTACATGCATACTGATTGTAAGCTGTGCGTGTGGTGTGCCAGGAGTGTGCAGGTTAAACATGTATTTTTATGTGGGCAAGTAGGGGGGGTGTACAGGGCCGTGAGGGTGACACATGCGAGGGGTCTCATGTGTGACACATGGATGGTGCTTGTGTGTGTGGGCTTGCATGGCACAGGATGTGGAGGAATGATTGTCAGGTGTGACATGGATGTCGATCGGAACACTGCGACAGTTGGCGGAGGTGTACACATGCATGCAAGTTTGGTGGTGTGTGTGCATGTGTAGTGTACTCCCTATGTTGCATGTGATGTGTGGATGACCTTTGGCTGCTCATGCTGTTGTATGTGAATGGATGGTGCTGGCTGTTGCAATATGGCTGTGGTATGGCTCATGTGTGCAAGTTGAAATTACATGTGTGTTGGGGATTGTGATGCCATGTCTGAGGTTTACCAATGCCACTCATGTATGACTGTCATGTGTGTATGAGTCCATTGTACAGTGCCCTGATGCCTGTGTTTTCTCTCTCCCTGTCTGCAGCGTCAACTGATGAAGAGGGCGGAGAAGGTGCTGTGGAGCACAGCGGCAGGGGTCGCACCACCAGCCGGAGACGCAAGGCCCGGATCCCCTCCCAGGTTCTGATCTCGTCGGGGAGTGAGGAGTCCGGTGCCGTGTCCCAGGCCGCAGCTGCCGAGGGGAGGTCCAAGAGGCGGAGGTTGGAGTTGGACTCCTCAGCAGCAAAAGGGGCAGCTGGGACCCCACAGGGCCAAACGGAGGAAGATGGCACGGAGTCATCCAGGTTGGTGGGGGGTTTGGAGGAGGAGGAGGCCGTGCAAGCGACAGAGGCGGGGTCTGGAGGTGGGGATTCCACTGGTGCTAGTGGTGCAGTGCAGGATCAGGGACAGGAGGCAGCACAGGCCGCCGCAGAGGTGCCTGTGTGCAATCCTGTCCCTGCTCCTGTCACTGCATCATCTTGCACCAGCGGGGATGCCTACCTCCAGACCCGTTCTCAGGGAGGGGATTGGCTTACAACACCTGGCCTTCCTCTCCCTGCGGATGTGGCTATCCTGCACCAGGTTGAGCCTGTCCAGGGTGGGGTGGCATTGCGTCAACGGGCCATGCAAGCTGACCTGCAGTCTTTTCATGATGAGTCTGCACGTCTTCTTGCATGGCTCGTTGACCGCGTTGACCCACTGGGACAGCTCACCAGGGCTGGATTCCTCCGTTTCCTGGACCTTGTTCCGACCCCCTCTTCCACGGAACCCCCTATGCCCCAGTCGTCCTCCATGCCATCTTCCCACCCATGTGTCACCTGGGTGCCCTGTGGAGCTGCCTTCGACCGTGCGGCCAGGCTGTTGGACAACAGATCCCTGCCACAGTCAGAAGTCGGACGTCCAGCAGGGGTGGCCACATCAACGACTGCACCCCATCTGGAGGAGAATGTGCAGGCACCATCGGACAGGGCACATGGACAGCAGCAGCTGCAGCAGCAGGAGGCTGTAGGTGGGAGCCACGATAGCTCGGGGCCTTCAACATCGGAGGGGCAGGCATCGGCCGGAGGACAGGAGGACCCTGGACGGGAAGTGTCTTCCGTGTGGCAGTGGTTGGGCCACGCCATAGATGCGGAGCGGCGGCAGGCGGAAGAGGCGCGGCTCACGATGGTCAGGGCAGAGAACTCCATGCGGAGGGCCCTGAGGCGGGCCGAGTGCCTCGAGGCAATCCGCAGGGAGTTGGAGGTGAACATGTCGGCGTCCCTGCGGACCCTCGGGGCCATGGAACAGGACCGCCTCCGGGACATAGACGAGGAGTTCGATGATGCCCTGGCCCGGAACACCACTAAGTGAGCCGCTGGACTGGCCCGCCGCCATTGTATATAGTTATTTAGTGATAGGTTTCCTTTATAGTTTATTTTTATTTGGAGTCGACGGACACTGCTCCACCTTTTGTATATAGTTCCATTTTAAATAGGTTTTTTGGTAGGTTTCATTTCTTCTGTTGGGATGATGGACCCTGAATACTTTGTACATAGTTGGACTTTGGATTTGGATATTTTTTTTACTATGAATATTTTTTCCCATGGAGCAATGGTTTTCTATTTCTTTTTTCCCTTCATATCCTTTTTATGGACTTGAACTTTGGAAGATATTTTTTTGGATTATCATTTATTGATTTTAATTTGAAAAGGGACAGCCAGCTTAATTTTGTTATTTTTTTACTTGTGTATTTTGTTTAATTTTGATTGCCATTACTGTTGTTTTTAATACATTATTTGGATTTTTCATTCTTCAATGTATGGTTTCATCTCTTTGTTTTCATGCATGTCATGATATGGGTTTTCAGGTTCACTTGCAACCATTGTGTGTGTGTGAGATACATGTGTTGATTTACATTGTTTCCATTGGAGTAGTATCATGGGCGCATGTAATACTTGGTTGTGTCTTTGGGCTGTGGTGGCTGGCCATGAGGCACATGCTTGAGGATTGTAAGGGCCTGTGGGCAGGGGGACATGAGTGGGGGCCTGGTGGAGGGTGCCCCTGGATGCTGGGGGGTGGGGGTGCAGGGGGACATGAGTGGGGGCCTGGTGGACGCTGTCCATGGTGGCTGGGGGGTGGGGGTGGTGGGAGACATGGGTGGGGGCCTGGTGGAGGGTGCCCCACACTGCTGGGGGGGGTGGGGGTGGTGGGAGACATGGGTGGGGGCCTGGTGGAGGGTGCCCCACACTGCTGGGGGGGTGGGGGTGGTGGGAGACATGAGTGGAGGCCTGGTGGGGGCTGCCCATGGTGGCTGGGGGGTGGGGGGGTGGTAGACATGGGTGGGAGCCTGGTGGGGGCTGCCCATGGTGGCTGGGGGTGGGGGTGGTGGGAGACATGGGTGGGGGCCTGGTGGAGGGTGCCCCTGCACTGCTGGGGGGTGGGGGTGGTGGTAGACATGGGTGGGAGCCTGGTGGGGGCTGCCCATGGTGGCTGGGTGGTGGGGGTGGGTGGGAGACATGAGTGGGGGCCTGGTGGGGGCTGCCCATGGTGGCTGGGGGTGGGGGTGGTGGTAGACATGGGTGGGAGCCTGGTGGAGGGTGCCCCTGGATGCTGGGGGGTGGGGGTGCAGGGGGACATGAGTGGGGGCCTGGTGGAGGCTGCCCCTGCACTGCTGGGGGGTGGGGGTGGGTGGGAGACATGAGTGGGGGCCTGGTGGAGGCTGCCCATGGTGGCTGGGGGGTGGGGGTGGTGGGAGACATGGGTGGGAGCCTGGTGGAGGCTGCCCCTGCACTGCTGGGGGGGTGGGGTGGTGGTAGACATGGGTGGGAGCCTGGTGGGGGCTGCCCATGGTGGCTGGGGGTGGGTGGGAGACATGAGTGGGGGCCTGGTGGGGGCTGCCCATGGTGATTGGGGGATGGGGTGGTGGTAGACATGGGTGGGAGCCTGATGGGGGCTGCCCATGGTGGCTGGGGGTGGGGGTGGGTGGGAGACATGAGTGGGGGCCTGGTGGGGGCTGCCCGTGGTGGCTGGGGGGTGGGGATGGTGGTAGACATGGGTGGGAGCCTGGTGGAGGGTGCCCCTGGATGCTGGGGGGTGGGGGTGCAGGGGGACATGAGTGGGGGCCTGGTGGAGGCTGCCCCTGCACTGCTGGGGGGTGGGGGTGGGTGGAAGACATGAGTAGGGGCCTGGTGGAGGCTGCCCATGGTGGCTGGGGGGTGGGGGTGATGGGAGACATGGGTGGGGGCCTGGTGGAGGGTGCCCCACACTGCTGGGGGGGTGGGGGTGGTGGGAGACATGGGTGGGGGCCTGGTGGAGGCTGCCCCTGCACTGCTGGGGGCGCGGGGGTGGTGGGAGACATGGGTGGGAGCCTGGTGGGGGCTGCCCATGGTGGCTGGGGGATGGGGGTGGTGGTAGACATGGGTGGGAGCCTGGTGGAGGGTGCCCCTGGATGCTGGGGGGTGGGGGTGCAGGGGGACATGAGTGGGGGCCTGGTGGAGGCTGCCCCTGCACTGCTGGGGGGTGGGGGTGGGTGGGAGACATGAGTGGGGGCCTGGTGGAGGGTGCCCCACACTGCTGGAGGGGTGGGGGTGGTGGGAGACATGGGTGGGGGCCTGGTGGAGGGTGCCCCACACTGCTGGGGGGGTGGGGGTGGTGGGAGACATGAGTGGGGGCCTGGTGGGGGCTGCTCATGGTGGCTGGGGGGTGGGGGGTGGTAGACATGGGTGGGAGCCTGGTGGGGGCTGCCCCTGCTCTGCTGGGGGGTGGGGGTGGGTGGGAGACATAAGTGGGGGCCTGGTGGGGCTGCCCATGGTGGCTGGGGGGTGGGGGTGGTGGGAGACATGAGTGGGAGCCTGGTGGGGGCTGCCCATGGTGGCTGGGGGGTGGTGGTGATAGGGGACATGAGTGGGGGCCTGGTGGAGGGTGCCCCACACTGCTGGCGGGGGGGTGGGGGGTGGGAGACATGAGCAGGTGTGCAGGGTAGTCCCCTGTTTTGTGGGCTGCCTGCAGGGGCCATGGAGGGTGTACAGGGAACACCTGTGAGGACCCACCCAGCCTAATCGCGTGTGTAACTTCCCGCGCACCCCTGTAATACACGTACCCAGGCAAATCGCGTGTGTTAATTCCCGTGCACCCCTGTAATACACGTACCCAGCCAAATCGTGTGTGATTATTCCCGCGCACCCCTGTAATACACGTACCCAGCCAAATCGCGTGTGACAATTCCCGCGTCCCCGTGTAATACAGGTACCCTGGCTAATCGCGTGTAAAACTTCAGGCGTACCCCTGTCATACACGTATCCAGCCAAATCGCGTGTGATAATTCCCGCGTACCCCTGTAATACACGTACCCTGGCTAATCGCGTGTGAAACTTCACGCGTACCCCTGTCATACACATACCCTGGCTAATCGCATGTAAAACTTCCCGCGTACCCCTGATATGAACGTTACCCGCTTTGCGTTCCTTGTTTGGCAGCCCTGTAAACTGGTCCAGGGTTAGCGCAGCCCTTTGCAATGATTTAGCGATTTTGATGGCTTTTCCTTGCGCGAGGGCGTTCTTGGGGGCGTTACTGGCACTGCTGCAGGGTCGCTGCGATACTCTGCGCCACGGCTGGTTTGGGAGCCTGAAATCCATGAATACGCTGTGCGCGGAAATCGGTTTGGCGCACGCGCCTGGCGCAGACAATCACACGCGGACACTCTGCGCCAGCCGCTTGCGACACTTTTCTGCGAAATTCTATGAATTACCCTGAATGTGTCTCCGAATCCAGTGGACTGGGTTTGCTTGTCAGATAGATCTCAAGTACCGTTACGGAGCCCCGGGTTCTCCTGTGGTCCCCTTTGGGAAGAGCCACCCGACAACAGTATCCCAAGGGTCTTGGTTCACCACAACCAAAAATAGGAAGAGCTGCACTGCCAGGGGTCCCAACTGGACTCCTGTGCAGAAAATAACACAGAGCACACATGATAAGGGAGTACAGGACAAGGACAGGGAGGGCCTGTTCCTCCAGTACATTTCCAGCATCCCACCAGACACATTCCCAAACACATGACAGTCCACCTCTGTGACACACCCTGAAGGCACACTCACACACCAGGATAAACACCCATGACACTGTTGTGGGCATACACCCAGGCCCCCTTACAATGATCAGTGCGTGAAATCCATGAAAAATACTCCACAGGCACCCTGTACAGCCAAGTCAACCTGCATGCCCCCCATACACAGACGCAAGGCACCCTGTCATCACGTACTGCATGTGTGCCTGCCATGCCACAACTGCCACCACAACCATGCCATCCCTCACCTGCACCCACACATGGCCACCCTCCCATTGAATGGCGAGGGCATGGACGTTCCATGTCCCTGCCAGACCTACCCCAAGCCCCCATTCAAATGTTGGACCTGCATCTGAGTCACCCGTCAACTTGTGCCTTGCACTTTCTGAACTCCCCCGTCAAAACTCTACACTTTACATCCCAACTCCCCACTTCTGGACAGAGTTGCATGCCACCATCCCCAGCAGATGCACAGTCACCACTCCAGTAGTCCCAGTAGATCTGTATTGCATGCGCCAATATCTCAGACCTTGCAGCTGAGGCCACACAACACATGCATGAGTGCACCATGCCATGTACCATGGCATGTACCCTCAATAGCATCCGACACAATTAACAAATTGCGTGTCTCAGGGCAATTAGTGGCTACACACGTCCCTAACATCATGCCTTTCTTATACCCTCAGGCACATCAAGGGGTACCAGATGTGGAAGGCAGGCAACTCCATGCACAACCACCACTACCCAGGACATGACAGCAGCCACTGTGACTTTCACTTCTGTCCCCACCATCCCGGCAGCACCTGCAGTGGTCACAACTGCTGCCCCCACCAGCCCAGCAGCACCTGCAATGTTCACAGCTGCTGCCCCCACCATCCCTGCAGCACCTGCAGTGGTCACAGCTGCTGCCCCCACCATCCCCTCAGCACCTGCAGTGATCACAATGGCTGCCCCCACCACCCCGGCAGCTCCTGTAGTGATCACAATGGCCCCCAATCACCCCGGCAGCTCCTGCAGCCCCTGCCATGGCGCAATTTCCTACAAGGGCAACTGCAGGAAGACAGCGATTTCACCAACCCCAAAAACCACCGCCATATGGCTCTAACACCAGCGACGAAGAAGCGGCTGATGATGCTGGTGAAAACACAGGGGACACCTCGGATCATACTGGAGATGAGCAGCCAGAATTCAGCCCAATCAATCTGCAGAGCCCCCCACGCCTGCCCTTCCACAGTTTCAGGGACATAGACAGCTGTCTGCGCTGCATTGAGGAAAGGCAGGAAGGTTTGTCGTCCCTGGTGCAGCAGCACCTGCAGCAGTCCTGTCTGATGCGGGGGGAGGCGGCCCTGCTCCGTGCTGAGGCCCAGCCCATGCGGGAAAGTGTGCAGGGCACTGGGCGTCGCAGTGCATGTGCCCTCGGACGTGCAACATCAGCCATTGTACACCTCGCCAGGAGGGTCAGCGAGGAAAACAGCATTATGTCTGCCATGGCCGAGTCTCTTGCAATGGCTCTGCAGGCGGCCCTGGATTGACGGCCCAGTGACTCATCACACATGCCGTCCACCAGCTCAACACCCGCTAGTTTTCTACAGAGCAGCCCGAAGCGCAGGTCAATGCGCCTGTCTACTACACGGCCAAAGGGCGGCACAGGTGGCAAATGGCCACGTGCATGGGCCATGGACATACATGTGGCATGGGTGTGTCTTAGACTGACTCATTGACATTGTGTCGCAAGTTGGGGAGGCGGTATGATGAGGGATAATTAGGGAGGGGATGTGGCGAGGGATAGTTGGGGAGGGGGTGTGGGAGGGATAGTTGGGCAGGGCGTTTGGGGAGGGATAGTTGGGGAGGGGTTGTCGGTCCACAAGTTCCTTTCTTCTCATTCCTTTACAATAAACAGGGTGTTGGATTTCAAATCATGACTGGCTTTTGTATCTTGTACATCGGTCATCTCTCCCATTTTCTACTCTATGAGTAGGTACTTACACTCACCTAACTGCCAGGTCTGCTCTCCACTGTATTGTGCCATGTACCCTGGGAGCGTGGAGTTACGCAGCACCATGGAGTTGTAGGTGGCTCCAAGGAAACATGCACTGCAGTGGGTTATCAGGAGGTCTGGATCACACACAACCTGGATGTTCAATTAGTGGTACATTTTCCTGTTGCAGTAGTCTTCCTCATTGGCAAGTTTTTTTTTAAAATGTGTTTATTTATAACACAGCACAGACGAAACAAGACATTAACAGTAATTGAGTTTCACAGGTAAGCCAAGCAAAATAGACTCAAGTCCCCCCCCACCAAGTTCACGTGTCAGCGGCAGGGGATGTCTCATTCGGCCTGAGCAGGCTGTGAGCCCCCCCTCCAACGGGGAGAGGGCCCGGGCGATCAAGTGTGGTTTGAAAGTCAGGGTTGGGTAATTCCAGTCGTAGTCCAAAACTGGGGCCCAAGTGTCAGTGAATCGGTGGAGCAGTCCCGCTTTGGCTGCCGTGACTTTTTCGGCTATATGAATATCCCATAATTTAAGCCACCAGAGGGTTATCAGGGGGCCCTCCGTGGACTTCCAGGTGCGAGTCACTGTGATTTTGGCAGCCAGTAAGAGTTGGGAGATCAGCGCCGCTCTTCTCCCTGTTCTTGGATAGGAGTCCGGAAGTGGGATCCCCAAGAGAATCTGCTAAGGCGCTAGGGGGATTTCAACTTGGGTGATCTCTCGAATGATGGCCAGGCATTGGGTCCAGAATTCCTTCATTCTGGGGCAAGTCCACCACATGTGGAAGTAGGAACCTGGAGAGCCACATTGGCGCCAGCAGTGGGGGTCCAGGGCCCGCTGGAAATGATGGAGGCGTAGGGGAGGGTAGTACCAACGCAACAAGAGCTTATGGGCGCATTCCCGATTGGTAATGCACCGAGACGCCGTATGCGTTCTCATCCAAACGTCTATCCACGTGTGGTCTTCGATCACTCGACCCAGGTCCGATTCCCATTGGGTCATATAGGAGGGCCTGAAGAGGAGGGGATCATCCTGCAAAAGTTTGTATAGGGCCGAGATCTTACCCCGGGCCGGCAGGTCCTTAATCATGAGCTCTAGGGGGGCCAGGGGTCTCGTTGCGGTAGCTCGAGTTTGGGGGTGAGTGCACCAGTGCCTCAGTTGGGCATAGGAGAATCTATCTGTCTCTATAAGCTGGAAAGTCATTTTGCATCGTTCGAAAGTGAGAGGGGCTTCCTTCTCAAAGAGCTGTCCCAAAGTTTCGAGGCCTCCTGCCACCCAGTTTCTGAAGTTTTGCGGGCGGGCTCCCGGGGTGAAAGCGGGGTTAAGAAAAATTGGGGAGGCTGCGCTAAGGGTTCCAGGGATGCCTCCACGTCTGCGGGCCCACTGCCATGCTTTCAACATCTGCCTGGTGGCAGTCAGTACCCCTGGCCAGTTGCGTCGAAGTGTGGTGGGAATGAACAGGAGGAAGCGGAGGAGGAGAGGAAGGCGAGATTGTTCGATTTCCACTCATTTCGGGCGATTGGAGACAAGATCCCAAGCTTGAAATTGGGCCAACTGTGCTGCAATATGGTATTTCTGGAGGTCTGGTACTCCCAACCCTCCCAGTTTTGTACTGGACATCATTGTTCTCCGAGGGATCCGGGCTTTCTTGCATTTCCAAATAAAGCCAACGATTTTCCTCTGGAGCTGTTGCAGAGGGGGAAGGGGGATTGTGGTTGGGAGGGCAGCGCATAAGTAGAGGGAGCGGGGGAGGAGGTTCATTTTGCTTGCCATAATGCGCCCCAGGAGCGAGATTTCCTGTGTCTGCCAACGGGCCAAGTCCTTTTCCAGTTCCGCAAAGAGTGGGGAGAAGTTGGCCTGGTAGATCTTTGCAGGGTCAGCGGGGATCTGTACTCCCAGATATGGGATCGTCTGGGTGTTCCATTGGAGTGGGCTAAGGTTCTGGAGGGCTTCTCTTTCACCTGGGGACAGGCCCACGCCGAGGGCAACTGACTTGTGAAAGTTGATAGCGAAACCCGAGACCCTCCCAAAAGTCTGGATCTCCGACAGGGCCGCCTTCATAGAGTCTTTGATATTCGCGACGGTCAGCAGCAGATCGTCCGCGTAGAGGGCAATCTTGTGTTGGGTGGCGCTGATCTTCGGGCCAGAGATGAGGGGGTTCTGACGAACTCGCTGGGCCAACGGTTCCATGGCTAGCACAAAGAGCAAGGGGGATAGCGGACATCCCTGTCGCGTGCTGCATGTGAGAGGGATCGGATCCGATAGGCGGCCGTTGACTCTCAGCCGGGTCCTCGGGGCCTGGTAATTTGGCAGGGTCATCCGTATTAACGTTGGTCCGAAGCCAAAGGCCGTTAAGGCGAGAGAGAGATATGGCCAGTCTATTTTATCGAAGGCTTTAGTTGCGTCTAGGGCGATCAGGGCTAATTGCTGGGAGCTCTAAGCAGTGACCTCCATTAGGTCTAGAGCCCTGTGGATGTTGTCCTTCGTTGATCTGTGGAGGATGAACCCCATCTAGTCCGGATCTATAATACTTGGAAGGACTGGGGCAAGGCGGTTGGCCAGGACTTTGGAGTAGATGTTGGCGTCCAAGTTCAACAAGGAGATCGGTCTATATGAGCTATTTTCCAGGGGGTCTTTTCCAGGCTTGAGAATTAAAACAGTGATGATTCCTGCATTGATGGGGTGACGGTACCAGAGGTCGCAAACGAGTTGAAGAGGCGGGTCATGGGGGCTACCAGTTGAGGGCGGAAGAGTTTATAGAAGCGTGTGGAGAACCCGTCAGGGCCAGGAGCCCTCGGCTTCAGGCTTTTGATGGCTTCCTCCGCTTCCTCGGTAGTAATCGAAACTCCAGTCCCTCTCTCGCCTGCGGTTTGAGAGGCGGAAGCGAGGCCCCCTGAATGTAGGCGTGCTGTTCATCTCGGTCCCGCGGGATTGCAGTCATTATCTCCAACTGGTGGGCAGTCGTCAACCGTAATTTCTCATCTTCCGAGTGATAGGTCCTCCCTTGTGCGTCACGCAGGCCCTGGATGAAATTCCTGCTCTTCTCCTTAGGCAGTTTACTGACAAGTAATTGGTTAGCTTTGTTGTTGTGTACGTAGTACCATTGCTTGGTTCTGGTCAACAGATTCGCTGTAGCGTCAGCGTAGTGCGCCTCAAGCTTCTTTCGTGCCACTTGTAGGACCCTGTAGGATTTCGGGGACCAGCCTTTGCGTTTATGAGTGGCCTCTGCCTTGCGAACCTCAGTTTCCAGGATAGCTCATGCCGCCTTCTTTTGTTTGGGGTACGCGGCGCCTTGGGCAATCAACTCCCCTCTAAGTACTGCCTTCATGGCATCCCAGGTATTGGCCGGGGAGGTGTCCTCGTTGGGGTTTTCAGCAAAAAAGTTTTTCATCGTTTTAGCAATTGTGTCCCTTATAGCCATATCTCCCAAGATGGGGTCGTACAGGCTCCACTGGCGGCGGGGAGGGGGATCTGGATCGTGAGCCCGCAAGGCGACTGAGACCGGGGCATGGTCTGAGAGGATCCGGGAGCCAATCGTAACATTGTTTGTGAAGGACAGAATCTGGGGGGAAACCAGCAGCAAATCGATTATGGAGAAGGTACAGTGAACATTTGAATAGAAGGTAAAGTCTTTCTCTTCTGGAGATAGCACTCTCCAGGAGTCAACAACGTTCAGCGCACGGAATAAGTGAAGCAGAGCTGTGGCCAACTTCAGGTCTCTAGCTGGTGAGGGGTGAGACCTATCCCTGAGGGGGTCCGGGACCCCACTGAAGTCGCCTCCAATGACTACCTGCCCTTCAATGAATGGAAGGAGGGAATCCTCTAGGTCCTGGTAGAACCCCTCTTGGTGCTCATTCGGGGCGTAAGCTGAGACGAGGGTGTAAAGTTGACCAAGGACAGTGCATTTGACCGCCACAAAACGGCCCTCAGGGCAACTCAGCGAGTCCAGGATCTGGGGTTTCAGGGTCTTAGCAAATAAGATCGCAGTGCCTCCTTTCTTGGTTCCTCCGGAGGCCAGAAATTGTAGGGGGTAGTGTCTGCTTCGTAAGCGAGAAAAGTCAGTTGGGAGTAGGAGCGTTTCTTGCAGGAATGCGATAGAGGTTCCCTCATTATGCAATCTGTGTAGGATGGATTTCCTCTTCGGGGGGGGGGAGTTCAAGCCTCTGACGTTTAGGGTGGTAAGCTTCATGGTTAAGTGCGGGGGCTGGAGCCCCGAGTCCATTTGTCGCAGGGGGGATGTGGTGCGAGTCGAGTCAGCCATAGCCGTGAGGGATATGCAGCATTAAGGTTTCCTGTGGCTGAAAGTTTTTAAAGAAAGTCTCCAACGGGAGACATAAACTACCAACAGTGGCCTCCAACGGGAGGACCAGGCTGCAACCGGGGGGATCGATTTGTAGTGTCGGCGGCATCCCCCGGCCACACAGGTTGTCAAAGTTGAAATATTCTCCAGGGGTAACATGATGGCATCCACCCTGGGGTAGGGTATGGACCACAGGGGGTCCGCAGCGGGCTTGAGAATATGTCTGTGGTTCCAAGATCTACGTGCACCTCAAACATATCGGCTCCTGTTATCTGGGTCTGCGCCTTCTCCGCACCCTAGACCATGGGGCCCGCTTTGGCCGGGAGAGGCGACATCCCGCATCAGGTTCGTCTGGGCAGGAGAGTGCGGTTCTGTGTCTCCGGGGGAGTCCGAATGGAGAATCGATGCAGCATCCTCGAGGTGGCTGATGGTGCGCAGGGAGCCCTTTTACGAGAATTGTAGCACCGTGGGGAAGAGCCAGCGGTAGCAGATCTGTTGGTCTCGCAGGAAAAGCGAAAGTGGGCGTAGCGCCCTGCGTTTCGGGAGGGTAAGAGGGGAGAGGTCCTGGAAGATCTGTAGGGGGGAGCCCTGAAAAGAGAGTTCATCTTTGGAGCGGCCTATTGCCGCGATGGCTTCCTTGGTGGTATAGAAGTGAACTCTCGTGATCACGTCTGGCGGGGGGTCAGTATCGGATCCCCGGCGAGGGCGCAACCGATGAGTACGGTCAAGCAGGAGTTGCGGCTCTTCTAGATCTGGTAGCAAGGATCGGAAAAAGAGGCTTATGTATTCAGGGAGCTCCTTATCGGAGATTGCGGAGGGCACCCCACGGATCCGGAGGTTGTTGCGCCGGGAGCGGTTTTCTAAATCCTCCTGTTTGTATTCGAGGATCTCGGTTCTGCCCATTAGTGCCTGAATGGAGCGTTGGACCTCCGTTAGGGAGTTAGAGTGGTGCGTAGTTAGTTCTTCGGTCTCCCCCAACCTGCGTTCAACATCATTGACCCGCTGTTCCGTTTGCTCCAATTTGGACGCGAGTTCCGTCATACAGGACCTGAATTCTGCTTTAATATCAGTCTTGAAGACCTGGAGGTCCTCTTTAGTTGCAAGAGATTCCCTATCTTCGGTGGGATTCTGGGGAGTGAGTTTGGGGGGGTCCGCTTTCTTCCCCCTCTCCAGAGCCAGCAACATGCTAGAAATATCACCCGATTTGACGGATTTTGAAACTTTCGACATGACTTCCAGGTGAAGGGCTGCTTCGGGGGATCCGGATTGGCGACTGCGCATGAAGATTGTGGGCCCACAACCACCGGTACCAGGGGTGAAGGGGGTCAGGTAAGCAGTGTGTATACTCCCCTCAATGGCAAAAGGTACCTCTGTGGCGCAGGACTGCTCAACGGAGTAGGTTGCAGGTCCACAGGACGCCTTCCAAGTTCAAAGCAGGGTGCAGGAACCGCGGGCAGGCACCCTCTGAGTAAAGAGGAGGGGGGAAAGAGCAGGGACCCCCCAGGAAGTCCTCGGCATGGGTCCGCCGGTGGGGATGCTTGTAGATGGGCAATCCGGGAAGTTGCCAGGGACCAGAGTTGAGGCCCCCCTGCATACGGGTGGTTAGTGCAGGGGGATTGCCCAGCAGGAGCCCAGCAGTGCTTCGGTCCCATGTGGAGGCCATTACAGGAGCTGCCACATCGCAGGCACTCCAAGCCACGCCCCCCATTGGCAAGTTTGACCACCAGCTCAACCTGCATGCAGTCCATCACATCTATCACATTCCACAGTGTCAGGGACATAGACAGCTGTCTGCGCTGCATTGAGGAAAGGCAGGAAGGTTTGTCGTCCCTGGTGCAGAAGCACCTGCAGCAGTCCTGCCTGATGCGGGGGGAGGCGGCCCTGCTCCGTGCTGAGGCCCAGCCCATGCCGGAAAATGTGCAGGGCACTGGACGTCGCAGTGCATGTGCCCTTGGACGTGCAACATCAGCCATTGTACACCTGGCCAGGAGGGTCAGCGAAGAAAACAGCATTATGTCTGCAATGGCTGAGTCTCTTGCAATGGCTCTGCAGGCAGCCTTGGATTGACGGCCCAGTGACTCACCGCACATGCCGTCCACCAGCTCAACACCCGCTAGTTTTCTACAGAGCAGCCCGAAGTGCAGGTCGATGAGCCTGTCTGCTACACGGCCAAAGGGCGGCACAGATGGCAAACGGCCACGTGCATGGGCCAAGGACATACATGTGGCATCGGTATGTCTTAGACTGACTCATTGACATTATGTCGCAATTTGGGGAGGCGGTAAAAGGAGGGATAGTTAGGGAGGGGATGGGGCGAGGGATAGTTGGGGAGGGGTTGTGGGAGGGATAGTTGGGGAGGGGGTTTGGGGAGGGATAGTTGGGGAGGGGGTGTCGGTCCACAGGTTCCTTTCTTCACATTCCTTTACAATACACAGGGTGTTGGATTTCAAATCATGACTGGCTTTTGTATCTTGTACATCGGTCATCTCTCCCATTCACTATTCTGTGTTACTTCATCGTTCAGATTCATGTTACATGCATATGGGTATGTGCGCTTGTGACAGGCTGTGGAATGCACTGCTGGTGGGGAGGTGGTCAAATGTGGCTGACATGGCTGTGACACAGGCTTTGGGGGAGGTGCACAATGTGCACATGCTGGGGTAGGTGGCATGAGGGCAATGCATTCTGGTATCTGTAGTGCATGCATGTGATGTGTCTGTCCATCTGTGCACAAATTGTGATGGTGCCATTCCATTTTCCCATGCCCTGCACGCCAAACATGCCCTCCGGCCCAATGCATGCAATCTGTCCCTCCTTTACAGTGCACATGCTATGAGCAGGTACTTACACTCTCCTAACGACCAGGTCTGCTCTCCACTGTATTGTGCCATGTACCGTGGGAGCGTGGAGTTACGCAGCACCATGGAGTTGTGCGTGGCTCCAAGGAAACATGCACTGCAGTGGGTTATCAGGAGGTCTGGATCACACACAACCTGGATGTTCAATGAGTGGTACATTTTCCTGTTGCAGTAGTCTTCTTCATTGGCAAGTTTGACCACCAGCTCAACCTGCATGCAGTCCAGCACATCTATCACATTCGGCATGCCTGCCAGGGCATGGAAGCTGACTTTTGTGGCATTGACCTGGGCCGGTGTTCTGGGGAGGGCAATGTGGTGAGACGTGATGCAGGAGGGTATCCAGGACCTAGACTAGCACCTTTGAGAAACAGGGCTGGGATATCCCGTGCAGTTCTGGCACAGTGTGTTGAAAGGTGCCGTGGCCAGGAAATGCAGCACTGATACTACCTTGAGCAAGGGGGAGGTGGCGGTCTGGGTGCCAATTAGGCTCTGGATGTCGTCCTGATTAGTTTGACTATGGTGGTTATGGTTGCCCTGTCCAGCGGATACGGGTTGTGGATCTGTGTGCCTGTAAGGTTCCAGGGTGTGGCCCTTATGCAGGGTATGGGTGGCTGCTGGCGGGGTGCTACCTGCTGCCCATTGTTGACCTGCATGGCATCTTCCTACTCCCGCGCCTCTCCTACCTCCACTGCCTGTCTGCCCCTTCCAATTCCAGCTCTAATTGGATCCCTACATGCAGGGCCCCCAGCTCCATGACTGCTACTGCAGCTGCCAGCATGGTTGTGTTGGAAGGTGTCTGGGTGTGGTCCTTTTGTGACCTGTTGCACACCTGAGACTGCTTAACGCCTGCTCTGCGATGCCGGTTTTATGGTGGCACCAGCATTTTTATGCCAGTGTTTCGGTGTTGACGGAAGTCGTTATGATGCCTTCATGCTGGTCTTTCCACCAGTGCCCTCGGGGACTGCCGCTGTTGGCGTTTACGGTGCTGCCGGCAACGGTAGCACCGTGGGTCATGTTTTCAGGAAAGTAGTTTCCGGCATCGCGGATCGTAGTGTGACAGTCCAGAAAAGGGTGCCCGTATGGTGCTACCGGCACCGTTATTTCCAGACCGCCACACTCGTAATGAGGCCCATTATCTGGGTTTGTGTTGACAATTCCAGTTTCTTTAAGCAGGTGCAGTTCTTAATAGCAATATCTTGAGCTGGCCACATATGACCGACCCATGCCCTATGATTGGGATAAGTGGATGTGACCAGGAGATTCTCCCCAGACCAACCCCCAGACGCATCATCCAACTGGATGTCCCCAGAACCGAGCAGGGGAGGTCATCAAAATACATATAGTACAGGTATATTGATGATGGCATTACCTTATGCAGGTAGTACCGGTAAATTATGGATCATAAACAAACAAGCAAAAACAAAAATTCCTTCAGTACATTGGATAGTTTCTCTTCACTCTAGAATCCCCCTCTGCCGGGCTCTGATCCTTCTCTCTGTACCATAAACAACAAACCAAAGTTCCTTTCAATGAATCTTCATGTTGGGCGATTAATCTTCGCCTTTAGATCTCCCTCATCCGGGTTTCGATCCTTCTCTCAGTGTTAGCCTCCCTCAGTCGGGTTCACTACTGCCTTTTATTCACCATATCACCATCTGGTAACATTCAAGAGTCTCAATGTCTTTTTAAACAACCATTCACTGTGGACATCCCTCAGCCGGAATCATGCTTGTTGACACAATGTTCATGGGTGTATTCCTATTCACATTGATTCGCAGGCATCCCTCACCCGGGTTCACGTTTGACAAATATATCACAGTTCACTTTGCTTCATCACAATGTGGGATTTACTTCTCTTAGCTCTTCCCTTGGAATCGCTCTATCGGGTTCACATAGCTATTGTCTGACTCTTGTGTTGGGACCTGTCAGGTAAACAGCTCTGGTGTTAGTTCGTTGTTGGTCACGGTGTAAGAAAGTGTTTGTGTTGGTGTTATACAGAATTATAGCCCTCATACTGGGGGGGTTGTTGAACTCAGAGGGGTGAGGTTTGTAGGGTTTGTAAAATGAACAGGAATGACTGGGATTATTGTCGTGAAATGAACAGGGGGGATTGTGGGAATAGTGGCATTTTTCAAAGCAGATTGGGGTTTTTCTGGGACAAAATTCATAACACTCCTCTAATTATGGTCAGGGTGGCCAAGCATCATCTTGGGGTTCCTCGCAAGGACAGTCCTCCCCTCAAAACTTTCAAACAGGGCTACAAAAGTTCTAGAGGCAGGGCCTACTCAGCCAGAGGCTCCACCCCCCCAAAACAATGATGTCCCGCTCCAGGTCCCCTCCCATGCCTCTCCAGTAGGAGATCGCATTTCACAATTTACCCACGCATGGGAGGGGATCACATCAGACAAGTGGGTATTATCCACGGTGGAGGGCGGTTACTGAAGAGATCATACAAAGACCAACCAAACACCTGCCAAGACAAAGGAAAACGATGCAGGAAGAACAATGTATACTGCTAGAAGATGTCAAAGCACTGCTGGAGAAAGATGCTATAGAGATCGTCCCACCAAACCAGGTACACAAGGGTATCTATTCAACGTACTTCTTTGTGCCAAAGAAAGACCTAACAGTGCGCCTGGTCCCAGATCTGCGTCCAGCAAACACATATGGCAAGCCAAAAACATTTCACATGACAACTCGGCAGGAGGTAATCCTCCTATTAAAACAAGGGGACTACATGGCAACATTGGATATGAAAGATGCATACTTTCATATTTCAATGTTCCCAGCGAACAGAAAATACCTGCGCTTCAAAATAGCGGGACAACACTACCAGTTCAAAGTGCTCTCCTTCAGCATAGCTTCAGCTCCAAGGGTATTCACCATGTACTCGCAGTAGTGGCAGCGCATCTACGCAGACAATCAATCCAAGTGTACCCTTATCTGGACAACTGGCTGATAACAGGGGAATACCCCAAATTTGCAGGCACAACACCCAAAGAACTATCAACCTTCTATTCAATTGGGGTTTTCCATCAACAAGAAGAAATCGAGTCTCGTCCCCAGCCAAACAAATCAATTTCTGGGAGCGATCATAAAATCAAGGGAGGGACTAGTCTTCCCCTCAAATGACAGAGTTCAAAACATGCTGCAGCAAATACCTCACTATTTAGCCGGTCGCCAAATAACTGTACGCAGGCAATGTGCCTTCTTGGGATGATGGCTTCATGCATTTATCTAGTTCCACATGTACGGCTGCGAATGTCCCCAATGAAAGAGTAGTTAGCGAACAATGGTCTCAGGCAAGCGGTCAGTGGGACGATCTAGTGGTTGTTTCACTAACCCTAGCACAATCTCTTTGCTGGTGTTCCAAGGAAAATGTGTTAAAAGGAAACCCCTTTCCCAATGATATGATATGATATGGCATTTCTAACGCGCCTATACACAAGCCTATACTCCATCAGTTCAAGTAAAACTTATAACAGATGCCTCACTCTCCGTCTGGGGAGACCATTACCTTCACCAGACAGCGCATGGCCAGTGGACACATACCACAGCCAAAAACCACATCAACCTTTTGGAGCTACTAGCAGTTCTCAAAGCCCTACAAGATTTTCCACTGCATCTAGCAGGTCAGACAGTGTAAATCCTCACAGACAGCACCACTGCCATGTTTTACATAAACAAGTAGGGAGGCACCCACTCTCCAAGTCTGTCCAGGCTATCCCAAGAAATGTGGAAGTGGGCACTCAAGCGGAACATGTTCCTAGTCTCTCAACACGTTCCAGGGAAACTCAATGCTCTAGCAGACACTCTAAGCAGAAACCCTCTACTGGAGGAGCATGAGTAGCAACTCAACAGAGAAATTCTAAATGCAAATTCTCTCCCTATGGGGTTATCCTCCTTTAAACCTGTTCGACATAAACCTAGACGCACAATGCCCATACTTCACATTCAGATTTCCCCAACCTCTATCCAAGGGGAATGTCCTGTGGTTGAACTGGTTATGGGAAATTTGCTCAAGCTTTTCCCCCCAACACCACTCCTCAGCAGGATAGTGCACAAGATGCACCAGAACAGGCCACGCTAATCCTAATAGCCCCTATGTGGAAAAGACAACCATGGGTTCTACATCTGCTCAAACTGGTGGTTTGCAAACTGATCAAACTCCCGTGCCTCTACAACATGTTATCCCAGCACGGGGGTCAACATTCCATCCACATCCTCAGTCTATGAATTTGGCAGCCTGACTCCTGAAGTCATAGAGTTTGGTCATTTAAAATTACCCCAAAGGTATATGGATATCCTGAAAGAAGCATGCAAACCCAACACCAGGCACTGCTACTTCAACAATTGGAAAAGATTAGTGATGTGGTGCTGATCACATGCTTTAAATCCAATTGAATGTTCCCCAGCAAACAGTCTTAGCTACATGCTCGATCTACTAGACTCTAGCCGAGTATTTAACTCCATCAAAGTTCACTTAGTGGCTCTGTTCGCGTACACCACTTCTCAAAACAAGGTATAATGGTGGAAAGTCCCTGTTATCAAGGCTTTCATGGAGGGAGTAAGGAGACTTTACCCTCCCATTTCCAACCCTCTAACAGGTTGGGATCCTAATGTACTTTCAAAGCTCATGGGACCCCCTAGACACCGTTCCTAGTAGCCATCACCTCCATAAAACGAGTTAGTGAGCTACAAGCACTGTCAGTGCAAGCCCCTTTCATTATTTTCATCCTAGGTTTTCACCTAAATTCATATCCAAGTTCCATGTTAACCAGTCCATTGAACTACCTACTTTCTTTCAAAATCCATCTAAATCGGCTGAGAAAAGCCTCCATGCTCTAGATGTAACGAGGGCAGTTTTGTACTATGTAAACAAGACAAAACCACTAAGAAAAACAGATCAACTTTTTGTCTCCGTAGCACCTGGCAGGGAGGGTGATCACATTTCAAAGAACGCAAAGTTAAGTGCATACAGATGCACTACTCACTATGAAAGAGAACCCTGCCTTTCACACCAGAGGTACAGGAGCTACGTTGGCATTTATTGCAAATGTCCCTCTAGACGCCATTTGCAAAGCAGCTACTTGGAGTTGCATGCATACCTTTACTCAGCATAACTGCACTCATACACATTCTAAAGCAGATTCACAGCCGGGAAAAGCAGTGCTAAAACATCTATTTGTCGCTATACCTTGTCACAGCCCACCTCCTTCTCCAGATACTGCTCGCTAACCCATGCATAGCATGTGGTTTTAGCAGATCCACAAGCAGACCCATAAGCCAGTTGACGTCCCTTTTAGAAAACAAATAATGTAATACTCTGCAACTATCACTAGATGTCGGCCTATGCATAGCATGTGATTCTAAGCAGATACAAGAATCAAGTATAAAATTACGGTGAGTAATGTATCATATATATATATAAATATATATATATATATATATATATATATATATATATATATATATTCACTGAAAAAACTTAGTTAAAGGGACGTTATGGTTAAGATGCACTAATAAAAACCTATCAAATTCAGGGAAAAACTATTAAGGGGACATTATGGGCACAAGTAAAATAAAGCAAATAAAAAATGCATGAGTTATGGTAAACTATGCAACCATAACTCACGCCACTGCCATGCACTGCTAACACTAACATCCAGGACATCAAGGATGATGTCACAAATGACATCACTGATGCCATCACTGATTACATCACATATTTGGGGTGTTTTTTTTCAGTGACAGTATTCATTTTAAGCTGAGAACTCTATGTGGTTATATCACATCGAAACCATGCTACACATACTATAAAGGTACTGTGTATGCAGCGCTTGACATTGTGCTATATTCTGAAGTTCATAGGGAAAAGGTTTACCCTGAGGTCGTAATGCAAATACATAGAAAAAGAAGCAAGTCACATGCAGATAATCCATTTCTCAAGAATGTGATATGCTTCGACTTATTATTGTACTACCTAAACATACGATTTTAAGATCACTTTAGTTCTATGATCCATACAGCATTCATTGTTTCTCTTTATGTAATATTTGATTGCTGTATTCACAAACAAACTTCACCACAAAGTATATTTTCCAAAAAGCACCTTTTATGTGACATGGATTTGTTTTTACAAGGTTACTAATCACCTTTGATATGATGTAATCGAGGCTGTAAGCGGTACCCCTTATTTCGACGTTCCATTTGCATTGTTACACAGTAGTAATATCATATGTGATGTCATCAGGGATATCAATGTTATTTGTATGTCATTTTTGATGCCCTGGGTGTTAGTGTTAGCAGTGCATGGCTGTGGTGCAAGTTATGTTTGCAGGCTCACCATAACTGGCAAGTTTCTTGGGTTTTTTGATTTTACTTGTAACCATAACATGCCTTTTAATAAAGTTTTCCCCTCAATTTGATAGGTTTTTATTAGTGCAACTTAACCATAATGTCCCTTATACAAAAAGTTTTGCCAGTGAATTTTATAGGCTTTTCTTAGTGCATCTTAACCATAACGTTCCTTTAACAATATTTGTTCAGTGAATTTCATAAGTATTTTTGATTGAAAATGTTTCATGATGTTACATCATTGTATGTAAGTGAATAATTACTCTTTAACCATATATGAGAACTATAAACGTCCTTTAACAAACATATTTTTTGCAATGCATACTGATCTGTGTCGTTATCAGCAGCGCATGCTGGGGCTGCAAGTCTTGGTTGAATTGGATAGGGCATTAGGCTCACCCATGATCCCAGCCCCATTAAATCCCCCCGTTATCCAATACACCTACCCTGCATCCTAGTTCAGTATCCAGTATACCCTCATAATGTGACCAATGGCCAGTGCTCATGGCTTGAAGCCATGGCCAATCTCCAAAATCCATGGGGCATGGGCTTCGGCCGTACCACATGCCCCAATAAGCAAATCAGAGTAGACATTTGTCCTTGCTGAGGACAAGATCCACTGCCCAGGCAGCCACGCTATACCACTATTTTTTATACTTACATTTTGACACTTTTGAAAAAGTAAAACACAGGACAGATTTGCAAAACCATACTTTCAGGTCCATGCTAATGCTCCTCACACAGGTTTGTTGTAATCCAGTCTGGCACTTCAGGATGTAGCCGCAAGCAGAATTGTGCTCCCATTGAAACCTATGGCTTCGGCCATGTCACATGCCCCAATAAGCAAATCAGAGTACAAATTTGTCCTTGCTCAGGGCCAGGCCCACTGCCCAGACGCCAAAGTTATATCACTATTTTTTGTACTTACATTTTGACACTTTGGAAAAATAAAACACCGGACAGATTAGCAGAACCATCCTTTCAGGTTTTCCTCTTCGGGGGGGGGAGTTCAAGCCTCTGACGTTTAGGGTGGTAAGCTTCATGGTTAAGTGCGGGGGCTGTAGCCCCGAGTCCATTTGTCGCAGGGGGGATGTGGTGCGAGTCGAGTGAGCCATAGCCGTGAGGGATATGCAGCATTAAGGTTTCCTGTGGCTGAAAGTTTTTAAAGAAAGTCTCCAACGGGAGACATAAACTACCAACAGTGGCCTCCAACGGGAGGACCAGGCTGCAACCGGGGGGACCGATTTGTAGTGTCGGCGGCATCCCCCGGCCACACAGGTTGTCATCTAGTGACAATGTCAACAAAGTTGAAATATTCTCCAGGGGTAACATGATGGCATCCACCCTGGGGTAGGGTATGGACCACAGGGGGTCCGCAGCGGGCTTGAGAATATGTCTGTGGTTCCAAGATCTACGTGCGCCTCAAACATATCGGCTCCCGTTATCTGGGTCTGCGCCTTCTCCGCACCCTAGACCATGGGGCCCGCTTTGGCCGGGAGAGGCGACATCCCGCATCAGGTTCGTCTGGGCAGGAGAGTGCGGTTCTGTGTCTCCGGGGGAGTCCGAATGGAAAATCGATGCAGCATCCTCGAGGTGGCTGATGGTGCGCAGGGAGCCCTTTTACGAGAATTGTAGCACCGTGGGGAAGAGCCAGCGGTAGCAGATCTGTTGGTCTCGCAGGAAAAGCGAAAGTGGGCGTAGCGCCCTGCGTTTCGGGAGGGTAAGAGGGGAGAGGTCCTGGAAGATCTGTAGGGGGGAGCCCTCAAAAGAGAGTTCATCTTTGGAGCGGCCTATTGCCGCGATGGCTTCCTTGGTGGTATAGAAGTGAACTCTCGTGATCACGTCTGGCGGGGGGTCAGTATCGGATCCCCGGCGAGGGCGCAACCGATGAGTACGGTCAAGCAGGAGTTGCGGCTCTTCTAGATCTGGTAGCAAGGATCGGAAAAAGAGGCTTATGTATTCAGGGAGCTCCTTATCGGAGATTGCGGAGGGCACCCCACGGATCCGGAGGTTGTTGCGCCGGGAGCGGTTTTCTAAATCCTCCTGTTTGTATTCGAGGATCTCGGTTCTGCCCATTAGTGCCTGAATGGAGCGTTGGACCTCCGTTAGGGAGTTAGAGTGGTGCGTAGTTAGTTCTTCGGTCTCCCCCAACCTGCGTTCAACATCATTGACCCGCTGTTCCGTTTGCTCCAATTTGGACGCGAGTTCCGTCATACAGGACCTGAATTCTGCTTTAATATCAGTCTTGAAGACCTGGAGGTCCTCTTTAGTTGCAAGAGATTCCCTATCTTCGGTGGGATTCTGGGGAGTGAGTTTGGGGGGGTCCGCTTTCTTCCCCCTCTCCGGAGCCAGCAACATGCTAGAAATATCACCCGATTTGACGGATTTTGAAACTTTCGACATGACTTCCAGGTGAAGGGCTGCTTCAGGGGATCCGGATTGGCGACTGCGCATGAAGATTGTGGGCCCACAACCACCGGTACCAGGGGTGAAGGGGGTCAGGTAAGCGGTGTGTATACTCCCCTCAATGGCAAAAGGTACCTCTGTGGCGCAGGACTGCTCAACGGAGTAGGTTGCAGGTCCACAGGACGCCTTCCAAGTTCAAAGCAGGGTGCAGGAACCGCGGGCAGGCACCCTCTGAGTAAAGAGGAGGGGGGAAAGAGCAGGGACCCCCCAGGAAGTCCTCGGCGTGGGTCCGCCGGTGGGGATGCTTGTAGATGGGCAATCCGGGAAGTTGCCAGGGACCAGAGTTGAGGCCCCCCTGCATACGGGTGGTTAGTGCAGGGGGATTGCCCAGCAGGAGCCCAGCAGTGCTTCGGTCCCATGTGGAGGCCATTACAGGAGCTGCCACATCGCAGGCACTCCAAGCCATGCCCCCCATTGGCAAGTTTGACCACCAGCTCAACCTGCATGCAGTCCATCACATCTATCACATTCCACAGTGTCAGGGACATAGACAGCCGTCTGCGCTGCATTGAGGAAAGGCAGGAAGGTTTGTCGTCCCTGGTGCAGAAGCACCTGCAGCAGTCCTGCCTGATGCGGGGGGAGGCGGCCCTGCTCCGTGCTGAGGCCCAGCCCATGCCGGAAAATGTGCAGGGCACTGGACGTCGCAGTGCATGTGGCCTTGGACGTGCAACATCAGCCATTGTACACCTGGCCAGGAGGGTCAGCGAAGAAAACAGCATTATGTCTGCCATGGCTGAGTCTCTTGCAATGGCTCTGCAGGCAGCCTTGGATTGACGGCCCAGTGACTCACCGCACATGCCGTCTACCAGCTCAACACCCGCTAGTTTTCTACAGAGCAGCCCGAAGTGCAGGTCGATGAGCCTGTCTGCTACACGGCCAAAGGGCGGCACAGGTGGCAAACGGCCACGTGCATGGGCCAAGGACATACATGTGGCATCGGTATGTCTTAGACTGACTCATTGACATTATGTCGCAATTTGGGGAGGCGGTAAAAGGAGGGATAGTTAGGGAGGGGATGGGGCGAGGGATAGTTGGGGAGGGGTTGTGGGAGGGATAGTTGGGGAGGGGGTTTGGGGAGGGATAGTTGGGGAGGGGGTGTCGGTCCACAGGTTCCTTTCTTCACATTCCTTTACAATACACAGGGTGTTGGATTTCAAATCATGACTGGCTTTTGTATCTTGTACATCGGTCATCTCTCCCATTCACTATTCTGTGTTACTTCATCGTTCAGATTCATGTTACATGCATATGGGTATGTGCGCTTGTGACAGGCTGTGGAATGCACTGCTGGTGGGGAGGTGGTCAAATGTGGCTGACATGGCTGTGACACAGGCTTTGGGGGAGGTGCACAATGTGCACATGCTGGGGTAGGTGGCATGAGGGCAATGCATTCTGGTACCTGTAGTGCATGCATGTGAGGTGTCTGTTCATCTGTGCACAAATTGTGATGGTGCCATTCCATTTTCCCATGCCCTGCACGCCAAACATGCCCTCCGGCCCAATGCATGCAATCTGTCCCTCCTTTACAGTGCACATGCTCTGAGCAGGTACTTACACTCTCCTAACGACCAGGTCTGCTCTCCACTGTATTGTGCCATGTACCGTGGGAGCGTGGAGTTACGCAGCACCATGGAGTTGTGCGTGGCTCCAAGGAAACATGCACTGCAGTGGGTTATCAGGAGGTCTGGATCACACACAACCTGGATGTTCAATGAGTGGTACATTTTCCTGTTGCAGTAGTCTTCTTCATTGGCAAGTTTGACCACCAGCTCAACCTGCATGCAGTCCAGCACATCTATCACATTCGGCATGCCTGCCAGGGCATGGAAGCTGACTTTTGTGGCATTGACCTGGGCCGGTGTTCTGGGGAGGGCAATGTGGTGAGACGTGATGCAGGAGGGTATCCAGGACCTAGACTAGCACCTTTGAGAAACAGGGCTGGGATATCCCGTGCAGTTCTGGCACAGTGTGTTGAAAGGTGCCGTGGCCAGGAAATGCAGCACTGATACTACCTTGAGCAAGGGGGAGGTGGCGGTCTGAGTGCCAATTAGGCTCTGGATGTCGTCCTGATTAGTTTGACTATGGTGGTTATGGTTGCCCTGTCCAGCCGATACGGGTTGTGGATCTGTGTGCCTGTAAGGTTCCAGGGTGTGGCCCTTATGCAGGGTATGGGTGGCTGCCGGCGGGGTGCTACCTGCTGCCCATTGTTGACCTGCATGGCATCTTCCTACTCCCGCGCCTCTCCTACCTCCACTGCCTGTCTGCCCCTTCCAATTCCAGCTCTAATTGGATCCCTACATGCAGGGCCCCCAGCTCCATGACTGCTACTGCAGCTGCCAGCATGGTTGTGTTGGAAGGTGTCTGGGTGTGGTCCTTTTGTGACCTGTTGCACACCTGAGACTGCTTAACGCCTGCTCTGCGATGCCGGTTGTATGGTGGCACCAGCATTTTTATGCCAGTGTTTCGGTGTTGACGGAAGTCGTTATGATGCCTTCATGCTGGTCTTTCCACCAGTGCCCTCGGGGACTGCCGCTGTTGGCGTTTACGGTGCTGCCGGCAACGGTAGCACCGTGGGTCATGTTTTCAGGAAAGTAGTTTCCGGCATCGCGGATCGTAGTGTGACAGTCCAGAAAAGGGTGCCGTATGGTGCTACCGGCACCGTTATTTCCAGACCGCCACACTCGTAATGAGGCCCATTATCTGGGTTTGTGTTGACAATTCCAGTTTCTTTAAGCAGGTGCAGTTCTTAATAGCAATATCTTGAGCTGGCCACATATGACCGACCCATGCCCTATGATTGGGATAAGTGGATGTGACCAGGAGATTCTCCCCAGACCAACCCCCAGACGCATCATCCAACTGGATGTCCCCAGAACCGAGCAGGGGAGGTCATCAAAATACATATAGTACAGGTATATTGATGATGGCATTACCTTATGCAGGTAGTACCGGTAAATTATGGATCATAAACAAACAAGCAAAAACAAAAATTCCTTCAGTACATTGGATAGTTTCTCTTCACTCTAGAATCCCCCTCTGCCGGGCTCTGATCCTTCTCTCTGTACCATAAACAACAAACCAAAGTTCCTTTCAATGAATCTTCATGTTGGGCGATTAATCTTCGCCTTTAGATCTCCCTCATCCGGGTTTCGATCCTTCTCTCAGTGTTAGCCTCCCTCAGTCAGGTTCACTACTGCCTTTTATTCACCATATCACCATCTGGTAACATTCAAGAGTCTCAATGTCTTTTTAAACAACCATTCACTGTGGACATCCCTCAGCCGGAATCATGCTTGTTGACACAATGTTCATGGGTGTATTCCTATTCACATTGATTCGCAGGCATCCCTCACCCGGGTTCACGTTTGACAAATATATCACAGTTCACTTTGCTTCATCACAATGTGGGATTTACTTCTCTTAGCGCTTCCCTTGGAATCGCTCTATCGGGTTCACATAGCTATTGTCTGACTCTTGTGTTGGGACCTGTCAGGTAAACAGCTCTGGTGTTAGTTCGTTGTTGGTCACGGTGTAAGAAAGTGTTTGTGTTGGTGTTATACAGAATTATAGCCCTCATACTGGGGGGGTTGTTGAACTCAGAGGGGTGAGGTTTGTAGGGTTTGTAAAATGAACAGAAATGACTGGGATTATTGTCGTGAAATGAACAGGGGGGATTGTGGGAATAGTGGCATTTTTCAAAGCAGATTGGGGTTTTTCTGGGACAAAATTCATAACACTACTCTAATTATGGTCAGGGTGGCCAAGCATCATCTTGGGGTTCCTCGCAAGGACAGTCCTCCCCTCAAAACTTTCAAACAGGGCTACAAAAGTTCTAGAGGCAGGGCCTCCTCAGCCAGAGGCTCCACCCCCCCAAAACAATGATGTCCCGCTCCAGGTCCCCTCCCATGCCTCTCCAGTAGGAGATCGCATTTCACAATTTACCCACGCATGGGAGGGGATCACATCAGACAAGTGGGTATTATCCACGGTGGAGGGCGGTTACTGAAGAGATCATACAAAGACCAACCAAACACCTGCCAAGACAAAGGAAAACGATGCAGGAAGAACAATGTATACTGCTAGAAGATGTCAAAGCACTGCTGGAGAAAGATGCTATAGAGATCGTCCCACCAAACCAGGTACACAAGGGTATCTATTCAACGTACTTCTTTGTGCCAAAGAAAGACCTAACAGTGCGCCTGGTCCCAGATCTGCGTCCAGCAAACACATATGGCAAGCCAAAAACATTTCACATGACAACTCGGCAGGAGGTAATCCTCCTATTAAAACAAGGGGACTACATGGCAACATTGGATATGAAAGATGCATACTTTCATATTTCAATGTTCCCAGCGAACAGAAAATACCTGCGCTTCAAAATAGCGGGACAACACTACCAGTTCAAAGTGCTCTCCTTCAGCATAGCTTCAGCTCCAAGGGTATTCACCATGTACTCGCAGTAGTGGCAGCGCATCTACGCAGACAATCAATCCAAGTGTACCCTTATCTGGACAACTGGCTGATAACAGGGGAATACCCCAAATTTGCAGGCACAACACCCAAAGAACTATCAACCTTCTATTCAATTGGGGTTTTCCATCAACAAGAAGAAATCGAGTCTCGTCCCCAGCCAAACAAATCAATTTCTGGGAGCGATCATAAAATCAAGGGAGGGACTAGTCTTCCCCTCAAATGACAGAGTTCAAAACATGCTGCAGCAAATACCTCACTATTTAGCCGGTCGCCAAATAACTGTACGCAGGCAATGTGCCTTCTTGGGATGATGGCTTCATGCATTTATCTAGTTCCACATGTACGGCTGCGAATGTCCCCAATGAAAGAGTAGTTAGCGAACAATGGTCTCAGGCAAGCGGTCAGTGGGACGATCTAGTGGTTGTTTCGCTAACCCTAGCACAATCTCTTTGCTGGTGTTCCAAGGAAAATGTGTTAAAAGGAAACCCCTTTCCCAATGATATGATATGATATGGCATTTCTAACGCGCCTATACACAAGCCTATACTCCATCAGTTCAAGTAAAACTTATAACAGATGCCTCACTCTCCGTCTGGGGAGACCATTACCTTCACCAGACAGCGCATGGCCAGTGGACACATACCACAGCCAAAAACCACATCAACCTTTTGGAGCTACTAGCAGTTCTCAAAGCCCTACAAGATTTTCCACTGCATCTAGCAGGTCAGACAGTGTAAATCCTCACAGACAGCACCACTGCCATGTTTTACATAAACAAGTAGGGAGGCACCCACTCTCCAAGTCTGTCCAGGCTATCCCAAGAAATGTGGAAGTGGGCACTCAAGCGGAACATGTTCCTAGTCTCTCAACACGTTCCAGGGAAACTCAATGCTCTAGCAGACACTCTAAGCAGAAACCCTCTACTGGAGGAGCATGAGTAGCAACTCAACAGAGAAATTCTAAATGCAAATTCTCTCCCTATGGGGTTATCCTCCTTTAAACCTGTTCGACATAAACCTAGACGCACAATGCCCATACTTCACATTCAGATTTCCCCAACCTCTATCCAAGGGGAATGTCCTGTGGTTGAACTGGTTATGGGAAATTTGCTCAAGCTTTTCCCCCCAACACCACTCCTCAGCAGGATAGTGCACAAGATGCACCAGAACAGGCCACGCTAATCCTAATAGCCCCTATGTGGAAAAGACAACCATGGGTTCTACATCTGCTCAAACTGGTGGTTTGCAAACTGATCAAACTCCCGTGCCTCTACAACATGCTATCCCAGCACAGGGGTCAACATTCCATCCACATCCTCAGTCTATGAATTTGGCAGCCTGACTCCTGAAGTCATAGAGTTTGGTCATTTAAAATTACCCCAAAGGTATACGGATATCCTGAAAGAAGCATGCAAACCCAACACCAGGCACTGCTACTTCAACAATTGGAAAAGATTAGTGATGTGGTGCTGATCACATGCTTTAAATCCAATTGAATGTTCCCCAGCAAACAGTCTTAGCTACATGCTCGATCTACTAGACTCTAGCCGAGTATTTAACTCCATCAAAGTTCACTTAGTGGCTCTGTTCGCGTACACCACTTCTCAAAACAAGGTATAATGGTGGAAAGTCCCTGTTATCAAGGCTTTCATGGAGGGAGTAAGGAGACTTTACCCTCCCATTTCCAACCCTCTAACAGGTTGGGATCCTAATGTACTTTCAAAGCTCATGGGCCCCCCTAGACACCGTTCCTAGTAGCCATCACCTCCATAAAACGAGTTAGTGAGCTACAAGCACTGTCAGTGCAAGCCCCTTTCATTATTTTCATCCTAGGTTTTCACCTAAATTCATATCCAAGTTCCATGTTAACCAGTCCATTGAACTACCTACTTTCTTTCAAAATCCATCTAAATCGGCTGAGAAAAGCCTCCATGCTCTAGATGTAACGAGGGCAGTTTTGTACTATGTAAACAAGACAAAACCACTAAGAAAAACAGATCAACTTTTTGTCTCCGTAGCACCTGGCAGGGAGGGTGATCACATTTCAAAGAACGCAAAGTTAAGTGCATACAGATGCACTACTCACTATGAAAGAGAACCCTGCCTTTCACACCAGAGGTACAGGAGCTACTTTGGCATTTATTGCAAATGTCCCTCTAGACGCCATTTGCAAAGCAGCTACTTGGAGTTGCATGCATACCTTTACTCAGCATAACTGCATTCATACACATTCTAAAGCAGATTCACAGCCGGGAAAAGCAGTGCTAAAACATCTATTTGTCGCTATACCTTGTCACAGCCCACCTCCTTCTCCAGATACTGCTCGCTAACCCATGCATAGCATGTGGTTTTAGCAGATCCACAAGCAGACCCATAAGCCTCAGAAGGGATACATTACTCGTCCCTTTAACAAAGTTTTTTCAGTGAATATATATATATATATATGATACATTACTCATCGTAATCGTATTTCTGATGCCTGTATCTGCTTAGATTCACATGCGCCCACCCGTCCTCCCCTCTTGGAGTAGAAGGTGCATAGATGTCTTTCTGGTTTCATCGCTTTTTGTCTGCTTTATTACATCTGTACTCACGCTACACTTCATGCTACCTCATATCAGAAACAAACAATCTGAGGGACCTTGATGCGTGAAGGACCATGGGTACAGTGGATGTCACACTAGGGATAGTATTAGTGGCACACCCAGTTGACGTCCCTTTTAGAAAACAAATAATGTAATACTCTGCAACTATCACTAGATGTCGGCCTATGCATAGCATGTGATTCTAAGCAGATACAAGAATCAAGTATAAAATTACGGTGAGTAATGTATCATATATATATATATATATATATATATATATATATATATATATATATATATATATATATTCACTGAAAAAACTTAGTTAAAGGGACGTTATGGTTAAGATGCACTAATAAAAACCTATCAAATTCAGGGAAAAACTATTAAGGGGACATTATGGGCACAAGTAAAATAAAGCAAATAAAAAATGCATGAGTTATGGTAAACTATGCAACCATAACTCACGCCACTGCCATGCACTGCTAACACTAACATCCAGGACATCAAGGATGATGTCACAAATGACATCACTGATGCCATCACTGATTACATCACATATTTGGGGTGTTTTTTTTCAGTGACAGTATTCATTTTAAGCTGAGAACTCTATGTGGTTATATCACATCGAAACCATGCTACACATACTATAAAGGTACTGTGTATGCAGCGCTTGACATTGTGCTATATTCTGAAGTTCATAGGGAAAAGGTTTACCCTGAGGTCGTAATGCAAATACATAGAAAAAGAAGCAAGTCACATGCAGATAATCCATTTCTCAAGAATGTGATATGCTTCGACTTATTATTGTACTACCTAAACATACGATTTTAAGATCACTTTAGTTCTATGATCCATACAGCATTCATTGTTTCTCTTTATGTAATATTTGATTGCTGTATTCACAAACAAACTTCACCACAAAGTATATTTTCCAAAAAGCACCTTTTATGTGACATGGATTTGTTTATTACAAGGTTACTAATCACCTTTGATATGATGTAATCGAGGCTGTAAGCGGTACCCCTTATTTCGACGTTCCATTTGCATTGTTACACAGTAGTAATATCATATGTGATGTCATCAGGGATATCAATGTTATTTGTATGTCATTTTTGATGCCCTGGGTGTTAGTGTTAGCAGTGCATGGCTGTGGTGCAAGTTATGTTTGCAGGCTCACCATAACTGGCAAGTTTCTTGGGTTTTTTGATTTTACTTGTAACCATAACATGCCTTTTAATAAAGTTTTCCCCTCAATTTGATAGGTTTTTATTAGTGCAACTTAACCATAATGTCCCTTATACAAAAAGTTTTGCCAGTGAATTTTATAGGCTTTTCTTAGTGCATCTTAACCATAACGTTCCTTTAACAATATTTGTTCAGTGAATTTCATAAGTATTTTTGATTGAAAATGTTTCATGATGTTACATCATTGTATGTAAGTGAATAATTACTCTTTAACCATATATGAGAACTATAAACGTCCTTTAACAAACATATTTTTTGCAATGCATACTGATCTGTGTCGTTATCAGCAGCGCATGCTGGGGCTGCAAGTCTTGGTTGAATTGGATAGGGCATTAGGCTCACCCATGATCCCAGCCCCATTAAATCCCCCCGTTATCCAATACACCTACCCTGCATCCTAGTTCAGTATCCAGTATACCCTCATAATGTGACCAATGGCCAGTGCTCATGGCTTGAAGCCATGGCCAATCTCCAAAATCCATGGGGCATGGGCTTCGGCCGTACCACATGCCCCAATAAGCAAATCAGAGTAGACATTTGTCCTTGCTGAGGACAAGATCCACTGCCCAGGCAGCCACGATATACCACTATTTTTTATACTTACATTTTGACACTTTTGAAAAAGTAAAACACAGGACAGATTTGCAAAACCATACTTTCAGGTCCATGCTAATGCTCCTCACACAGGTTTGTTGTAATCCAGTCTGGCACTTCAGGATGTAGCCGCAAGCAGAATTGTGCTCCCATTGAAACCTATGGCTTCGGCCATGTCACATGCCCCAATAAGCAAATCAGAGTACAAATTTGTCCTTGCTCAGGGCCAGGCCCACTGCCCAGACGCCAAAGTTATATCACTATTTTTTGTACTTACATTTTGACACTTTGGAAAAATAAAACACCGGACAGATTAGCAGAATCATCCTTTCAGGTTTTCCTCTTCGGGGGGGGGAGTTCAAGCCTCTGACGTTTAGGGTGGTAAGCTTCATGGTTAAGTGCGGGGGCTGGAGCCCCGAGTCCATTTGTCGCAGGGGGGATGTGGTGCGAGTCGAGTGAGCCATAGCCGTGAGGGATATGCAGCATTAAGGTTTCCTGTGGCTGAAAGTTTTTAAAGAAAGTCTCCAACGGGAGACATAAACTACCAACAGTGGCCTCCAACGGGAGGACCAGGCTGCAACCGGGGCGACCGATTTGTAGTGTCGGCGGCATCCCCCGGCCACACAGGTTGTCATCTAGTGACAATGTCAACAAAGTTGAAATATTCTCCAGGGGTAACATGATGGCATCCACCCTGGGGTAGGGTATGGACCACAGGGGGTCCGCAGCGGGCTTGAGAATATGTCTGTGGTTCCAAGATCTACGTGCGCCTCAAACATATCGGCTCCCGTTATCTGGGTCTGCGCCTTCTCCGCACCCTAGATCATGGGGCCCGCTTTGGCCGGGAGAGGCGACATCCCGCATCAGGTTCGTCTGGGCAGGAGAGTGCGGTTCTGTGTCTCCGGGGGAGTCCGAATGGAGAATCGATGCAGCATCCTCGAGGTGGCTGATGGTGCGCAGGGAGCCCTTTTACGTGAATTGTAGCACCGTGGGGAAGGGCCAGCGTTAGCAGATCTGTTGGTCTCGCAGGAAAAGCGAAAGTGGGCGTAGCGCCCTGCGTTTCGGGAGGGTAAGAGGGGAGAGGTCCTGGAAGATCTGTAGGGGGGAGCTCTCAAAAGAGAGTTCATCTTTGGAGCGGCCTATTGCCGCGATGGCTTCCTTGGTGGTATAGAAGTGAACTCTCGTGATCACGTCTGGCGGGGGGTCAGTATCGGATCCCCGGCGAGGGCGCAACCGATGAGTACGGTCAAGCAGGAGTTGCGGCTCTTCTAGATCTGGTAGCAAGGATCGGAAAAAGAGGCTTATGTATTCAGGGAGCTCCTTATCGGAGATTGCGGAGGGCACCCCACGGATCCGGAGGTTGTTGCGCCGGGAGCGGTTTTCTAAATCCTCCTGTTTGTATTCGAGGATCTCGGTTCTGCCCATTAGTGCCTGAATGGAGCGTTGGACCTCCGTTAGGGAGTTAGAGTGGTGCGTAGTTAGTTCTTCGGTCTCCCCCAACCTGCGTTCAACATCATTGACCCGCTGTTCCGTTTGCTCCAATTTGGACGCGAGTTCCGTCATACAGGACCTGAATTCTGCTTTAATATCAGTCTTGAAGACCTGGAGGTCCTCTTTAGTTGCAAGAGATTCCCTATCTTCGGTGGGATTCTGGGGAGTGAGTTTGGGGGGGTCCGCTTTCTTCCCCCTCTCCGGAGCCAGCAACATGCTAGAAATATCACCCGATTTGACGGATTTTGAAACTTTCGACATGACTTCCAGGTGAAGGGCTGCTTCAGGGGATCCGGATTGGCGACTGCGCATGAAGATTGTGGGCCCACAACCACCGGTACCAGGGGTGAAGGGGGTCAGGTAAGCGGTGTGTATACTCCCCTCAATGGCAAAAGGTACCTCTGTGGCGCAGGACTGCTCAACGGAGTAGGTTGCAGGTCCACAGGACGCCTTCCAAGTTCAAAGCAGGGTGCAGGAACCGCGGGCAGGCACCCTCTGAGTAAAGAGGAGGGGGGAAAGAGCAGGGACCCCCCAGGAAGTCCTCGGCGTGGGTCCGCCGGTGGGGATGCTTGTAGATGGGCAATCCGGGAAGTTGCCAGGGACCAGAGTTGAGGCCCCCCTGCATACGGGTGGTTAGTGCAGGGGGATTGCCCAGCAGGAGCCCAGCAGTGCTTCGGTCCCATGTGGAGGCCATTACAGGAGCTGCCACATCGCAGGCACTCCAAGCCATGCCCCCCATTGGCAAGTTTGACCACCAGCTCAACCTGCATGCAGTCCATCACATCTATCACATTCCACAGTGTCAGGGACATAGACAGCCGTCTGCGCTGCATTGAGGAAAGGCAGGAAGGTTTGTCGTCCCTGGTGCAGAAGCACCTGCAGCAGTCCTGCCTGATGCGGGGGGAGGCGGCCCTGCTCCGTGCTGAGGCCCAGCCCATGCCGGAAAATGTGCAGGGCACTGGACGTCGCAGTGCATGTGCCCTTGGACGTGCAACATCAGCCATTGTACACCTGGCCAGGAGGGTCAGCGAAGAAAACAGCATTATGTCTGCCATGGCTGAGTCTCTTGCAATGGCTCTGCAGGCAGCCTTGGATTGACGGCCCAGTGACTCACCGCACATGCCGTCCACCAGCTCAACACCCGCTAGTTTTCTACAGAGCAGCCCGAAGTGCAGGTCGATGAGCCTGTCTGCTATACGGCCAAAGGGCGGCACAGGTGGCAAACGGCCACGTGCATGGGCCAAGGACATACATGTGGCATCGGTATGTCTTAGACTGACTCATTGACATTATGTCGCAATTTGGGGAGGCGGTAAAAGGAGGGATAGTTAGGGAGGGGATGGGGCGAGGGATAGTTGGGGAGGGGTTGTGGGAGGGATAGTTGGGGAGGGGGTTTGGGGAGGGATAGTTGGGGAGGGGGTGTCGGTCCACAGGTTCCTTTCTTCACATTCCTTTACAATACACAGGGTGTTGGATTTCAAATCATGACTGGCTTTTGTATCTTGTACATCGGTCATCTCTCCCATTCACTATTCTGTGTTACTTCATCGTTCAGATTCATGTTACATGCATATGGGTATGTGCGCTTGTGACAGGCTGTGGAATGCACTGCTGGTGGGGAGGTGGTCAAATGTGGCTGACATGGCTGTGACACAGGCTTTGGGGGAGGTGCACAATGTGCACATGCTGGGGTAGGTGGCATGAGGGCAATGCATTCTGGTACCTGTAGTGCATGCATGTGATGTGTCTGTCCATCTGTGCACAAATTGTGATGGTGCCATTCCATTTTCCCATGCCCTGCACGCCAAACATGCCCTCCGGCCCAATGCATGCAATCTGTCCCTCCTTTACAGTGCACATGCTATGAGCAGGTACTTACACTCTCCTAACGACCAGGTCTGCTCTCCACTGTATTGTGCCATGTACCGTGGGAGCGTGGAGTTACGCAGCACCATGGAGTTGTGCGTGGCTCCAAGGAAACATGCACTGCAGTGGGTTATCAGGAGGTCTGGATCACACACAACCTGGATGTTCAATGAGTGGTACATTTTCCTGTTGCAGTAGTCTTCTTCATTGGCAAGTTTGACCACCAGCTCAACCTGCATGCAGTCCAGCACATCTATCACATTCGGCATGCCTGCCAGGGCATGGAAGCTGACTTTTGTGGCATTGACCTGGGCCGGTGTTCTGGGGAGGGCAATGTGGTGAGACGTGATGCAGGAGGGTATCCAGGACCTAGACTAGCACCTTTGAGAAACAGGGCTGGGATATCCCGTGCAGTTCTGGCACAGTGTGTTGAAAGGTGCCGTGGCCAGGAAATGCAGCACTGATACTACCTTGAGCAAGGGGGAGGTGGCGGTCTGGGTGCCAATTAGGCTCTGGATGTCGTCCTGATTAGTTTGACTATGGTGGTTATGGTTGCCCTGTCCAGCCGATACGGGTTGTGGATCTGTGTGCCTGTAAGGTTCCAGGGTGTGGCCCTTATGCAGGGTATGGGTGGCTGCCGGCGGGGTGCTACCTGCTGCCCATTGTTGACCTGCATGGCATCTTCCTACTCCCGCGCCTCTCCTACCTCCACTGCCTGTCTGCCCCTTCCAATTCCAGCTCTAATTGGATCCCTACATGCAGGGCCCCCAGCTCCATGACTGCTACTGCAGCTGCCAGCATGGTTGTGTTGGAAGGTGTCTGGGTGTGGTCCTTTTGTGACCTGTTGCACACCTGAGACTGCTTAACGCCTGCTCTGCGATGCCGGTTTTATGGTGGCACCAGCATTTTTATGCCAGTGTTTCGGTGTTGACGGAAGTCGTTATGATGCCTTCATGCTGGTCTTTCCACCAGTGCCCTCGGGGACTGCCGCTGTTGGCGTTTACGGTGCTGCCGGCAACGGTAGCACCGTGGGTCATGTTTTCAGGAAAGTAGTTTCCGGCATCGCGGATCGTAGTGTGACAGTCCAGAAAAGGGTGCCCGTATGGTGCTACCGGCACCGTTATTTCCAGACCGCCACACTCGTAATGAGGCCCATTATCTGGGTTTGTGTTGACAATTCCAGTTTCTTTAAGCAGGTGCAGTTCTTAATAGCAATATCTTGAGCTGGCCACATATGACCGACCCATGCCCTATGATTGGGATAAGTGGATGTGACCAGGAGATTCTCCCCAGACCAACCCCCAGACGCATCATCCAACTGGATGTCCCCAGAACCGAGCAGGGGAGGTCATCAAAATACATATAGTACAGGTATATTGATGATGGCATTACCTTATGCAGGTAGTACCGGTAAATTATGGATCATAAACAAACAAGCAAAGACAAAAATTCCTTCAGTACATTGGATAGTTTCTCTTCACTCTAGAATCCCCCTCTGCCGGGCTCTGATCCTTCTCTCTGTACCATAAACAACAAACCAAAGTTCCTTTCAATGAATCTTCATGTTGGGCGATTAATCTTCGCCTTTAGATCTCCCTCATCCGGGTTTCGATCCTTCTCTCAGTGTTAGCCTCCCTCAGTCAGGTTCACTACTGCCTTTTATTCACCATAGCACCATCTGGTAACATTCAAGAGTCTCAATGTCTTTTTAAACAACCATTCACTGTGGATATCCCTCAGCCGGAATCATGCTTGTTGACACAATGTTCATGGGTGTATTCCTATTCACATTGATTCGCAGGCATCCCTCACCCGGGTTCACGTTTGACAAATATATCACAGTTCACTTTGCTTCATCACAATGTGGGATTTACTTCTCTTAGCGCTTCCCTTGGAATCGCTCTATCGGGTTCACATAGCTATTGTCTGACTCTTGTGTTGGGACCTGTCAGGTAAACAGCTCTGGTGTTAGTTCGTTGTTGGTCACGGTGTAAGAAAGTGTTTGTGTTGGTGTTATACAGAATTATAGCCCTCATACTGGGGGGGTTGTTGAACTCAGAGGGGTGAGGTTTGTAGGGTTTGTAAAATGAACAGAAATGACTGGGATTATTGTCGTGAAATGAACAGGGGGGATTGTGGGAATAGTGGCATTTTTCAAAGCAGATTGGGGTTTTTCTGGGACAGAATTCATAACACTACTCTAATTATGGTCAGGGTGGCCAAGCATCATCTTGGGGTTCCTCGCAAGGACAGTCCTCCCCTCAAAACTTTCAAACAGGGCTACAAAAGTTCTAGAGGCAGGGCCTCCTCAGCCAGAGGCTCCACCCCCCCAAAACAATGATGTCCCGCTCCAGGTCCCCTCCCATGCCTCTCCAGTAGGAGATCGCATTTCACAATTTACCCACGCATGGGAGGGGATCACATCAGACAAGTGGGTATTATCCACGGTGGAGGGCGGTTACTGAAGAGATCATACAAAGACCAACCAAACACCTGCCAAGACAAAGGAAAACGATGCAGGAAGAACAATGTATACTGCTAGAAGATGTCAAAGCACTGCTGGAGAAAGATGCTATAGAGATCGTCCCACCAAACCAGGTACACAAGGGTATCTATTCAACGTACTTCTTTGTGCCAAAGAAAGACCTAACAGTGCGCCTGGTCCCAGATCTGCGTCCAGCAAACACATATGGCAAGCCAAAAACATTTCACATGACAACTCGGCAGGAGGTAATCCTCCTATTAAAACAAGGGGACTACATGGCAACATTGGATATGAAAGATGCATACTTTCATATTTCAATGTTCCCAGCGAACAGAAAATACCTGCGCTTCAAAATAGCGGGACAACACTACCAGTTCAAAGTGCTCTCCTTCAGCATAGCTTCAGCTCCAAGGGTATTCACCATGTACTCGCAGTAGTGGCAGCGCATCTACGCAGACAATCAATCCAAGTGTACCCTTATCTGGACAACTGGCTGATAACAGGGGAATACCCCAAATTTGCAGGCACAACACCCAAAGAACTATCAACCTTCTATTCAATTGGGGTTTTCCATCAACAAGAAGAAATCGAGTCTCGTCCCCAGCCAAACAAATCAATTTCTGGGAGCGATCATAAAATCAAGGGAGGGACTAGTCTTCCCCTCAAATGACAGAGTTCAAAACATGCTGCAGCAAATACCTCACTATTTAGCCGGTCGCCAAATAACTGTACGCAGGCAATGTGCCTTCTTGGGATGATGGCTTCATGCATTTATCTAGTTCCACATGTACGGCTGCGAATGTCCCCAATGAAAGAGTAGTTAGCGAACAATGGTCTCAGGCAAGCGGTCAGTGGGACGATCTAGTGGTTGTTTCGCTAACCCTAGCACAATCTCTTTGCTGGTGTTCCAAGGAAAATGTGTTAAAAGGAAACCCCTTTCCCAATGATATGATATGATATGGCATTTCTAACGCGCCTATACACAAGCCTATACTCCATCAGTTCAAGTAAAACTTATAACAGATGCCTCACTCTCCGTCTGGGGAGACCATTACCTTCACCAGACAGCGCATGGCCAGTGGACACATACCACAGCCAAAAACCACATCAACCTTTTGGAGCTACTAGCAGTTCTCAAAGCAGTTCTCAAAGCCCTACAAGATTTTCCACTGCATCTAGCAGGTCAGACATTGTAAATCCTCACAGACAGCACCACTGCCATGTTTTACATGTTTTACATAAACAAGTAGGGAGGCACCCACTCTCCAAGTCTGTCCAGGCTATCCCAAGAAATGTGGAAGTGGGCACTCAAGCGGAACATGTTCCTAGTCTCTCAACACGTTCCAGGGAAACTCAATGCTCTAGCAGACACTCTAAGCAGAAACCCTCTACTGGAGGAGCATGAGTAGCAACTCAACAGAGAAATTCTAAATGCAAATTCTCTCCCTATGGGGTTATCCTCCTTTAAACCTGTTCGACATAAACCTAGACGCACAATGCCCATACTTCACATTCAGATTTCCCCAACCTCTATCCAAGGGGAATGTCCTGTGGTTGAACTGGTTATGGGAAATTTGCTCAAGCTTTTCCCCCCAACACCACTCCTCAGCAGGATAGTGCACAAGATGCACCAGAACAGGCCACGCTAATCCTAATAGCCCCTATGTGGAAAAGACAACCATGGGTTCTACATCTGCTCAAACTGGTGGTTTGCAAACTGATCAAACTCCCGTGCCTCTACAACATGCTATCCCAGCACAGGGGTCAACATTCCATCCACATCCTCAGTCTATGAATTTGGCAGCCTGACTCCTGAAGTCATAGAGTTTGGTCATTTAAAATTACCCCAAAGGTATACGGATATCCTGAAAGAAGCATGCAAACCCAACACCAGGCACTGCTACTTCAACAATTGGAAAAGATTAGTGATGTGGTGCTGATCACATGCTTTAAATCCAATTGAATGTTCCCCAGCAAACAGTCTTAGCTACATGCTCGATCTACTAGACTCTAGCCGAGTATTTAACTCCATCAAAGTTCACTTAGTGGCTCTGTTCGCGTACACCACTTCTCAAAACAAGGTATAATGGTGGAAAGTCCCTGTTATCAAGGCTTTCATGGAGGGAGTAAGAAGACTTTACCCTCCCATTTCCAACCCTCTAACAGGTTGGGATCCTAATGTACTTTCAAAGCTCATGGGCCCCCCTAGACACATTTCCTAGTAGCCATCACCTCCATAAAACGAGTTAGTGAGCTACAAGCACTGTCAGTGCAAGCCCCTTTCATTATTTTCATCCTAGGTTTTCACCTAAATTCATATCCAAGTTCCATGTTAACCAGTCCATTGAACTACCTACTTTCTTTCAAAATCCATCTAAATCGGCTGAGAAAAGCCTCCATGCTCTAGATGTAACGAGGGCAGTTTTGTACTATGTAAACAAGACAAAACCACTAAGAAAAACAGATCAACTTTTTGTCTCCGTAGCACCTGGCAGGGAGGGTGATCACATTTCAAAGAACGCAAAGTTAAGTGCATACAGATGCACTACTCACTATGAAAGAGAACCCTGCCTTTCACACCAGAGGTACAGGAGCTACTTTGGCATTTATTGCAAATGTCCCTCTAGACGCCATTTGCAAAGCAGCTACTTGGAGTTGCATGCATACCTTTACTCAGCATAACTGCATTCATACACATTCTAAAGCAGATTCACAGCCGGGAAAAGCAGTGCTAAAACATCTATTTGTCGCTATACCTTGTCACAGCCCACCTCCTTCTCCAGATACTGCTCGCTAACCCATGCATAGCATGTGGTTTTAGCAGATCCACAAGCAGACCCATAAGCCTCAGAAGGGATACATTACTCGTCCCTTTAACAAAGTTTTTTCAGTGAATATATATATATATATGATACATTACTCATCGTAATCGTATTTCTGATGCCTGTATCTGCTTAGATTCACATGCGCCCACCCGTCCTCCCCTCTTGGAGTAGAAGGTGCATAGATGTCTTTCTGGTTTCATCGCTTTTTGTCTGCTTTATTACATCTGTACTCAGGCTACACTTCATGCTACCTCATATCAGAAACAAACAATCTGAGGGACCTTGATGCGTGAAGGACCATGGGTACAGTGGATGTCACACTAGGGATAGTATTAGTGGCACACCCAGTTGACGTCCCTTTTAGAAAACAAATAATGTAATACTCTGCAACTATCACTAGATGTCGGCCTATGCATAGCATGTGATTCTAAGCAGATACAAGAATCAAGTATAAAATTACGGTGAGTAATGTATCATATATATATATAAATATATATATATATATATATATATATATTCACTGAAAAAACTTAGTTAAAGGGACGTTATGGTTAAGATGCACTAATAAAAACCTATCAAATTCAGGGAAAAACTATTAAGGGGACATTATGGGCACAAGTAAAATAAAGCAAATAAAAAATGCATGAGCTATGGTAAACTATGCAACCATAACTCACGCCACTGCCATGCACTGCTAACACTAACATCCAGGACATCAAGGATGATGTCACAAATGACATCACTGATGCCATCACTGATTACATCACATATTTGGGGTGTTTTTTTTCAGTGACAGTATTCATTTTAAGCTGAGAACTCTATGTGGTTATATCACATCGGAACCATGCTACACATACTATAAAGGTACTGTGTATGCAGCGCTTGACATTGTGCTATATTCTGAAGTTCATAGGGAAAAGGTTTACCCTGAGGTCGTAATGCAAATACATAGAAAAAGAAGAAAGTCACATGCAGATAATCCATTTCTCAAGAATGTGATATGCTTCGACTTATTATTGTACTACCTAAACATACGATTTTAAGATCACTTTAGTTCTATGATCCATACAGCATTCATTGTTTCTCTTTATGTAATATTTGATTGCTGTATTCACAAACAAACTTCACCACAAAGTATATTTTCCAAAAAGCACCTTTTATGTGACATGGATTTGTTTATTACAAGGTTACTAATCACCTTTGATATGATGTAATCGAGGCTGTAAGCGGTACCCCTTATTTCGACGTTCCATTTGCATTGTTACACAGTAGTAATATCGTATGTGATGTCATCAGGGATATCAATGTTATTTGTATGTCATTTTTGATGCCCTGGGTGTTAGTGTTAGCAGTGCATGGCTGTGGTGCAAGTTATGTTTGCAGGCTCACCATAACTGGCAAGGTTCTTGGGTTTTTTGATTTTACTTGTAACCATAACATGCCTTTTAATAAAGTTTTCCCCTCAATTTGATAGGTTTTTATTAGTGCAACTTAACCATAATGTCCCTTATACAAAAAGTTTTGCCAGTGAATTTTATAGGCTTGTCTTAGTGCATCTTAACCATAACGTTCCTTTAACAATATTTGTTCAGTGAATTTCATAAGTATTTTTGATTGAAAATGTTTCATGATGTTACATCATTGTATGTAAGTGAATAATTACTCTTTAACCATATATGAGAACTATAAACGTCCTTTAACAAACATATTTTTTGCAATGCATACTGATCTGTGTCGTTATCAGCAGCGCATGCTGGGGCTGCAAGTCTTGGTTGAATTGGATAGGGCATTAGGCTCACCCATGATCCCAGCCCCATTAAATCCCCCCGTTATCCAATACACCTACCCTGCATCCTAGTTCAGTATCCAGTATACCCTCATAATGTGACCAATGGCCAGTGCTCATGGCTTGAAGCCATGGCCAATCTCCAAAATCCATGGGGCATGGGCTTCGGCCGTACCACATGCCCCAATAAGCAAATCAGAGTAGACATTTGTCCTTGCTGAGGACAAGATCCACTGCCCAGGCAGCCACGATATACCACTATTTTTTATACTTACATTTTGACACTTTTGAAAAAGTAAAACACAGGACAGATTTGCAAAACCATACTTTCAGGTCCATGCTAATGCTCCTCACACAGGTTTGTTGTAATCCAGTCTGGCACTTCAGGATGTAGCCGCAAGCAGAATTGTGCTCCCATTGAAACCTATGGCTTCGGCCATGTCACATGCCCCAATAAGCAAATCAGAGTACAAATTTGTCCTTGCTCAGGGCCAGGCCCACTGCCCAGACGCCAAAGTTATATCACTATTTTTTGTACTTACATTTTGACACTTTGGAAAAATAAAACACCGGACAGATTAGCAGAACCATCCTTTCAGGTCCTTGCTGATGCTCCTCACACAAGTTTGCTGCAATCCCGTCCAGCGCTTTGGGCTGTAGCCACAAATAGAAGTTCTTTTCCCATTCCAACCTATCCCGATTCCAAAAAACTTTACCACGTAGTCGGTCCCTGGTGACCACGCCCACTTTAACCCCATTGCCGGTCTGTCGTGGGCATGGCCAGTACCCAGATTGTCTGGTTCATGGCCATGACCCGGACAATCTGGCCGCTGTCAGGGCCACATGCTATACCTCAGTCACCAAAGGTATATCACTATTTTTTGTACCTGCATTATAACACTTTTCAAAAAATAAACACAGACATTTGCAACACCATGCTTTCGGGTCCGTGCCATTGCTCCTTGCACGTGTTTGCTGCATATCCACCCATGTTTTATATTTTGTAAAAGTGTCAAAATGTATGTACAACAAATAGTCATATAACGTACCCTCCATTCAGACCTTGCACAAATATTCAAGATTGGGTCTATAATCTTTGTGCAAACATTTGTACAGATTTGTCAAACAGCACTAAAGTTATAACACATCTAAAAATATTGAGCCCACCCCCTCTAATTTTGCCCTATCTTGACAAAATCCCACCAAACTTTGCACAAACATCATAATTTGGGTCTAAAATCATTTTGCAAAAACCTTTGTGTAGATTTGTCAAATGTACAAGCCTTTCAAATATTTGGGACCCCCCCCTCTAATTGGTAAAAACTTTGGGGAATACCTTGCTGCAACCCAGCTCTAGCTTCTGCCGTTAACCCAGACTAACATGCAGGCACATGTACTAGGCCCCATGATCTAGCTAAAGGTGTCTCTCTGGAATTCGGAACCGGAAGGATAGGGCCGAAAGCAAGAGGCGAGTAGCCAAGGGAAACTATATCCTGTGGCACGTTCCGAGCCTTAAAGTCCTGTAAATGCCACATTGCTTATCCCAGGACCTTCGATGGAGTCCCCAGCCACTTAATACCTGCAACACATTTTCATGTATTTGAGTTAGGATTCACTGCCTTTTTGGCATTTGTGTACCTGAGACAAACGTCATCGAACCCACGAATATGTTGGAAACCACAAACATGTGTAAAACACTTTTTAAAGCCCTAAAACACCTTTAAACATAATGAAAACCAAACCTGAAACACCTCCTAAGCACTTACAAGCTATAAAGTAACATGCTAGCTGTAATGTAATACACTCTTCGTCCTTTCATCACGAGGCGCTGCGCAAGCTCACCTCGTGATGGAAGGACGAATGGAATTTTATGACACGCGACAAGAACGAGCGTTTCAAATGCAGCTGCGAGTTGCTGCCCATGGACGGTGGGGCCTGTCCACATACACTTTAGTTCCAGTAGATAAATAAACATCCTTGTTTACCTCGCATATATTTCCTGGTCTTTCCTCCGGTACTTCAAGTGGCGACGAGGATAAACTTCAGGCCCCACCGCCCTGCACATTTCCTCCAGATTCTCCCTCCGGCGATGACGACGACTTCCAGTGACACATCTTTGAGCGTGTAGCAGGCCGCGCAGTTGTCAGAAACTGTGGCTGGTCCGCTCGGGTTGTCAGCTGTGCATTGGGTGTGTAGCAGGCCCTGCAGCTGTACTAAAAGCTGTGGCCGCTCCGCCCCATCGGTTTCCTGTTCCGTGATCCTGAGCACGGGAAAGTTACCGCAGTGAGTGCCTGCGTGGCCCCAAATTGTTTTCATTGTGCTGCGTATGTTTATTCAAGTTCATGTCGTCCGGATGTGTTGCATGCTGCATTGAATCCTTACCGTATTACGCAGTACACGAGGACAGGAAGTTTTATAATTCAAGACAGTCCTTACCGTATAATACTGCATATAAGGGCAAGTGCATTTGAATCCTTACCATATTATGCAGTACACGAGGACAGGCAGTTTTATAATTCAAGACGGTTCTTACCGTATAATACTGCATATAAGGACAAGTGAATTTACAAATACAGCTGTATTGACTTTGTGAAGACAATAATGCAGATGGCAATTGTTTTGTGCTAAACCAAGCACAATTTGCTGGACATATATATTTTTTTGTCAGCATTTTGGTACAGCTACTTAATTTTGTTAATAAATTCTGCAGCAAATCCATTTTCTACAGCCACACATATAATCTTCCCAGCACACCTGTATGACAAATCTCTTACAACATGGCTTTCAGTAGTGTGCCACCCCCCATGTTTTTTATGTCAGATGTTGGCGAACCGGCAATTCCATGGAAGAGATGGATTAAATTGTTTGAACATTACGCTGGTGTTGTGTGTGGCCAAAACTGCAGCGTGGAAAAAAGGAAGTCTCTTTTGATGCATTGTTTGGGCCCAGCAGGGCAGGAGAAGTTTGAAGACCTGCCAGATCTACTTCCCAATGAAGATATCGACCTGAATGAATACGAACGATCAGTGAAGAAAATGAGCAAGCATTATGAAAAGAAACTGAGCACAATCCTAGAACGTTATAAGTTTGGGAAGAGGACTCAAGGAGAAGGTGAAAGTATAGAACAATAAATTACAAATTTGAGGAAATTGGCTAAAACATGTAATTTTAATGCCCAACTGGATGAGAGATTAAGAGATCAATTCATGTTGGAGTGTAGGAGCAGTAAAGTAAGAGAAAGGTTGTGGGTTGAGGACGACCCCACTTTGGACACAGTTTTACGCGTGGCCAAGGAGGTGGAACACACCGAAAAGTGTGTCAAGGAGTTGGAGAACAGACTACAAAATACTGAAATTAAACATGAAATCCCCAAGGATAAGATTACTATACCCACAGCGATCAAGAATAATGAGTCTATTGCTCAAGTGACAGAAAATCCTGGTAAAAGATACAAGTCAGAAAGGAGTGGAAGACTGCCTTGGAATGACGATAAAAGAAAAAAACCTAGCCTAAGAGTCAGCAATGGAGATGGGAGGAAGAAAAGTCCACGCAGACAAGGAGATGAACCTAGAAAGAAGAATACAGGGAGATGTTTTAGATGTGATAGCATAGATCATTGGGCAGATAATCCAGAATGCCCTGCCCTGAAAATTATATGTGGGAAATGTAAAGGTAAAGGACATTATGCTCGATGTTGCAGAATGCAGAACACTTCCACTAATTGGATAGGAAACGACGAGTGTAGTGATGAAGATGGAGAAGAATGTGTATTTGTTGTAACAGATTAAGAAAATGAGCAAGAGATGGAAAGTCCCAAGGCTGTAATGTGCGTTGATGGTACTGACATGGACATGATGATCGACTCAGTAGCTAAATACACTCTGATACCACAAAATCTCTGGGACAGAAAGAGACATGAGTATCTACATGAACCAGACATAAGACCCAGGGCGTATGGGGAAGTTAAAATAGATGTCATTGGTTGGTTCTGGGGAGCACTCAAGTTCAAAGACAGGAGAGCCAACGGAAAAATATACATAACAAAGAAAGGGAGAACACCTTTGTTAAGCGGGACTCACCAGAGCAAATTAAAAGTGAAGTTAGATGATGCATCTGACGAAGCAGTGTATTCAATTGAAAGTGGTACTGGAGGAATTCGAAGAGTTAAAGAGACCACAGATAATGTTGACATAATGAAGGAAATTTTCAGGGAGGAAATTGGATGCTTACGTGGGTTTGTTCATGAGATTAAAATGAAGACAAACCATGTTCCTGTAGTGCAGAAGTTGTGCAGCATCCCACTTTCTATGAGAGAAGAAGTAAAAAAGGAAATTAAATTATTGGAAGATCAGAAGATAATTGAAAAAATAGAAGCCAGTGAATGGGCCTCACCATTAGTAGTTTTGAGAAAAAAATCCGGAAAACTGAGAATATGTGTGGACATGAGGGAATTAAATAAAAATGTGATCCCAGACAGACATCCACTTCCTAACATACAGGAAATTGTGTCCACCCTTGGACCTTCGAAGTACTTTTCCACTCTTGATCTGAGGTCAGCATACCACCAAGTTAAGCTGCACAAAGAATCTAAGAAGATGACAGCGTTTATCACACCGGATGGATTGTACCAATACAGGAGACTACCTTTTCGGTTAGTATCAGCTGCTTCAGTATTTCAAAGGATCATGCACCAACTGTTTGAAGGTGATGAAGGAATAATTTGTTTCCAAGACGATATTTTAGTGCATGCCATTGACCAAAAGGTACATTATGAAAGACTGCAACACGTTTTTAAGAAATTATATGAAGCAGGAATGACCCTCAGTAGAGACAAATGTAACATCAATCGCAGTGAAATTGAATATTTAGGGCATAACATTTCTGCTGGGGGCATAAGGCCAAAGAAGCAATTGGCTGATGACATAGTAAATATGCCAAGACCAAAAACAAAAGAAGAAGTGCGGACTTTCATTGGGATGGCGGAGTACTATTCTAAATTTATAAAGGACTTTGCAGTGCACACAGTTCCACTCCGTGAACTTTTAAAAAGGAACATATTTAAATGGAACATAGAATGTGAGGAGGAATTTGAAAATATCAAATTGGAATTAAATAGGGCACCATCGTTGAAGAATTTCAAGAGTGGGAGGAAGACCATAATTACAACAGATGCAAGCAACTTGGGATTAGGGGCTATTGTCACCCAAGAAGTTGATGGAAAAGAAGTTTTAATTGCTTTTGCATCAAGATTATTAAAAGGTGCAGAAAGGTCGTACGCTGCAATAGAGAAAGAAATTTTAGCCATCAAGTGGGCGACAGAAAAATTCAGAAACTTCATCTGGGGAGTGGAAGTAGAGATTCGCACTGACCACAAACCATTAATACATGTCATTATGAATAAGGGTTTGGACAATGTATCTAACAGAATCAAAAGATGGGTTGTACTGTTGCAAGAATACAATTGTAAAGTAAGATATGTACCAGGAGTGAAAAATCGTGCTGCTGACTGTCTGTCGAGACTTACCAATACTTCTGAAGCAGATGACGAAGGTGAAATTAATTCAGAAGTGGTTTTGAATATAGAAACATTATATCTCAAGCTGAGTGGGAGGAAGCAGAGAGGCAAGATGATAATATGGCTAATTTGAAACAGATTATACAAACGGTGAAAACCTGAGGAAAGTCAAATTCGAGGAATCCAATCTCATGGAATACTGGAGAGTAGCGGATGAACTCAATGTGACGAATGACAGAATCATGAGAGGAGATTGAATAATTCCACCTGTGGGCCTACGACAAAGAATTGTTGAATTAGGTCACGAAGGTCATCAAGGGATAGTGAAGACTAAACAGAGAATACATGATGATTTCTGGTGGCCAGTATGCGATCTGCAAATCGAGAGAATCATCAGAGAATGTATCCTTTGTAATCAGTGTGACAGAACATGTGTGAGTGTGAAGTACCCAATGGTAATAACTAACATTCCAGGAAAGGTATGGGATGAGATAGGCATGGATATACTGGGACCTATTCATTGTGATGGTAAGCAACAATTTTGCTTGGTGGTCATAGACCTTCTAACCAGATGGGTGGAAGTTTTAATTAGGCCTAACATGAATGCAAAAGTAGTTATAGAATTTCTGTCAGAAATATGTGACAGAGAAGGTTTCCCAAGAAGCATTTTAACGGACAATGGTGTCCAGTTCAGGTCAAGAGAAATGGAGAAATTCTGTGCCAATATTTCCATTGTACACAAAACAAGCGCAATATACCATCCACAAAAACGAATGGAGTAGTTGAGAGATTCAACAAAGTTCTCAAAGACGCCATTTGCTGGGCATGGGTTAATGGGCTTAGCTGGGAAGAAGCAGTAAGAAGAAAAATAATTGCTCATCGCTTCACGCCACATAGTACAACAGGTTTATTGCCTTTTGAATTGAGTAGAGGACGCAAAACAAATACCAAATTGACCCCATCCTGTTTGGGGAGGGAGACTGTGGTGAGGAAAGATTTTGGAGAAGCGGTAGAAAACATCAGGGATACACAGATTAAGAACAAAGTAGCTCATGGCAGTCATGTAAAGAAAGGAAAAGAGGATGAGGTCCCAAGAGTGGGGGGTTTAGTAAGAATTAAATTGCCTCCAGTACTAAGAGATGGACCTTGCAAATGGTCCAAACCAGTGAGTGTGATTGAAGTTTTCAAACACGCGGTGAGGGTGCAAGATGGCAGAGTTTGGAATATGGAAAGGGTGTGTGTGATGAAATCGTGCAGAAGTGGGATGAATGGAGAAACTATGTGCAGAGAACAACCAAGTCATAGTAGTAGTGAAGACATGAAAGAGAATGGTGAACATGTGAGACCAATGTTGAATAGAAAGGCAATGTCACTAATTTCCTTGCCAAAAGTAAAATCAGATTCTTCACGTGTATCAAGAACAGGAAGGATAATCCGCAAACCAGACTACATGAAGGACTTTGTCTAAGAATACGGAGTATGCAGAACGAAGAAGAGATCTTATCAAACTATTGTTCAAATAATAGCAGGAAATTAAGGAGGGGAGATGTGTAATGTAATACACTCTTCGTCCTTTCATCACGAGGCGCTGCGCGAGCTCACCTCGTGATGGAAGGACGAATGGAATGTTATGACACGCGACAAGAACAAGCGTTTCAAATGCAGCTGTCAGTTGCTGTCCATGGTCGGTGGGGCCTGTCCACATACACTTTAGTTCCAGTAGATAAATAAACATCCTTGTTTACCTCGCATATATTTCCTGGTCTTTCCTCCGGTACTTCACTAGCATTGCAAACTGACAGACAGCAGTCCCTGCCAGGATAGAACACAACTTAGAAAGCAAAATGGCTGCCAGCTCTCTTATGCCTTGCAGGCCAGCCCATTGAAACACCTCATGACCCTGGGCACATGGCCCATTAAGGAGAAGGAGTAACTCCTGCAGCACAGATGCAGACGATGTGCTTGGAGAACCAACAAGGAGAGGCAGAACAACCCTTTAAAAGCAAGCCAGCAGAAAAAATAGTTCTTGGCCTTCCAGAGAGCTGCCAGCAGGAAGACTGGATTTCCAACCAGACTGCAAGTAGAAATGCTTGGTTTCCAAAAGTAGAGGAGGCGAAGAAGGAGTTCACAGCACAAGTCTGGGTGTTTGGTACTGGGAGGAAATCGTGGGGAGGTTCAGAATCAGAAAAATGAAAGATAGGCGTACAGAAAGGATGTCTGTTACCCAATGAGAAGGGCCAAAGCAGTGAACAGATAATAAACGATTTAAGTAGGAAAAAAGCGTTGGAATTTTGAAGAGGAAGGAAAGGTGAACATGTTTAAAGAAAGGATACGTTGTGCTAAGATATTTTTCCAAATACCGGGAAATATATAGCTGGAAACCATAAGAAAAGGTTTATTGAAGATTGATGAGGGGGATAGTTTTGAAAGAAAAGGAACAGATTTCTGCAGAAAGTTTGAATTGAAGCCTGAGGAGAAGCCAGAGTTAAGTAATAGCAACAAGGTATTAGGCAAGAGACATAGATATATCTCCTATGAGAATGATACTGTCACGTTGAAGTTTCCATGGACACGTGGAGGCAGGTGGTTGAGATAAGGGAAGTCACGCGGGGAAGGGGAAGTGACGGGTTGGGGCAGGCGGGGCACGGGCAGAGTTATGTTGAGTTCAATAAAGAAAGACATTAATCCAAACGCTCCGTGTCCACTCCTAATTTGGTGTGCGTCACAAGTCAGGTGAGGCCTACCCACGGCCATAACACTGGTGACGTGGCAGCCGGCGCAGAGCGTGAGGGAGGGGAGACTCGAGCGGTCACCTGGAGGCACCGATCATCGGCACTAATGCCAGAGCACATCACGGCGTGACAGCGCATCCAGGGCGCAGGAGCGCCAGGCGGGGCTGCTATGCCTGCCTCAGTGAAGGCGGAGAACTGGCCCGGCCCCAGCCGTGAGTGACAACACACGCAGTAGGGGTGCTGCGTCCTCATCCCCGGGCCGCAGCGGTGATATTAATCAGCCACGTGCAGCAGACCGAAGCGGTCTGTATCCCAAAAGGCGAATGCGCCCTAGGCCTGAAGGCCCACTGATCTGGACATACAACGGATGATGCTCGTGTCTGGAGAACGAGGCCACCCCTTCAAGCCGTCAGCCTGCAGGAGCTCTTATACAGAGACACCTTCTATCCTCACAAGCTCCTCAAGTTAGGAACCAGTGAGGTGATCACCTAGAGACTATAGAAACCATGCAGACAAAATGTCGGGTCAAGAAGACAACCAGGGGGCACAGGTCCAAGGTCAAGGAGCACCAGCTCAAGGCCCACAGGAGCCTTATCAGGCCCCATACAGACTGCCGGATGCGCTGGCAGCCCAGATGCCCGGCGCATTTGATGTTACAGACACTAGCAACATGGGCCTCAGGTGGGCCAGGTGGATAAGAGACTTTGATCTATACATGGGTGTCCCACAGAGCCCATAGCAGATGCACGTCAAATATGTCTCCTCAAACTTGCAGTGGACGCCGCCACACGCGACATTAACAATGAGATGCCCCCCGACTCCATCGACTCCATCCAGGATCTGAAAGACGCTTTGGCAGCATACTTCACCCCACATACTAATGTGGACTATGAGAGGCATCTCATTTACAGCACCAAACAAGCCAAAGGTGAGACCATGGTTGCATATGTAATGGGACTATGCACTCAAATTAAGCATTGTGATTTCGCCAACTACTCCAACACCGAGGCGCTACGATCACAAATCATAGCACGGTGTGAGTTCCAGACATTCAGGAGGAAACTACTGCAGAAAGCACGCACGTTGGACGAAATACTAGCACTGGCCCGAGCTGAGAGAGTCATAGATTCACAGGTGGAGAGCTTCAACAACCCCACACCAGGTGAAAACATTCATAGACTCCAACTAGAGAGGAGGTCGGAGTAGCTATTTTGCTACAAATGTGGGTTTGAATACCCTCTCAATGGCGTCTTCCCAACTATCGGCCAGCACTGCGCCACATGTGGCGAAGAAGGGCACTTCAAATCAGACTGCATACTCCTCCGGGATAAAGGGAGGGACCGAGCCAGAGATAGGCCACCAAGGCAAGAACCAACCCTCCACCAGGTACCCACCCGGGCACCACTTCACAAGGGCCATCCAGTCAGACACACCCAGAGCAAAGGGAAAGAGACTCGGGAGAAGACAGGCAAAGGAGAGAGAGAAGTGAAAGGAGAAGATATGTCATGCGCTCGAGGCCAGAGCGCAGATCAAGAAGCCACGTACGCTATCTAGTGGAACAATCACCATCTGATTCAGACCCCAGTTCATCGGGAAGCGACCAAAAGAAAAAAGCATACGTCTATGCACTGGGAAATCCCACCGCCACAGCGCACAGCCCCACCCTGATCATCAAATTGAATGAGCAGCCAACTGAATTCCTCATTGATACTGGGGCCACGGTGAATGTGGTCAGTGAAAATATCTTCAAGGAGCTGCCCCAAAAGCCAAAACTGAGCCCCGCGACTGTGAACATATATGCCTACGGCGCCAAGACACCTCTAAAATGCCTAGGGCAATTTGACGGTCTTTGCCGATACATAGGGAATGCGAAGAAGATACCCATTTACGTCCAGGTAACCGAAACAGAAATTGGTTGTATCATAGGTTTCAAAGCGGCCGCTGATATGGGACTCATCCACATTCTGTACAATATCATGGTCCACAAGTACATCGACCCTATCGAGATGATTAACAACCTCGATCCTCGCATATTCAGAGGCATTGGAAAATTAAAAAACAGACAAATAAAGCTTCACATAGATGAATCCATAAGCCCCGTAGCTCAACACTATAGAGGGATCCCTGTCAACATCCAGAAGAAGGTGGAAGATGAGTTGCACAAAATGCTTGAACAGGACATCATCGAACCTGCCACTGGCCCCACCACCTGGGTGTCCCCAATAGTGCCCGTTCCCAAGAAAGGGTCTGAAGCAATTCGGCAATGCGTGGATATGAGGCAACCCAATCAAGCCATACAGCGGGAGAGACACTTGGCTCTGTGCATAACAGACATGATCCACTTATTAAACGGGGCCAAAGTGTTCTCTAAACTAGACTTACAAAAGATTACCACCAACTCGTACTGAGCCCCGAAAGCAGGAACATCACATTTGTCACTCACCTAGGCCTTTTCCGCTATAAAAGATTAAGTTTCGGGGTGTCCTCGGCCGCAGAAATATTTCAAGCCGAGGTGCACAATGTTATCAAACACATACCGAACCGCCTCAACTATAGTGACGATATTCTGATTTTCGGCATGTACGCCAACAAACATGATGAAGCTCTAATGAAGGTGTGCAAAGCATTAGAAGCAGCAAATCTCACATTGAACCGCGACAAGTGCGAGTTCCAAAAGATCACACTGAGATTCTTCAGACACATTTTCTCTGAGACAGGCATGACACCGGATCCTGAGAAGGTGGCTGCGCTGAACGAAACTTCACCCCCAGCAAATGTATCAGAGTGGCGCTCCTTTCTGGGGTTAGCCAGGTACTCCATGCGCTACATCAAGGACTTTTCCACAGTGAGTGAGCCGCTACGACTCCTAACCAAACAAGATGCCACATTTCACTGGACGGACAAGTGCCAGAAGGCCTTCGAAATCATCAGGGAGAGAGTCGCCAAGGCAGAAAACATGTCCTATTACAACCCCAGCCAGAGGACCGAACTAACGGTGGACACAAGTCCTGTGGGACTGGGGGCCATACCAGCTCAAGTGGACCCGGGAGAACCCTCTCAAACTCATATTGTTGCGTACGCCAGCAGGAGCCTCTCCACCACCGAGCAGGCCTACTCTCAGGCCGAAAAGGAGGATCTTGCCGTAGTGTGGGCGTGCAAGCACTTCCACCTTTTCCTGTATGGCAAACCCTTTTGGGTCATTACTGATCACCAAGCCCTCTTTTTTTTTAATGTAATATTTTATTGGTTTTGTAATATACAAACTGTGGTCCTTACCGGACCAAAAACACAAAACAAACTAAAACATTAATATCGTACAGTGGTACACTCAAACAAGCAAATCATACAAAATCGCTATAGAGTTGCTATACTATGAAGAAGGATCCCCTGCTGCCAGCACGTTCTACGTATAAGGGTGTCACGTCGAGACTGGTTACATGCTTCACACCTCGTCTTCCCATTGGCGCCATATCTTGTCCGCCTTATCGGGGCAACCCCGGCTTTTAAACACTCTCCTTTCTATGGCAATGCAAATCTGTACATCAGTGATCCACTGGCTTATTTGCGGCGTCTCCGCAGCACCCCATAATTGTGCTATATTCCTTTTAGCAACTGCAGTAGTTGTCATAAAGCAAAGTTTTTCATACCTTGACAAGTCAATTTCACTGTCCGCTCCGAGGAGTAGCAGTTTCGGATCTCTGGGGATTGTTTTATGCAGTAGTTAGGATGTCACAGCATTGCTGCCAATACTCGCAAATATTCGGGCATTCCCACAGTGTATGAAAGAAAGTTCCCTCTTCACTATGGCATCTTAAACAATTGGGTTCCGCTATCTTGCCCCAGCGGTATAGTGCTACCCTCGGGTAATAAATTCTATGCAATATTTTTAGCTGAACCAATCGTAGTCTGGTTGAGATGGCTACTTCCCTTGGGAACATCAGTATCTGAACCCAGTCTTCCGGTAATATCTCCCCAACTTCGGTTTCCCACTTCGTTTTGAGGCGCACCAGCTCTGTTGTAGCGAAGGAGGTGAGGGCATTTTACATGACTGTGGTGACTTTAGCCTGAATACTATCCGTTATTATATTGCGTTCTATTGGTGTGGTGTCTGGCATGTCAGCTAGTGAGGGGAGATGTTGCTGTAGTGCGTGTCTGAGCTGCGTGTAATGGTACCTTTCTGTCTCTGGGAGGTTAAAAGATATAGCCAGCTCTTCGTAGGATCTGATGGTGCCGTTGGTTATAATGTCGCCCACACTCTTTATACCACATCCCCTCCATACTGGCCATCTCGGTAATTTGGCTACTTCGTGGAGGTTCCTATTATTCCATAGTGGTTGGATTGGTGTGACCTTGTCTCCCCATCCTATAAAGATGTGTGATTCTGCCCAAATACGGGGCGTCTGTGCCGCCATGTTTCGGGAAGTCGCTCTGGACGTTGCTTTGTACCGCTCCAGTGGGGGCGATGCCCGTACATGTGGTAGTCCTGGGTCTGTGTGCATCGCATCATTTACTACAGACATGTGACTGGCCCAGTAGTATGTCTGTAGTCTTGGCAGGCCAATCCCACCTTCCCATACTGATCTTCGTAGTGTTTGTAAGGCAATTCTCGGGCATCCCTCCCATAAGAGTTTTCTAAGTATGTTATCTATGTTCCGAAATTCTTTTATAGGTATATATAGGGGGGCGTTCTGGAGCACATACAGGTAGCGGGGGAGTGTCAGCATTTTGAACAATGCAGCTCGGCCTAATAGTGTTAGAGGCAGGGACCGCCAATGTCGTACATCCCCTGTGAATCTCTCCGTAATGGGTTGTAGGTTATTCAGTGTATAATCGTCTAGGTTCCTCGTGATCTTAATGCCTAGATACTGGAAGTGATCAGGAGCTATTCTATATGGGCATGACTCAGGAACTTCACTGCCTAGAGTATTTAATGCAAATAGTGTAGATTTAGCCCAGTTTACTCTCAAACCGCTAAAAGCACCATATTTCCGGAGCAACTGTGTCACCACCGGGCATGTCGTTCTGGGGTCCCTCAGGTATAGCAATAGGTCGTCTGCATATAATGAGACTTTGTCTTCCCACTCCAAACCACCCGGGATGCCACGCCATATGGGTGTCTCTCTCAGCAACTGAGCCAATGGTTCCATTGCCAGTGCAAAGAGCAGCGCTGATAGCGGGCATCCTTGCCGGGTCCCTCTCCCCAAAGCAAAGGGACGTGAGGTCCAACCGTTCACACGAACCTCAGCCATCGGTGCATCATATAGCAATTGGACCCAGGTTAGGAACTGCTCCTGAAAACCCATTTTTCGCATGATAGCCCAGAGTGCCTCCCACCGGACAGAGTCAAAGGCCTTTTCAAAGTCTATTGCAAGTACACCCAGGGGAATATTGAGGGTCTGGGCCCGCTCAATGGCTAAGTGAAGTCTTCTTATGTTCATCCTCGTGGATCTGCCCGGCATGAAGCCACACTGGTCCGGGTGGACTAGAGATGTTATGACTTGCTGTAGGCGTATCGCTAGAAGTTTAGCCAGAATCTTGGTTTCAACATTAATAAGGGAAATAGGCCTATATGACCCACATTGGTCCGGAGGCTTATTCACTTTGGGTATAACAATTATTGTGTCCTTTCTCAGGTCTGCCGGGAGGGATCCCTTTGTCCGGGCTTGTTGGAACATGCGTATTAGGTGGGGAGCTAGGTTGCTACAGCCGATCTTCTTCCAGGTTTCTATGGGGAAACCGTTCGGACCAGGGGTCTTCCCAGACTGGAGCTGAGTCATAGCCACTGCAATTTCATCTTCCGTGATGTCTCTTTCTAAACCAGCAATTTGGGTCTCATTAAGGATCGGAAGGGTAATATCCTCTAGTATAGAGTTTTCAGGGGGAGTTGTGGGGGCCCTGTATAGGTCTTCATAAGATTTTGCGAATTCCTCAGCTATGTCCCTGTCCGCGAGGCAGGATTCCAAGTTTTGGGACACAATCGATCTCACATGGTAATGTCCCTCGTCCCTTCGTTCAAGCCAGGCTAGGACCTTCCCTGCTTTGTCTCCAGTGTCATATATTCTGGCCCTCATTGCACTATGTGTCTGTTTGGCGTTGTCCAGTGCAATATTTTGCAGTTTCTTTTGAGCCAGTATCAGCGCTCTATTAGTGTCTGGGCTATCGCTGGTGAGATGTGCGTCTTCTGCTTGTTTGACATTTGTTTCTGCTTCATGCAGTGATTCCAGGTGTATTTTCCTTTGGGCCGTCGTCCAGGAAATGATTTCTCCTCGTAGTACCGGTTTATATGCCTCCCAAAGTACGGCGGGACTTTCTACTGTTCCCGTATTGGTCTCAAAGTATTCTGTTGTGACGTTTTGTATACGTTCTATTAGCTCAGGAGAACCTAGATAATAGTTGTTCAATCTCCACCTCGGTGGAGGCGCTGGTTTGCACGTTGTAAGTGATATGAGTAGGGGGAGTGATCCAAGATGCCCCGCGGAAGATATTCAGCTTGCGTTACTGTGTGTGTTAATGTCGCAGGCACGAAGAAATAATCCAGTCGTGACAGTGATGCATGCACTCCTGAGTGAAAGGAGTACCCCTTTTCTTCCTGGTGTAGGTCACGCCACACATCCCTGATGCCAAAAGCCTCTACAAACGTGGCCAGATTGGTTCGTCGATTGGGGTCTCTATTGCGTAGATGCGTACGGTCTTGTACATTATTCATAACGTCATTGAAATCTCCTCCCAGGACCAGAACATCTGAGGTGTCGCTGTTTAGTAGGGGCGTAATGTCTTCCATAAGTCTGTACTGAAGAGCTGGTGGGGCGTAGATCGCCATAAGGGATATCGTCCTGTTCCAAAGCGTGCCCGTGGCATATGTAAATCTGCCCCCGGTGTCCTGTATTATTTTGGTGAGGGTGAGCGGTAGCCTGTTATGGATTAACATCAATACCCCTCTGGCTCCCATAGTAAAACCAGCTTGTATGGTTGTGTGGTGGTTCGATCGTTTAAATAGCGCGTTGGAAGTACCTGCCAAATGGGTTTCTGTTAGGAAGGCTATGTCCGGGCTGTGTTGGTTCAGAAACTGTCTCACTAGCCTCCTTTTCAGGCTGTTTCCTAGGCCGTTTACATTCCAGGTGAGTAGTTTTAGCGTTTTGTTCTTGTTATCCTGCAGGGTTGCGTTTGTGTGTATGGTTCCAGCAGGGGACAAGGCCTTCTTTAGCAGGGGCATTGGACTCGCTTGATTCGCAGCAGGGAGCAGAAATTGCTGTCTGAGTGATCACCATCTTCTGTAATATGTAGTATTTCATTGAGTGATTCCAACTTGTGAACTTGTGCCGAACTCCCCCCTCCCCATACTTCATCCCCAACCGAAGCATCTGTCGCCCTTTCAACAGTTCAAACTTTACTTAAACAGTATATCTAGGCAATCTAGAACTTTGCCTATCGTTATGTGTATGTTTCTTGCCAAAGAGGGGGCGGGTAGGTATCAGCCGTCAGCCATTACTTTCTTCCTGTCATGTGAGACACGTTATGTTTGGATTCGCTTTCTTCCACGTCTTGTGATTACATTTGTTTTATCCATTGCCATTTTCCATCATGCGTTCCCTTGTTGTGCCACATCCACCTGTCGCTGTGGTGAGTCGTTGTCTGGTGGTCTTTCTGGATGTGGCCTATTACGGTCGTTTCCAATCTTCTTCCTTCCACTCCAGTCACCCTCAATGTGCCTTTCTGCCCAATCCCATGCTTCCTTGGGATTTGTGAAGTGTACTGTCGTGCCTTTGTAGTATATTTTAAGTTGAGCGGGGAAAATCAGGCCATATTTGATTCCACACGATTGGAGGCGTTTTTTAAGTGGGTCAAAGGATTGGCGCGCTTTTTGGACCTCCCTCGTGAAGTCAGGGAAGAAGGAGATTTTTGAGCTATTGAAGGTGATGGACCCTTTCGTTCTCGCCATTTGTAGTATGGCATCCCTGTCTCTATAATTCAGAAGTCTTGCTATGATTGCACGTGGTGGTGCGCCCGGGATGATCCTGCCCGATGGGATGCGATGGGCCCTTTCGATAGAAAAGAATTTGGAGAAGGATTCAGCATCGTATATATCCAATAGCCATCTTTCAAGGAACAGCTCCATGCATTCTCCTTCCGCCTTTTCGGGAAGGCCTAGGATGCGGACGTTATTGCGCCGTGATCTACCTTCCCCTTCATCTACTCTTCCCTCCAGGGACTTTATACGTTGTAACATGCCGGTTATCTGGCGGTTAACTCCCTGCAGATTGTCTTCGGTCTCCGAAATGCGTGCTTCCGCCTCTCCAGTACGTGCAGTCAGCTTCTGCAAGTCATGCCTCAGCAGGGATACCTCAGCCCCTATGGCGTCCATTTTCTTTTCCATGGATGTCCTGGAGCTGGCAATGGCGCCCATTACATCCCTGAGGGAGATGTCTTCTTCCATAATTCCAGATTGAGCTGATGCTGGTCTCTCTGGTGGTCTCTCTGGTGAGTGGGACAGCGGGGTGGTTGCATACTGTTCTATCCTGCTTTGTGTGGAAATTTTCCTCGGCCTGTCCTTTCCCATCTTGCGAAGCAGGCTTTATATTACGAGGAAAAGCACGTTCTGCGGTTGGGAGGAATTGATCGTTACGCCACGGAGATAAACTGGCTTAGTTGTTCAGAAGGTCATTGTGTTCGGGCCGGCACGACGTTCTCTGGGCGTGCGAGGCTCAGGAAAGTGGTCCCTTGTTCCCGTGTTGTTAAGAGCGAGTATGGTTTCCAGTTATGGCATGCCCCTCACCGCCTGGAGCACTGTGGTTTCTTCGCCTACTTGACAGGAGATGATCGTTCTCTTTACTGCAATCCGTGTCAGTGACTATGCATCTAGCCTGCTTTATGGTGGTGTCCCTTCTCTGAGCTGCAAAAGTGTCCTGCGTGTGCCCAGGGTATAGTGCACAGTTCCCGTAAGCCTCAGGGTGTGGGGGGGGGAGGGGGAAACGACGTTCTCCGCTGTTGTAGTGCTCTCTCGTGCTCTTGAGCAGTAGGCGGCAGGCCACAACCGTACTAGCCCGGGCTGGGAGATCGTGTGGGCTGGGTTCCCACGATTCTGGCACCCAAGAGGGGGGCCGCGAGTGCTGCGGGGGTGCCTCCTCGGCAGCACACCCTGGACAGACGGACTGAGTTCAGGGCCCACCCCCGCCTCTCCTTAACGGGTCTCGCGGCTTCTTCCCCCCGGCACAGGTCGGCGGCGCAGCGCGGCAGGTAGGTAGCAGGCTGGCAGGCGCTCGACGGTGTATGGGGCGCCTGCTTCCAGTCGGAAGGCCAGGGGGGGGCGGGGAGTCCGGCGCGGGTCTCCTCTCTCCGTCGGTCCGCTCCCGCAGTCACCCGCCCTTCAGCAATAAGCTGGTCCGCGCAGGGGGGGAGGAAGGGCAGTCTCCTCCCTCCGTAGCAGCGATCGTCTCTCCACAGCACCTCTTCCTCGGGGATCAGTGTTTGCAGCGTCCCTAGGTTCGCGCTCAACAGCGCCCGGCGGCCATCTTGGAAACTTCCAAGACGCAGACGCTCCAACTCTTTGGCGGCTTATTTCTCTGGAACTGGCTGTCGGTTGCATACTCGGACCACCGGGTGCGAACAACGTTATGTTCCGACGCTCGGAAAGATCTTTCTCTTCACATGGAAATTTAGTTTTTTGGTAGGATATTGCAGGATACGGCTGACGGCCTCAGGAGCACTGAGAGCTCACGTCTTCATGCCACGTCCGTTGGCCACGCCTCCCGATCACCAAGCCCTCTTATTCTTATATGACATTCGCAAGTGAAGATGCCACCCCGAATAGCCAGATGGGGGCTATGGCTACAGAACTACTCCTTCGAGATTGTTCATCGGCCAGGAAAAGGAGAAAACTCTGCAGACTTTCTTTCCAGAAGGCCCTGGGATGGGTGCATGCCAGAACTCTCAGTAGCAGACAGGTACCTTCAGTACCTCATACACCAAACCACCCCGGAAGGCATAAGATACCGAAATGATAGCTCGGGAGACGGAAAATGACACTGCTTTCAAAATCATCTGCGAGGCTCTAGACTCTGGCATGTGGAGGAGGGCCAGAGAGAGAGGGAGAGCAGCAGGAGACCCGTTGCACACAGAAGTAGAACACCTAGTGCAGGTGAAAGATGAACTGACGCTCTTGGATGATCACCTCCTCTTGAAGGACTGCAAGCTGGTGATCCCACCATCTTTACGGGCGAAAGTCATCGAGCTCGCCCATGAAAACCACAGGGGAATGGTGTCGACCAAGCGCATGTTTCGCCAGAAAGTCTGGTTCCCCAATATGGACTCCTGTGACGCTCACCAGGTATCCACGGGGACGTCACACAGCCAGTTCTGACCTCTTACGACCTCAAACCCTTCCCTGGAGTCTACTCGACTGGAGACTGGGCCTGAAACACAGGATTGGTAGAGTTTAACTCCCTATTGTCTCTGTGAGCTTGAACCCCTTCTTCCCCCGGGTCCAACCCTTCCCTTTGATCCACAGCTCACCTTGTTTTCTTGGAAAGTGTGCTCTCCGTCCTGCTTTCAGCGCAGGGGCGTGTTGATTGGTGCAGGCTCGTTGCTGCCTAGATACTTCACTGGCAAGAGTCTGACAGGTAAGTATAATGAGTCTTTTGAACAGTTTTCTAACTTCGTTCCTTTCCTTCCTTAGATAATGGCCGGTGTCCGGGGATGGCGACGTGCTGCTGAGATGAGTAGCGCTGAAGGTGAGTGAGAGCGCGATGCGCGATGCAACCCTTTTGTATTTTTATTGAACGGAGTTATTTTTCTGTGTCTTTTAGGTGCCGCAACGTTTTCAGCATGGATACGGGTTATGAAGAAGAAATGCCGTAAGTAAGCACGGTATGCGGCACCTCTAGATGTTTCCACGCTAACCTGGAGTGTTTTTTCCCTCTTGCAGATGGATGAGAAGTTCCGAAGACAGAGTACCCTCAGAGCGGCTGGGATTCAGGTAAGCGTTTGAAGCTTGTACAGTCTTTAAAAATAAGCAAAGATTTGCTGAATGCTTACTAATGCCTTTTTTCTGTTCTTTTCCCTTTTCCTTAGGAAGCGGCGTGCCGGGATGGGAATGACACCGCCGAAGATGCCTGCAGAACAGAAGAAGCGATGAATGATGGGCAGAAGCGCCACAAGGTAAGGCTGTTCCTAACTGTGTTCTTGTTCTTGCAGGTGCTGAGCGCAGAAGAAAGATGCAGGCCTACTGGAGACCGATCCGAACACGGTGAGTGTCACGCTGCAGGTGCAGAAAGCACAAAGCATGTTTCTCAGCCTGGGCGTGGCTTAAATAGTCTCTGGGTATCCCAGGTGTCTCTGGGCTGAACCACACCCAAAAGACTAGACTGCACATGCAGTTCTGGGAACCGAAATATGGGGGGGGCATCCATCTTGTCCCCATCAATGCACTACAAGTCCAATCCCCAATGTTATCCTATGGGAGTGAGTGAGTCTGGTGGCACAAGCGCCAAGTCTGACTCCAAGTGGGTCTTTGGAGGGATGGAGAGGCCCTTTAGGGCCATGTAGGTGATCATGGCCTGGCTCCAGCTGGACATCTTGGAGGGCTGGGGACATGAGGGGCAGGAATCATGAAAACTCCATGGTGGAGGAAGACCTGAATCCTGCCCCATGTGTAGCCTCATCACCCGCAACCGACACCTGGAGCCCTTGAACATGTCTGAGCTCCCTGAGGGAATATGGGAAGCCGTGGTGGCTGATTTTTTCGGGCCCATTGAGGGAGGGAAGTACGTACTAAAAGTAATGGACGAATACTCTCGATATCCGGAGGCCCAGCTAATATCATCAACAGCGGCTCATTGCGTCCTACCAGCATTAGATCTCATCTTTTCCGCTTATGGGATTCCAAGGGTGCTCAAAACGGACAATGGACCCCCATTCAATGGACATCAGTTCACACAATTTGCGAACTACATGGGGTTCCACCATCGGAAGGTAACTCTGTTATTGCCGCAAGCCAACAGAATGATAGAGCGCTTCATGGCCAACTTAAAGCGAGCGCTCCAGATAGCCAAGCTCACTGGGCAGCCATATAAACAGGTACTGAACCAACTAATGAGGGAGTCCCGGGGCACTCCTCATAGCACCACCAGGAGAACGCCAGCTGAAGTGATGTTTGGAAGAGACATCCAAACAAGAATCCTAAAAGCCAAGAAGGCAGACAACCCACCTGGATAGGGAAATGAGGGAACAAGATGATGCCGCAAAGGAACGCATGAAAGCATACGCAGACATGCAAAGAGGGGCGAGGGCACCATAGATTGAGGTGGGAGACGTTGTAGCGGTAAAGCAACCACAGAATCACAAGCACACCTCCATCTTTCATGAAGGACCTTTGCTAGTCACTCATAAGAAAGGATCTATAATCACGGCACAAAGCACAGGAGGTCCCATCAACCGAAATTCATCCCACTTCAAGGGAATTCCATCTCTATGGTTGCGACGACTAAGTGGGCGAGTGATTCCCCCCACTGACTACGCATCAGATGATCCATATCAAGGAGATCATGGAGACTCGGAGGACTCGGATCTAGAGAGTCATGTGTACTGTGATGCCAGCAGAAGTCCTCCAGAGCTCATTCGCTCACGTACTCAGCGGTCGCAGACCAAACCTTGCCGTTTGATTGAAGAGATGGGTTAGCAACCCCACCAGACGTCCACCTGTTGTGAAGGTCTGGTGACTGTTTAAAATGGGGGGAGATGTCACGTTGACGTTTCCATGGACATGGTGAGGCGGGTGGTTGGGATAAGGGAAGTCACGTGGGGAAGGGGAAGTGGCGGGCTGGGAAGGCGGGGCAAGGGCAGAGTTATGTTAAGTTCATAAAGAAAGACATTAATGCAAACGATCTGTGTCCGCTCCTAATTTGGTGTGCGTCACAAGTCTGGCGAGGCCTACCCACGGCCATAACAGATATTAGGGATGTAAATATTGCGTTTGATCCAAAAGTTGCAATTTTGACTGGCTCTCTTGTGACCTGCACTTTTCTTTCTGTTTCCCATCATTGGCCCTCAGCAAGAAGCTGAAGGTATTCCACCACCTTATTGCCCAAAATTGGCCAATTTGGCACAATTTCAACCAGAATCACCCATGGAGTCCTATGGACTACAATTAATGGGGACTAACACCGCCTAGCACCACCTGTAATCAGGCGGTTATACCACCGGACCAAGTGGCAGTAACAGTAATACAGTTTGTTGGTATCTTGGCAGATTTACCGCTGAGATACCACCACACTTATAATGAGGCCCATTGTCCTGACTTTTAAGGCATGTACTGGTATTGAGCAACTAGAACCAGGTTTCCTGTTTCACTGCATTGTAGTTTAACATTTCTTTCAATTCTGTATGGAGAGCTTTGCAATCATAGTCAAATGAAGTGCTCGGTTATGTGGTCATGTGCTCTTGGAATCAGTAAAGGACCTATGACAAAAAGAGTCATTTTTTCCTGACTTGCATCATATGACAGATCCCACGGCATCACTGGAGCAAGGGAGGGCAGGCCTGAGAGATGGGTGGTGATGTCCATAAAGGTGAAGTCATGAGCACACCAAAAAGTGGCATTCTGCAAGCCCGCTTTGATAGAGACAAAGAACTGCAAAACACTCAATATGAGGAACGCTGACACACATTAAAATACGAAGAAGTGGTGAGGACTTCGGAGACAAACATCCAACCAAATCAATGAAGAAATGTAGACCCATAAGAGGCAGGAGCTGCAGAAAAGCCACTGGAGCAGTCAAAGACATGGGGCCTCATTACGAGTCCTCCGCGCTGGAAAGCGGTAATTCCGTGTCGACGGTGACTCCGCTTCCACTTCTGCAAGGTTGCGGAAAGATGGGCCGATTACGGCATGTGGGTCACGCGCAACACACCGAGGCGGAAACGGAGTCACTGCCGTCACTCAAACACCCACACGAGCGGACCTAGCAGCACATTAAACGGTGCTACAACTGTGTCCGCCACCGCCGACACGGAAACACCGGAAGCGGAAATACCATGACCGCTGGAAAAAGACCGGAAACAGAGAGGCGGCCATTATATAAAGCACGATCCACTGCCATCCTGAGACACCACAGGTCAGATCACCTCCCTGAGACTGACAAACCACCCAACACCATCATGTCATCCAGGATACCAGCACGCAGGCAGAGAAAGCAGCGCTTCAGTGAGGCTGAGCTCATAGTACTAGTGGAGCACATTGTTGAGCATGCTGAAATGCTTTTCAGTGCAGACCAGCGGCGTGCCACTCAGCAAAGACGCAAGGATTTGTGGGCGGAGGCAGCACGCAAGTGCACAGTGGTTGGCGTGACCACACTTTCAGTGAAGGAGTGCCACAAGAGGTGGGATGACGTCAGGCTCCGGGTGCGCAACCTCATCACAGCACAACGCCAACAAAGCACTGGAACTGGTGGAGGCCCTGCATCTCCTCTGAAGCTGCAATCGTCGGAGGAGCGCTGCAGCAGTGTAATGCACCTGGAAGGCATCCACGGCATAGGAGAGGCAGAGGCAGGAGTGAGCCCACCTGCAGATGCTGGTAAGTGCACATAGTACAAAGCCATACGTGTGAATGGGAGTGACCCAATGGCCCCACTTCCAATGCCCCCAACCCCCCAACAGGGCTGCAGTGACCCAATGGCCCCACTTCCAATGCCCCCCCCTTATAGGGCTGCAGTGACCCAATGGCCCCACTGACTGGCCAAATGATGAGTGACACATCCCCAAGGTACGACCCCTCAACATTCATACCGTGCGTGCCTGACAGGAAGCACAGACACACACCTGTGTGCATAAATAGTCAAAAGTGTCGTAATGCAATTGGATATGGATTGTGATGTCTGATGAATGTGATGGACACATAACGTACAACCACACAATTAAACACATGTCCTCTATATCCCCATAGTTGTGGCAAGTGACAGCGACGATGGACAAGATGCGACACAGCGGCCACCTGCAGGCGCACAACGCAGCACTCAAGTCCAGGACGATGATGCAAGCTGCTCTGGCACACAGGCACCAGCAGAACCAGGCACACCGGCAACATCAGGAACACCGGCAGAACAAGGCACACCAGCAGAAGACACTACCCACATGCAGCCAGCCACCCATGCTCCGGATGATGAATCACAACCCATCTGCACAGCTGAGGAAGCAGCATCAAGTGATGGGAGTGGTCCGGCCATGCAAGCCGAGCAAGTGCAACAGGGGGATGGAGAAAACATGGATGGCGTGTCACCCATCCATGGGCTAGAGTTCAGCCCCCAAGAAATGCACAGTCCCATGCGCTCCCCAACACCATCCATTGGCGAGCTACGTGCAAGATTGCAGCAAATTGAGCAACAGCAGGCCACCCTGATGCAGCAGGTGGAAAGACAGCTGGAGGAGGCCAGGCTCCAGCGTGAGGAGGCCATGCAGCAGCGTGAGGAGGCCAGGCTGCAGCGTGACGAGGCCAGGCTACAGCGTGAGAGCAATGTCACGTTGGTCCGTCAGCTCACCAGGTCCATTGGCAGATTTGCAGCCACAATTCTCACCCTGGCACGCCATGTCAGGGAAGGGAACAGCGTGCAGTCAAGCATTGCTGAGTCCATGTTGGTAGCCCAGCAGGCCTTTCAAGGACGCTTACCCATCATCACACCAACGGTCACCTCAGCCTGCACCACCCCATCCAGCTCTACCACTGGCAGCCCACGGAGGCGTTCCAGTCGCTTGACTGGATCCACGACCAAGGACACACCTGCACACAAGCATCCCTGCAAATAGTGGCATGTGGGGATGCCAGTGAACATGGCATTTGTGGACACCATGGTTTTTGGATGGGTGGGAACGTTTGGGTGGCGTGGGTGGTGGGGGTTAGTCATTAGGGGGTTAGTTGATAGGGTCCTGTTTGGGGGTTGGAACGTTTGGGTGGTTTGGGTGGTGGGTGAGCATGGGTGAACAGCTTCCCTAGACCCAATGCACCTTCTACCTTGTTGAAATGATAATAAAAAACCTTTCAATACTGCATTAATGAGTAGACATTGTCATTGGCATCGTCATATCCATGCTTTGATATCAATGTGCAGTCTCTCAAAGGTAAATGCGAATGAGTGCATCCCGTGATTGTTGGCCATCTTGGGCACCCCTGGGAGGTTGTGGTGCCACTCCATCCCCATCCCCATCGCCATCGCCATCCCCATCTTCATCTTCTGCATCTGGGGGAAGTGGAATGTTCCTGCGCAAGCACAGATTGTGCAGCATGGCACACACAAGCACAATTTTACCCATCTTAACTGGGTTGTACAGCAGTGATCCTCCAGATATGCTCAAGCAGCGGAACCTGGCCTTCAGTAGGCCAAACGTCCTCTCTATTATGTCACGTGTGCGGATGTGTGCCCTGTTGTATGCCGCCTCATGCCTGTTCCTTGGCCTCCGCACAGGTGTCATCAGCCATGGCGTGAGTGCATATCCAGCATCACCTACATGTGAAGTAAATGTGTGGGGCATGTCAGTGTTTGTGATTCATCTCACGATCTGATGCAATGCAATACTGTGTCATCATACATTCATCCATAAGGGCCTTGCCATGGTCTGAAGGGCAGGTGATTACCATCCAGCGGTGATTGTTGTAGCTGGTGTCATTTGGACATGGCATATTACTTGTTGTGCATATGAAGTGGACCTTATACGCGATAGTGGTTGGTGACTAATGCACTGTGCAATGCAAGACACACATAGGGGACTAAATCCATGGCCTGTGATGAATATGCTTTTGCAGGATGTCACATGTGCAGACAACATGTGTATTGGGGGGAAGTGGACCTAGGTGTGGATGGCTGCATTGAGAGGATCCACCTGTATGGCCTGTTGGTAGCATTGGTCGTATGTCTCCTTTGGCAGGTGTTGTACAGTGGCAAACTGTCATGTCTATATTTTAGATGTGTGGGTTATGCTGACCGTCCATTACATGTGCAAGGGGTTGATGCATGTGCAGTTGTGGCAGCCCCCTTACACGGGTCATTGGCCTAGACATTCAACACACTTCCATAGGACATGTGCATTGGCAGAAGTACTCACCCAAAAGCCATGTGCTTTGTCCAACGTAGCGTTCCATGTAGCGTGGCAATGTTGAATTCCGCAGAACCATTGAGTCATGTGTTGAGCCCGGAAAACGTGCACAATGTGTAATCAGCAGTCCGGCATCACATACCATCTGTACATTCAGTGAGTGGTACTGTATCCTGTTGCGGTACACCATCTCCATTGCACATGGTACTGTCAGCTCTATGTGGGTGCAGTCTAATGCACCTATGCAATTTGGCATGGCTGCAATGGCATGGAATGCCAACTTGGTTGCAATGACCTCTGCAAGTGTACGGGGTAGGGCGATGTGTTCGGACACATGGCGCAGCAGAACGTCCAGTACCTGTCCCAATATTTTAGAGAAACAGGGTTGTGAAAGCCTATGCAGCTCATCAACTGTGTGCTGATAGGTTCCTGTGCCTAGGAAATGCAGTACTGACACCACCTTCAGGAGGGGGGGGAATTGCAGTCGAAATGGCAATGTGGCTGCTAATGTCCTCAATCATAGCAGTGATGTACATGATTGTTGGCCGGTCCAGCCTGTATAATGTGTGGATCTGTCCTGGGGTCAAGTTCCACGGTGAGGCCCTGATGCGGGGTATTTGGGTTTGGCATGGGTGCAGGGTTTGCTAACTGACGCCTGCGCCTCTTCTGCCTCATCCTCCTCTGCAACATTGCTGCCACTATGTGCACTGCTGCCTGTAGGTTCATAAGTGCCAGTCCCAATGCTGCTGCTGCCTGCTGTGTTGTGTTTGGAGTTGGCCTGGGTGTGGGTGTGTCCCTTTTGTAGCCTCCCAGTTAGCTGCTGGGTCCGGCTGGCCTAATTTGGGGCACCTGTGGCCTGATTTGCCTCACCTGGTACTGTTTAACGTCATGTTCGTGGCAGCGCCGTTACTGCTTCCGTGGCCACGTTTTTTCCGCCATTTTCTTGGCAGTGTTTCCATGTCGGTGGTACTCGTGATGGCCATGGTGTTTCGTGTTGCCGGTAAGTGGGTGGTTTCACCGCCGTCGCTCTTTACGGATACCTTATCTACACGGTGGTGGTTTGTGGTGGTGGTGTTTCCGGGTCCGTGGGTCGTGATTGCACGGTCGCGGAAACGGCACCGGTATGGTTTTAGCGGTGACGTTAAGTCCGGGTCGGCGGATTCGTAATGAGGCCCATGGAGTCTACTCCCTATGCTAAACTACCAGACAGGTCTGGATCTTATCACCCTATTTTCCTACCAATAGAGAAACAGAATCTTGTTCAAAACACTGGCAAATCGACCATTAGGTGTAATCCCCTCGTTGATTTGTCTTGATCCTTGGGATTTTGATAATTAACTTGAGAAGGTTAGCTTTAACAGACACATGGAATTTTAAAAAGTCATGTATAAACATGAGGGATGTCAGGCAAAGCATGATAAGATTTTGGGTCAGTCACATAAGTATGACCACATTTTTGGGGCGAGATATAATACGGTTGATTATTAGAAATGGACTGCCTTATACAAAAGTGTCGGTAATGGGATAGGGGCTGCGGTGCGGGAGTGAGGGACATGAGTGGGTTGAAGTTTTATGAATATTGGTTTCTTTGTTCTGAAATGCCAATCAAAATTGATTCCATCAAAAAAGGGGGTTAACTGGGATGAGACCTATGGGACTGAAAGCAAGGCAGGATGACGGCTGCAAAAATGGGAGGGGATTATGATTTCTTTAAAAAAAAACTTATTTTCATTTATTATTCAATCTAGTTAAACAAGATAAGACAAGACAAATTATCCTATTGTCAAAGCAAGAACAATCAAAGCAAAAAAACAACATAACGTATGGATAGATATAGGGCTTCGCCACCCTCTCCAGGGCACACATATACATGACTATTATTCATTCCACCCCCACTATCTTGCAGAACTTTTAGCTTTACCAATAGATCCTCTCATATGAGTCTATGAGGAGCACATTTCTGGGATTCATAACTGTAAGAAGTGCTGTTTGGTAAAAACATGTCTCTGTCTTTCAGAAAGTCAATACACAGGGTCCGGGACTCGAAATGGGATTGGAATTTGTTTGCGATCAATGCTGAAGTCTGTTCTATGGTAAAACGTAACAAGCCATTGTGCAAAAACTAGGCCTTGCTAGGCATACAGCATTCAGCAATTGAGAAGCAAGGGACGCCGTATAAACGGATACTCTCATCATCCTTCTTCCCCAGAACTATCACAAAAGGGTAATTGCACTGCTGAACTCCTAGGATATTCTTCATTGGGTAGGTACTTCCTTCCAGAAGGTCTGCACTATTGGACAGCTCCACCATATGTGTGCTGGACTTCCTATCTCTCCACATTTCCCCCATCATAAAGAAGATGTGTCTTCATAAATTCTATGCAAACTAAGTAGGGTCACACAATATTGAAAATATATTCTATGGTAGTTCCTCTTGAAGTGTTGCATGCTCTAACCAAATGTGGGACCGTTACTCTCCAGATACTATGAGGCCTCTTTACAAATTGAATCCTTCCGGAATGAAATAGCTACCCCCTTCCTTTTGGACCCATCTGAGGCAAAGTATCGTAATGGGAAGTTTCTTCTTTACAAACTGTGCTTATTTTGTGGGAGACGATGTGTCTCTTTTAATAATACTATCTTGTGATCCATCTCACATACTCTCTGAATAACAGATTTACATTTAGCAGGTGAATTCACAACCTAATGATTCAGGTTTGTGACTTGTAATTCAGCCATGCAGACACCCACAATGGAGTATCTCCAGGTCTGAACTCATTGCACTGAGTTGGCACAAATGGCCACGCCCCCTGACCTTCAGCCACAAAGCATAAATCACACATACTGAAAATGCAAAAGAAATATTTGATCACCTAAAATCATGAGTGAAAATATAACTAAGGTAAACACCATTGACTTTCATAACATGCCTGTGTGGGGTATCCTAGTACATAACCCAATAACCCCAGCCTAAGCAATGACGCCACAAGCCTTGTCTCATGTCTTTGCTTCCTCACAAGCTTTAGATGAAACCAAACCAATCTGAAACTCCATAGGCAACCGAAGGTGTTAAACATAACTGTGTAGGCGATATCTATTTTCTCTGTCAATAGGGCATTAGCAGTGTGTTGTTAAGGATTTCAATCAGGCGACACACACGTTGGTCTCGGCCTAGTATGCAGCCATAGACTGAAATGCTTATCTTTTTATGTTAGATTCAATATTGAGATGGTACACCACTCGTATCACACACCCTTTTCAAATGCCCCGGGTGACAATGGACCATGAACCAGGCTGGTTGGTAAAATACAATATTTATTTGAAAATCAAAAGAAATCAGACATTTTTTAATATGGGGCAGCAATCACCAATGGGGTGATAATAACAATAGGAATGTAAGCAATGCACTTAGTTTAACCTTCTATTGACACATCTACAAAACACCAGGGAATAGGAGCACTTTTTGATTTTAGGCAAGATAGCACTCAAGTTAGAATTTTAAAACAGTTTACAATCAAAATGACACGTTGGAAACTTTACAAATATTTCCGTTTTCCAAGTAAATTTACTAAAACGGTTTCTTTTAAAAACGGGTGAAATATTGCAAATCGCAATGCAGTTTTTTGGTTTGGTAGGGAGATAGATATATATCACAGGTATATTATAGAACTGAAATTAGGTCTCTAGGTGTTAAACTGAATGAGATAGGCAAGATAGAATGAGGTGCCTGTTTGGAAAAATCGGGCAGTACTTACTTAAACTAGATTTAATGGCTAAGAAAAATAGGAATGCCACCCGTGAATCTCTACAGTTACACTGCAGTTGTAACCCTTCACGTAGTGTACCCCATTTCCTTCAGGGAAAATTAATGTATTTAATTAAAATTGCTAATGGCTTATGTTCTATGCAAAACAAAAATAAAGAGAAAATAGGCCCCAACACTAGGAATCAAAGGCAGGGTTTCACAGATAATGCTGACAATTTTAACAAGATATCGGGGTCAGAATAGGATGGCTTAGAGAGGGGAACTAAGGACAAGGCAAGGTATACTATGGATTTCTATGGGTCCCTGTTGATACTCACAGTCCACTTTAGTTTAGGATTTTGGGACAGTCAGCGTTCTGGTCACCACACGGATCTGTTCTAACAAAGGACAGCCTGACAAAATCAGCGGGACAGGATGAGCTGGGCAAGGACTGGATACCAAAGGATAGTTCTGGTCACCGGATGGCACAGGTACCTCTGGATGCAGTTATTGGGCAGCAATTGGTTGGCTGCAAGCCAGACTGGTGTCAGGAGGCTTCCCACAAAAATACCACTGCTTCTCCCTTTGGGTATTGGGATTTTAGAATTGAGTCCTTGCTGGAATGGTCAGCAATGCTTGACCTGGTAGTTGGATCTGGAATCTGGATCAGTGCAAGATAAAGGAAACAGGAACAGGACACCGCACATTAAATCAGGAAGAGAGTGTGTGTCTGGAGTCTTGTCAAGTACTCTTATTTATAGTACATAATGACATCATCAAAGTATAGGCTGGGCAGGGTTAACTAAGCACGCCCCTAAATTACTTGGATTGGGCAGGGGTGCTAGTCTCTGCCTTGCTCTCAACTGGTAGGATTTCCAAGGGAATGATGTCAGATTTATGAGGTGAGTTTTACAATGTCCAAAAACTCCCACATTTTCTTTACTTAAAATCTCATTTTGCCAAAAGCATACATTTCTATAATTGCAATCTCCTAGTAAATTATATACACAGGTTACATATTATGTGCAGCACATATCCGTCCAATCCTCCAGTATGTGGGACCTTATTTCACCCTTCTGATACATTTTGGTAATTTTAAACATGAAAGATTCAGCCTAAAATTCCATAATTTTATACACAGATGCGAATTATCCCAAGGGGTGTATGTACAGGAAATTAGGTTTGCAACAGTAATACTTTAATTTATCCTCAATACTTTGCCCTTTCTGCCCCCGATGTGTCAGTGAGTTCTACCATGTCACTAAAGAAAGCAGGAAAATCACTTTTAAAATGCAACATTTTTACAATTTTTCAAAGTCTTGCTGCAAAGCTAGTAGTCTTTAAAGTTTATTCCTGAAATAGTCTTTAGGAATAAATGGCAGTCTCTTTGTTCCCGAGTCCATTTTTTTTGTCCTTCACTGCTGCCAACTGTCATTTCCTTTAGGGCATGGTGGGGGCCTCTTCCTTGATTGAAGTTATATTGCCCCTTCCCACTTCAGGCTTCCTTCCCTGGGAGCTTCATTGTCAGGGTCCCAGCAGAGACAAAGTTCTGTTTAACCCCGTAATTATCATGGGGTTGTCAGTATCTGCTGAGAGAGAGCCCTCCTTTTGGTTCCACCCCTCCAAGCAGAAAACCTGTTTTTCAACTTGCAGCTCCAGCCACAATAGTTTTAGCCTTTAATTTCTGATCTTAGATCCAGACTTAAAGCAAGCCGGTTGCATAAAATAACCCATGTTATGTAGTCTCACAATCAACAACCCCCCTCATATTGATAAGGACTGGCAGGCTTTCATTCACCAGTGTGCTGTTCCAAAACACAGACATTTGTGTTTCTTTAATTTGCAAAAGCCCATTTATTTACACGTGGTGCAGCTGGCCTTTCCTTCTTAAAATCAACTGTTCATCTCCAGCAGAGTCACACACTGTCTTGCAGCAATAGTTATTCTCTTGAATGCTGGAGCTGGTCTGCAGCACAGATACATTGAAGCGGACATGGCTCAGCTAGTTAGAGACTCTCTCTGAACAGCTGAGTTTTGGATTCTTTTACAAAGAAATGAACACGTTTCCTGTGTAAGTAAAAGTAAAGTTTCTGGTTGATTTTTTAAGAGTTGGTTTGACTGGGCTTGTCAATTCAGAATCATGCCTGGTTTTTCTGAGGCACAGTGAGACACACAGGGTTTGGCAGGGCTTATGGATCACAGTGGTTTTAAGGAACAAGGGGAATTAGCATCAAAACCCCATTCTTTAAAGTTAAAAAAGGGTTTCTTTTCAATGGAATTTTGGCTTTTGCAGCAAGCAACGCTGCTTTTTCCACTTTCTTCCTTTCATTTATGTCGGAACACACTGCCAATCTCCTTCAATGTGCCCCCTTTGTTCCATCCTGCCAGATGTGTGCTTGGCAGGACGGTGCAGCCATTTTTGTTTTTGTTGCAAAACACAGTTTTGAACCATGGCGCTCACAGGAGCCAGTGCAGCCATTTGGCTTTTTCAGCGCAAATGCAGATTGGTGATGTGGGGAAATGCTGTTGAGTGGGTCAATATATCCAACAGTGTGCTCCTGAAAGTGTTAGGTCCATCATAAAAATGCTCAGGAAGGATGAGACCCAATGTTCATTGAACTTCTGGGTCCTTTGAGTGGCTCCTCTTACAGCTGTTATGGGTCCTCTTCTGCTGTCCATTTTCAATTCTGTGCCCCAATCCTCTTGCGCATCTCTCTTGGCCTTCTAGTTTCTGAGAAGAACTTTGACCTTCTTCTGCGGATTCCTCAGGCCTGTTGTTAATCATCTCAGGAGTTTGCATTTCCCACATTATGACATGGCTGTTGCATTTGAGAAAGGGCTTGCGCGTGTGGTCCAATCTATATTTTTTATCTCTGAGCCAGTAAGTTAGCACCCATAGGCTTTTCCTTTTCCTTTTCGCAATGGTGGATTATGCAAGATCTTTGTATAAAGAAAGAGTAGCATCCCGAAACCGGATAACTCCCAATTTCCTCACGCACTCGAGTTAGCAAGTCAGGTAGCATTTGCTTTGCTGAAAGGATGAAGAGACACTGTGTGTATGATATCCAATAATCTCAGACTTATCTGAGAGTTTTAGGGGGATCTGAAATAGGCCCTGCACAAACTCTTCCAGATCTTGAGCTCGAATGAGGTTAGGAACACTCCTGATTGAGTCTTTATTGTGGGGAGAGAAGTTCTCTGTCTTCTTGCTTTCTAAATTGGCTTGAGGTTTGGCCTCCTGAGATTCAGTTCTCTCCAAGTACTACCTGCTCATGTGCCTTGCTTATCTCGTGTGGTGGTCTTCACCTTATTCAATCACTTTGCAGCTGCTAAGGCATGATCACAGGGGACTGGAATATATTGGGAGAGCTTGTCAGCAATACCTTTAACCTCCTGATTTAGTTTTGAGAGCATTTGCCGCATATATCTATTTGTGGCTAGCGCATTCATCTGAGTTTAGGTTTCCGGTGTTGTGTCCACCATCCACTGAAGATGCTTCGTAGCTTGATTTTGTGCCTGCATTAGTACTTTATTATCTGCTGAGGCTGGCCCCTTTTGTTTGCCCAGTGCTTTTGCCTTCCAAGGTTGGGAGGGAACTCCTCGACACAGCCCTGTATAACAATGGAGTTTAGTAGGGTCATAAAACAAGACTGATCAGTTTTCCTCCATTACAAAGTCATCAGCACTTTTGGAAATGTTCTAAGCCATCTAAGGACTCATACTGTGCATAATAATCCCCCTTCACCTCCTGATAATGGCCAAGCATATGTATGTGAATTTAAATGCTGATGGAGTTGTTAATTGTTTACTTGGACACATCTGAGTCCAGAGGCCTTTCTGACTCTTCCACACCTTGGGGGCAAGGCGCTTTACTTTATGACAGAGGCATGGCATGGTACAGTGGGTGAATTCTTCAGTGAGCACAGGAGCAATTGAGGAGCAGGAGGCTTTAGCAAGCAGAGGCCAGTGCAAGGCACAGTTAAGGTACTGTGGTTTTAATTAGAGGATTGCATCGTTTTAGTTTGTTGCTGCCTAAATGTCTGCCTGCACCTTAATTCTCATTCCAGTGGGGAAGGTTGTGGGCCTGGCCTGTAGGTTGTGGGAGAAGAACGGGGGGAGGCAAGGGTCTCATAGTGCACTGGGTACTAAGCAATCAGTCCACGGAATATATACCACAAGGCCTCAGATGGAGCTAGGTGTTGCACACCTTTTTGGGCTCACCTTCTGACAGAGTAGCGCCACTAAATATTGGTGCCTTTGGGCCAGGCACCACAATGTTAAAAGCACCTCACCTGCAATCAGTTTTGTTGCCCCTGGACCTTCTGGGGTGTAGAGTTTATGGCAAGAGGGATGTCTGAGTACCGTCCTGACGTGAGGGAAGGATCCCTCTTGGAGTACTCTCAGAGGGAGAGAACGGGGATATAGAGAGTGGTCACAGGAGCCATTAGGTAGATCAGTCATGGGTTCCCTCTATGTTTCTATGGTGGTGCCCCTTGGTGGCACCCCAAATTTCACTTTGGCTCAATCATTGCAGGTACTGCAGCAGGAGGTATACTGATGCAGATTGGAGCCGCTTAGAGCACAGGGAGGTTAAATGGCCCTCATGACTCAGTTTTAATACTCATTCTACATAGTTGGTAGAAAGTTGCTCCTCTATTTTAGATATATTTTATCCAATCTGTATTTTTAAAGTGTTTTTTAAATATAAATTAGAAGGAAATAGTTTTTTTCAATTGAAATGTATGGGTGATGTAAACTAAACTGCTAATATCTTGTTCTCGGTCTGCTTGAGTTTTAACTTGTCTATTGAAATACAAGAGCATTCTAATTGCAACTCCATTTCCCGGCTCTCCTTGCCAGCACCCTGTGATCCTGTCATCCTTACGGGCCGACTCAAAGTCTGTTTGTCCTGTTCAGGCTGTTCGACGGTCGGCGTGACCGTCTCGTCTTTGAATGATAGCAAGATACAGTAATTATTACGGCTCCCCCTTGCTATTCCTTATGGTCAATTTTGGGGATTTTTAAGTCCATATGTCATAAGTATCCTAACATCTTCGGGACTATGTATACCTGTGATTTGCTGCTGAGGCTCATTGACTCCTTGGGCTCTGTTCACCTTCGTACTCTCAACAAAATCAGACAGTTGAGAATTTATAAACCAAGTGAAACACTGCTTTTCACTGAACATGTCACCAAAGCCCCTGCCTACGAGTGGCATTAATTAATGCTAAGTCTGCTGTAAAGAGTGCAGTGGCACTCAAAGACCTGCAGTGGCACTCAAAGACCTTACTGCTGTATTAAACTTATATTGCCTTTTTATAACTGAAATGTGGTTTTTCGGCTAATTCAGTCTCACAGTTTCACTTGCTTGTTCCTTCTAATTTGTTGATGAAATGGTAAAATCGTGAGCACCAGAAAGGGGAGGGGGGATTGCTATCATTTTTAAATCTGTACTCATACTAACTAGTGTTTACTGTTAGAACTGGGAAGAGTTGTCCCGGGTTTTCGCCTGTACTTTATTGATTTCTCCAAATGAGTCTATGTGGGTGCTTCTTTGTTATCGACCGCCAGGCTCTATTGGGTCTTTTCTTGATAACCTAGAGTTGTATCTTGGAGCGGAAGCCTTACAGTGTCCCTAACCGGTGATTCTTGGTGACTTCAACATCTGGTGTAATGTTCCTGACAACCCAGACTGCCTCAAGTTGAATGAAATACTTGTGTCACATGATCTATCATTATTAACAAAACACAAGCCTCTCATAACTTGGGACATTGCTTGGCGTTAGTACTATCTAGAGGGTTGAGTGTAATTCACCAGGAAAACATGGTTGTGACATGGCCTGACCATTTAGTTGTATTTTCTATTCTTACTGATTATGTGAGTTCTTCCAATGCCGTCTTGACGACTTCCACCCTACAACGCAGTAAGAAAGATCTTGACGCTATCACAGGATCCCAATTAGTTGTGGAACTAACACTTTCTCCACTGACATTAATAGTGACAACTACCATAAAATCAATATGTCGCATTTAAAGAGTTGCTGTGATGTAAGAGCACCTATGAAATCCAAAAAACAAGCTAAGAATAGAAATAATCCTTGGTTCTCAGAGGCTTTAAAAAATGTGCAGCAAACCTATCGTAAGAAAGAAAAGATTTGGCTTAAAACCATGGACATTATTGATTGCTAAAACTCCAAATTAGCATTGGACATTTATAAAATGGTAATTGTAACAGCACAGTTTTTTTTTTAAAAACAGATTGACTCTACAAAGAATCAATCTAAGGAGCTCTTTGCCATAATGACGAATCTAATGTCCCCTGGAGGTGCTTCACTCAGGCTACCTCCATCTCTTACCCAGCCAAATGAGTTAAATTTCTTTTTTTATGATAAAGTCAATTCTATTAGCTTGAATATTGACTTACAAATGCCTAATCCACAAATCCTTACTCAAAATTCAGACTCCTTAATTGTATCTTCCCCATCATCGTCCGATTGTACATTCACGCCAGTAAAATCAGACGATAATGAAATCCTGATTCAGAAACTTAAACCAACTAATCACGATTATGATCCCAGTGCAGCCTATCTGGCAAGACAATATGCCTCAGTTCTTAAAGACTCCCTGATGGATTTTGTGAACCCTGCACTCAGGGAAGTGTGCCTCGAGAACTCCAAAAATCTTTTCTTACTCCATTACTAAAGAAACCATCTTTAGATCATCCGGTTCTTGCGAACTACCGTCCTATTCAGGGACGTCATTTCACCAAAATGCCAGGGGTAGTGGAATTGACATCACATGACTCTTGACCCCCTGATGACATCACAGGAAGTGATGTCATTTGACCCCACCCTGAAGTGATATTGCAGGAAGCGATGGAACACGACCTTTCACCCGTTGACAAAACAGGAAGTGGCATCACATAGCATTGTACACTACGAAAAATATGGTTACGATATCTCTATAATGTGATGTACATTTCATACAAGAATGGATGGCATATGTATCATTAAGATCAGTGTGTATAGGCCCATATTACCAAATTACTGTGAACGTAAGCAGACGTCCATGACCAAATGATGTGTTATTATATAGCACTTACGCTTAAGTGCTTTATATAGAAAAAATATACATCCGTGTTGGTACTCATTTATCGACCTCAGAAGGATGAAAGACTGATTTGAGGCGTTTAAGAACAGACTAAATCAGTGACTCACCCCCTGAAGTGTGCCTGAAATAAAACTTTAATGAGTCAAGCAATTATTGTATATAATTCCAGAAAGAGACATTATTTGGTATTCCTATTCTTTCTTATTTAGGGTCAGTGCTGAAAGTGTTAGACTTGTGGCACTCCTGTTCTTCTTTTTCTTTTTTTTAAGGGGCCTGAACAAGAAAGCCAGCCACTCCAGAAGTAAAGAGCCACATGTTTCTGGCCACAGCCCAGAAGCTTGCATTACAACAAAAAAAATAGTTTTGGTTAGTTTTTCTTTTTAAGAGGTCACAAGGGAGACCACACAGGTCGCAAGAGAGACCTCAGAGGTCGCAGTTGCGACCTCTGGTGACCCGTAAATGACATCCCTGGTCCTATTGCCGGTCTGCCTTGGCCTTCAGAGTTTTTGGAAATAAGTCATGACCACACAGCTCCAGAGCAATTTGAAGGAGAACTTCATTCTTGACAACTTCCAATCAAGCTTTAGAATCTGGCTTTTGACCTGGCCACGAAACATAGACAGCCCTGGTGGCTGTGTGGGACAACATTCTTGGGACGGCTGATGAAGGAGAAATGAGCATGTCAATCATGCTTGATTTATCAGCTGCCTTCGATATGTTTAACTTCTGGCAGCTGTTGATTGGACTCACTGAGGTTGCCTGGGTCTCAAAGGGCCCGCTGAAGTGGTTCTCCTCTTTTTTGTAAGATTGAACTCAAGCAGTTAAACTGGGAACTTTTTACTCTGACAACCTTCCCATTCTATGTGGATTGCCTCAGGGGTCGTCTTTGTCCCAATACTGTTCAACGTTAACCTTGGGCCACTAATGGATATCTTCGCTAAGTTTGAATTGAACTATGATTCCTACGCAGAAAATACACAAATCTTTGTCAGACTAAAACCTTCACCTGAAGCCATTAAATGTATTGGCCTCTGCCAATGCAATAAATATGTGGATGCTTGAAAGCAATCTCCAACTTAATCCCTCTAAAACCGAGGTTATTGTGTTTGGCCCAGAAAATCCACTGGCTGATTTCCATGCTACAACTTCCTGTCCTGCCATTTTTGATGTTACAACCACCTTCTCTTGTAAGGTAAAAAATGTAGGTTGTATATGGCAGAGATTTTTGAGTTGTAATGCTCATGTGACTGAAGTTATCAGATCTGTCTATTACCAGTTTAGGGCCTCATCACGAGTTGGGCTGTAGCGCTTAAATGTGGTGGTAACGGTATTACCGCCGCATTTAAGGGCTGGCCCTATCATGAGTTGGGCTCTAAATCAGCTGTTTTACCTCCAGCTTTTTTCTGGAGGTGAAAATCCCTGTTTTCGGCTGTATTACAGCCGGCTGTATTAGCCCGCAGTATTAGCACCGAAAATTCTCCATTGGATCCAGTGGACCAATTCAGGAATGGGGATTTACCGTTAAGGCCCAACCCGTGATTCGGTGGTAATACCACCGGACCAGCCGGCGCTAGGGCTATTACAGTCGGCGGTATTACAGCCGGGAATACAGCCCAACTCGTGATGAGGCCCTAAGTCTTCTAAAACCTGTTCTGCCATTTATCCTTGAACCGGACCGTGCCGTGGTTGTGGGGACAATGGTTAATGCTAGACTCGACTATTGTGACACTCTTCTCTTAGGAGCATCAGTGAGCCAGCTTCATCAACTCCAAGTGGCACAGAATGCTGCAGGTAGACTTGTATACAATCTTTCTAAAACTGTATCCACCTCTATGCTTCGGAGGAAGCTACACAGGTTGCCTGTCCAGAAACAAACTGAATTCAGTTCCCTGTGCCTAATACATAAATGCACTCAGGGTGTGGCACCCATTTACCTGGTTTCCAAAATCAGGCTTTACCATCCGTCTTGTTCGGTCGATCGGACAAAACCTGCTGGTTGTACCTCCCTCTCATTATGTTTTTCAGGGTGACCGATGTTTTTCAATCAGGAGCCCCGTCTCTGGAATGCACTGCCTGCCGATCTCCGGAAAACATCCTCTATTACCCTTTGCTGTAAAAAACTGAAGACCTATTTGTTTCAATAATCTTCTTTGTATTGGTAGGGCTCTAAGTGGTTGTGTAGGAATTGAAGATCTGCGACTATATGCCGGTTCTCTGCTTGGTTCCGGGAGGATATGCGCAATGCAGATTCCAAATCAAATCATTCCAAATCAAATCAGACCACGGGAGAAATCTCTGCATGCTTTGTTGCTCGGCCTCACTTTCTGGGATTCTGTATTTGCTCAAACTAAGGAGAAGAAAAGGAAGGAGATTTCACACATACAGACAAAATAAAGAAATGCATATTCGATAATATATTAAAAATGTAAATTGCACAAGGAGGTGGAGCATGCAAAACAACATATAGTGAGACAGACAGGAAAGCGAGAGAGAGAGATAGAAGACAAGGGGAATGGGAGGGATGTGGAAATGGAGACTGGGAGAATGAGAGAGGTATGGAGATGGGAAATTTGAGAGTGAAAAATGAAAGTGTGTGAGAGAGAATAGTATCAAGCACAGAGGTGCAATAAAAAGCACTTACAGAGACAGAGGAAACAACAGCGTTGAAGGCTTACTAAAACCATAAGTGAGGATAACGTGAATGAAAGCGCGCCACACGCAAATAGCATTGCTACAGCACTTAAGAGCAAAAATCCTTCAAAAAAGAAATCTTGTCAGGAAAACGATCCGGGTATGGTTGTTAAAAAAGGCTGCATAGAGAGTGCTAAAAGCAAAGCCGTAAAATATGGCCCAATGCACCAGTGGCTTCCTACACCTGGAACTCTGCTTAGAAGGCATTCTACTGATGAGGGAGCAGTAGATGCTGTATCTCGATCGGCTGATTTTCAATCTTGGTTCTCTATTAATCCTATGGATGATATTGAAATTGATGAGGAAGTTGCTTTTAACATAGAGTTGCCTCAAATTATAACTTGAAAGAATATATCTCAACCTTTGGCAAAATTAAATAAACATAATGTGTCGAAAATTAACATTTTGGAACCTCTTGCAACTGCAGTTAGTCCGTACATTAATAGAAGTAGAGTGATACAAATTATGCACGGGATACATCAATTAGCAATGATTGTGTCTAATGATATCTCTTTTATTGAGCTCCCTGACTCAGTCAGTCAGTCTAATTGGGCGATAGTTCACTTTGCTTCTCCACTTTTTGTGGAATATATATTCTTTCATGCAATAAACTTTATAAAAAAGTGTTTTGAAATCACTCCTCTTCAAACTATTGAGGCTGATTTAGAGGTGGACACGTCTTGGAATTTAAAGAATACCATTTTTTTGAAGATAGTAAAATCAGATATTGGCCATGAAATTAAACAATTGGAAAATGAGCTTGATGCTTTTAAAATGGCTTTAGGGCGCAAAAATCGCGGTCTGCCATAGGAAGAGATGTTAAAGAAAAATTTAAGTTATGATGGGCATCAGGGGGTCTTGATGTCTGAGGCAATTAGATTTGTTGTCTTGTAACTCCTGAGGCTTTCGTTTGTTTTTGTCCCATGAAGGTGGACGTTATTCCTTGTCTAGTTTTGACATATTCTGTATGCAGGAGACGTGGCTCTCGAGATCAAGCTATATAGATAGCGATGTATTAACACATAGAATGGCAATTAAGGGGCCTCTGGGTCAACCATCTGGTGGCTTAATAATTGCTGTGAGAGCCAACTTTTGTGTGATGCAGCTCAATGGCAAAATAACAATGCACTTTCAGGTACCATATGTGGTCGAGGAACGAATCAGTTATCTAGGGTGCTTCTGATTAATTTGTATGGCACTCCGGTGGGTGAGAGCACTACATCCTTGCAGAATACATATAGATGTGGTTCTAAATTCTTCGATTAATGATAAAGGACAGTTTTACATGATTGCTGGGGACTATACAACGATTTGCCATGAGTTTGATGGTAATTAGTCAGTACTAGATATTTTGTAATAAAGAATCTTGGTCTATATTTATAAATGGATGGCAAATGACATTTCAGAATCCAAGTGGTAACTCTTAGGAGTAGAGTGAGGAGAATATTTTTACTTGAAGAAATGATCGGAAATCACAAATGTATATTTCTATCCCACTCTTTGAAAAACGTACTCAATGAGTAAATGCCTTAGTGATCATGTTATGCTTAGCTACTTATTAAACATCAAGAATGTTTATAGAGAGAATTTGATACTGGGCGAAGTCGATTGCAACATGCAAAAGAATTGTTTAATGTGGTCTGGGAAAAATGTAGAGTTGTTTAACGACTTATTATCCAAGTATTTTGATGTGAATCGATATTATGAAAATAACTCAAAAAGCCAGGTGATATATACTAAGGACTGTGCTATGGATAGAATTAACAAGGCAATGAAGATCATTCACCTTGAGAGTAAAAGAATTGCTCACCCTTGCAATATGGTTAATGAAGTTTATGATACTCAAATAGTTAGCAAAAGGAAATTACATCGAGCTGCTATGAGTAAAATTAGGAAAGACTTGGCACATGATGAAACTTTAAAGGGGTATGCTATGGACAATCCAAGAACTAAGTATAAAAACTGTATTAGAGTTCATAAACAATCACAAGCCAGTGCACATTGGCCAATTATCTACAAAGCATTGAATGCTAAAGCCAATAAACAAATGTGGCATTAGAAGAACACATTTATGAAGACAGGAAATAATATGATGTCAATCCCATTTCTGAAAAAGCTTGGGTATCTTATATTAAGGACCTTTATTATGGAAATTACCAGATGCCATGGTGTTCATAGATATAATGACCAAAGAGATTAAGAATTATGCCTATGATGGTAATTGGTACTTTTGATACTGAGGATATATTGAGAATAGTAAAGAAATCAAAATCCTTCAGAGCTCCACGGCTGGATACACTACCCAATTTTCTAATTAAGGCCCAACCTGTTATCTGGGCAGAGAATCTTCAGAGCCTATTTTTAGAGATTGCTAAAATTGGTATAATACCTTCATCCTGAAAAAAGTGAATATAGTTCCCATTTTTAAAAAAGGATTGCGTGCTGAGCCCTCTAATTATAGATTACTATCCCTTTCTGATAATGTGTCAAAAATGTTTGTGACATGCTTGTTGGGAAAAATAATTATAAGGGTAAATGCAAATGAACCTTTGCGGCATCAGCAAACCAGGTTTGGTAAAAGAATGAGGACTATACATAATATATTCACTTTGTCATATCTGATCAGATCCACGATGCAACTAAAGGGTAGCAAATTATACATTTGATACATTGATTATACTAAGGCATTTGATTCTATACCTACCAATCTACAATGGCAAAAATTGCTTAAGATCGGATGTGATTATTCTGTTTTAGAAATGATTAAACAATTATATCAAGAAACGTCTGTCAATATCAGGTTGGATGAGAATTGCATTATGTCCTCCGATATTGAAACTAACTATGGAGTTAAACAGGGGTGCGTTTTAGCACCCCTAATGTATAATTTGTTTGTTTCCGATATACAGTTATGGCTGGAGGAGAGTAGGAATGTCCCCCCAAAATTGGGTATAGACTTTTGGTCTGGCTCTCCTACAGGTGGACTACATGCTTTTGTTGAATAGGACAGCGATAGGCCTGCAGCACAGTATCTAGACCCTTGGTAGGTATTCAAGATTGACTGGTCTGTCCATAAATATCCTCAAGACAAAAATAATGATAATTGGGAGGGTAATAAAAAAAGGATTGTAAATTTATTTGGAAAATTGATCAATCACCTATTCAGGTCATTAGCGAGTATACTTATTTGGGAATACCCATTACTCCCAGGTTAAATGTGGATATCCTATGGAAATATGTGGAGGCAAAATATTTAAGAAAATACAATTGATTAAATGTTTTATCACACGTAGAAGAGGGTATTCAGTTGCTGGTCCAATAAAGCTGTGCAAAAGGTGTATTGTTCCAGGCATTTTATATGGTCTCAAATCATTTATGGCGAGAGAAGTGATATGGTTACATGGGTTAGAAGGTCAAATCTGGAGATTCCTTCTTAGACTCCCGGTGTGTGTCGCAGTTGAAGCTATTAATTGTGAGCTGGGGTTAACCTCTCTTTTGGAAATTAAATTGGGGCATCTTTTATCTCAAAATGATGGATTAAGATATAAACACTGAAAACCTGTTAAAACATTTCTCTCTTATGGCAAAGGGTGAGAGTATTAAATCCAAAACTTTTAGGGACTTTAAAAGTGAAATTTGTGATTGTTTTTAATGAGATTGATTTTTATAAGGAAGATTTGTTTGTTTTATCTATGACTATAAGAAATGTAAAATGCAAATCCAAGTATTTGGACAGGAGTCAACTCATACAGCATCTTGTGTCTCTGAATATGTGAAGCAGAAATTTTATTTTCCCCCGCCATTCAGTTATTTAGTAAAATGTAAGAATAAAGCCACATGAGATTTTATATTATGTATGTGGATAAATCATTTACCTACCCAAGAGATTTTGTGTGTATGGCAGGGTATTCTCCGGACAGCTCGATTTTGTAGGTTATGTAAAAACAGTGTAGAAACTATTCAGCATGTTCTTACTAGCTGCCCAAAACTGCAATCTAATTATATATCTATTTATAGTTATATTGTCCGTAGAGCACAGAATATTAAGACAGATCAATTTTCGGGTACAATCTTTTCTGGAGAACCAATGATAATTGTAACAGCAACATTGTATATTTGGAATGTTTTCTTAAAATGGGTACAATAATTAGAATGAAATGAATTTGGATTTTATGTGTTAGCAAAGTTTACGGCATTTATTTTATCACTGTTATTAGAGAATGTATGATCTAATGCGACTCACACCCTCTTGCAAACCATCAGCCCGCCGTGGCCTCTTTCCTAGATGAAGACCAGTAAACAACTATATAAATACCTAGAACGCAAATGGCGGAAAGACAAAACTCCCCTGAGCAGATCCACCTTGGCCCGGGACTTTAATCAGTACAAGGCCGAAATCCGAAAAGCAAAAAAAGCCCATTACAACTGCCGAATCCTAAACTGTAAAAACCCCAGCAGAAAACTTCACAAAATCATCACCAAATTCACCAAACCATCATGCACAACCACCGCCCGACCCCCTCACAATCGCTGTGCGACTCACTCTCTCTCCACTTTTACACCACATCTCTCGAAAGAACAAATGCTCTAACCAATAAACTAACTCTCTTACACCCACCAGGCAACCCACCCTCCATACCAGCCATCACACCGCCTGCGACCACTACCCAACCAACATTCGACTCCTTTAGTCCAATAACAGCTGACCAATTTCTCAAACTTTCCCCGCCCGCAAACCATCCGGCTTCCTGCTGGACCCTTGCCCGGCCACAACCCTCAAAGACATTTTCGCATCTACCTGTGCAGGAAAACATGCAAGAACAATCATAAATGACTCCCTGCCTCAGGAGTTTTTCCCGACGCATTCAAAACAGTTTACGTCAAACCTCTAATAAAAAAACCTTCCCTCGACCCTCTCGAGCCCAAGAACTACCGCCCCATCTCAAACACAAGGTTCCTTGCAAAACCCATCGACCGAACCGCCTACTCCCAACTAAATGCCTTTGTCGAAGCCAACAATCTCCTAGACCCTGCTCAATCAGGTTTCAGAGCCCGACACGGAACTGAAACCACCCAAACCTCAATCTGGGATGACCTTAAAAACACTGCAGACTCTGCGGGATGCGCCACATTAATCCTTCTTGACCTATCCGCCGCCTTCGACACAATAAACCACTCAATCCTCCTTGACCGCCTCCACTCCCTAGGAATTTGTGGAACCGCTCTCAAATGGATAGCATCCTTCCTCAAAAATAGGAACCAAATAACCCTACTCTCCACCTATTCCTCCCAGGCCGGACCAGTCGACACAGGAGTTCCACAAGGAGCTTGCCTATGAGCCCTCCTGTTCAATCTCTACATGGCCACCTTCCCGCGAATAATTCAGTCACACAACATCCTGTCCTACAACTACGCTGATGACACTCAAATAATTCTAAAACTCCTGAACTCAAATCCCAACTGCCGGCCTGACCTTGCTTCCTGCCTCATCGACATAGAGCTCTGGATGACCACAAACCACCTCTTGCTAAACCCCTCCTAAACCGAAATCATGGTATGTGGCAACACCGATCTTCTTCCACACCCACTAGCCTGGCCATCTGCCATGGGCAACTCACGGACTCCCTCTAATTCAGTAAAAAACCGTGGTTGCTCCCTAGACTCTGACCTAACACACTCGCGCCAAGTCAATAACGTATCAAAGTCCTGCCACTACCACCTAAAAACTTTTAGAGGCATTTTCCCATACCTCTCCTTTCCCAACAGACTTTCCGCGGTCCAATTACCCCTGCACTTGCGCGATCTGAATGACACCTGGCCTAGTAGAATCGTTGTCTGTCTCCCCCCTGTGCCCCCCTGCCTCGTTGCGCCTTGAAACACTTGTGTATAGGCGCGTTACAAATGCCATATCATATCATATCATATATCATATCATATCATATCATATCAATCAATTGTTATATCAAGACTGCACTACGCTAACCCCCTCTACCTCGGAGTCCACGCATACCAACTGACTAAACTACAAAGAGCACAAAACACTGCAGCCAAACTGCTACTAGCGCTTGGCCCAAGAGACCACATCACCCCAGCTCTCAAAACCCTGCACTGGCTTCCGGTTGCCCATAGGGTGACTTTCAAAACCTTATGCATTTCTCACTGAGCACTGCATAAAACCAGACCTCAATATTTCAAGACAAACTAAAACAATATCACCCTGCACATACTCTAAGATCAAGCTCAGCCGGCCTCCTAGTCATACCAAAAACAAACTCAGTCAAGTTAGGTGGATCATCATTCTCAGCCTTGGCCCCCACGCTGTGGAATGCACTCCCTCCCCAAATCCGACTCACTGAAGACTTCATGTCTTTCCGGAAATTACTGAAAACTTGGCTCTTCCCTTAAAACCGACCCCGGACTCAAACTAACTCAAACTGGATACTGACAAAATGCTTGATAATAAATTGCAATGCAGCATCATGATCCGAGCGAAATAGATAAAAAGAATAAGTTGTACGAGAGCAGTAAACTGGATGAAATTAATGAAATGGACGAAATAAATGTTATGGACAAGAGGATTAATGTGGGCATGAGGAATAAAGTCGATAACAATTCAACTAACCCAAACGACTAGACCTTAAATAACAATAAAACAAATAACAATTCTACAGCAAGACCCAACTGAGAAATCAAAAAGTAATAACCTCCAATGTAAACTAAAAACGACAAGCAGAATAGAATGAATAAAGTTGATCAAAGCATTGAAGTGGATAGAAGAATAAGTTGTACGAAAGCAGTAAAACGGTTGAAATAAAATGGATTGCAATGGACGAAAGGAACAAAAATGGACGAGAGGAATAAAGTGAAGAAGATGGAAAGATGATTACAGGAGACGGATGAGTGCATGGAATGTATGAATGCATGGTATAAATGGAAAGTACAGAATAGACGATTCAAGTTCATGAGACAGGGGTAGTGCATGGGATAGATGGAGAGCACAGAACGGATCGAGTGCGTGCGGCAAGTGACATAGGCTGAACCAATAATGCAGAATGAATGAACGAAGTGAGTGGAGTGGATGAAGTCGGTGGAGTGGATGAAGCGCGTAGAGCAGATGAGTGCGCGGAGCGGATGAGTGCGCACAGCGAATGACTGCTCAGAGCGAATGAGCGTGTTGAGCCGATGAGCGTGTAGAGCGGATGAGCGCGTAGAGCGGTTGAGTGCGTAGAGCGGATGAGTGGGGAGAGCGGACGAGTGCGTGGCGTGGATTAGTGCGTGGCGCGGATGAGTGCGTGACCCGGTTGAGTGCGTGGCGCGGATGAGGCCGTGGACCGAATGAGGCCATGGAGCAGATAAGAGCGTGGTGCGGATTTAGGTTGGTGCGGATGGAGGATGTGACTGGATAATAGAATAGAGCGGATGTAGGGTGTTGAGCAGATCTAGGGTGTTGAGCAGATGTAGAATGTTAGGCAAATTTAGGGTGTTGAGCAGATGTAAGGTACGGTATTGTTGAGCCGATGTAGTGTGTCGAGCGGATGTACGATATGGTGCGGGTGCGGAGCGGGTGTGGAGCAGGTGTAGAATGCGGAGCGAGGAGCAGGTGTAGAGAGTGAAGCGGGTGTCGAGTGCGGAGCGTGTGTCGAGTGTGGAGCAAACTGGTGATGTATGAGGATGGAACGGGTGAAGTAGTTGGAGGGAACGGGCGAAGTGGTTGGAAGGAACAGGTGTAGTAAGGCAAAGAAATGGGTGAAGTGGGTGGTAAGAATGGAGGATGGATCTGGAAGAATGGGTGATGTATATGGACGAGACGGGTAAAGTATGAGGAAGGAACGGATGAAGTATGTGGACGAAATGGGTCAAATATATTGAATAGAACGATTGAAGTATGTGGATGGAACGGGTGAAGTGGATGGACCAAATGAAAAATGTGGTTGAAACGGAGGAAGTATGAGGTTGTAACAGGCAAGGTATGCGAGTGAAACGGATGAACTAGGGAGAACAGAGAAACAGGGTGGAGCGAATGAACATGGTGGAACGGATGAACAGGGTGGAACTGATGAACAGGGTGGAACGAGTGAACAGGGTAGAACGGGAGGAATATGTGAGCGGAAAGGGTGAAGTATGTAGTTGGAAAGGATGAATCATGTGGATGGAACGGGGGAAGCATGTGTATGTACGGGTGAAACATGTGGATGGAAAGAATGAAGTATGTGGATGGAATGGGTGAAGTACGTGGATGGAACGGGTGAAGTACGTGGATAGAATGGGTGAAGTACGTGGATGGAACGGGTGAAGTATGTGGATGGAACGGATGAAGTATGTGGATGGAACAGGTGAAGTATGTGGATGGAAAGGGTGAAATATGTGGAGGGAACGTGTTAAGTATGTGGATGGAACGGGTAAGTATGTGGATGGAACGGGTAAGTATGTGGATGGAACGGGTGAACTGATGTAGAATGGGTGAAGTGGGTGGAACCAGTGAAATGGTAGAACGGATGAAGTAGATGGATGAACGGGTGATGTGTTCGGAACCGGCGAAGTGGGTGGAACCAGTGAAGTGGGTAAAACGGGCGAAGTAGATAGAACGTGTGAAATGGGTGGAACCAGTTAAGTGGATGGAACGTGTGAATGATGACGTATGTGGATGAATGATGCATGAAGAAAGGATAACGTGACTAGAACGAATGACCAGTGCATAAATTGGTTCGATTGCATGAAACGGTTCAAGTGCATGGAATGGATTGGAGTGCTTGAAACGAAGTGGAGTGCATGGATCGGATGCAAGTGTATGGATCGGATGCGAGTGCACGGAACAGATTCGAGTGCATGGAATGGATGCGAGTACATGAAACGGATTGGAATGCATGAAACGGAATGGAGTTCACAGAATGGCGTGACTTACATGGAATGGTTTGGAGAGCATGGAACGTTTGAAAGAGCTTTGAAAGGAACGGTTTGGAGTGCTTGAAACGGTCACAGTACTTGGAACAGTCGGAGCACTTGGAACGGATGGAGTACATGGAACTATTGGAATGAATCACCTAATGTAAACCACCATATTCACACCTCCACGCTTGCTCTCTTCTTTACCCCACCACTCAAATAGAACACAGCGATACTATGACACCATTCGGTATAGCTGTTCTCATATCATCATTTGCCACATACTCCCCATCACTCTATCTAAACACTGCTGGTTACACACCCTCCAGCCTAGGCATTTCTCCTCAGGCCTAACACGGCCATAATCGGTCTGGATAACAACCAGCCAGAACGAACACATACTCTTGATCTCTCAACCTCCACACCTACCGCTAAGAAGCAGCTATCACACGAATGCCACACCAGCTGAACACATATCTGGTGCTCACACACACCTTTTTGACTCTCTCTATTCTCTCTACTGACCTAAACTTTGGTTCCCGAGGGCGTACAACCTACCAGCGCCTTGAGACCATGCCAATGGTACATAAGGCGCTATATAAATGCAAAGTAATATAACATAACTGATGGAATCATTTTATTGATGAATTTAGTGGATTATTTATGTGATACATGTTGCGATTTGTATAGTAAATGTGTTAAAGGTTTGCGAGAAACCAAAATGCACAATCAAAAAAAGGGACAGTGCTGAGACCCAAAGCACTGAAATAGTCCCAGTAAAAAATATGAAACAACAAGGACAGAAGATGCTGCTTCCACCACAGATTTGTTCTGATCTAAAGTGGACATCTTTTCATTTTGATGAACTACCAGGTGCAAAGAAGAATGATTACTAAAAAAAAACTATTGCAAAGTAAAGATATGTTTTTACTTGCAAATAGTGCTCACTAAAATATGATTTTACACTCAACTTCAAATAAATAAGGATAACCATACTCAAACTCTTATATGGAGGCCTGACTGCTACCATGTGGAATTTTCCCGATCCGAACTATGAAATATCCCTGGAGTATGGCCAATAAATTTCTTTTGTCTAATGCTGAAGTCTGGATTTGAACCCAGCTCTCTAATTTCCAGTGTCAGCAACCTAGCCAACAGACAACATCCTTTGCATAAGTGTTGGGCTATTAATCATGCAACACATGTGTTATGGATAATTCTCATTCTATGGCTAATTTCCCTTACCTATAGAGTCCCCCAGCAGCTTTGCTGGATTTGATGGGTTTGTTTTTTCTCCTGCTAAGAGTGAGACTCTTTTCCCCACTCTTAGGCATTTTTGCTATGTGTGTTATACGCTATTTTTGTGTTGATTGTCTATGGGGTTTTTCTCACCCCCATAGGAACCATCTTTATTCACAGGTGTTACACAGCACCCTCCGTGCAGTGACACAGAGGTGTCGTAGCGACCCCCAAACATAGACTCCATACCCTCAGACTGACTACTGTCTCCCAGGGCATGTAAAGTCTCCATTGACTTTACTAGTCAGTTTTTATGAACTAAACCAGTACAACCCATCTTACTATGGAGGTACTGGGAAGGGTTAATAGTTTTTCCCTTATGTTCATTTTCGAGAGGGTACCGTACAGTCCCTTTCTCAAAAGTTTCTGGCTGGTGGCAGTGGTTACTACCGTAAATATTCGACCGCAAATATTTTCCTATGGGATTTTCCCATTGTTCGAGGCTACCACATTTTCTGACAGCCTCTAACATACCGCCGGTTTATTTTAATATTAACTTTACTCCGGTAGGTTTTATTTGCCAGAACTTTAATATAACTTCTTTCTCGTGTCTTTCTCTAAACTCCTAACCCAGGTCGGGGATCCTTTGTTCATCCTTTTGGCGGGCTTCTGCCAAGAAGCCCTCCTTTCGGTGCCACTGAGTCTGGGGTGGGTCCATTGTGTGGGAGGGGGAGTAGGACCCCTGGACAGGGTTGCCTCAGCAACCCATGTTGCACTCTAACCTGATAGGCTGGCGGGTCTCCCGTCAAGATGACCACTCCACTGTGTGAGTGACAGCTAGGCTGTATGAATGGGGATCTTTTTGCATAAAAGCAGGGTCCTGAGGACTGGAAGAGCAAGACGTTGCCACTTGAACTAAGAAGCCGAAGAGGAGAGAAGCCAAAGACATCTGCAATGACTGAACCACCAGTGAAGCCCTGCTGTAACGTCTCACCACTTTTCGCCACACGACGAGAGAAGATCTTCATCTGCAAGAGCCTTCTTTCCTTGAGCTGGTGGGGCCAACCAGTTTGCCAATCGCCTTCCTGGACCTGCCCTGGTCGAATCGCCAGTACCCTGTACTCGGAGACCGGATAGCCAGGCACCAGTCCACCCAGACCGCGATTTAAAGGAGCGTACCTTTTATTCGTCGGGCAGCCCCGCGGCTGGTTTCATCCCTGGGTAGTGCAGTAACTCGAACCTTCCTCCATGACGAGAGCCTCTATTCCTCTGCTGGATCCCCTGAACTGCAGGAACTACCAGGAACAATCGCCACCGCAGGTGTCACTTCTTCATTTTAAAGGTACATTGTTCCGCCAGGCTGCCCTTTCTGCGTGGTAGAGCTAAAAGTGTTTTAAATCCTTTACCTACCTGTTGGGTCGGCCGCCCCTCTCTCTTAACATTGTCTTTCATCTTCTGCATCCACATTTTTGAATCGTTAACCAAAGACTTGACTGCAGCTACAAGAACATTTTGCTCCTGGGCCCTTGCCCTGTACCACTGACTCTGGCACAGGCCTATGGACTCTGGCTAAATTTGTTAGAACTGCCTTCTCTAGATTGCTTCTCAACTAGAACTGTGTTGGTGCACCTACTTCTTATAACCACCTTTTCCTTCCCACTTTCATAACCTGTGAAGTGCCATTTTGCTCGGTTTTCAAGACTGGTTCACAAACATATGGGAAGTGTTGCTAGGGTGTGTAAGAAGATATTTCTGTATAACGTGTGCTTTCCCTCCCTTGTCAGAAATTGCTAGAGAGCCATTTGTGTGTGGTTTTCACTGTGCCGTTTTGCTCAGTTTTCACTCTGGTTCACTTGGTCTACAATTAAACTAGGGAGTTGTGTATACTTTCTTTGACTGAATTTAACTTGCTTAATACCTGTGATAAATGTGTTTAACTAGAAGTGTGTAAAATAAATATATATATTCTTTTTAATGCAAAGCTTTGGTCAGTGTTTCCTTGTACCATACTACTGAAGGCCTATTGTGTAAACCCTGAATACTGCTCATCTCCCTCTTGAGATAAGTCTGACTGCTCAGCCACAGCTACCAACTAAATCTTTGTGGTACAGACTGATACCAAAGGGGATTTATTGCTCTCACCTGTAGTCCTAATCTTCTGTAGTGCTCCCTAAGAGAACTGCACAGGATTCTGCCTAACACCATGACACATCACAAATCTCTTTAACAAAAATGGCATTTGTATCTTTAGATTGAATGTGCTCCAGGCCCTAGAATCCAAGCGAATCCTTCTGTTCTACGTGAGAAAAGATCAATGATGTGGCGCTGGATTTCACTGCGACCTGTGGGAGCGATGTGCAAAGACAACACAGAATGCAGCACTAATAACTGCAGGTACATTTTCTCTGCTACTTGGGTTGTCTCTTGATGAACAATGTCTGTCGAAATTGTGGCATTATTTTGTTAAGTGGTAGGTGCACTATTTTCTCTAAGATACGTATTTGAATGGAGGATTCACAAAGCCACATAATCCCACCTAAGCAGTGTAACATGCCAACAGTGAGCTGCAGTTTGGCTCCCTATGGCATAGTGAGCAAGGGATCCACGCCTAACCCTAGGCTCCCTCCCTTCGGGAAACAAGCTATAGTCACAAAATGTGATGAGTGGAAGGTTTTCAATACATCTCAACCATTGGCATTGTTCTGTGCAACCTTCACATTGTTTTCTGGCCTCTCTGCACCACTGCAAAAGAAAACCATTCATATGCAAATCACTCAAGAATGGGAGCAGTCCAACCATGTGTCCAGTTCTTGTCTCTGGGTGTTCATGGTAGGATGGTCACAGAGGCTGCCTGCCACCCCAAGCTAGTGGATGCTGGACCCTGAGGAGGCGAACTGGGGATCTCCATACCACCTTTACTATAGGCCCGGAGTAAGCTAGGGAACCAGCACACAGAGTTCTCCCAAGAACCATTTGATGGTTATCTGTGGAGGACCGTACACCAGGACGTGGGAACCCCATTGATGTCTCTGAGTGGAGGCCCATACATCAGCCCTTTGAGGGGGGACTATTGTGCCCTCCCGACCTTAGGGGAGCTGTCCCTCACTGGGCAGAAAAGTCTGCTGCCTGATATCAAAGAGACTGCTTGTTTTCCAGGGATCCAAGCTTCCAGTTTCTGGATGAAACAAATATGGCAGGGACTCATCTACGCTTTCAGAGGCATTCGCTGACACTGGAATTGATACATTATTTTATTCGAGCTTTAAAGTGAAAGTTTTGATACTTTTGTTTCTTAGGTAACACAGCTGAAGGAGGTTTGTGAGACACACTGATACAATGTATCCCTCTCACTGGTCACCTACTGGAACTGACTTTATGAGATATAAATTTGCAATTTTCCTGCAACAGAAACCCTGGTACACAGAGGGCTTTTCTTGACTCACGATTGTATTAACTCCTGATACGCAGACTCAGGAAACAGTGTGATTTGAACGACAGCAGATAGCCTCACTGCAGCTACAGAAGAGAGGGGATGACTACCCTAAATCCAAAACGGTGGCAGGCCCTTGTGTAACCTCAGGAAAGGACCCTTACAGAGCACACTACACTAGGCACACCAGCTTATCAGAACACAGGCCCACAAACACTGTCCAGTTGAAGGTGGTTCTTAATCCCGCTGCTTAGGGGAGTGGGATTAAAGCTATATATCCAGATCCAGCCAGTCTCTGTGTGGGGAGTTCAAGGAGGAATTATACAACAGAGTTTGAAGCAGAGTGGGGTGCTAGAAGAAAGTGGTTGAAGGAGACAATTGGAGGCTGGAGAGGGGAGGTTATTTAGGAGGAGGGGGAAATGTACCCTCGAGGAGCGAGAGGTTAACGGGAGGAGGAGGTGGACACTCAGAGAGAATTCATTTGCCACAGCCATCACCTAGGAATAGAGATCCCCTGGATAACTGGTTGTGTTGGAGGTGTGACCCCTGAGAAGAGCGCTTCTGAGTAGAAGGGTGGTGTTCCAAGCCCAAAGCCCCCACTTGGAGGCAGCCTTGAAAAAGACCAATTGGCTGGGGGGTGGTAGGGTAGTGGCAGCAACCCTGAGGCAGAGGGTGAAGATTAGATTACCCCCAAGCCCCCAAGTGAGGGTGTGAGTAAGGGCATCTCGCTAAATGCTGAGGGCATGTACAGAGTGATTGATGCTTTAGGTAAACCCGATCGAGGGTAAAGCGAGCAGCAAGAGCCTTATTTTATATTTGATTTATGTGTTCATTGTGTATTGGTTCATACATATGAGCCTTTCACAATTAAAAGAACAAATATAATACATTAAAACAAAACAATAAAGTAGAATTATTCTTTCCAGCTAAAACATCAAAGAATACATACATAACTAAAACAAGGCCTTTCCCCTATTCCCCATTTGCAATTTAAATCAAATCAGGCAAATCTCTTTAAGAAACCTTAAGACTTTGACTGTGTATTTAACTGAGTCCCCCTCAAAGCAGGTCCTCCAGTGTTACTGAACCCTCAGCAAATTGCTCCGGTATATGGCCTCCCTCCCTTGTTGTGAGTGCATAGATTCAAGGACTGGGCAAACACTAACTACATGCTTCACTGTTTCCTTTGTCTAGCACAGTCGAGCACAAAGGAACTTTTCACTATTCTAAGGGAAGTAGAATCCCCAGCTCCCCAACTGAATCATGCCTGAAAGATGCCTCCTGGTGTGCGAATATCCAGAAGGCTCTCTCAGATAAAATAACACTTCTTCAAACTAAAATTGAAGCAAAAAAAAAACAACCTACCCCCTAGCTCCAACAACACTGAAGCCAACATACCTCAGCATCCACCATGCTTACCGTTCCACTTCTCGCCTGTCACCACTGACGACGTGAAAAATATAATCCGTGGAATAAAACCATCCACCTGCCAGGGAGACCTATGCCCAACATCCGTCATCAAGGATGCAGCAAAAGAATCAGCTCCATTCATAACTACCCTGATAAACGCTTCCTTCAAAAATTGTTAAGTCCGTGATAACCTCAAAGAAGCGTGGGTCATGCCGCTTCTGAAAAACCCTAACCTGGACCCTATCATTCCACCTAATTATTGGCCCATCACAACGGTTCCCTTTCTCTTAAAAATTTGAGACTGTGCCGCCTATATACAAATTCAAAAACACTTGGAAGACAATGAGCTATTAGGCCTCCAACTGTCAGGCTTCAAACCCAGACACAATACTGAGACTGCTTTTCTAGACTTAAAAATACAGATGGACGAGGTGAAAGACAAAGGTAAATTGGCCATTCTCCTTCTATTAGATCTCTCAGCAGCCTTCGATTTGGATGAGCATAAAATCCTGACTACCACCTTACCACTGCAGCAGCCTTCTCTCCTAATGTGGCCAGCTGTATCCAATCCTTCCTTGCTAATAGAACCACCAGGGTCTTCGTGTCATCAGCATCTGCGCCACCAATCCCTATCCACTGTGGAGTGCCACAGGACTCTTGCATCTCTCCCACACTTTATAGCATATTTACAAAGCTTCTCTTTGACCGTCTTGACAATCTGGGTGTCACCTACACTAATTATGTGGATGACACCCAGATCCTCATCACTCTCACTGGCTGCTACACTAAAGACACCAAGCTGATCAACGACATCTATCTTGAGATCCAAGCCTGGATGGCGACTCATAGGAGGTCATTACGACCTTGGCACTAAGGGGTTAACAGCGCTGGTAAAGGGGGTGCCGGAGCCGTCAACCCCTTACCGCCCCATTACAAGTCTGCTTGCGGAAACCTGCTAAGGATGCCTGGTTTTACCAGGCGTCCTTAGCGGGTCCCGCAAGCAGACCAGCATGCTAACAACGAGCCCGTCATTAACGGGCCCGTTGCTAGCATGCTCCCCATTCCCATTGAGCCCTATGGGGGCTCGAATGGGGATGGGTTCCTGGAATGGGGAAATACCGGGCCCTCCAAGGTCGGAATGGCCTGGTATTTCCCCATTCCAGGAACCAGGACCCGGTACCCGAAATGGGGGTAGCCATGCCGCAATAGCGGCATGGCTACCTCCATTGTTGTAATGACCTCCATAGTCTATGTCTAAATGATGACAAGACTGAACTCTTGATCAGTGGTTCCCAAGCCCTCCTAAACAAAATAGATAACCGCTACTCAGCATTCATCATTGATGTGAACACCATAAAAGTTTCCAGTGAAGTCAAAACACTGGGAGTCTACCTAGGCTCCACTCTATCACTAAAAGAACAAGTCAACACCACAGCATCATCTACGGCCTACACCAACAAACTCATAAATGCATGTAAACCATTCTTATCCACCAACAGTTGTATTACACTTGCCAGAGCTCTGATCCTCTTGAAGTTGGATTACTGTAACACCTTATTTCTTGGCTCTTCATCTCGGAATCTAAATAAACTCCAAGTTCTCCAGAATAATGCTTTAAGATCAGCCTTAAACATCCCTTGCTACAGCCATATCTCAGCCCTAAGAAAGGAAGCAGTCTGGCTACCTGTGTGCGACAGAATCACCCTACGTTTGCTAATCATCACACACAAATGCCTCTCTAACATGGCCCTGAAATAAATGACAGACAAATTCATTAGACATCAGTCGAACAGACCGACCAGATCCAAATACCTCAACCAACTCACCATCCTTAAATACAAGTTAAAACAGCAGGAGGATCTAGTTTCCCAGTGTTAGCGGCCAAATGCTGGAACTCCCTGCCCCTAGACATAAGATCAGAACACTCTTTCTGGTCCTTCAGAGCAAAGACCAAATCCTGGCTTTTTGCCCAAACCACATCTTAGCAGAGCACATCTTTTTGCACACTCTGCCCATGAAACGACTATAAACACTGTATATATATTGGGAATTTGTGAATATGCCTCAACCTTGTATCACTGTAAATATGTGTTGTGTATGTTTTTGCATTTATGACTTGTAATATATTCTGTGCCTGATTATAGGGTGATTTGTAACCCACCCTCTCTACCCAAGTTTAAGCGCCCAGATACCCTTGATTAGCTGCGCTACATAAGCAAATAAACTAAACTAAGCTCTCCCTTTTACAGTAGTGACAAGAGGGGAGGGGGATTGGTTCACGCTCAGCTAGTAGAACTGACATTAACACACATTTGGCATTGCACTTGTCACTTTACATTGGAACCAAAGCCATGTATAGAGATAGTGATTCTATGTCAAGACGGAGGCGAGCATTATGCTTCATCTTCAATTTATTTTTATTCCTGTCTCCAGCAGTTTCAACAACAACTTCCCATATGGGAAAACGTTTCCTTTTCTTTTTTTTTCTTTTCTTTTTGACAAAAACTACATTTACCTTTTCTTCCAGGCCAACTGTAGTCCCAATGTCCTGATCACGTGGTCATAGTCTTTCCCTTTCCTGTTCTGTTCCTCTTTTTTCCTGCTCTCCAAGCATATAAGTGGCATTTTTCTTAGCTCTGTAGCAATATGCTTAAATACATCTGATAAAAGCTTAGGAGTGCACGCAGAGACAAGCAGAAAACATCTGCGTTCAATAGTGTGTTTAGATATGCGCGCGTATCTTATGTTTAGTACACCTATATTTAATTTTGCGGTGTGGCGGCCCTGTGCCGCATTCACGGCACATTAGGGGCTCGCTACTTTGCCTCCGCTAGAGGAGCAGGAACAGCCCCCACCCTTGGGAGGGCAGGCCGTGCTGCAAAAGCTGGCTCTACACGCTGTGACAGCATGAGAAAATGAACTGCCCGTTGGCGGGAGGAGGAGCCTCCGCCCCAATGCGAGGAAGAAGCAGCGTAAAGCAATTATTGTACACGCTTCACTCGTAGGACCCGGGAGCATTCACAGTGATAGAAATTAGAGGCTTACTCCTGAAAATAGACCGGAGAGAGGTTGCATATCCAGAGGGATCATTCACAGCCTCCACGAACGTACATAAGCACAGAATCAGCTTCTAAAGCAAACACCTGGCCTCACACTATAAGCATCAAGCCCAGAGAGTTCTGAACAAAGCCCATGTTCAAAAGACAGTTACTGAAGCCTCCACAGAAGAGCAAGTTGGTGCAGCCACACAATAAAACACACAGTGAGTGTGTGGACGTGCCACTACACCTGACTCAGGTACCAAAGGCACAAAGACAGCACAATAGTATAGCGGAGTGAGGAGGTACAAGAGGCCGTCAGCTCCGAGATCCTAGCCTATAGTTTCAAGGAAGTGCTGGGTAACTCACTTGTAGAAGCTGTGGCTCAAGGGGTGAGACTCCCTTCAATAAAGCCTGGCAACCATTGAGACATATTTGAGCCAGGTGAAAAGATCCATCAAAGTCAATGAAAGCACGTCCACAAGGGCCACTCCAGAGGGCCCACAGGGGTGTAAGAAGACTCGGAAGAGAGAAAACTCTTCTGACCCCCAGGTCAACCAGATGGGGCAGGACAAGAGGCTACCAACGCATTCATAAAACTGCAAGACACATTTTTGAACAAGTCGGAAGTGCCGAGCCTCACAACCCCCTACCCAGGGGGAGACAATATGGTGAATGAAGGGCAAGACTCAGAGGAAGAGCCCTCAGAGACCCCAGAGTCCTCACAAGAAGAGGACAATAAAGGGGGCGAGGACGAGGTACAACCCCGCCTAAGAAAAGGTTGAGAAAACTCAACAACACAGAGGACGAAGAGATCTCGGATATGTTCGAGCCAGAAGACATCCGAAACCCTAAGTCCTCACACTGGCTACGCTCGCAGAGAGTCACAAAATACATGACTCACAGACTGCGGAAGGCCCTCGAACGGGAGGCGAGGCAGCGAATGCGGGCAGAATGCCCTAAACCAGAACTGCCAGGGAAAGTGGCCAAAGCGCCAGAGCTCGAACTGAAGATGTTGGCCTTCGTGTCAAAGACCTCCAGAGATCCCAGAAAGTGGATAGACAGGTCCTGAAAGAGTTGCCAGGAGAAAGTGCTCGATATCGCAGGCCCACTAGCGAAAATTATGGATTTGGCGGAACGAGCACAGGACACGGGAGAAGAGTTAGACCCCGAGGTGCTCACTAACTGGGCCCAAAGGGCAGTATGCCTCCTGGGCAATGCTAATTGCGTGATATCGTCAGAGCGCAGAAGAGGCTTACTCCTGAAAATAGGCCCCAAGGCTAGGGGATCTGGCCTCTTACGAGGCAGGTGAAGTGGCCCAAGGGCTGCTATTTGGAGAGACCTTCAGGAAGGAAATGGGGAGGTTTGTGGGTACTTATACCTCTGTGGAAAAGGCCCAAGCATCAATAAAGAAAATATTCCAGGGAAGAGTATAGAGGCCGAGCAACCAGTAATTACCAGACCGCGAGAAGGCCTCAGTCCAACAGGGCCCACTATTGGGAGAACAATCGCAAGATGCCTTCTTTCCCCCCAAGAGGACGCTTCCCGAGAAGAAGACGAGGCAGAGGACAGGGAAGAGGACAAAACTTCCCCAGAGGTAAGACATGCCCCGTAATCAACCAGTGGTGGGGGACATTACTTTTCTCGGAGAACTGGCGCGCGCTTTCCAGCAACGCATGGTTATTGCAGACAGTCAAAGGGCTACAGCTTGAATTCACGCAAATACCCATACAATCCAACTCCCCCCACTCCCCTGACCCATACACTCAGCGCAGATAGAGTAATAAGCCTTACACACAGAACTGCAAAGCCTAGCAGGGAAGGAGGCGATAGAGCCGTGTACCACAACTCCAAGATTTGTAAGCTTCTTGTTCCTGGTTCACAGGAAAGACAAATTGAGACCAGTAATAAACCTGAAGGAAATGAACAGCTGAGTGACATACCATCATTTCAAGATGGAAAAGGATCCACCGGCTCAGAGACATCCTCGGACAGGGCGATTGGCTCACGAGGATCGACCTGAAAGACGCTTATCTTACGATACCAGTCCAAGAGGAGTATCGTCCCTTTCTGGCGTTCGACTGGGGCGGACGATTTTGGCAATTTGCGACAATGCCGATTCGGCTAGCTTCAGCGCCATGGGCCTTCACAAAATGAATGATGCCGATAGCAAAAGCAATAAGAGAGAAGGGAATAAGAATGATAATATACCTGGACGACATCCTGCTGATAGCAGACAGCAAAAGGACGCTTCAATACCAGACAGGGTGGGGGAAGGACCTTGTAGCATATTTAGGTTTTCTGGTGAATCAAGAGAAATCAGAGGCGACACCAGCACAGAGGATAGACTTCCTGGGGTTCATCATAGACACCAGGACAGCTATGCTGGAGCTTCCAGCCAGGAAAACAAGAGACATAAAGAGGGAAATAAGGAGCTGCCTCTGCAAAAGCATAGTTTCACTGTGATCAGTAGCGAGAGTAGTGGGTCTGTTAGCAGCGTCGATTCAGGCGATATTTCTAGGGCCACTCCATTATCGAGCTCTTCAACGACTGAAAATAAAACACCCGCAGCAAGGCTGTACCACCAATCTTTAACCCTAGATGCAGAATCCAAGAAAGAGTTGGAATGGTGGCTTCAGAGTATGGACGCCTGGAACGGGAAGGCCATATTCAGAGACCGGCCCGACCAATGATAGAATCAGATGCCAGCACAGCTGGCTGGGAGCTCGCTGCGGGGAATTAGAGTCAGGGGGAAAATGGAGCTCGGAGGAGCTCAAGATGCATATCAACTGCCTAGAGTTGTTAGCGGGCTCGTTCGTCGTCAAGGCATTTACAAAAGGCAGAGTGAACTCATGTATCCCGCTGAAGATGGACAACATATCAGCAGTCAGATATATCAAGAATAGAATAGAATAGCCAAGGATTTCTGGCACTCCTGCCTAGAGTCACGGACACCGGTAGTAGAAGAATATTTCCCAGGTTCGCTCAATGTAGTAGGAGACTGGAATTCCAGACATTTAGCAGATTCCAGCAACTGGATGCTGTACAAGACGGTCTTCCACCGAATAGAAGCGTTAGGGGGACCAGTGCACACAGATCTGTTTGCGTCCAGACTGAACGCGCAGAAGAACAGATACTTCAGCTGGAGGCTGAACCCGACAGCAGCAGGAGTAGACACCTTCCTCCAACACTTGTGTATAGGCGCTTTACAAATACCATATCATATCATATCATAAGATTGGAGAGGGCACACACATTACACTTTTCAACCATTTATAATGATGAACAGAGTTCTGGTGAAAGTTTGCAGGGAGAGAGTGAGAATAATTATAGTGGCCCTGATTTGGAAAGCAAAAGTATGGTTCCTGACAATGATGGAACTAATGACCGAATACCCGAGAGTGCTACCTCCAGGAGACAACCTTCTCACGGACCCAGTTGGGTCATATCATCGTCTGAGAGGGAGAGAGACTGGAATCTCAGAGGAATTTCGACACAAGCTGCTCGCCTCATCACAGAGTCATGGGTGCCATCGACTAGACAGAGCTACGACGCAGCTCGGAGCAGATGGTCACCTTGGTGCAGAGGGAGAAGTCTTCATTCCGTTTCTGCACCTCTAGTAGAGATATTGAATTTCCTAGCGGAATTACTTCAAGATGGGTGTCATGGTCATTGGGCTAAGGACACAGACCTTACAGGGTCACAAACACAGGGGGCCCGGACAGACACAGTCCTGGCGCCAGGCTCCTGAGGAACAATAAACAAGACATTCATTTGGGTCAAAAAATACCTTTATTATGGGCATAGCACTTCATTCTGGGTGCACCGTGTATTTAACATTGGAACTTTCCTCTTTAAAGCAGCCCCACGTGGCAGGGCGTGGTAGGCAAGCCAAGCCTAGTGGGCGTGCCCACGAGCACAGCTATATAAGCTTATCTGATCCCTGAGGCAGACGCTTTGCGTTATTCTGCATTTACACGCAGCATAACGCTCACCACCGCCTGGGATTCCACTTACCTTTAGAAGTCCAGTCATCTGCCTCCATACTTACCACCTGTGGGATCCTGCCCTCACCTGTGCGCGTCTTCGTGGTCATCTCTGCACATCATCTTCTTGGCACCGCGGCTCACCTTCATCTTCCGGAGCGCAGGCATCGTCATTTGGATATCGCACTCACCTTCAAACATCTACCGGAGTGCAGGCATCATCATCTGGCACCGTGGCTCATCTTCCATTCTTCAGGGATGCTGGAATCTTCATCCTGATACCGCAGCACGATGCGCTCCACCCGCGACTGCAGCACCTGCAAATAAAAGAAAGGGCAAGGTTAGACACTTAAACGACGTTAAGTTTAAGGTCGCGCTACCATCAAACCTTGCGCTTTCCCTTAAACCATCACTTACCAGTTGTCGGACATTGCGGTTTCATCCATCTTCATCTCAGCCGCATTCCTCGTCTCCACAGCTGCTGTTGGGCTGCAATTCCACCTATCTGGAAGAAAGCAGAAAAGAAAACGTTATTCAGGAATTAACAACATTGAGAGCAACAATACCAAGACAGAAAATAGAAAGAGGAAAAGACAAGAGACACTTACCACCAACCAGGAGGAGCATAGTCACAGCTGGACTGGACTATACCTATCAGGGATCAGTGAAGCAACTAGATCCCATCCACAAGCGCACCTGCCAGAAGTAGCAGGATGGAGAGCTCATCCTCCATACTTACCAGGTGAGCCTCATGGGCCGGTACGTGCCCATAGAAATCGCACCTTGGGTCGAATGGTTTGGGAGATACAGCAGTCACCAATCAGCGCACTCACGTTTTCTCATATCCACGCAGGAGCCATGCCACCAATTGTCGCCGCCCGCAGCTTGTCCGCAGGGGGAGAAACCTGAAGGGGGTGATCTAACCACTGGGAGGGCTGCAACCGTGCCCCAACGCCTCCTCAGAGACCAGGTGAGCGTAACAGAGGGAAAGCATACAGGATGATTGGGGTGTACAGATCCGCAATAATAGCGGGACATATACCCATCAAGGGAATGCCCGTAGGTGAGAATGCAGCAGTAGTGCCACTGCTTAGAGGAATAAAGTTTAGGAAACCACCAGAACCAAAGTATGACACGCTATGGGACGTGTCGATAGTTCTGAGACTACTGGCCAGCTGGCCAGGAAACAGGAAACTTTTCTCTAAATTTGTCAGGGATGCTTTTGTGCCTGGTCTCATACAGGAGAGTAGCGGATGTCAGAGTGCTAGATGTGAATAGGAAGGTGTACGGACCGGAAGGAGTGACCTTTACTCTGACCAGGAGAACGAAGACAGATTACACTGTGATAGTCTATACTTACCTGCAGGAGCACCCCAAGTGGTGTGTAGCAGCCTGTTTTAAAGAATACATTTTATACATTTTTTGTGCTTAATTTCTTATGAAGGAAATCTTTGTATGTTTTTTAAACTATATGAAGTGTATGATGAGTGTGTTTACAACCAAATTTTAATTACCTATATTGGTTTGGTTAGATTTTAATTGTATGTACATTACCTGTATGATAACTGTATTTGCAATTAAATCCTAACTTGTGCTTCTGTGTATGATTAGATTTTAATTTTGACATTGGGCCTCATTACAAGGTTGTCGGTAGCCTTGCCGGTTTTAACTGCAAGGCTACCGCCAACCAAACTTGCAAGAAAGTCCGGCACCTGCGAAGGGGCAATTACTGGGGTATTCCGGCCCGCCGGACCCGGTAATTGCTGTTTTGCAGGTGCCAGAATCGGGGGATCCCCATTCCCATTTGCGCCCAACTCAGAGTTTTCCGGTCCAGATACAACGGTACCGGCAAGCTTACCGGTACTGTTGTATCCGGACCGGCAAACTCGTAATGAGGCCTATTATCTTGAAGAGTCTTAAGTTTTGTGTCCTATAAAATAGTTTAGTTATTATGTTTTTATCATGAAGAGAACGGCTAATACATCTCTGCCCATAAATCGTCCACTGAAAAAGTAACAAGCAATCATGAAACCAATTATGCAGGCCAATACCGTGGCAAATTAAATAGAACCGTTATTATCGGATTGTAACTCTGAAGCTCTATCAACCGAAGTAGGATGCAACATGACATAGCCAAATACACCCAGGCCTGTGTCTGTGGCTGCTAGACAACCAAAGTGTGAGGTGCCAGAAGTGAGACATGGATACAGAGAGCTCATATTTTTGGCTATAAACCTTTATTCAAAATAAAAGGGGCTTAGAAAATGCCTCGCTGTCCCTATTCTAGGAGGTGTTTCCCAACCTCAACCAAAACTAAGGGCCTATATTGTCAAGATGTCGAAAGCAAAAATGTCCATTGTCCGAAATAATATTCTGACCTTTCCATTCTAAAAGTAACTCTAAGGTGAAACGGTTAATGTCTTTGGCCCTGAGTGCACAAATGTTCAACTTTGAAAGGAAAGACGTAACTCCAACACAAAAGTTCCCAATGGATAAAGTTCACAGTTCTATGGGATTGCTCCCTTCCCCACATTGTTTCTTCAAGATACTTTAAACTCATAAGGATATGAGTCTTGCTTGAAATTATCTGATCAACAAAAAAAACAACTTGTATATAAAACAACTTGGCTTTTAGTCCCAATTTCATAGGATACCTGCGGCACTGCCCTGCCAGGTTTTTCTCCACTTTAATGTAACCTTTTCTCACAGTCTTGGCTTTGCCTGATGTCTTCTCCTAGCAGGATTTCCTCAACTGATTCGCTTAACAGACTTGCCAACTTGACTTTGCCTGGTATAGTCTCATGCCATGGCTTTCTCATGTGTTTCAATTGACACACTAGGAAATTTGTATATATATCTTGCAAGCATTCTGTTATTTCCCCTTTTTAAACACTGGGTCTCATATTCCTTTGTATGTACTTCCTTTATCTTTATTTGTCCTTGGTAAGGTTGCCAAAATGCCCCGGTATCCCAGCTTCCCTCCTGAGGACTCACTGGATTTCTGTGGAATCTTTGAAAAGGTTGCCAAAGTGCCCCGGTGGCTAAGCTTCCCTCCTGAGGACTCACCGGCTTTCTGTGGCATCTTTGGTAAGGTTGCCAACATGCCCCGGTGCCCCAGCTTCCCTTCCTGAGGACTCACCAGATTTCTGTGGTATCCTTTGGTTCTCCCACCTTCAACGTGAACTGGTTCTTTGGTGTCCCGACCCCACTTACCGCTCTCACCGACTTCGTTTGCCAGCTCCCGCATCGTTAGCGGCTCCTGCCTGTCTGCTGTGTGCTACTCGGTATTGAGGCAGTGTGGACACTCCCAAGGCCTTCTCCTTGAGCCGGTTGACTCCACGGTCTTCCTTGCAGCCCAATAGTCCATTGGTCAGCACCGAAAAGACAAGGTTTCACCTGGCATCGACTCCCACCTGTCAGCAGGTTCGGGCTTTTAAATGTCCCGGCACCTATTAAGCACTCGCAACCACTAGAGTGCATCTTGTGCTTCTCGCCTTTACTGATTCTCATTACTCCATTCAGCCTTCTCGTCGCAGTACTTTCACATGCATGGAAATGTCAGTCAGTTCTTGGTTACTTATGTATAGAACATTGGAAGGTATTCTCAGTAGCTTCCATGGGGGGGGGGGTTGAAGGGAGCCATGACAATATGCCATTAAGGCATGGGGAAGGGGTATTCCTAAAAGGAAAAGGGAGATGCCAGGGCTCATCCAATGTCGTATGACCCCTCTGAGGATCACTTCCCCCCATGTGGTCCTCCCCCATATAGCCGCCCCCCAGGTTCAGGGTCAGGTAGTGACTGACGTTCCCTGGCCACATGGGGAGAGGCTACAACTGGAAAAGGAGTGATGACATCATCAGATTAATCACAAAAGGTATTAGATCACTTTCAACCTATTATTAATTAAGCTACATTTAAAGGCCTAAAAAATACATCTGATCCTGGGCATCGCAGATCAGGACCTCGAATGGCTAACCTCCTTCCTCCTGGACCGTCCCTCTGAGGTCCAACTGGGGGCCTTTCTCTCCACCTCTCTCTACATGTGGTGTTCCCCAGGCCTCTAACCTTTCACCCTGGCTTTTCAATGTCTATGTGGCCCCTTTGGCCCACCTCATCTCTATCTTCTCCTCTAACTTTCATTGTTATGCGGATGACACTCAGCTCTCCTTCAGGCTCCCCTCAGCATCATCTCTCACTCATTCCTGGCTGTCTTTGCGCAATCCAAGGATGGTGTACCTCCAACGATCTCTGCCTCATTGCCAGCAAGACAGAGATCCTCCTCATTGGGACCCCTGCACCCGCATTCCCTCACTCACTCTGGCCGACCCTCCTTGGGCCCTCTGCCTGAGCCTTCCTGTGTGGCAGAAAACATTGGTGTCATCTTCGACTCCACTCTCTCATTCTCTCCTCACATCACGGACCTCTCGAAGTCCCACTACCAGCTGTACCTCCTGAGAGGTATTCTTCCTTTTCTAACTTTCCCCCAGAAGCTCAACGTCTCTAGAGCCCTGGTTCTCTCTAGGCTGGACTACTGCAACAGCCTCTTCGACCTCAACTTGCCTTCCTCTACACTCTGCGCTCTGCAACTAATCTAGAACAGGACTGTGAGACTTGTCCTTGGCCTCAAGCCCAGGGATCGCATCTCTCAAGCCCTTAACTCTCTCTACTGGCTCCCGGTGGCTGTAAGGATCAAGTTCAAGACCGACTGCATTATGCATCTCTTCCTAAACATCTTCCTACCCGAGCCCTTCGCTCAACTACTTCAGCTCTCTGACTGTCAAACGCTTCTCCAGGCAGAGAGTGGGAGGTAGTTTTCTTTCCTGTGCAGGGGCCTCCCTCTGGAATGGCCTCACTGTCCCTCTCAAACTCAAGCAGGACCGCCTCAGGTTCCGGAAGCAGCTCAAGACCTTCCTTTTCACTTCTACTTTCTCTCTTCCTCTCCCTTGCTGACTCTACTGCCTGCTGCGCTGACTGGTCGCCTGGCTACCCTCAGCACCTTATGGGTACCAGGCGGTGACATAATCTGTAAGCACTGCACTGCATCCGGGCCCCTGTGCACTTAGGGGCTGTATCTGTAACCCTACAGCTGCCTGCCTCCTTGCACTACCCAAAGTTGGCTCCCCGGCTGCACCTACTCAGAGCACTGCTGCCCTGACCGCACTTCCCCTTTCCATCCCCCTTGCACTTCTCCTCTCCCCCTCCCCCTTCAATTGCACGATCATCTAAATGACACAAGGCGTAGTAAGATTGTTTATTTGTCCTCCTTATGTCTCCCTATCTTGTCTTGTCACACCTAGAAACACTTGTGTACAGGTGCGTTATAAATGACTCCTCATATCATATCCTGCTTCAGTAACAAAAGCAGTACCCCGTGGAACTCTTGATAAAAATGAAATTCCGCACAGACGTGGCCAGGTGGGGTAGAACTTACCTATTACTGATAGAAGTGTACCAAACTAATAATCTGGAGCAGGAGAATTTAGTGGGATCTTCTAACCCAATCCTACTGCTAAAGACTGCTCTTATGGTATTCATTAATGTATTCCTCTCTCAAATCATTTTGCCCCTCTGAGGCATATGTAGGATCATGAGGGCACTCATACTTCTGACGATTACACTGATCCAGTACAACAGGAGGGATCAAAATTTGTATTGCCATCTGAAGTTTGTCATGGGGTACCTGGAGTGGATAAGGGTGAATTAAATAGGCAGGGGATTGTTGTTGATGATGGTGGAATAGTACAAAAGTTGAGGCAACAGCTTGATGAATTTAAGGTCATGCTTAGCCCATTGTGCAAGCTAGAGAGGATTTTTAGGGACAGCAAAGACGCCTTAATTACTGCAATTCAGGTTATACATACTGGGAAATGTCGATGGTGGATGAAGTTGATTTAATTGTAAACATGAATTTGAAGGAGGCTTTAAGTAAAACAGAATATGCAGAATTTTCCGAATAATCCCAATCAGGACCCTGTGGCAAATTAAGTAGTGGAATCAATTTTGGTAAGGATTAATCATTTTAAGTCTAATGCACAAAAAGACGCTGTAAGAGGTTTTAAGGGCACAAGAAGATTGCTTTGGAGGGTATTGCCATCATCTGATGTGGGTGTTACAAGCCAGTTTGAGGGAGTCTTGGAATTTAACCAGGAGAGTAAGCAGAAGGATTGTAATAATAAACAAATTCCATGTTTTGATCGTAACAAGAAAAGGTATAGTGAATTAGATAATGAGAAGTATAAGTACCTCAGTTTGAACAAGGGCTCCTCCAGGCCTGATGAGAAGGCCTGCATGGCAAAGGAGCAGTCTTGGCTGGTCAGACAGGAGACATGCCACAGACTTGTGAATGGCAATAGGAATGTGTGGATTCTGTTGGGCCCAGTCTTCTCCTAGGAAAGCCAAATCAAATTCCTTTGTAGATTTATTTAATATATATATATATATATATATATATATATATATATATATATATACACACACAGGAGGAACAATGCTCTTTTCATCACAAAAAAATGTATACTAGATGAGAAATTAGATTTGATGGGAATGAGAAATTAAATTTGATGGGAAGAGGTGAGCTTCTTACAATGGGGTGAGTTTGAGGGACATTCCGACCAGGTTATAGAGGTGAGTAAACGCAAGTCTTTGGCCAGGGACAATGCATAAGTGGACATACATAGATTAAGGACAACGAATATTGGACATTTTTAAGTCGAGGTAGGCGGTATGGCCAGCTGTGCTCAGGATGTGACCATGATGGGTGAAATGCTAGAGTGCAGGCAGAGAAAGGGATTGACAGAGGCAGGTTAGAGGCGAGGGAAAATTGTTAGCTAGCAGGCAGATGTTAGGCAGATTAAAAGGGTAACTTGGAGTTGAGGCGATAAACCTTTAGTTTGGTTTGAACACATTTGTGTGGACTGTATTTCGGATGTCATGGGGAAGAGAAGTGGAGCAAGAAGAGAGAAGACAAGAGTAGTTAAAAAGAAGGGGCGGAAGTGAGAGCAGCCCTACAGATAAGGGGTTTATCAGCCACTTTGACTTCCTAAAAATAGGCAAATACTCTAAAAAAATTAAAATAGGGAGTAAAAATACAGACACATAGAACAATGTGCTCCTGCTTTCACCAACACAGCTTCATGGATATGTTTGGACCAAGAGTGAGCATAGTACCACAGGATGAAACTACTATTATTACTGTCTGATTGGAGGAAGTAAACATGTATCTTTTTTAATGTGAATGAATAACTAGGTGCAAAGGAATAATTATTACAAAAGCATTCCCATTTTCCAGTTAAAACATTTTTACTCGCTTATAGTATACTCCCATTGGGAATTCGATTTACATTATTACTCCCTAAAAAATCATTTTACTCCTGACTTTAAAAAATAGAGAGTAAAATACTCCCACTTCAAAACCTTACCTGCAGCACTGAGCGAAAAGAAGCACATGGAGGGCGAGGAGCGATAGGGTAGTCGAAGAGGGAGAACTGAGATTATGAGAAGGCGTGTACATTTGGATAGAGGAGGATAGATACAGCAGTGCCTTACTGTGGATAGATTTGTGAACCAGGAGAAGATATTTAAATCTAGCCTCCGCTTTGCATCATCAGCCATCCAGCCTGGTGATGGTACAAGGAAGTAGGTGTGAAGTGAGGTAGTTCAAAGAGAGTCCTGGTAGCACAGTTAATGATCTTGTCGAGAGGACCGAAAGCATGGTTGGGTAGACCAAAGAGGATGCTGGCACAGTGGTCCAGTTTAGAGAAGACACGAGTAGTTAAGAGATGCTTGGTGGTGTTGAAAGGAAGGAAGGAGGGGCCTGATTTTGCTAATAATAAGGTGATTGATGCGAGCTGCTGTTCCAGTTTTGAAGATAAAAGCAGAGAAGTTGTGAGAAGGATCATAGATGACGCAGAGGTTTCTAGCTGAAGAAGAGTAGGGGAGAGTGTTGGATAGGAAGAGGAAGAGATGAGAGAGCTTTTGGCTAGGAAGAGGCGCACCTCTGTTTTAGTAGAGTTTAACATCAGAGAGTGGAAATCCATCCAATATTTAATGGCAGAGAGGCAGTTGGAAATGTTGATAAAGAGGACAGAGGAGACATCAGGAAAAGAGATGACTTGGGTGTTGGCCGCAAAGAATTTGCATGAGAACTCAAAGGAGAAGATTAGTACCCCAAGAGTAGAGGTGTATAGTGTAAAGAGAAGCGGACCTAAGACAGAGCCATGTAGAACACCAACAGTTAGAGGAGTGAGTTGGGAGGTGTTCTTGCTCCAGGAGACAGAGAGTTGGCGAGGTGCAAGGTAGGATTCAATCCAGGCAAGGGCTTGATCACGAATCCCAAGAAGAAAGAGAGTATCAAGGAGATCAGAGTGATCGACAGCCCAAAGGCAGCAGACAGGCCAAGTAGAATTAGGATAGAGGACAGGTTGCAGTGCTGAGCAGAGGCAATGAAGTTGGACACATTCATGAGAGCAGTTTACGTGGAGTGACAGGAGGGGAAACCTGCTTGTAAGGGGTCTTAAAGGTTGTGGATCCCTATGAAATTGGTAAGACGGTTGAATACAACCCTTTTGAGCACTTTGTAGTACTGCAGCAGGAGTGACAAATGGCGAAAGTTACCCGGTTGGTTTGAGTCAGTTCCTTGCTTTATTAGGAGAGGGATGACCATGGCTGTTTTGAAAACAGAGGGAATGCAAGTGGAGTCAAAGGACAGGTTGAAGAGTTCAGCGAGGTGAGAGGCCACTAAACGGTCAATAGGATTGACTAACTGAGGAGCAAGAGGGTCTGATGGGGCACAAGAGAGGTTAGCCTTCATCAGTAGAGATAGCACTTTGTCAGTAATAGTGTGACTAAAGCCGGAGATAGAGGCAGAGGGTGAAGGTAGAGTAGGCAGAGTGTAAAATGAAGGAGGAGGGAGTGCGAGGAAGGTCAGGAGAGAGTCTCTAATTTTGGACATTGTTGCAGAAAAAATTTCAGCTAGGTCATACACTGTGAGAGTTTAAGGTACCCTGTAGCTGGCGAGGATGGTTGGAGTGCGAGTGAATGAGGGTTAGGTAGAATTCCCTTTTTGCTCTATGAAGAGTGGACTTGAGAGAGTTCAGGGCAGAGAGGTAGAGTTGCAGTTCCTCATGCGAGTGGGTACTTCTCCATGTGTGCAGCAGCCAACCTGTGTCTGTGCGGAGAGAGCATATGAATGGGGTGACCCATGGCTGATGATGCCGAGACTTAGGGGTGAAAGTAAGCAGTGGGAAATGAGAGGAGAATGATGAGTTACATGGTAGTGATTGGAAGCTGGAGAAGGCAGCGTTGGTGGAAGAGGCGTCTGGTGTGAAGGAGGAGATAACTTAAGGTCAGAGAGCGAGGGGGCAATGGCCAGGAGGTTTCAATGACATTTTAGTAATAGGCAAAGCAAGTGGTGAGTAAAGGTTAGAGGTTGGAAAGAAGATGGTGGTGGAAACATTTGAGTGATCAGATATGGATAGTGTGGCAGTAGTATTAGTGGCTCAGAGAGGTGGAGATGAATAAGAGATCCAAAGAGTTACCCCCTGTGTGGGTAGGTGAGTTATGGATAGAGTGGAGAGCGTGGTCACTAAGAAAAGACTGAAGTTCAGATTTTCGAGAAGTGTTTGGAGAAGGAAGGTCAAAGTTACCTAAGAGAATGAGGTGATGCTTAGTGGATAGAGAATCAAGAATTTGCCCAAGATCATCAAAGAATGGTCCAGTGGGACCAGGAGGGCGATAGATGCGCCCACCTATAAGATCATTGACAAGGGTATAGTGGATTACTTATTAGGGGGCTGACTAATCGATTGCTACAAAATATCAGGCTCAGGGGGCAGGCCCCTACAATCAACCCCACAAGGGGAAAAAATAGGTTAGGACCTTGTGGGATCCCAGCCAGACACCCTTTGAGTTGAAGAGGGACTACAAGGAAGAAGGGGGAGATATGTGACAATGTCCTTTGCTTCATCGTGAATGTTGATAAAAGGATGGTCATAGGGCTCCTGTGCTACCCTGAGCTAGTGAATGTAGGTGTCATGATCTCTGCTTCCAAAAGGTCAGGGTTTTCCCAACTCCCTTGGAAGCAGATCCATAACCCAGGTTCCGAGTGCCAACCAGTCCCAATTGGGACCTTTTGGACCCAGTCCTGGCGCCAGTGGCACCAGGCTCATAAATATGCCCAGTCCCAGCGCTGGAAGCGCCGGGCTCATAATGCTTGGGTGGACTTACCTGCAGCAGACCATGCTGCTTACTTGCCTGCCAGTTGAGCCTCTGATCCTCTTCTGTTTGGAACTACTTTTCCTGTTGGGTGGGGCTGGAGCCACTCCCTAGATTTAGAACACTGGAACTCTTCTGGAAGGCAGGAACTCTTTTCTTACCAGGAACTCTTTTCTTACTTAGGCGTGGCTGTGGAAGGAGACACCTAAGCACTACAGGAGGCTATTTAAACCACACCCGGTGGATGAATCTTGCTTTGCGTTATTCTGCACCCTCTGCAGCAGGACGCTCATCGTGTCTTCTGCATCCAGTCCTGGGCCTAAGGAAAAAGGCTTACCATCCTGAATCCAGTCTTCAGCAATACCTATAAAGACAAGAAAGAACAGGTTAGCATTCCGGCATCTGAAAGGCAAAGGCTTACCTACTCTTCGTGCGCTCCGGAGGTCTTCACACTGCATTCCGGCATCTGAAAGGCAAAGGCTTACCTACTCTTCGTGCGCTCCGGAGGTCTTCATACTGCATTCCGGCATCTGAAAGACAAAAGCTTACCAACTCTTCGCACGCTCCGGAGGCCTTCGGCGCTGCATCCGCATCTGAAAGACAAAACAAGGTGCGTTTAAAGACATTGGGGAACTTTAATACTCAAGTGCCATTACTCCTTTCCGCATCTAATCCAGTGGGTATTCCGGCACCCTGCAGCCGCGCCGAACTCGTACCTGCAAAATAAAAAGACAGTTAGAGCGCATCGTGAAGCAGGCAACAAGCGCTTACTCACGTGCTTCCAGGCGCTTCTATTCATCACACGGGCTCCATCTTCAACTCACTTCAGCCCGTCATCCGCCATCGCCGGAACCCTGCAAAACAAGAGACATCATTACTAAAGACTTTAAAAAGACATTTGAATGACTCGAAACTTACCGTTCGTGCAGTAAACGACGGACAGCAGTCCTCTGAAGTCAAGAGGCCTGTGCTACCTATCCAGTGAAGAAACTGGCTACAGCACCCTGCCCCGAGGCAGATGGAGAGCTCGGCATTCACTTACCTAAGGTGAGAGCGTTAACCTTTGGGGGTCTACAGGAGAGGAGAAGAGGAAAGAGATAGGGACACCCCAATAACCCCAGTTCATTAACCCCATATTTTCTATCTGCAGACATCTTACTCTACACGTCAGGCATACAGTGCACAGAGGTCCAGCCCAAAGAGCCAACCGGGTGCTACACATCACCTTTGAAGATACGGTAGTCGCCCAGTCAAGACCGGCGCCTCTGCGAGAATCAGGTGAGCGTTACAGAACGCAAAGCCTACCGTAAAACTCTCGCCCAGGCGCTATGGAAACCTCGGATACTGACCCCCTAGCCCGGTTACTTGGGGAACTAAGGGCAGAAGTGCATGCAACTCGTCAGGAAACGAATGCTCTAAGAAGGGAACTAATTATTTCCAAGGAGAGAACAGACAATCTTGCTAGACAAGTGCTACAGTCACAAGCCGGACAGACCCCGTTACACGCATCAGGGGCAAATCTTCCTTCAACATCCTCTATGAATCCAGTGCAGATCAACCTACCTGGGAATGTACCTCTGGCTCCGCCCGAGCGATTTTCTGGTGACCCAAAGAGGTTTGCAGTATTTATCAATCAGTGCCGGTTGCACTTCTTATGCCGGCCAGCAGCCTTTCCAACTGATCAAGCTAAAGTAGCTTTTGTACTTTCGTACCTTAGTGGCAATGCGGCAGACTGGTCAATCCCTCTAGTTCATCAAGATGATCCGGTTCTCCATGATTTTCAAGCCTTTCAGCTTAGTATGGAAAAACTGTTCGCAAGACATTCACAGGGGCAGGCCTTGGACAATGAGCTTCTTTCGTTGCGACAGGGTAATCAAGACCTTTTGGCTTATATTGCATCTTTCAATAGACTAATAGTGGAAACTCAATGGCCTGAGGACAAAAGGATTACGCTGTTTTATAGAGGTCTACATGGAGAGCTCAAAGACGTTTTAGCCCAAGTAGTGAATCCCCCACAGGACTGTTCGGATTACATAGACTTGGTCGTTCAAATAGATCACAGGCTGCAGAACAGGAAGGCCGATCGTTCCAAGTTTGATGCTCGAGTATTTTCCAAACCGCCAACTCCTTCCAAAGGAGTAGACTCCGGGGAACCCCTGCAAATAGGGGGTCTGAAAGGTCCTCTAACACAACGGGAGCGGGAAAGGAGGAAACAGTTGCAATTATGCCTATATTGCGGAAACTCAGGGCACTTTCTTCGAGACTGTCCGGTGAAACCTGCCAAGAAGGCAGTAGGAGCTGCAGTTACCAAAGTTACAAACTCTGAGCAGGGAAACGACCTCGCCCGACAAGAATAGAGGTCCTCTTGCCGAGCGTAAAAACCAGTTCCGTGACCCCGCATTTCGTGATACCTATGGTCCTCATTAGCCCTGATAATCCGGATCGATTACATGCAATTGAAGCTTACGTCGACAGCGGTGCCATAGGCAATTATGTGGATCATGAAATGGTTTTGAGGATGAATCTAACTCTTTGTCCCAAGGCTGTAAAGGACGTCATTACTACGGTGGATGGTACGGAGATAGCCTCCGGGCCAGTAACGCATACCACTCAAGAAGTGACGCTAGTAAGTCAAGATGGACACCATGAGAAGATCGTGTTCGATGTGATCAAGGCCCCTCAGTTTCAGATTATTCTAGGAATACCTTGGTTAGAGAAACACAATCCTCTGATCGATTGGCGAGCAAGAACGGTCCAGTTTCCAGAATGTGTCTCTACTTGTCACCCTCCACCTGGTGTTGCACTGGCCGCAATTTCTTCAGAGACTCCCCAGTTACCTCCCGAATACCTAGAATACCAAGATGTTTTCCGGAAGGATCAGGCTAACTCTCTACCTCCTCATAGGTCTTATGACTGCCAGATAGACCTGATACCTGGATCTACTCCTCCTTGTAGTAGAATTTATGCCCTCACCGAGCCTGAGAACCTTCACCTTCGACAATACCTGGATCAATACCTGGCAAATGGGTTTATTCGTCCTTCCAAGTCCCCTGCTTCTTCAGCTTTGTTCTTCGTTCCAAAAAAGGAAGGAGACCTTAGAACTTGTATCGATTATCGCTCCCTGAACCAGATCACCGTTAAGAATAGATATCCGTTACCTTTGATCCCTGAACTCCTGGACCAAGTCAGAAAAGCATGCATATATACAAAGCTGGATCTTAGAGGAGCTTACCACTTGGTACGAGTAAAAGAGGGCGATGAATGGAAGACGGCCTTCCGCACCAAGTATGGGCTATTTGAATATCAGGTCATGCCCTTTGGACTTTGCAATGCCCCGGCCGCCTTTCAATATTTTATGAACGATGTCCTCAGAGAGCTCATAGATGTCTGTGTTGTTGTTTACATTGACGACATCCTCGTTTATTCTTCATCGGAATCTGAACATCGGAAACACGTGAAAATGGTCCTCGAAAGATTGCGTCAACACAAACTTTTCGCTAAGTTGGAAAAATGTGTTTTCAACGTGACTGAAGTTGAATTCTTGGGATTCATATTATCACCTGGCGGAGTGCGTATGGATTCAAAGAAGGTCGATGCAGTTCTCAAATGGCCATCACCATCCTCCGTAAAAGGTGTGCAAAGCATGTTAGGCTTCGCTAACTTTTACCGCAGGTTTATCCCCGAGTTCTCTCGAATAGTCCAGCCCATCACTGCCTTGTTAAAGAAAAACAAACGTTTTGAATGGTCTACCGAGGCGGAACAAGCTTTCCAGGATTTGAAGACTAAATTTATCTCTGCACCAATCTTAAAACACCCTCGCCCCGAACTCCCCTACATCGTGGAAACTGATGCTTCAAGCCTTGCCATGGGGGCAGTTCTATCACAAAAGGACCCGGTAACCAATCAGTTGCATCCCGTGGCATTTTGGTCCCGCAAATTCTCGCCTCCTGAAGTCAATTACACGATTACTGACAAGGAACTTCTGGCTATCAAGTCTGCCTTTAAGGCTTGGCGGCATTATCTGCTGGGGGCCCGACACACCGTTACTGTGATTACGGATCACCGAAACCTGCAATATTTGAAAACCGCAAAAGCCCAATCCTCTAGACAACTCCGTTGGGCATTATTCTTTGCCGAGTTTGACTTCATAATTACCTATCGACCTGGTACAAAGAACGGTAAAGCCGATGCCCTTTCTCGGATGGGAGTGGAAGAACACTTGATCAACCCTAAACCGGTACCAATCATTCCCGAACAAAGAATTCTGGGTGTGATCGCCACAGAATCCATAGAGGAAGTTAAGGATAAAGCCAGGCAACTTGTAACTCCAGCAGATATACAGAATTGGCATCTGCAGGGAAAGGACTTTGCAGTAAAGGACAACTTATTGTATTTCCAAGAACGATTATACCTACCCAGCACAGATTTACAGAAAAAAGTAATCTCTTGTTATCACGACTCTTTAATGGAAGGTCATCCCGGTATAGCCAAGACCTCAGAAAAGATCAAGCGCTACTTCTGGTGGCCGTCTTGGAAAAAAGATATCAGAGACTTTATAATGTCCTGTGGAGTATGCGCCCAAAACAAGAGTCAAAAGGAAAGACCAGCAGGCCTCTTACGCCCTATTGACATCCCACCTCGCCCTTGGCATACGCTTTCTATGGACTTCATCACCGATCTACCTCCATGCTCCGGATACAATACGATTCTAGTAATCGTGGACTTATTCTCCAAGATGGCGCATTTCATTCCGCTCAAAGGCTTGCCAACAGCAGCAACTCTGGCCCGAGAATTTCTCGAAAACATCGTCCGACTGCACGGTTTTTCTTCGGTTCTAATTTCGGATCGAGGTAGTCAATTTATTTCTCATTTTTGGCGAAGTTGCTGTCGGTCAGCTCAAATTGATGTGAGACTATCGACCAGTCACCACCCTCAGACCGACGGACAAACCGAGAGGACCAATCAAACTCTGGAACAGTATTTACGCTGCATGCTGCAACAAACTGAAACAACTTGGAAAGATATCCTTTGGATAGCCGAGTATGCCTACAATAACTCTGTCCATTCGGGAACTGGGAAAACCCCGTTTTTTCTTTTGTACGGCAGTCACCCTCGAACCTCGGAGTTGGATCCCCTCCAAGATCTTGAAACACCTGCAGTAGACTACCTGCATTCTACAATCACCCAAGCCTTTAAGGAAGCTGTTTCTCACCTTCAAAGGTCTAAAGAACAATACAAGAAGGGAGCAGATCAACATCGGAAGGAAGCCCCTCTCTATCAAGTAGGGGATCAAGTCTGGTTATCCACCAAATACCTATCTCTAAAAGGGCCACGCACATTCAACCCAAGATACCTTGGTCCCTATTCCATCACTACTATAATAAACCCAGTAGCGGTCAAGTTGGACTTGCCCCCGCACATGAAGATACATCCGGTCTTCCACGTCTCTCTATTAAAACCCGTGCAACCTCAAACCCGACTAACCAAATCTCCAAAACCTATCCTAGTGGATGGAGAACTCGAGTTTGAAGTCAAAAGCATTCTGGACTCCAAGATCTCCAAATCTAAACTATTCTACCTAATTGACTGGAAAGGCTACGGCCCCCAAGAGAGATCCTGGGAACCTGCTGAATATGTCCACGCTCCTCGCCTAATCAAAAGATTTCACCGAACATTTCCTGACAAGCCAAAACCCCCAGAGAAGCCCGGTTTGGGAGGGGCCTTGAGGGGGGGTACTGTCATGATCTCTGCTTCCAAAAGGTCAGGGTTTTCCCAACTCCCTTGGAAGCAGATTCATAACCCAGGTTCCAAGTGCCAACCAGTCCCACTTGGGACCTTTTGGACCCAGTCCTGGCGCCAGTGGCACCAGGCTCATAAATATGCCCAGTCCCAGCGCTGGAAGCGCCGGGCTCATAATGCTTGGGTGGACTTACCTGCAGCAGACCATGCTGCTTACTTGCCTGCCAGTTGAGCCTCTGATCCTCTTCTGTTTGGAACTACTTTTCCTGTTGGGTGGGGCTGGAGCCACTCCCTAGATTTAGAACACTGGAACTCTTCTGGAAGGCAGGAACTCTTTTCTTACCAGGAACTCTTTTCTTACTTAGGCGTGGCTGTGGAAGGAGACACCTAAGCACTACAGGAGGCTGTTTAAACCACACCCGGTGGATGAATCTTGCTTTGCGTTATTCTGCACCCTCTGCAGCAGGACGCTCATCGTGTCTTCTGCATCCAGTCCTGGGCCTAAGGAAAAAGGCTTACCATCCTGAATCCAGTCTTCAGCAATACCTATAAAGACAAGAAAGAACAGGTTAGCATTCCGGCATCTGAAAGGCAAAGGCTTACCTACTCTTCGTGCGCTCCGGAGGTCTTCACACTGCATTCCGGCATCTGAAAGGCAAAGGCTTACCTACTCTTCGTGCGCTCCGGAGGTCTTCATACTGCATTCCGGCATCTGAAAGACAAAAGCTTACCAACTCTTCGCACGCTCCGGAGGCCTTCGGCGCTGCATCCGCATCTGAAAGACAAAACAAGGTGCGTTTAAAGACATTGGGGAACTTTAATACTCACGTGCCATTACTCCTTTCCGCATCTAATCCAGTGGATATTCCGGCACCCTGCAGCCGCTCCGAACTCGTACCTGCAAAATAAAAAGACAGTTAGAGCGTATCGTGAAGCAGGCAACAAGCGCTTACTCACGTGCTTCCAGGCGCTTCTATTCATCACACGGGCTCCATCTTCAACTCACTTCAGCCCATCATCCGCCATCGCCGGAACCCTGCAAAACAAGAGACATCATTACTAAAGACTTTAAAAAGACATTTGAATGACTCGAAACTTACCGTTCGTGCAGTAAACGACGGACAGCAGTCCTCTGAAGTCAAGAGGCCTGTGCTACCTATCCAGTGAAGAAACTGGCTACAGCACCCTGCCCCGAGGCAGATGGAGAGCTCGGCATTCACTTACCTAAGGTGAGAGCGTTAACCTTTGGGGGTCTACAGGAGAGGAGAAGAGGAAAGAGATAGGGACACCCCAGTTCATTAACCCCATATTTTCTATCTGCAGACATCTTACTCTACACGTCAGGCATACAGTGCACAGAGGTCCAGCCCAAAGAGCCAACCGGGTGCTACACATCACCTTTGAAGATACGGTAGTCGCCCAGTCAAGACCGGCGCCTCTGCGAGAATCAGGTGAGCGTTACAGTAGGACCCAGAGGATGTAAAAAGGGGATCGCTAGACCACACTTACTATGGACCCATAGTGAGCTAGAGAATCGTCAAGAAGTGGGGGTCCCTGGATTGGCCCTCATGTCCCCTATGCAAATGTCAACCCGAAGAATAAGAAACGAAAGATGCAACTCGCTGTTCGGCCAATCACCAGGCGTGCCAGTGTATCCCACATTTGCAAAGAGATATCCACTCAGATAACCTTTTAAACCTTATCCAGTTGACGGCTTCGAAGGGACAGGTGCCTCATCGATGGATCAGATTGACTGATGACAAAGTCCAGCTGTGAGGATGTCACTAGTGACAACATGACATAGCATTGTTAGTCACAAACCAAATGTGCATCCCTGCACAAAGATACGCAGACACACACACCTATACACGAAGAACATGCTTACACCTTCTATAGATAGAGGACAGATACACGAACATACTGTCAAAAGCGTTTCCTTTTACTTAGCCAAATGCAGAAATGAAAGAAAGCGAAACATACGTGGACCAAGCTTGCAACTGCTTTATCGCAACTAACTATAAGGAGCTACGCAGATGTCTAAGGAACCTATGGGGCTTTATCTCGACTAACCAATAAGATGATATTAGAACATATAGGGAAACCATAGAATTACTGTAGTGAAAACACTTGAAACCACATGTCTCAAATACATGGAGGGAAAAGTGCAGTCTTTGTAGCACGAAGCACAGAGACGGTGTTCACATCCAAGGACAAGGGCGGGTGGAAAATTCCTGATTCCCGAGGCAGTGAGCCACCTGCGAAATACAGAATAAAATCCTTATAATTGTAGACAGAAAAGCTCAGTTTTGTAGTCCTTGCACACGTGACCCAGCAGAACCGAACAATAGCTATTTACTAATGGTGGGAAGAGCAGCTGTTGCCAGCGAAGCAGACAAGATTGATACATCAGTTGTCCACCGAAACTGCAACCAGCAAGCACTCTCTCAGGCTAGGTGATCAGACCAGTGGCAACAATGAAGACACATAGGGCCTCATTACAATTGTGCCGGTCTGGAAACAACGGTGCCGGTAAGCCTGTTTCCGGAATGGTACACAACAACACTGTGGGCGGGTGCCGTCCCGCCCATCAGGATCAGATCAGATTGGATCAGATGCGGGACAGCATCCCCCTGCAGAGTTTTCACGGGAACACAGGCACCGTTGTTAACGGTGCTGGTGTTCCTGTGTCCCCATTCCCATGGAGTCCTATGGGACTCCATGGGAATGGGGACTAACAAAATTACCGGCGCCTGACTTCCCGGCCACCGGACTTGGAATAGGCAGCGGGAAGTCAGGCGCTGGTAATTTATTACGGGTCTGGCGGTAACCCAGCGGTAGCACCAGCAGGGTTACCGCCATACCCGTAATGAGGCCCATAGTCTTTCTTATTACCTTGAAAAGGGACCTGCTCCAGCCAATTCAGAAACTCAGATCATGGGGTGGTGTTGAATGTTGCAGGGGCCAATGGTCTTCAACAAAGTAATATATAGTTTTGTGGACAGGTCACAGGCGAAGCCACTTGACATGGGAAGACCAGTGGGAATCCAGATGTATGTGGGTTCCATAGGTAGCAAGCCCGAGCTAACCAAAGGGGGTTCCCTTAGGTTTTTAAGGATGGTGTTGGTGTTTGCAACATCACCACAATACAAAACTGGGTGACACAGGTTCAGAAGGTGAGATTGCCAGAGATTTGTGGTTTCCTGTATGATCCCTGTCTATTGGAAAATAAAAGTCCTCCTTTATAGCCGGGTCAAGGGGGTTTGGATGGGTCCTAGATACTCTGCTAACTTTTGATAGTGTTGATACCAACGCCCCCCCGTACCTGCAAAATAAAAAGACAGTTAGAGCGTATCGTGAAGCAGGCAACAAGCGCTTACTCACGTGCTTCCAGGCGCTTCTATTCATCACACGGGCTCCATCTTCAACTCACTTCAGCCCATCATCCGCCATCGCCGGAACCCTGCAAAACAAGAGACATCATTACTAAAGACTTTAAAAAGACATTTGAATGACTCGAAACTTACCGTTCGTGCAGTAAACGACGGACAGCAGTCCTCTGAAGTCAAGAGGCCTGTGCTACCTATCCAGTGAAGAAACTGGCTACAGCACCCTGCCCCGAGGCAGATGGAGAGCTCGGCATTCACTTACCTAAGGTGAGAGCGTTAACCTTTGGGGGTCTACAGGAGAGGAGAAGAGGAAAGAGATAGGGACACCCCAGTTCATTAACCCCATATTTTCTATCTGCAGACATCTTACTCTACACGTCAGGCATACAGTGCACAGAGGTCCAGCCCAAAGAGCCAACCGGGTGCTACACATCACCTTTGAAGATACGGTAGTCGCCCAGTCAAGACCGGCGCCTCTGCGAGAATCAGGTGAGCGTTACAGTAGGACCCAGAGGATGTAAAAAGGGGATCGCTAGACCACACTTACTATGGACCCATAGTGAGCTAGAGAATCGTCAAGAAGTGGGGGTCCCTGGATTGGCCCTCATGTCCCCTATGCAAATGTCAACCCGAAGAATAAGAAACGAAAGATGCAACTCGCTGTTCGGCCAATCACCAGGCGTGCCAGTGTATCCCACATTTGCAAAGAGATATCCACTCAGATAACCTTTTAAACCTTATCCAGTTGACGGCTTCGAAGGGACAGGTGCCTCATCGATGGATCAGATTGACTGATGACAAAGTCCAGCTGTGAGGATGTCACTAGTGACAACATGACATAGCATTGTTAGTCACAAACCAAATGTGCATCCCTGCACAAAGATACGCAGACACACACACCTATACACGAAGAACATGCTTACACCTTCTATAGATAGAGGACAGATACACGAACATACTGTCAAAAGCGTTTCCTTTTACTTAGCCAAATGCAGAAATGAAAGAAAGCGAAACATACGTGGACCAAGCTTGCAACTGCTTTATCGCAACTAACTATAAGGAGCTACGCAGATGTCTAAGGAACCTATGGGGCTTTATCTCGACTAACCAATAAGATGATATTAGAACATATAGGGAAACCATAGAATTACTGTAGTGAAAACACTTGAAACCACATGTCTCAAATACATGGAGGGAAAAGTGCAGTCTTTGTAGCACGAAGCACAGAGACGGTGTTCACATCCAAGGACAAGGGCGGGTGGAAAATTCCTGATTCCCGAGGCAGTGAGCCACCTGCGAAATACAGAATAAAATCCTTATAATTGTAGACAGAAAAGCTCAGTTTTGTAGTCCTTGCACACGTGACCCAGCAGAACCGAACAATAGCTATTTACTAATGGTGGGAAGAGCAGCTGTTGCCAGCGAAGCAGACAAGATTGATACATCAGTTGTCCACCGAAACTGCAACCAGCAAGCACTCTCTCAGGCTAGGTGATCAGACCAGTGGCAACAATGAAGACACATAGGGCCTCATTACAATTGTGCCGGTCTGGAAACAACGGTGCCGGTAAGCCTGTTTCCGGAATGGTACACAACAACACTGTGGGCGGGTGCCGTCCCGCCCATCAGGATCAGATCAGATTGGATCAGATGCGGGACAGCATCCCCCTGCAGAGTTTTCACGGGAACACAGGCACCGCTGTTAACGGTGCTGGTGTTCCTGTGTCCCCATTCCCATGGAGTCCTATGGGACTCCATGGGAATGGGGACTAACAAAATTACCGGCGCCTGACTTCCCGGCCACCGGACTTGGAATAGGCAGCGGGAAGTCAGGCGCTGGTAATTTATTACGGGTCTGGCGGTAACCCAGCGGTAGCACCAGCAGGGTTACCGCCATACCCGTAATGAGGCCCATAGTCTTTCTTATTACCTTGAAAAGGGACCTGCTCCAGCCAATTCAGAAACTCAGATCATGGGGTGGTGTTGAATGTTGCAGGGGCCAATGGTCTTCAACAAAGTAATATATAGTTTTGTGGACAGGTCACAGTCGAAGCCACTTGACATGGGAAGACCAGTGGGAATCCAGATGTATGTGGGTTCCATAGGTAGCAAGCCCGAGCTAACCAAAGGGGGTTCCCTTAGGTTTTTAAGGATGGTGTTGGTGTTTGCAACATCACCACAATACAAAACTGGGTGACACAGGTTCAGAAGGTGAGATTGCCAGAGATTTGTGGTTTCCTGTATGATCCCTGTCTATTGGAAAATAAAAGTCCTCCTTTATAGCCGGGTCAAGGGGGTTTGGATGGGTCCTAGATACTCTGCTAACTTTTGATAGTGTTGATACCAACGCCCCCCCGTTCTGTGGCACACTATTACAAAGTGGTAGCATAGGATGGTTGGCTACAATCGATCGGCATGAAGCCTTCTCGTCCCATCACACGCCTGGAGGGCTGTGAGGTGACCCACGAGACCGAGAAATAAACAGGAGGTGCACACCGTGAAGAGGTCCTCAGGTACCGCCTTGGAGAAATTCCTGCCTGCTGTCCGTGGGATGCCCAGTAGACCAGAAGGGTGGAGTGGCAGGTTGAGGGAGGTCCGGGGGCCGATCGACTCAGCTGATCATGGAGTGTAAGTATAGACTCATCCATACAGCAAATAGGGGAAGGGATGCACAGATGTTGGATGGTGTTGAGAACCTTGGAATGGTAAGAAGCAGCGGTGGATGTTAATTTGTTTGTGGTTAGGAAACATTCCATCTTGGGGTGACCAGTTTTGGCAGTTGGCCTAGATGATTGGCTCAAATGTACGGATGACAGAAGTTCTGTAAATATTGGATTTCCTGTGGGTGAGGTGTTGTAGGTCGAGTCATGGATGACGGTATCCCAGTGTATAGGGCTTAGCAGGTGAAGCTAGCTAGAATCGTAGAATTTGTTTTTCTGGTTAAGTCTTGCTGAGGCATTTTATCTACACAACAGGGCTGTAGGTACAGATTGAATATTGGTATGCCCTGTTAGGAGGCAGGAAGACGGACATGCATATGTTGTTTGTCTTTGTTGGGGTGTTGGTGCAGCTGGAAAATGTTGCAGTCAATTTAGTAAAGGGGCGGGTGACAGCAATCTTTTCTTTCTCCCGTGTATTGTAGAGGTGATGTCACCAATCAGGTTTGTGTATAGGACGTGGAGTGCACGAGGGGTGCAGAACTTTTCAGTGGTTGTAAACGACAATCAAAGGTTAAAAGAGTTGTGTTTTGGTGTGATGCGTGCAAGGCGCATATGCAGGACTGGTGGGTGTGCCTTTGGGGGCAGAGAATTGCAGAGAGGCGATGCGTGGAGCACTCCCAGGGTATTGGTAGAAAGCCTGAGAGGCTGATGATTTTTGTGGCTTGGAGTGCTATTTGAATATCTGTTGTTAAGGTAAAATAACGTGAGCGTGTGTGGTAACAGTGGAAGTGTTGAAAACCTAGACTTGCGGTCAAGTAAGTATTGTATTCAGGCAAAAACATAGGGGTTACACCCCTACAGCACATGTGCAAGTCCCTCATGCGCTATAAGGACAAGATTTGTAACTATAGCGTGGAATGGACATGAGGCACAGAAGGCAAGCCATGGACAAAAGGAGGGATATTCTCCAAATGTGTACAGCAACCATTACATGCGCATATATGATATGATATGATATGATATGGCATTTATAATGCGCCTATACACAACTGTTTTAAGGCGCGACTAGGCAAGGGAGGGGATGCAGAGGGAAGACAGAGACAGCGATCCTACTAGGCCAGTTGTCATTGAGATTGCGCAAGTGCAGGGGAAGGGGGAAGGAGAAAAGTGCGGGGGTAAAGGGGAGGGGGCAGTGCAGTGCATAAGATAAAGTAAAATAAATAGAGACAATAAATAATAATTATGAGTGCGGCCAGCTGGTGGCAAGTGCACAGGTAAGTGCAGACATTGGGTGTCAAGTGCTAGTGGGGGCTGTAGCAATACAGAAACAGTCCCAGAGTGCAAGGGTTACCAGGGGGGCAGTGCAGGTGTGAAACTGGTGGGGAGGGGACCTGGGCCTGAGATCAGAGGGTAGCCAGGTAACCAGATTCAGATTCAGCCAGGAGATCAGCAGGGGAGAGGAGGAGAGAAAGCAGAAGCAAAGAGGAAGGTCTTGAAGTGCTTCCAGAACCGGAGATGGTTCAACTCAAATTTCATAGAGTCAGGGAGGCTGTTCCAGATGGAGGCCCCAGCAGAAGAAAGAGATCTACCTCCAACTCGCAGCTTGGAGAAGTGACTAACCCTGAGGGAGTTGGAGATGGATGAGCGAAGAGCTTGAGAAGGAAGATATTTAGGAAGGGAGAGTTGAAGGTATTGAGGCCCCAGGCTCAGAAGGCTTTGTGGACAATGCAGAGAGTTTTGAACTTAATCCTCGCCGCCACTGGGAGCCAGTGCAGGGATTTCAGTCCTGGAGAGATATGATCCTTGGGCTTGAGGCCAAGGACAAGTCTCGCAGTCCTGTTTTGGATGAGTTGCAGAGGGCGGAGAGTATCAGCAGGCATATTTAAAAAGAGGCTGTTGCAGTAATCCAGCCTGGAGAGAACCAGAGCTCTGGAGACAGTGAGCTTCTGGGGGAAGGAGAGGAAAGGAAGAATACCTCCGAGGAGGTACAGCTGGTAGTGTGATTTATTAGAGGCGTCAGAGATGTAAGGATAGAATGAAAGTGTGGAGTTGAAGATGACCCCAAGGTTTTTAGCCTCACAGGTGGGAGCAGGAAGAGGGCCAAGAGAGGCTGGCCAGAGAATGACAGGAAAAGAGGGAGCAGGTGTGCTGATGAGGAGAATCACAGTCTTACTGGCATTAAGGCAGAGATCATTGGCGGCACACCACTCCTGGATGGCGGACAATCAAAAATGAGAGAGGGAGAACAGGTGGCGGAAGGGAGCCTGAAAATGACCTGAGTGTCATCCGCATAGCACTGAAAGTTGGGGCAGAGAGCAGCAATACATTTGCAAGAAGTGCCAGGTATTGGTTGAACAGCCAGGGAGAGTCGTTAGACCCCTGGGGAACACCACAGGTAGAGATAGAGGAGAGGAAGGACCCAAGTTGGACCGGGGAGGGTCGATCGGAGAGGAAGGAGGTCAGCCAAGCCAGGGCCTGATCAGTGATACCCAGGTTATCACGGAGACGGTTGAGCAGGATGGCATGGTTGACCGTGTCAAAGGCAGAAGAGAGATCAAGTAAGAGGAGGACACAGGGGGTGTTGGAATCAAGGTTGGAGGGCAGGTCTTCACGGATACACATGGCTTACAAGGGGAAGAAGTTGAGCAAACAAATGGCTATATTTGAGTTGTGGCAAATGTTTCAGAACAATGGGGGGGGACGTGGCACGGCATCACTGAATGTTGAACCAGCAAGAGATCAGTGGCAAAAAGCCCCCGCCCCTACTCCTCCTCCTCCTCCTCCTCCTCCTCCTCCTCCTTCTCCTCCTCCTCCTCCTACTCCTGAACACGAGAGCGAAGGCGCAAAGCGGGGGCCCAGGGATTATATCCAGCGAGGGAATTAAGAGCAGCGGCAGGGTATACCAATCCCATTTGTGCACCTCCTGCATATAGTAAGAGGGAGGGGCAAGACGAGACTGGATAAGTGGCTAAAGGAGCTCAAGGCGCAGGCGGTGAAAGCAAGGAACACAGCGAGATTCAGAGACGAGTAAAAGAGAATGACATGGGGACAGGGGGAAGAATGGAGGGACCGAGCACATAGTTCCGAAAGAGTGGGTAGGCGGACAGATATTGCTTAAACTAGATGTGAAGGTAGCGGGAGAGACGGGAGGCCCCATCCAAGAAGCAGTGGATTGTAAGGATGTAGATGAAACAAAAGAATGGGAAGTAGTAATGGAAAAAGTAGAGAAACGAAAGAAAGAAGAGAAGGAAGAGAATGAAAGAGTACGCAGAGAGCAGCAGAAGGTAGAAGCGCCAGAGCAAGAGGAGTGGTAAAACAGAGGGAGCTTGAGGACATGGCAAGAAAGAGGGCAGATGAAGAGAGGGAAAGGAAAGTGCAAATAAAGAAGGACAAGAGAAAGTGGGAAGTAGAGCGGCCCCTTAGAGAGTAACGGCGCAGGGAGGAGGATAGGCATGCCGTGATGGAAGTACAAGTGAAGAGAATGATGACGAAGAGGGAGCAGTGCAAGGGAGGCGAGAGCGAGACCGTGGCGGGAAATGTAGCAGGGCTGCCCCGCAAATAGACAGAGATAACATCGCATCCTCCGTGAGGGAGGAGTGCAGAAGTATGAGTAACCTAGAAGAGAGGTAGCAGGAAGGCGCAGTGTTCAGGAGTCTCAGTTTACAGGATAACTTTGACAGTGCTGGTGGGGATACAGGGTCTGATGATGACTTAGTGGGGAGTGAGGACGAGGGGGTAGAGCAGTCCTTCCATCTTTCTCAAGGGAAGACCCAGGACCAAGACACAATGTGGGGAGACGAGAAGGGCACAGGCTGACTAAAGGAGGACGGAGGGGAAAGATTGCAGCATTCTAGGGATATATTGCGCAGACAGCATTACCCCATACATGCAAAGGCTCAGGAATCTCCCAGCACGAAGGAGGGACGAATTAGCGAGGGCATTCACTGCCACTAACGACACAGGGAGACAAGGTGGAAAGGCAGGACTCACATAATGCCCACTTTTAGAGAAGGGAGGGGGGGACCTCAATATATACCATGGCAACAGATAGATAAGGATAACTTAAGGTGTAGGTTACCTACGTTGACCGTGGGAGCTGGGAAATGGATATATGAGATAGAAAGATTGACAGCAGGGACGACATTAGTGGTCGGTGACATGAAAAGTGTAATTTCGGCCATTCTCAGGGAGGTTGCGGACAAGGTATGGAAAAGGGCCGGCTACCCAGGAGTAACCGCACAGAAAACGGCACACAATGGTTCGCCGGTTAACAACTTCCAAGCAGCTGTGTGTCGCGCTCTACGGGTGCAGTACCCATACACTTCGGACATCAGCGTGTTTATGGCATGCACAATGGGGGAAGACGAAGACCCCCTGCCGTATATTCAGGCTATTCAAGAGAAATGGAGACTTGAGACGTGGGAACCATGGGATAAAACAGTGGGGTTGTTCTATCATATATTATGTCAAGGGTTACCTGAGCAGGTGCAAAAACAGCTCAAGAAGTTAGTGGGGATGGAACCTAAACCGTGGTCTGAAATTCAAATCACTATAGTACACTATTGTAGATTAATGCAAGAAAACCCGAGAAAGAAGCGCGAGGAAAGAAAACAGGAAGAGGCGAAGTTAGTGCAGAAGAAATTGTCAAAATACACTGTGGAAGGGGCGATGTTCACATGCACAGAAGGAGAAGGTACACTGCATGCACAGAACAGACCGCCACCGGTGGGAGGAGGTTTCATTGGGCGGGGCAACATGCACCATGGGTTTAGAGGGAGAGGAGGGCCACCTCAGGAGGATAGCTCAGGGGCAACGTGCTCGCCCTGGAAGCAAGATGACAACAAGCACCACAGGCTCGATCCCCGGGTCCGCGCTTAGAAACCTCTGGGTATTAAGCATGTTATAAATAACCAATCATATCATATCATATCACCTACAGGAAGGGGGTATCGATATCAGCTGTAGCAAGGCCATGAGGGGTTTTCAGATGGCTATCGGAGAACAATGGGAGGGCCACCCCAGTGTTCAGTGTGTGGACAGATAGGGCACATTTCTCGAGTGTGTAGAAGCAGAGGAGAGGTGCAACAGAACAGGGGAATGCAATACCAGCCCACATATCAGGGAGAACAGATTGACTATTATGCCCAAGACCAAACACAGCAACAAGTACAGACCCCAGACGCACATGCACAGGCATACTAGCCTATGGTGCATACACCCCAGATGCAAGGGCCCGCACAATCATACCTACTGGCCCCACCTGTATCGCAGATGCAGAGTAACATACAGTCACTGCATGTGACAAAGCAGAATGACAGGGTGCACACATGCACAAATTCAATTGGAGTAGCTCCCATTCGGAAGTTGGGAGGGGTGACTGTGGTGGGGGGCAACCCATTCACCGGGAATGGACTGTCAATGTACCCATAATAGGACAGCCCACAGACGGACCTGATGTGTTCCATCCTATCGATTACACCCAACCCGGCAGAGGAACCACATATAGGGGTGACGGTAGGTGACAAGACTCTCTCTCCTTTCTTGTAGACACAGGGGCGACTAGGTCCTGTATCAGGGAGGCAAGGTATCCAATGATGGGCAATGCCATGAATACGCAGGGATTTTCCGGGGCGACGGATTTGGTTCCTTTTACAGACGATCTTACACTTTCTATAGGGGAGCACGACTTAGCTCTACCATTATTGTTTTCCCGACAGACACCAGTAAACATAATGGAAAGGGACATCATGAGTAAACATAACATGATCCTCTCATTCAAAGACCAAGGGATGCCGTGCTGCACACTTGGGAATCTACCTTTTGAATGTAAGGGACATTATTCAGGCCTATTGTGGATGCACGGTACAGAGGGGGGTGCTGTCATGATGCCTACCTCCAAGGAGCCAGGTCCGACCCAGCAACCCCAGAGGCAGGCATCATTTCCCCCAGGGGAGTGCCAGCGGGCCCAAGCTGGGGCCCTTTGGACGCAGTCCTGGCGCCTAAGCTCATGTTGGACCCCTGTCCTGGCGCCTTAGGCGCCAGGCTCATAAAGCTAGACATGTGTTAAAGTGTTTTAATGTGCACTTACGTGATGCAGACCATGCTGCCACATCCAGGCCCTCTTGAGGCCTGAATGGAACTACTTTACCTGTGGGACTACTTTCCACCCGGGTGTGGTCGGGGAAGGATACATACCTGATCGGTGGAAGGATACACGCTTGTAACTTCTTCCAAAGCTATTTAAACCACACCCGATCAGCAACTCACGCTTCGCGTTGTTCTGCTCCTCGCAGCTGGACGCTCACCGTGTCAGCTCCTGCATCTGGACCTCAGCCACGCCTGTCAGTATCCTGGGTCACCTGCAAAGGGAGACAAAAGACCTTACCTGCTAAATCAGCACCACAGAGACTTCACACCGACGATCCTGAAAAGGAAGACATCATTTTTAAAAGCATTTTGCTACGATCGCTGCAGCGCTGCATTTCTCTCACCTATCCTGGACGCCTCCATCTTCAGCAGCGATCATCTGGATCCACAGCCACTTCCCAGAGCCTAGAGAGAAAAAGACAAGAACAAGGTGAGAGAAGGAAAGGAATAGGAAAAGCTCAGTTTCCTTCTAAGACTTACCCGTTGGGTCATTCCCATTTCATTTCGGGTCTTGCCGCTTCCAGGCATTTTCCGGACCCCGGCCCCTATGGGGAAAAAAGACAAAGACATTGAATGAGGGAATGCAAAGACATTACCCGAGCGCTCATCCAGAACTTACCTGTCATTTACTGGAACTGCACGTTTCACTTCGGGTCGGCGCCATATCTCTGGCATTCCGAACCCCGGCCCCTAAGGGGAAAAAGACATAAGCATTAGCGCTTGCTGCAACAAGACAATGAACATTATTTTTAAGCTTGGACTTTTGAACTTGCAGCAGAACTTTTACAGCGCCTTACCTGAATAGTCAAGCTTACCTGAACTCCCATCAATCCTCAATCCAGTGAAGTAACTGGGCTTCAACGCGCCCCTGCATCAGAAGCAGGATGGAGAGCTCATCCTTCCTGACCCTAAGGTGAGACTTCACGGGGAATCGTGGAAGGGTATCGTGGAGGGTTGGAAGAGAGTGGGAGGCTTGAGCATAACTCAGTCAGTAGGTAATACTCCCTTTTCACGCACAGGGGAATATTCCTGCGAGCCAGAGAAGCCAGAGTAGAGGGGCCCTTCCTGTCCATCTTCAGAGTCCTGCGCTTCATCATTGAAGAAGCATCAGCACCTGAAGCCGGACCTGCGCCTCCGTGGGAATCAGGTGAGCGTTACAGAACGCGAAGCCTACCCACAATTTCCCACCCGGGCGCTATGGAGACTTCCGAGACTGACCAGCTGGCCCAGCTTTTGGGGGAATTACGGGCAGAGGTGCACTCAGCCCGCCAGGAGACTAACGCTCTCAAAAGAGAACTGATCCTATCCAAGGAAAGAACAGATGACCTAGCCAAAAGGTTATTACAGGCCCAGGCAGGGCACACTCCTTTACCTAATTCCGGAGACATTCCCACATCAATGGGTTTCAATAACCCGGTACAAATCAATCTACCTGGACACATGCCTTTGGCCCCGCCTGAACGTTTTGCGGGGGATCCCAAGAAATATGCCGTCTTTATGAACCATTGTCGTTTACACTTTCTATGCAGACCTGGAGCCTTCCCTAACGACCAGACCAAGGTAGCCTTTATACTATCTTACCTCAGTGGCAGTGCTGCCGATTGGTCTATTCCATTGGTAAATCAGGATGATCCCATTCTCCAGAATTTTCAGGGCTTCCAGGCCAGCATGGAAAGATTGTTTGCTCGATACTCTCAAGGACAGGCCCTTGATAACGAACTGCTATCCCTACGACAAGGTAATCAGGATCTTCTGCCCTACATTGCCACCTTTAACAGACTGGTTGTGGAAACTGGATGGCCAGAAAACAAAAGGATCACATTGTTTCATCGAGGCCTGCGCGGAGAGCTTAAGGATGTTCTAGCTCAGATAGTAAACCCACCCCTGGTCTGCGCAGACTACATAGACTTGGTGGTTCAACTTGATCACAGACTTCAAAATAGAAAAGCAGATCGGTTCAAGTACGAAACCCGAATACCGATCAAAACCCACGCTAACTCCAAGAGTACCGACGTATCCGAACCTATGCAAATCGGTGGTGTTAAAGGACCATTAACGCAGAAAGAACGAGAGAGAAGGCGGCAAATGCAACTTTGTCTGTACTGCGGGACTTCCGGTCACTTTCTTCGAAATTGTCCAGTTAAACCACCTAAGAAGGTGGTTGGAGCTACTGATAACAAATTATTGACACCTGATTCGGGAAACGACCTAGCCCGACAAGCGTAGGGGTCCGCTTGCCGAGCTTGAAAACTAACTCTTTGACCTCGCATTTTGTCATGCCAATGGTGCTCGTGGACCCAAAACAGCCTCAGCAGTTGCATGCTATAAAAGCATACATCGACAGTGGAGCTATTGGAAATTACATAGACCGTGAATTGGCTTCCAGGATTAAGCTTCCTCTCCGCCCGAAAGTAACCCAAGATGTCATTACTACAGTAGATGGAACCGAAATAGCCTCAGGGCCTGTAACGCATTCCACTGTTGAAGTGACACTGGTGGGTCAGGATGGACATCGGGAAGCAATCGTGTTTGATGTGATCAAGGCCCCACAATTTCAAGTAATTCTTGGAATTCCTTGGTTAGAAACACATAATCCCAGAATTGACTGGCGAGCAAAGAAGATAGGTTTTCCTGATTGTGAACCAACTTGTTATCCAAGAAATCCAGCTATGGGTCTAGCCTCAGCAACTTCCACCCCTGTACAGTTACCGTCAGAATACCAAGAATTCCAAGACGTTTTTCAGAAAGAACAGGCTAACACGTTACCTCCCCATCGGTCTTATGATTGCCAAATCGATCTGGTACCCAATGCTCAACTACCTTGTAGTAGGATTTATGCTCTTACGGAACCTGAGAACCTGCATTTGCGTCAGTATTTAGATCAGTACCTAGCCAATGGTTTTGTTCGCCCGTCCAAGTCTCCTGTCTCTTCAGCTCTGTTCTTTGTGCCGAAAAAAGAGGGCGACCTTAGAACGTGTATAGACTACCGCGCCCTAAATCAAATAACGATTAAGAATCGTTATCCTCTGCCCTTGATACCTGAGCTTATCGACCAGGTGAAAGACGCTTGTGTGTACACCAAGTTAGATCTCCGAGGAGCTTATCACCTGGTGCGTATAAAAGAAGGCGACGAATGGAAGACTGCATTCTGCACCAAGTTTGGGCTCTTCGAATATAAAGTGATGCCCTTCGGTTTGTGCAATGCACCTGCCGCCTTTCAGTACTTTATGAATGATGTTCTTCGGGAACTTATCGATGTCTGTGTCATTGTTTACATTGACAACATCCTGGTGTACTCTTCTTCAGAATCTGAGCACAGAAAACATGTTAGGGCAGTTCTTGAGAAATTGCGCCAGCACAGACTATTTGCAAAACTCGAAAAATGCGTTTTTCATACCACAGAAGTTGAGTTTCTCGGATTCATCCTGACACCTCAAGGAGTCCGAATGGACTCGCGAAAGGTGGACGCCATCCTCAAATGGCCATATCCTAGCTCAGTGAAGGGAGTTCAGAGCATGCTCGGCTTTGCCAATTTCTATCGAAGATTCGTCCCGGAATTTTCCCGAACAGTCCAACCCATCACAGCTCTCCTAAAGAAAAACAAACGCTTCCAATGGACTCTTGAGGCCGAACAAGCCTTTCAGGACCTGAAAACCAAATTCACCTCTGCACCTGTATTGAAGCACCCGCACCCAGATCTCCCGTACATTGTGGAAACCGACGCATCCAGTTCGGCCATGGGAGCTGTCCTGTCGCAAAGAGACCCAAAAACTAACCAACTACACCCAGTGGCCTTTTGGTCCAGAACATTTTCTCCTCCTGAAATCAACTACGCAATTACCGATAAAGAGTTACTGGCCATCAAATCTGCTTTCAAGGCTTGGCGTCACTACCTTCTCGGGGCAAGACACACCATCACCGTAATTACGGACCACAGAAATTTACAGTATTTAAAGACGGGCAAAGCTCAATCTTCACGACAACTCCGATGGGCTCTATTCTTTGGGGAATTTGATTTTGTAATTACCTATCGCCCTGGCTGAAAGAATGGAAAAGCGGACGCCTTATCCCGGATTGGCATGGAAGAACCTAATTCGAGCTTAGAACCTGTGCCCATCATACCTGAGCAAAGAATCTTAGGCTTAACTTCTTTGCAAACTATTGAGGACATCCAAACGCAAGTAAAACAACTTCTAGACTCTTCAACCTTACTGGAATGGAGTCAAAAGGGTCCTCATTACACCGTTAAGGATGACTTACCCTACTTCCAGGAGCGGTTGTTTCTGCCAAGTAAAGAATTGCAAGAACTTGTTATTGCCCCTCATCATGAATCTTTAATGGAAGGACACCCTGGTATCGCTAAAACGGAGGAAAAAATCAAACGCCACTTCTGGTGGCCTTCTTGGAGAAAAGGCATAAAGTCTTTAGTTCTGTCTTGCGGAATTTGCGCCCAAAACAAAGCTCAAAAGAAAAGGCCAGCCGGCCTACTTCAACCCTTGGATATTCCACCGGCACCATGGCACACCCTGTCAATGGACTTTATAACCGACCTGCCTCCTTGTGCTGGTTACAACACAATCCTTGTAATTGTGGACCTATTCTCCAAAATGGCCCACTTTATCCCTTTAAAAGGTTTGCCTTCAGCTTCCACCTTGGCCAAGGAATTCCTGGAGAATATAGTTTGCATACATGGTTTCCCTTCCGTATTAGTCTCGGATCGTGGAAGTCAATTTATCTCCCATTTTTTGGAAGAAGTGTTGCCGATTAGCACAAATAGATGTGCGGTTATCCACCAGCCACCACCCCCAGACCGACGGACAAACCGAGAGAACCAATCAGACTCTCGAGCAATATCTTCGGTGCATGTTACACCAATCTGAGTTGAATTGGAAAGACATTCTTTGGATCGCAGAATATGCATACAACAACTCAGTGCATTCTGGAACCGAACAAACCCCTTTTTATGCTTTGTATGGTCACCATCCTCGGACCTCTGACCTAGATCCACCTCTGACCCTGGAAGTGCCGCAGTAAATCATCTGCATTCCACAATAACCCGAGCCTTCAAAGAAGCTGCAACTCATTTACAGCAAGCCAAGAAAAAGTATAAAGAAAACGCTGATCTGCACCGAAGTAAAACTCCTCCTTACCAAGTAGGAGACCAGGTATGGCTAGCAACTAAACATTTACCCCTCAAGGGCCTGCGAACCTTCAATCCCAGATTCATAGGACCTTATCCCATCAAAGCTATAATCAACCCAGTGGCCTTTAAACTGGATCTACCATCCAACATGCGTATTCATCCAGTTTTTCATGCATCACTTTTGAAGCCAGTACAACCAGGAACCCGATTGTCCAAGCCTCCAGATCCAGTTCAAATTGAAGGGGAATTAGAATTCGAAGTTAAAGACATTTTAGACTCCAAGGTGATAAAGTCGAAACTCTTCTATCTTGTTGACTGGAAGGGATATGGACCTCAGGAGAGATTGTGGGAGCCTAGTAACCATGTCCACGCACCTAGATTAGTACAAAGGTTTCACCAGAGATTTCTGAACAAGCCAAAACCCCCGGAGGAAAGAACCTTGGGAGGGGCCTTGAGGGGGGGGGGGTACTGTCATGATGCCTACCTCCAAGGAGCCAGGTCCGACCCAGCAACCCCAGAGGCAGGCATCATTTCCCCCAGGGGAGTGCCAGCGGGCCCAAGCTGGGGCCCTTTGGACGCAGTCCTGGCGCCTTAGGCGCCAGGCTCATGTTGGGCGCCAGGCTCATAAAGCTAGACATGTGTTCAAGTGTTTTAATGTGCACTTACGTGATGCAGACCATGCTGCTACATCCAGGCCCTCTTGAGGCCTGAATGGAACTACTTTACCTGTGGGACTACTTTCCACCTGGGTGTGGTCAGGGAAGGATACATACCTGATCGGTGGAAGGATACACACTTGGAACTTCTTCCAAAGCTATTTAAACCACACCCGATCAGCAACTCACGCTTCGCGTTGTTCTGCTCCTCGCAGCTGGACGCTCACCGTGTCAGCTCCTGCATCTGGACCTCAGCCACGCCTGTCAGTATCCTGGGTCACCTGCAAAGGGAGACAAAAGACCTTACCTGCTAAATCAGCACCACGGAGACTTCACACCGACGATCCTGAAAAGGAAGACATCATTTTTAAAAGCATTTTGCTACGATCGCTGCAGCGCTGCATTTCTCTCACCTATCCTGGACGCCTCCATCTTCAGCAGCGATCATCTGGATCCACAGCCACTTCCCAGAGCCTAGAGAGAAAAAGACAAGAACAAGGTGAGAGAAGGAAAGGAATAGGAAAAGCTCAGTTTCCTTCAAAGACTTACCTGTTGGGTCATTCCCATTTCATTTCGGGTCTTGCCGCTTCCAGGCATTTTCCGGACCCCGGCCCCTATGGGGAAAAAAGACAAAGACATTGAATGAGCGAATGCAAAGACATTACCCGAGCGCTCATCCAGAACTTACCTGTCATTTACTGGAACTGCACGTTTCACTTCGGGTCGGCGCCATATCTCTGGCATTCCGAACCCCGGCCCCTAAGGGGAAAAAGACGTAAGCATTAGCGCTTGCTGCAACAAGACAATGAACATTATTTTTAAGCTTGGACTTTTGAACTTGCAGCAGAACTTTTACAGTGCCTTACCTGAATAGTCAAGCTTACCTGAACTCCCATCAATCCTCAATCCAGTGAAGTAACTGGGCTTCAACGCGCCCCTGCATCAGAAGCAGGATGGAGAGCTCATCCTTCCTGACCCTAAGGTGAGACTTAACGGGGAATCGTGGAAGGGTATCGTGGAGGGTTGGAAGAGAGTGGGAGGCTTGAGCATAACTCAGTCAGTAGGTAATACTCCCTTTTCACGCACAGGGGGATATTCCTGCGAGCCAGAGAAGCCAGAGTAGAGGGGCCCTTCCTGTCCATCTTCAGAGTCCTGCGCTTCACCATTGAAGAAGCATCAGCACCTGAAGCCGGACCTGCGCCTCCGTGGGAATCAGGTGAGCGTTACAGGTGCCAGCAGATTTGGAGCTTTCCAATATGGAGTAGAATTGATAATAGCATGGCTCCCGGCGATTCAGTGAAAACAATGGCATCTTCCCAATGAGTACATATTCAGACCAGAACTACCACTAGATGAGACAGAAGGGACAGTGATCTTGCTAGAACTAGAGACAGTGATAGTGGGAGAAGAGAGAATAACATTCTATGGGACAGATGACACCAGACGAGCTTGGAGGACAGTAATTGCAGTGAGGGAAGGGTACAGGTTGACTACTGTGATCGATGAGGAACTGTTTTAGGACAATCGTTTAGATCAGAAAATGGTATTCGACATTAGAATCAGATACTAAGTGAAAATACACTACAGGAAAGTACCACAGAGAATGGCGGTGATTCTGCAAGCACCACCGCCATTTCTCGAGGAAGACTTGGCAAAGTTCCCCCGTGTCTTATGGACCAGTAGTCCCTATGACGTAGGGCTCTTGAAGGGATAGGGGCAGTGAAGAGGAAGCTCAAACCAGGAGCAATTTTTCCAAGGGCAAGGCAGTATCTCCTGTCAAGGGAGGCAGTTGAGGGCATTTACGAGACAATTGCAGCCCTAGTTAAACAAGGCATTCTGGTACAATCAGAATCACAGTGCAATATTGCAGTGTAGGCTGTGAAAAAGGCAACAGGGGGATTATGGCGTTTTATACAGGATTTACGCCCTTTGAACCAGATTGTCGTGGCGGAATTTCCTTTAGTCCCAAATCTGGCATTCCTACGGAAGCTACCCAATTTACAGTTATAGATTTGAAGAATGCCTTCTTCTCTATACCACTCCACCCGGACTCACAAGATCTGACTTCATTTCTATATAGAAATAAGAAGTGGAAACATACTCAGCTCCCACACGGGTACTGTGAGTGCCCTTCTATATTCAATAGGGTCCTCCAAATGGACTTAGGCAACGTGCAATTGGAAAGTGTCATTATACAGTACATGGACGACATTTTGATTAGCAGCAAACCTGAAGTGCAGTTTAGAAATGACTCAGTGCACACGTTGACCGTTCTCACTCAAAAGGGGTACAAGGTAGACAAAGCCAAATTACAGTATTGACACGAAAGAAGTGTTATACATTGGACAGTTGATATTGCAGGAGGGTCGAAAACTGACACCAGAAAGGGCAGAGGCAATCTGCAAGACAACAAAACCCATGATAATCAGACAAATGCAGCAGTTTTTAGGTCTCTGCAATTATTGCAGAGCATGGGTATTCAATTACAGCACATATGCAAGGCCTTTTGTTAAGCACACGGAAGGAAGCGCAAAGAGGGGAGGGCACATTACAGTGGACAGAAGAAATGACTGGTGCCTTTGAGGAGCTGAAGACAGCAATATGCGCAGCTCCAGTGTTAGTGATTCCAGACTATCAAGACAAATTTTATTTGTTCTCACACTCCAATGGAGTAGTAATGACTGCAGTACTCACACAAAAAACGATGGGTCACAAACCATTAGCTTACTACAGCGGAAAACTAGATCCAGTAATGAGAGGGCACTACTCTTGTGAGCAGGTACTGGCTGCTTCCGCATTTGCAGCAGAAAAGTCAGCAAGTATTACCATAAGTTGCAGCTCCACTCTGTTTGTGGAGCATGCTCTCTTCGCAATACTAGAACGACCCAAGAGCACACTGACTACACAAAGGGCTTCAGTGTGCAAGATAATATTATCCAATCCAGCTATAAAGGTAGTGAGATGCCATGCTGTGAACCTAGCGACATTCATCGCCAAGCCCATAGTGTAACGCTCACCTGACTCCCACGGAGGCGCTGGCCTGGTTCGCGCTGCTGTGACCTCTTCTAAGGTGATGCGCAGGGTTCGGAAGACGGACTGGACCGGGCCCCCAAATCTGGCTTGTCTGGCACTAGAAGTATCCTTCTGTAGGCGAAAATAGGGGATTAACTGTCTGCGGGGTAATGCAATCGGCCTCCCACTTTCCCCTCTCACCCTCCTCGAAACCCTAATGTGATTCCTCGTAGCGTCTCACCTTAGGGTCTGGAAGGACGAGCTCTCCATCCTGCTTCTGATGCAGGGGCACGTTGGTATCCAGTTACTTCACTGGATTTTCGGATTGGTGAGAACCAAACTTGCTTGGCTTCCAGGTAAGTTTTTTGATAAGAGGTTCCCCTTGTGTCCATGCATTAATGTACTAATGCTAGTGTCTTTTTCCCCATAGGGGCCGGGGTACGGAATGCCGGGGAACAGGCACCGACCCGAGATGAGAGGTGAAATCCTTGTAGAAATCAGGTAAGTCTTTAATGAGCGTTTTTTGGTAATGTCTTTTCATTCGCTCATTAACGCTGATGTCTCTTTTTCCCCTTAGGGGCCGGGGTCCGGAAATGCCAAGATGCGGCGCGGACCCGAAATGGAGAGGGAATGAATCAACAGGTAAGCCTTAACATGGAGATTTAGCTTTCCTTATTCCCTTCCCTCTCTCACCTTTTGTTCTGGTCTTTTTCTCCCTAGGCGCTGGGGCGTGACTGCGAATCCGGATGATCGCTGCTGAACATGGAGGCGCCCTGTAAAGGTGAGTGGAATGCGGCGCTGCAGCGATCGACGCGATGAGCTTTTAAATAAAAGTCTTCCTTTTCAGGATTGTCGGCGAGATGTCTCCGGGATGTGGTTTTAGCAGGTAAGGACTTTTCCTTCTTCTGTTCTCTTCTTCTCTTCCTTTGCAGGTGATCCAGGATGCTGGCAGGCGTGGCAGAAGTCAGGATGCAGGAGCAGACACGGTGAGCGTCCAGCTGCTAGATGCAGAACAACCCAGAGCACGTGTGGCTGTTCGGGTGGGGTTTAAATAGCCTTGGAAGAAGTTCCAGGTATGTATCCTTCCTCCAATCAGGTATGTATCCTTCCCCGACCATGCCTGGATGGTAAATTAGTCCCACAGGTAAAGTAGTTCCTTTCAGGCCTCAAGGAGCCCGGGATCCTGCAGCATGGTCTGCATCAGGTAAGTGCACCCAAGCACTCCCATAATGAGCCTGGCGCCTATGGCGCCAGGACTGATGTCTTTTATGAGCCTGGTGCCATAGGCGCCAGTACACTGTCCAAAGGGCCCCTATATGGGGTTGCTAGGTCCTTCCTTGGGGACTGGATGTCTGCTTTCGGGGACGCAGGGCTTGAACCGGCTCCCTGGGAGCGGGGATCATGACACATAGAGGAGGGAGACTATGTACACGAATGTACCACAAACATAGAAAGCTGCAACGACATCCAGAGAGTGAGGGAGAAGCCACTTGAGGGGGGAGAAGTACTTTATATTGATGGTTCATCGACAATAAACCAGACCACGGGAGAAAGACATAAAGGGAAAGCAGTGGTGAGCACACGCTTACCGTCTCATGTTTCAGCACAGAATGCAGAACTAGTGGCTCTTATATTGGCACTGGAGTAGAGCAAACACCAGAAAGTTACAGTGTATTCGGATTCAGCCTACGTGACGTCTAAAGTCCACTCTGGACTAGCACGCTGGCTGAGGAGGGGCTTCTGATGTGCTGACAGCACGCCGGTGCAGCCCATTCTCTTATTTGCTAGACTGATAGAGGCGGTCTGATTCTCAATAGGCATAGTGGTAGCAAAGTGCCAGGCCCACACGAGAGGGGGGGAGGATCCAGTCTACAGTGGCAATGAAGCAGCAGATGCAGGAGCAAAGGCCATAGCATATTTTGAGGACATCCTAGATATGAATACCCCATCTCAAGCACGTAATCATGCACAAACTATGGTACTGAAGGAAAGGCACAATGCATTACCAGTGACACAAATAATGGAGTTACAAGGGCATGGCCCAAGGGAAGAAATGGAGTTATGGATGAAAAGGGGGTGTTCTATATCCCCCTCTGACGCCCTATGGTTACAGGAAAATACGGGTAAAGTGGTGATGCTATTATCATTGTTACACACAGAACTGACACAACTACACCATCCTACCTATACAGAGAAGGATGTACTTGCTGCGCACATTGGAGAAAACTGGTTTTGTCCCAACCTGGCGGAACATGTGGCAGAGTTTATGACCAACTGCATTGTCTGCAGGAGCTTCACAGCAGGCCATACATTAAGGGTAGTAGGAGGAGCCATACCTCGCCCACTGGGTCCATTCCAACATCTTCATGTGAACTATGTTGACATTGTCCAAGTATGCCAGGGCTACCGCTACATGACAGTGGTTGTGTGCCTATTTTCTTGATTGATTGAAGCCAGTCCCTGTTCCCATCCTGATGCCCTTAAAAGGTAATATTCCTGGTTAGAAAAATGTTCCCAAGATGTGGCCTGTGTGAGGTCCTGCAGGCTGACAACGGCCCTCACTTCGCAAACGAGATGTTCCAACATATTGCAACCTTCCTAGGAATCCAACACAAATTCTCCTGTGTGTATCACCTGTAAGCAAACGGGGTATGCAAGTGCCTCAACAGGCTGCTTAAGGAGAGACCATTGCCAAAATAAAAGTAACCTGAATAAGAGTTGGCTCCACTGTTTGCCTTTAGCTTTGTTCACATTGCACAACAAACCAGGGTCCGACCAACACTTAAACCCACACGAGGTGGTAACCGGGCAGCGCATGCTACTTCCCCTGGCTCCTCCCACTGGGGCATTAAGGGATGCAGAGTCTGTATCTAATGTATTGGGGGAGGAAATGTATGATTTCACTGCTGCCTTTTATTTCTCGCCAACTGCAGGCACAAAGGGAGAAGTCTAAGAAGAACGAGGAAGATAACAATACAGAGATCAGTGAAAATCATCTTAAGCCACCACAACTCTACCCAGGAGACTCATTGCTATTACTGAACTTCACCCTGACCTGGTACAAACCCAGGTTCACAGTACCTCACATAGTCGAGGAAGTAACTGATAAGGCAGCCAAAATTCCAGGGAAGAAAGCCTGGAACGTCCTTGGGTATGTGAAACCCTGTCAAGCAGTGGCCTCTCCTAGCAGTGATGAGGAGGGGGGTCAACATTGTGCAAGAAGTAGAACAAGAAGACAACCCTCGGTTCTAAGAACTGTAAAATGTGGATTGAAAAGGGGACCAAAACAGAAAGTATCCCTAACCCAGATAACCCACTCGGGGGTGGGGAGGTTTGAACGGGACCCGACCCCCTCTGGGGCCCATGGCTATAATGTACGAAAAGCTGAAAACACTAATGAAGTAACATTTTGAATTACTTGCTGCGGGCATAGCCTTGTTAAAGGAGAGGATGCTAGTTACCCCTACTTTGGTGTCCCAGACTTTATCCACTCCATCATATGGTGACACACCAAACAACCACCCGTCTAGGCCCTGCCAGATAGTGCCAAGGCCACTCAAGGCGCCACAGCATAAGAGGGTGAGCCAAGATAATAGTGAGGGGAAGGGGTTTCAGGGGAGGGGCGGGTGACCCACTTCTGGGCCTTGTGGCAGTGCTACACCCAGGCAAATTGGCAACTATCATGGGCTGAGTAAAGAGGGTGGGGCACCTCAGGGAGCAACAAAGTTTAGTACTCAAAAATGTACCCCACATCCACCAAATCATATGCCTCACTGGCCTATAACCCCATCAAATAATTTGCCCTATTGGCTTACAACCCCAAATAATATACTGGTGGGGTATAGGAGGGGAGAGAGAGCTGGACATGACCATGCAAATGCAATGGACAAAAAACAACTGCCTGTCATTTACCCTGCATACTGTGGGGAAACTGGCCCCAGGGTACTATGAATCGCAAGAGTCCCTCATAAATAAAGTAACGCACTACCTTAGATTCACTAGGGAGTGCAGATCTATTATAAGCAGCAATATAGTGAGCTGCATAAGGCAATCCTCACCCAGTAATGGTGAGGACACGATAATGGTCTTACTAAAAAGTGATTGGTTGGTGAATGGGCTGTTACCAATAGAGTCACAAACATACCCGCCCATGGGTTTTAGAATATCCATCAGGCCAGCTGCTGATATTCGACCCAAAGCTAGTTGGTCCCATATGATTCCACCCTCGATTAGAGCCCCAGTTCAAATGATGGGGAGGTTGTCAAGTAGGCCTAGCAGGGGGGATTGCATGGTCCTTGAAGCTGTGGATTGACATAAAGAGATACATGCCCAGATGCCCCAGTTTGTTGAGAGAGCAAGAGAAATCAGCTTGATCTCCTGGAACAAAGCTGGCCTTAAGAAACACATGGCTGATCCAGACTGGTGCAACTGGATCCGGGGGCACGATTTTATATGTTGCCATGAAACTTGGGAAATGGATCCTACTAATTTCGAGGGCTACAAGGTATATTGGGTGGCAGCCCAGAAGGGTCCAAAGGGGAGGCCTTATGGGGAGTTGGTCACTTGGATTAGTACAGCTCTGGACTTCCAAATTACTAGGGTTGATTGCAATATTCCTGATGCCCAGTATTTGATTTTGAGTTCTCAGGGATCCAACCCCATATCTCTCTGTAACGTGTATAATCGGGTGGGCAATAGAAACCCTAATAATGCGATCAAGGAGATAGGGAATAGAACAGAAATACGATTGAGCCTGGACAAAGTAAATCATCAAATTATACTCTTGGGCGATCTTAATCTCCAAATAGAGCCCCTGATAGATTTAGAGGGGGCATGGGATGACTTTGATGAGGCACGGGACATTCCACCTTTAGTTCCCCCCACATCGGGTAGATCTCATCCTATGGCTCTTAGTTGTGCCTATAGGTTGTTGAATCTGGGGTTAAGGGCTTGCAATGGCCGCCTCACAAAGGACCAGCCGCTAAAACCTTCCTTCATAGGACCCAATGGAAGTTCTCATATTGATTACATTTTCCTTTCAGTTAATCTATGGGGAAGTCCCTTGACTTCGAAGTCACAAGCACTCAGGGCAGTGACCATAGGCCCTTGACACCGAAACTCACCCAGTTGAGTGGCCAGGGAGAGGCCTCTCTTAACACTTCTTGTTTCCCCATGCACCTGCAGGGCGTAGCTAAGCCGCGGGTAAAATGGTCTGACCTTGACAGTAAAGAATTTAAACCATACATATATGAAGCAATCCACCCTGCTCTTGAAGTCCTAGCCATGATGGAAATGGGGGACGATGAGATTCTCTTGTCCTTCTACAAAGTTGTCATGACCATCCAACCTTTTGTTACAAAACCAATTAAAAAGGTAAAATAATACGCAATAAAATCCCAGCCATGGCTCCATGAGGACTGCAGACTGGCGAAATCCGACATACAGATTTGCCTAGAAAAAAGCCACGTGCCGGACAAAGCTGAGTTAAGAGCACTTAGGGCCTCTTAAAGAGCCTGATTAAAATCCAAAAAATATGAGTTTGTTCGCTAGGAATGGGAGAGAATGCAGGAAGCAGTACAAGTAGGGGACTCACATACATTTTGGAAAATTGTGAGTGGTTCAAATGAAGGGTGGGGGGTTCATGACTGATATAAGTCTGAACACTTGGTTGACTCCCTTTAGGGATTACTATGGCAGGGGAGACAAAATGAGCGAAATGGGGAGAGTAATCTGCCATGAGGACACAACCCCAATTTCCCTGGAACTAGAGGAAGGATGCAGGGCCACATCCTCACAGAAGTGGAGGAAAGCACCCACACCAGATTTACTGCCCCATAGATGTAATTAAAGATGAAATGGGAGTATGGGCGCCTATCTTAAGGCTCCTCTTTAATACCTGCCTCAGTTTGAACAGGGCCCTTCATGTTTAAACGCAACAATAATCACAATCTATAAGAAGGGGGGGAGGGTGAACCTAGCAAATTTCAGACCCATCTCCCTCCTAAATGGGGTGGGGAAAATCTTTGCTAGAACAATCCATTCACATCTACAAGAGTGGGTCAATGAGTGTAAAGTCATAGACCATCTACAGGCCGGGTTTTCACCAAATATTAGCACAATGGACCAAAATGTCCACCTACAGTTGATCACGTCAAAGTACTTGGCCCTGAAAAAGGTGAAGATCTATGCAGTCTTTGTCGATCTCAGGGCTGCTTTCGACACTGTTTCCAGGGCTAAACTTTGGACATTTCTGGTTGCTGCAGATTATAATCTGTTTGCACTGGAATAACATTGCATCAGTAAGGTGGGGTTGGGGGGGGAACTAACCCAGTCTTTTGATGTAAATATAGGTGTCAGGCAGGGATGCATCTTGACCCTCCTTTTATTCCTTTATATATAGATGAGGTCGTTCAACAGGTTAGGTCAAAGTCTTTAGACGCCCCCTAAATTGGGTCGGGAGACTTGTCCGACTTTACTCTTTCGCAGATTACGCTGTGTTACTGTCCACCTCAGCGAAGGGCCTAAAATAACTGCTTGCGCTTTGGTAAGTACGAATCAGAGCTAAAAGCTTCAGGTAGTAGGAGGAACAAGAGACTTTATGACCAACATGAGCTTTCTTGCTCAGCTCCTGGTCCTGAATGACGCCCAGGGTCTTGACCTTTGGTAAAGATTTAAGAGTACAGCCCACCACCTTGAATGATTGAAATGAACAATCTAACCTAAGCACCTTCTGTCTGGTGCCTAAAACCATATTCTCAGTTTTTGAGTTGTTTAGAGCCATTCTGTTGTACAACATCCATCTGTGAATGTGGAAGTAGGCAGTGTTGATGGTTAAGGAATCAGGTGTATGGTTACCAGTGAGTGGAAAGAGACACTGGGGGCATCATTCTGAGTTTGGAGGTAGCGATGGTGCTATTTGCGCCATGGCTGCCTCCAAACCAGGTCCCGAGTCCGCCCTCGTTCAATGGGAACTTACCAGTGTATCCCGACCTTTGCGGGACCGGTAAGTCCCCATTGAGAATTCCATTCCCAATTCCCATTTGAGCCCCCATAGGAATAGCAATTTGCGGTACCGTTATTTGCTCCCTGGTCCCCTAACCGGACCGGTAAGGTATGTCCCTTTGCGCCCACCTCGTAATGAGGCCCTGGGTGTCATCTACATAGTTTGCATATGGTATTCCTTCTGAGTCTAGCATCTCAAAAAGAGGTAGGTGAAGATGTTAAACAGGGTAGGCGACAAACATGAGCCCTGTGGCACACCACAAGGAAGTGCAAAGCCCTCTGCAGTTGCCTTCTCACTGTACACCCTACCTGTCCGATCAGATAGAAATGGCAAATCCCAGCCAGTGGCTTTGTTAGAAAAAGAAGCAGATTACTGAAGCCTGGAAACCAGAGTGGCATGGTCGACCAAGTCAAAAGCAGCTTAAGGTCCAGAAGCATCAGGAGAGAGGACTAACCTTTATCCATAGACCTCAAGATATTTGTTTTTAAGTGCAAAAACGTAGACTCTGTACTATGGTGGCTTCTGTACCCTAATTGCTTACTACCTAATATATTACACTGCCTCAAGTGATCCTGGATTTGTGGGTGCGCAACTTTGTCAACGATATTTAGCAGAAAAGGCATGTTAGTTATGGGGCGGTAGTTACCAGCCACTGTGGGATCAAGGGAAGGCTTTGCAGGGTCCAGGCTTTCCCTGAATTAACAGTTAACAAATTTAGCAATCAACAGAGCAAGTGTGCTAGCACAGGTTTTAACAATGGCTGCACGACAAGGATCGCATTTGCAGTTAGTTGGTGTCATTGTTCCCAATGTGTCTAGCATCACTGTTTCTGTTACTTAAGAGAAGGCAAAAGGTGGCATATGCACTAAATGCTTTTTTGTGTTGCAGTGTTTGTGTACTGTTAAGCTAAAGTATGATGCAATTATATAAACAAACTCCAGGCCTAGAATAGCGGAGTGGACAGAGTGTTTCCTGTGTGGGGCAGTCTGTCATCCATTGCTATACTGGAGAGGAGGAGCCAGCCATTAAAATCCCCCAGTAAAACGAAGCGGAGCGGAGTGGGCAGAGTGTTTCCTGTGTTCCCTGGTGGTCCATGGAGGTCCGGAGAGGTTCGGATACTCTTACCAGCAGAAGGCGGAAGGTGGCACGATCGCAGAATAGAACGGGTAAGGACAGCAGCTGCGCGTGCACCATCCCCATATTTCCCCATATTTCCCTGCCCGCTGTCCGCTGCGCCACGTTTACTATGAGTGAGCTGGCGAAAAAGGACGAGAAGTGTGAGAAGTGCGCTCCGCGTGAGGAGCGTTTGGAGAGATCCGGAAGTCTCAAGGATGAGGACCGGAGACACTGCTCCACCCAACACGCGAGCACACGCAAAGCGAGGGAAAGGAATGTTAAATGCCCCGATGAAGGGCTTACATACTACTATCACAGCGGTGCGTGGAAAGTCATCAACGGAGGTGAGAGAGGAAAGAGCAGCGGGAGCAGAAGTTTTACATGCAACAAGCACAATCTCCCCGTACCACCTCGCTGCATGTTCGGAGCCCCACGCTGAATCATTGAGATCAAGAAATGTGAGGAAAGACGGCTCAATTTTAACCCGAGAGGGAGAAGTTGCTAGCTTAGCTAGTGACGAGTTGAGCATTGTAAGTGACTGCGAGGGGACAAGTGAATCAGAGCACACTGATGGCGCTGATGAATCTATGGAAGGGGACACTGGTGGCTCAGGGGAGTGGACTTACGTGAGCGAGGGACGGGAGAGTGATACAAAAGAAGGGACCCCCCATCGGTCCGATGAAAACTAAGGAAACCACTGACACGATAAGGACTGAAATAGAAGAGTTGCAAAGACAATCGGAGGAGGAGAGAAAAATGGGGGTTGAGTCGAGACTGAAGATCTGTACTGCTATGGTACACTGCGGCTCTGCCGCAAAAACATCTAGTGCCGGAAATCCACTCTTCAGACCCACGAGCGAAACACTTGCAATTACGACTGAGAGGAGAAGGTCTATGAACGTTACCTCAAACCCTATCCAGATGGACGCCCAGATAGGATTTAGTGACCACTCTGATAAAGTCAAGGAGAGTGTGGATTTACCTAAAGACGATTCACACTACAATAAGCAGAGGAAAGAACTAAATAAAACGACTTGTGCGTCAGAAGAGGATACAGCAGCAGAGACGTTTGATCTAACAAAAGAGTCATCTCCAGGGAGTGTGAGAGGACAAAGTGTGTCCCCAACAGGTCGCGCGGCTGTCCCCTGCGAGACTTCATCCAAACCAATACACACAGGCTCTTCTCTAAAGATACTGGCATGGACAAGAGTGGCTACAATGCACAAGGAGGATCGCAAAACATTAAATCTACAAACTCAAAAGGGAAAAGAACATGTATTAATAAACAACAAAAGAAGAACATCGGAGTCAAGCGAGAAAACCAGTATCGCTGTGACAGAAGGAGACCCCAATGAGGAGCGGTCTCGCGCTGCGAGATGGAAAGAAAGACTTACAAAGGAAAGAACTGTCGAGACACCACGTAGAAGGGACTCAGTAGGCCTCGCGGACCAATTCCTGAGAGACCTAGTGGAAATAAATTCCAATTTATCGAAACGACGAAGGAATTCAGTAACACATTCATGTGGAAGGACATCTCCACAAGTAGACTGGCAAGGAACTAAGGAAAAGAGCCTACACGACGTGAGGACGCTAGAAGCGAACACTCCTTCCTTCGAGTCTAGAAACGAAGAGATTGTAGTTTCACAAAAAAGGTGCCGAAGAAAATTAAGCTCTGACTTAGAACTCGAAGGTGGACGCAAAAGATTTAAAAGTAACACAAGACGGAGTCTGACGCCCACACCGAAGAGATTAAGTGAGCAAGCTCAGAGTCAGGCATCATATGAGTCTGAGGACGAAGCAAAGTCTCTCCATCCAAGAAAGGTGAGACAACAGTTTGAGCCACTCCCAGCTCCGATGGCTCCTCAAAATTCTTACGAAGTCACGACACTCATTGAGACGACAATTGGAAGGTTGAGCCCCATTTTAATGTCTGCAACGACGATAGCGGTGGCCCCGTTGTTGAAACTTTATGAAAATCTAAATGAGAGCCTTTGCGACCAAACAACATTGGTCGCACTGCTGAACTCGAAAATTGTAAAACTCGAAATAGATTTGATGGACATGACGGCACAGGTCGTGGAAACTAGAAGAGGTAATGACATATCTTTAACAGCGCTAAGAGAGTCCTTAAAAGCAACAATCGAAGATAAAAGACTCTTGGCAGAAGTGACGAAACAAGCTCTGACGCTCTTACAAAAAGATCGTGAATATAGAGCGGATGCAAGTGAGAATCGACTTCCATCAAAAATCCAACTGAACTCAGAAACAACACATGCCACAACCGCAAAAGACAGCGACGTTGTATCACTGACAAATGAGGAAACATCAAAACTAAAATCTGTGCCTATAAGAACAAAGAAGAATAAGAACTGTTGCTCTGAAGCAGACTTGGAAATGTCAATTCTGACGAGGGACAGCCAAGAGAAAACAAACAAGATAAAGGACTCCTCTGACGAAGTGAGTGAAAGAAACAGCAGAGAAAAACAATAAAAAAAGGAACCCACTAAAGAGATCAAAGATAGCGATAAGGTCAAGAAAGAAAACACCCTAAAAACTCCAACAAAAAAAAAAAGAGGGCCCAAGAAACAGACCTAATTGAGATTGTACAAATTGAAAATGACGAGGGAGGAAGTGAGAGTGAAGTCTTAGATGATCTAAGGCTGAGTATGAAAGAAAAAGATGCGAGACAGACGACGTTAAACAGCAAAGTCAATGTCATAACTGAAAAGATGAACGAAGCTGAATGGTCGAGTCTAGAAAATCAAAAGGGAGCGCGGGTCAAAGTGTGAAAGGCAGGTCTGTCGACTTAAATCAGAGTAAACATAAAAATAAATCTAAAAATCAGCAAGTGCAGAAGAATAAAAATCCACGAAGTTCTGCAAACTTCTTCCGAAACATCAAAGCGCTAACCATCACAGTAAATAATACTGAGCCCACGGGCATGACTAATAAAAAATGCAGCATAGACTCCAGCGAGGCCGTAAGAACAACGGCCACAGAAGATCCAGCTAAGAGCAAGACCAGACAGATGGAGACAAACGAAGATGAAGGAAAAACAAAAACATCATTGGTGATTGAGGAGGAAGCTGAAGATGACGAAAATTTACTGAATATGTCAACCTATAGCTCACGGACTGAAGGAGATGTTGAGGAAGACAACACCACTGAGACAGCTGATGAACGCGAAGTGAAAACCCAGCAAGACAAGATGAGAGGAGTGCCAACTTCGACATACAAGACCCCTATCGAACCTGAACAAGAGGGAGCGATAGGGCAACCAGGAAAAAGAGTCTTCCTATGGCCTGCGACTCCAAAAAAAGCAGAATCAACGTTAAAGAATAAAGAGCCCAAAGAGGGAAATGATAAAAGCTTTTGCACGTTGGAGGAGAAACGTGCAAGGATTATACAACAAAAAAAAAATGCTGTGTGTAGTCCAAGTGGGTTATCAACCAATCCAATAAGCAATGACATGAAGTGCCAAACGACGAGGGGGGCCCAATCAATTACAGCAACTTCTCCGAAAAGTCAAAGAAAAACAGATAAACCCATTGAGCACAGCTGCAAATCTAAGAAAGATGAGAATTCCACCCGATATAGGGTACTGTTGGAAAAAATCGATCTCAAAAAGAGTGACCCCGCTTTAAACAGATACACGATACTGCAGATATTCCAAAAGATCCCGGTGCTAAGAACTTTAAAGAGCCCACAAATTGACAGGGTTGAAATTATAGCAGACTCAAACCAGAAATTTGTACTGCTTCATATTGCTGAGAAAAAAGTTGTCGAACTGATAATGATGAGCCAGAGACAATTGTTGAACGCAGGCTACCAAGTGTATGAGGCAGATAATGCACTGGGAGGAAACAAATGTGATAATCCAAAAGATAAAGGTGCTCAGCTGATAACCGAAAAGGAAACACAATTGAAAAGCCAACAGGAGAAAAGTCTAATAAATGAAGCCCAAGAACTAGACAAAAATGGAGGGGACGAAGAAGGTGGGGGTATACAACACTCGTTGGAGGAGATAAAGCAGAAAAAAATCAGAATAACAGTTGAGAACACCCAGGATTTAAAGAGGATGAAGTGCAAAAACACACTGAATACTGAAGATGAGTCCCAATCATGGAGATGGATAGCAAAATCTTTAAATGGGTCACCAATGAGCTAATGCCAAAGGGGAAAGCTGGTGATAACCTCCTGGAACACGAGGGGGTTTAACCATTTATTGAGTTCAACACCAGAGTTCTTGAGAAAAGCCGATATTGTCTGCATGCAAGAAACATGGTTAACATGTACACTGTGTGTAGAAGGCTATGAAGTAGCTTTCAATCCAGCGATTAGCAAAGGAAAAGGTCGCCCAATGTCCGGACAATTAACCCTGATTAAAAGAAAAAGCGGTCTGAGAATTAAAGAAGCTTGGAATCTATTGTCCCATCTACAAAAGATTTGCATTGAACCAGTGTGTCCGTCAACAACTAACAATCGGACCATCCACATTTTAAATGTGTATTGGAATACAACAGCGAAATTACATCTAAAATTTGAGGATGACATCTTAGATGCAATCGACAGCATACTAGAAGGTGATCCAAACGCACTAATAATACTGTGTGGAGACCTTAATATGAAACTGATTGAGATCTCTCAACTTAAGGCATTAGCGAATCACAGAGAAAAAACAAACTGTGATCGCTGGCTTGATGAAATGTCTCTAAGAAACCTAGTAATGCTGAATGGAGCGATAAAGGGTGATACTCCAGCCAAACCAACCTGGATACGAGGAAGTCAAAAGTCAATATTAGATTACATTTTCGTTTCTGACAATCTATTCCAGGAAATCGACGCTTTCCACGTGGTTATGACTAACCACAGCGACCACAACATGGTGGCAGCCGAATGGAATAAGAGCATCTCGGTGGAGCATAGGCAATGGAGACAAGATCCATCTGTGGTTCCTGGCCGTAATAGACTGCGTCTGAAACAACGCGACATTGTGTCAATCACCGAATTAGTAGAAAAATCTCAAGAACAGAACCTCCCGAGGTCAATAGAATACCAACAACTCCTTGAGATCTATAAAGTCAAAAAGAGAACGTCTTTGACGAGATCGGAGCACAGAAAACACCAGTATGACCCAGAAGTAGCACGAATAAAAAGAGAATTAAGGAAACTAATACGGAAAATTAGGGCCCTACACGCAGTGGACATGGAAATACAGATAAAAAAGGTGAAAAACCAATATAACAACTGGTATAAACAGCGTAGAGCAATATTTGAACAAAGAGACGCAGAGTCAATGCTGAAGGCGCTAAATCGAAAGAATACCAGAGGCTTTTGGGACATTATTAATGACACACAGAACTCCGATAAGGCACTGCTATCAAGCATGGTGCACGAAAAAGAGTGGGTAAAGCACTACACAATGTTATTCAAAAGGAGAAAAACGTCTGAGCCATCAAATGAAGACACTAGACAGCCGTGGGAAATCGACATGGAAAGAGAAGACATCCGAGCGACCATCAAGAGATGTAACGCCTCCCGTGCAGCGGGACCTGATGGCCTGTCAAATGCAGACCTAAAAGAAAATATCGAAGAATGGTCAAATTTTTGTCATACACTTTTCAAAGCAATAAAAAAGGAAGGGAAAATCCCTGAGACATGGAAATCCGGGATTATCGTTCCGATTTAACAGCACAGGGTACCATTTTACAGCAAAAATATGGCAAATTTTCTTATGAGGCGGTAAGAAGATTTTACCAAAGTAAAGTATGCCCAATTCTCACCTATGGTGCCGAGAATATGTTTGGGTGTGATTATAAAACATGGGCCCGTTGCGAAAGCATCTTCTGGAAAAGGATTCTCCAGATCCCACTAAGCACACCCACAGCATGTGTACTGTTTGAGATAGGACTCTCTACTCTCAATGCGAGAATCACCTGGAACAAACTGGCTCTGTTCAGGAAAACTCACGAAGTAGCAAACTTACCCTCTGTTACCCTCTGTTAAATTCTTGACAGAAGACAAAGGACAAGGAAAATCAGCATTGTGTGAGTGGAAGCGCCAATGCAAAGAAATTCTAGCACAATTGGGTTCAGACGAAGATACTTTATGCCAGAATCCAGATCTAGTAAAATGAAAACTATTAGACTGGGACTGGATAGAAATCAATGAAAAAAGATCTTCGCACAAGTGTATGCTAAACACTCCACCTGAAGCCAAAAGACGCAACACACTCGCAAAATATCTAACGCTATCACTGTGTAAACGATTACGAAGACTATACTTAAAATTTCGCCTAAACATCTATGAAACCAAAGAGATCCTAATCCATCGAAGGAAGATTGCGGCTGGAAATTCTAAATGTAGGTTCTGCGCAGAAGAAGACGAAAATTTAAAACATCTGGTCCTGCGTTGCCCCGAACTTAAAGTTCAGCGAGAAAATTGCTTAAGGAAGGAGAGGAGTCGAGTCCTGTCGTATGGTCTGGAAGAATGGTGGATACATCTTCACATTGGCGAAAGTAAATCCCTGCTGATTGCAACGATGCGATTCCTTGATCAAATGCAAATTCGGTTGGGGGAGACTTCTCCATATTGTGAGGATAAGACAATCGCAAACGATTGACTTGGTGAATAGTGAAAACACTGAACAAGAAAGCCACTTATCATATACGCATAGTTCTGAAAATGGAAGGTGTAAAGAGCACAGAAATAAACGAGAACTAGAGAAATCTCCCGAATGGAGATATACTAAGGTCCATTTGCGCTAAGTCAAGAGAAAGTTTGCCATTTAGTTGTACTTCCTATTTTTGTTTTTGGACTCAATTTATGTATTTTAAAAGTGTTTTTTAATAAGTTAAAGTGTTGAAAAAGTTTTCAAAAAGTTTGTAAAAACTGTACGAAATAAATAAATAAATAAATAAATAAATAAATAAATAAATAAATATTTGGGGAAAGTGTTTGATAGTGCCTTAAAAAAAATATCGAGGTACCCTCAGTGTTATTTCCAGCGATTATATCAGTGGGTACCGTTGCAAAGTGAGAGTAGCTATTCTCTGCCAACAGTGATGGTGCTGCTTAGTTGCTGCTCAAGTTCTTAATAGGGCTTAACAGGGCCTGCTTGTGGGCAGCACATTTTTTCTTTTGGCATTTGTAAGGTTCAGTGTTCTTCTCTTAGAGCCACACATTTTGGCAAGACCATGCAGGTCTAAGGGGTTGAACGAATTAAGGGTTCCCTGATTGTCCAGCAGTTTTTTTGATGTCCAGCTGCAGTCAGGCAGGCAGGTTAGTATCTTATTAGGTCCTTGGATGTCAAGCATCTGTCAGGGTTGCTCCCTTTAAGTCCCTTGCCCATCAGCTGTAGTCCTGATATTCTCTAGCAGAGTTTGGGTCTAGGGTCAAGGGCTGGCATCTTCTACCAGGTGTGAGTAGGAGCAGGAGATCTGGAACAAGAAAGCCAAGCACTCAAGGGTCCAAGTTGCTGCTTTTACGGAACTTGGCATGATCAAATGCTGATTGCCTCCTCTTGTAAACCAGTCAGAGAACATCAAACTGGTAAACTTCAAACGGGATAGGAGAATCTTAACTGATGATTTGCATTCTCTGCTGCCCAATCAAGAACTGAGATACAAACCCCAAATTCTCTATGTAGTTTTAACAATGGAGTCAACAACGGCTTCCAAAGTGGCCAAATAAAACGACTCTAATTGATCACCATTGACTCCGATTGTCCTCAAATGTAGACCATGGGCCTCATAATACCGGCGGTAGCCGTGCCGGTATCATTTTTTTTCGGCGCCTGCATATGGGCAAATACTGGGTCATTACAGCCCTGCCAGACCTGGTAATTGCCCATTCGCGGGCGCCAGAATAAAATGCTCCCTATTCCTTTTTGAGCACCATAGGCACCACAGAATGGTGCCGGTGCATCCGACATGCTCTGCTCGCGGGTGCCAGTACGCCCGCCAGGTCAGACCTGGTGGTTGGGAAGGCATGCGCGAGCAGAACTCGTAGTTTACCGTTTTTACCGGCAAGCTTACCGGTACCATTGTTACCGGACCAGCAAACTTATAATGAGGCCCCATGTGTCTCTAACAGGCCCCTTAAGGCCTGATCCTTGCATAAACTGGTCAGAACTATTGGCTTTACTGGTCCACATTAGTTTAAATAATAGAAATGGTTTTGGTCCATTTTAAAAGGGTTTATTGGCCTTTGAAAGTCTGGCAGTCATGTGGAGGTCCTAACAGATGTCTGTGTGCTCCAAGTGGGGTGAATCCTGACATCGCACTGTGAGTATATGGACCCTCACTTTAGAAACACTTTAGAAACTATAACAAAAAAGAATGATGTCATTGCGAGAAAAAAACTGGGTGTGTATAACTGCAATAGTTTCCACTTAAATAATGTTTGCAGAGGAAGCAAACGTAATTCATAACGAATCACCACCACAGGAACATAATTAGGTCAATATAACGCCCGTCTCCAAATAATTAGTTCCAACTTATCTAGTAAGTCACACCTTTCCAACTGTGCATCTTCCAAACCATAAGTAAGAGCAGCCGCATTTTACAGCTTGTACAAATTAATTACTGGTAAAATGAAAATCGATCATGACACTAATGAATGGTATCGAGTGATAATAGAGAAACAAAAACAGAAAAAAATCAAAGGTTTTAAAAATAGATATGTGGGTGGGGTAATGGTGTAAAACGGGTGGGAATTGGGTTGGTGTTGGTTTAAGCACATAGAGAAACAGAGGCATGTGGGGTGACCCCCCAAAAAACATATTGTTAAAGCTGAAAAAGCATTCTCTGTAATCACAGAGAACCAAATTAATGTTTTCTTTTTTAAAAAAATGTTTAATGTTTTATAGTCAATAGAAAAAAAATAGACGTTTCACATACTTATACATATAAAATACAAATAGACATTTGAACAATCTAGTAAAATAATAAAATAATATAATAAGGGAGAAAGAATGGAATTAAAGGAAGAACATGAAAAAGCTAAGACATTATTTCACACATTTTTTCACAACTAAATCCAGCTTCCTCAGGGCTTTCAAAACATCTATTGACAAACATATTTCATGCCCCGATAGTAACCTCTCCTAAAAGGAAGGTGAAGACAGGCATTCAACCTGAGGCTCAACACGTGACAGGAATTTAACTCTCGAATCCCAAGTACCTGTACATTCAAGCATTATGAGCCTGATTCACAGAAGTGTTTTACAATGGTGCATGCCTATTGAAAAACACTCTGTGAATCAGGCCCATCATGTCTAAGAGTTTGAATCTTTTGATCTAGACATAAATTGTACAAATTATAGATGTGAAACTTATATATTGAATTTGTCTCGTAGGCAACAAATTAAGGCGTTATCGCAGAAATTCTGAGCACCATATAGAACTTGGAAAACGCCTTAGATAGGTTGATAAGAACCCTCTAGTCTTTACATATTGAGAGGTTGAATGTGCCATTACTGAATTTTGCATTACAGAGATCGTGTGAATCCAATCTTGCCTTTTCAATGATTTCTTTACACTCTTTGGATTTAAGATTAGATCATCTTCAGAGCGTTTGCATAATTTTAGAATTTTTAGCGCTTCTTTCTTAAATTTATTTGTTATGAGTTGGTGTATAGTTATGCATTTTTGGTGTTTATGTAACTACTGACAATTTGAAAAAAAGACAATTATTTAAGACACACCTAGACAAAAACGCTTATGAGAATGCAAAAATGACATTGTTATGGAAGTTCAATGTGGATATGTAATTTAATTTGATGTATTACACATAGACACATAGGGCCATTACTCACAAAAATGTTCCCTGAAGTGGTGCTGGTAAGCTTCTCTGATTTGCACCTGCTTCATTATACCATATTCAAGTTAAAACATAAGACTTGTTCCAAGTTTAAGCTCTGTGGACACGATATAATGAAGAAGTTGGAAATATGGGATACTCACATTCATCCTTTCAGTGGCTTAAGTGCAAGTCTTACCCCAAAGCTGGGTTTGCAGTTGGTAACCCTTGAATGTGCACTGACAACTCTGTTATCTTGCATTAATACCAAGAGGTCTTGGGTTTCAAAAGGCAACAGCTCCATGCTCAGAATGAACTGAGCATAAATATATTTAAAACAAAGATAATTAAATGTGACAGATCAAAGTCAAATTGAACACTCTATTATTGTTCAGGCAGCACAGTTAATTTCGCTTCGAGTTGATATTCTCATAGATGATAGGTTTCCTCAGTCTACTAAGCCATAATGGTAACCCCAGAAAATACAGCAGAGTCTATGGAGGAGTGGGGAGTAAGAGCAAGCCTACAACCCATAGATCAGTTATAATCTAGACCATGTACAACCCTAGTTCTCTAATGACAAAGAAGGCTTCTGTTCGGATCCCTCCACTGTACATTTCAAAACCTGGTTAAAACCAGAACTTTAATTTTTAAAATTAAATCTAGAGATGGACACATGAGTGTGTTACAAAAACCTTTAAAGTAGAAACAAATGTCTTTAGGACCGGGCTGGGTCTATCTCATATACCATATTTAACAACCATTTTAAAAAAGTAGCCATTGAACGTCATCAGTACTCCGATAACGAGGATTAATGTAATGATTTGTTGTCAGGTAAAACCAATGTCATCTGTCACAGAGTTGTAATATGGCTATTAGATTAAATTACTTATCATTCCAGAATGTTGCAATGTTTTTATGCTCTATATTGGAGAATTGCAGTGTGAAATTCTTTTTGAAATATTGCAGAGATGTGGTAATTACACAAATAGTTTAAATTGGACGCATCATTTACAATATTTATTTTTAGGGCACACCAGATCTAGGCATATTTCAGGACAAAACATTTTGGCGATGCACACAAGGCATATTCTGTGAAGCCACAAAGGTTTCTGAGGTGTGTACATGCTGGACATTTCTTTTGCCATCACTGTAAAACACATGCATGAAATGCCACAATTGCACAATAAACATTTCTATGCAAAAGACATTTGGCAAAAATGTGAATTCTTATGCATGCGACAATAATTATGGACATTATATCCTTTGTTCTCCGACATGTAGGCAATGGAACTTTGGCTGTCTGTGCAGCCAACGCTCATGCACTCTGCATGTATTGCAAGGGCTGTACATGTATAACTGCCCCCACCCCCGCCTTTAGAACATGTGTCCTCAATTCATAAATTAAGGCGAATTCAACAAGTATCCTGTAGTATACCTAAAAAGAACTATCCACTTTTGCATCTAGTTGAGTAATGAGTTCTGTGGTGTACCATGACAATGCCTCCAGATAAGATTTAGAAGTCGGTGTATTTCCCTGCCTATTTTTAAGTTTACGTTTTTTAAGTTGGTAGTAAAATGATTTTTAGGGAGTTAAAACAAAGTATTCCCATTGCCAATGGAATCTAGGCAAGTAAAACATATGTAAACTTTTAAACAAATATAATTTTGTAATCCATACTTGCACATAGAACTTCATCCATATTAAAAAAAAGGGCATTTACCTTAAAGTTGGATATTAGAGCACCTTCCTGTGGCACTGCTCTGCTGGTACTACTGATCCGAGCATATCTGTAGAGTTACGCAGGGGCAGACACGCACATTGTTTACTAGTAGCTTTTCTCAAAGCTTTTTTTGGAGAACTATTTGCCTGTATTTAGGGAGCAAAAATGGCTCGTACGTGACTTATCTGTAGGGCTGCATTGACCCTCATTGTTGTAGTGTTCCCTACTAAGAGTTATTTGCGGTCATGTTCAATTTAATTGCAGGGCATTGAGTTTCTATCCATGAAGATATCTGAAATCTAGAAGCTTTAAAAGGAAGTTGGATATATTACAATAATGCAGATGAATCCTGTGCTTGCTCATATGCTGGGACTTGAGGAATATTTATAACGATGGATGGTGCATGCATATGTGCTGCTGACTGTAAGTTCGCAAAGCCCCCTGAATCATGTGTATGGTACTTGGATCAAAAAGTGGTATACCTCACGCCTGAAATCTTTTTGTTCTAAACATAACAGTAAGTAACACACATTCTTTTCTTTTTGCTCTACAGGTCAGGCAAATGTTCTTTGCAAACATTTTCATCTTAGACAGGAAGGTGAGAGCACCATCAGCTACGCTGCAGGAACTTGAGACCTTCTCAGCTGTAGGAACTTGAGACCTTCTCAGCATGGGGACTTGCAACACCGGATGTCCCATTTCACTGATTCTGCTACGGCCACATGCCGCAAGGCATGCTCCTTCACATGTGTTTCATTGCTATGTGGTGCCTCTTTGTCCACATCGGTGTACATTGCAATTTACAGAGCTCTAATGGAAATATGCTGCATGTTGAACTTTCAAATATTTCTTCCTACGAGTTGTGTACATTTGTTTTCATCAACTACTTTTTTTTCTTAATCATCCACGAGAGTTGATTGCTTATATGCGCAGAAGGAAAATGTACCAAGCGGTTTGCTTTTGGAAAAAAAAGGGATTTTTTTGCAGGAACCAAACAAAACTCTTTATTCAAAAAATGTAATCTGCATGCCTTCCACAGGAGAGCACACACACATCCCCAGTTTTCCCATAGCAATATCTGCAGAACATTCTGCACTGCCTCCTTGACTTTCTCTCGCTTGCAGAGCAGTTTTTTAATGGAAACAAAAAGAAACAAATGGTACAGATTGCACCTCTCTCGCCTGGCTTGATGCAAAGTTAGGTTAGACAACTGCTGACTACTAACTGTGCTCTGTTCCATGACATGGAATTCAAAACACAACTTAAGCTGTCAGATGTCACATGAACAGTCCTTCCAGTCCACATTCTTGTTTCTTTATGTTTTGGTAATTCTAGTTCTACGCTTCGATTGGAACAAGAAAAAACTGTGGGTAACAGAATGTGAAGAACAGAAGTAGGATGAACCCATCACGCCTGACCTGATGTGTGACAATAGATCTCTCCTTCTCAACCACCTTATTACACATTATTTAGAGCATAACTGATGTAAAATGTGGGGGACAAAGTTCACAAATTCTTTGTGAAAGCCATGCAGAAATATATCCAAAAAGATGTTTACTTTCTAACTAAACAAGAATGTGTTTATTTTATCCACTATCAATTGGTTTCAAATGTAACTACGCAATAGGTCATAGGCTTAGAGACACTGGGCCTTATTACAAGTGTGCCGGTCTGGTAAGCCTACCAGCACCTTTGTTACTGGACCTGCACACTCTGAGTCTGCCTGCTGGAGTTGCTGTACCTGACAGGTCTGACCCTGCCTGGCACAGCGGCCTTGGTAGGCAGACTTTCACGGAAGCACCGGCACCATTATTAGCGGTGCCAGTGCTTCCGTGTTCCCCACTCCCATAGAGTTCGATGGGACTCAATGGGAATGGGGAACAACATTTTACCGGCGCCTGACTTCCCGCGCCGCCGGGGTTGTAATGCCCCTGTGTTTCCGGCAAGCCAGGCGCCGGTCAAATGTACAAGTCTGGGGGCAACCTGCTGGTTTTACCGGCACGGTTACCGCTGGCCTTGTAATGAGGCCGACTTACTTCTTAATGGAATCCAAAGCACAGTAAGAAAAATGTAAGCATGGATAGCTAAAACAATTTCAGCAAAATTAAAATGGTAACAAATGAAAACCTTGGGCAAACATTTAACCTCTCCAGATTAGGCCCAATTGCCACTAATATGCCACATATTTCCATATCAAACCATAATAGAGAATATGAGAGGTCACAAAACATATTGGCACCAGGTAAAAAAACATAAAACCTACCCACCATAAGGCAAACACATGGTTCACGAATGACTTGAAAAACGTGAAATATAAAGAAACTTCAACCCAAAATAGAATGAGTCTCAGCTCCCGGCAGATAAATAAGCTCCTCTGAGCACCCCAAAAGAAGCCATTTTGCCAACCACTCTGCATCCCACCCATCAAAAGAGCCAAAGCAGGGGGGTTTGGTTTTCCTCACATAGCTCCCAAACTCTGGAACGACCTACCCAAAGCTCTAAGGGCTGAGACCTCCCTCACTGCTTTCCTCAAAGGTCTCAAAACCAAACTCTTTAACTAACTCTCACCCCCCCTGCCTCCCGTCACCCACTCCAGGTCCTCTGCATACTCCTGTACGACCTTGTAACCATGTGTGTCTTATATGCTTCAGTATCCTGTAACCAAGTTTTTTTGTAACCAGCAACGATTTCTTACTGTCTGTAACGGCGCTACGATGCCTCCGGGCTGCTGTGCGCTTTATAAATGTTAATAAATAAATAAAAGCTCCTGAAGTACATTATAGAGGCTTCCACTTTACCAATTAACAAAAGAAGACTAGGGGCTACATTACGAGGTTGGAGGTAACCATGGCGCTATTAGCGCCATGGCTGCCTCCAAATCCTTACCGACTCCGCCCTGGTGAATGGAGCTATTACCGCCCCATTCCAAGGTTGGCGGGGGCGGTAATTCCCCATTCACCAGGGCCCGTCCCCATTCCCATTTGAGCCCCCATAGGCCTCAATGGAAATGGGGAAGGTGCTAATAACAGTACCGCAAATTGCAGTACCGTTATTAGCACCAAAGTCCCTTTGCGGGTCCCGTCCTTAACGCCTGGTAAAACCAGGCGTTAAGGGAGGACCCGCAAAGGAAACACGTAATAGGGCGGTAAGGGATTACCAGTACCGGTGCCCTTACCGGTACCGGTAATCCCTTACCGCCCACCTCTTAATGAGGCCTTATATTTTACAAAAATGTGATCTTAACAGCACAATGCAAATCTTCCTAAATATTCTAAATCTATGATGAACTAAGCAACCACCGGCAAACTAGTGTAACAAATGGTGTGCTTTTCTCCTAGTTTGCTGTGTATAACTATTTTTGGTTCATTTATTGATTCCACTAGGGCAGCACAGCTAGTTTACTATTCCTGATGTAGAATCCCACCCAACAATTCTGGGTAAGAAAAGCAGCCTGTGTATTTCTCAAAACTCGAAATGTATTTAAAAGAACTGAAGTCAACCTGACAAAGAGGTCTCCAGCTTTATACCAGGAAAATCACTACAATGTCATAGGTACAAAAATCATTGGTCAGTAATACGAGATTTTCCCGTATTAGGTACGCTTTTCTAAAGTCCAAACTGGTGAGGGACCTCATAATACTTATCTCTTGGTATTAGGGACCCAACTCTTAATATAGGCCTCTACTACACAAGTCGGTACAGTGGCTGAGCAGCCTGGCTTATTTAAGGTGTGAGTTATGTGAGCTGTAGAGCAGTACAAAGAAATCAGTACACACATAGACCCAAGAAAACACTTATTTAAAGTTATATTAAAATATATTTATTAATATATACAAAAGGCACACAAGCAAATCTAAAATGCAGCAACTAGCAATAACATTCAATTAGAAATGGAATCAAATTATAAAAGGAACAATAATGCAGGTGAGCAACTTTTTCTATACTTTACATATCCAGCACACAGAGTGACGCCAGTTATGGTCAGTAGCAGCACTTATATGTATCAACTTTGCAAAATTGAGCGGGAGGGAATGTTTAAGGTTAGACAGAACACAGCTAGCACCTGTTTATAACAAGAACACTTTGCCAGAGGGATATAGGCAGTCTGTTGCCTAACTCTAAAAGTGTTCACAATTAAAGTCTATGGAGGAACCAGCATAGCCAATGCCAGTAGGATCAAGAAGATGGACTTATGGCAAAACCAGTACGTCCAAAGTCAAATGAAATTGTAGCTGGCTTCCTTCTAGGTGCAATGTTGCAGACCCTGATTCCTGCTCCTTGGTCGTGGTGATGAAAGGGGGGACCTCTGGCAGGCTTTTTCGGCAGCACACAGGAGGAGGGGTCGGCAGCAATGGATTTGGCTCACTTCAGCAGCTCTTTGCGGTTTGAGCGTCTGTTTCTCAGTACCGAGAAGAAACAAATATAGCCGGTTGGATTCTATTTGATTACTCGGTCCTGAATTCTGCTGAGAGGACTTTTAGTGAAGGGTGAAGAATTCCCGTCTCTGGAGGTCCACAGAGGTGCAGGAAAAGTTTCAGCTGGATTTGATCTTCAGAAGACGATGCATTGGATAATGGTCCAGGTACCCCGGGTATTGGTGTTCTGCAGCCCAGGAAGGTCGCAGGACATCGGGGTGAAGAACGTCTTAAGGCTAGTTGGTCCCACCAGCCTAAGGGAGGAAGTCATCCTTGCCGGGTCTTCCCTGTCAATTTGAAAACGGGGTCAGCACAGCTGCAGGCCTTCACTGGTGCTTCTGAAGTCTTAGAAGATGTTGCTAGCGTCTCTGCTTGTCTTCTGATTTGGATTCCTTGTTCCAGTGGTCGACTCTGCCTGTGGTCCGCAAAATCCTCGCCTTATATGCTGGAACCCATTAATTCACATTCATAGAGCTGTCAATCACCTGGGGGTTTACTGTCCTGCCGGACAGCTAGCACCCACTTAGAACTGGTTTCAGCCAGGCATACCTACAGACAAAGGACAGTGAAGTTTCGGGCTCCTCCCTCACTTCCTACCTTCCAAGACACACTGGAGCCTGGGTGGAATTCAAGGCTGAAGCCCGCCAAAGGCAAAACTTACAAAGGACTCAAATCTACTCTAACTGATAGGAGAAAAGCCCAGAAGGAACAGACAAACAGAAAATGGCGAAAAAAGAATACAGGGGCCATTTAACAAAATGTTACATGAGGAGTGGGGGAAGGTAGTTACAATGTAACCCTCCACACCCCAGCACCCCACATAGGGTGGTGTTAGCTGGAACCACAAAAGAAAAGGTAAGTAAGATAGAAGTTATCTTACTATTCTTGGGAACTGTAGCTCTCACAAGAAAATGTATTGAAACATAAAGAGAAGTCCAAGGGACTCCTCAGTGACACTGCACAGAGGGTGCTGGGTGCCAACAAGCAAAAAGCAGATGCCTGTATTAAACATGGGGAGCTTACCAGACTCCCTAAAACAGTAAGAATTAAAATCCCAGTCAGAGCGAAAGATTGAACGAGGGGTTAAAAGTTCCACTAACTCAGGAGATTAAATAAAAAAAAGGTCCAGAGTCCAGCAAAAGTGCTGGGGGTATCTCAGGTTAAAGGAAATTAGCACAGAAACTGAAATGTCTCCCTATCATCCCTGCCTTTATGAATCTCACTAATATAATTCACACACACATTAATTTTCATAATAAATTCTAGGTATATATTATGCACTAAAAGACACCAGGCATTTTAAATGCACTGCTTGTATGATCTAAGCAGCACTGTATAAGTCAATGATAGCATTACCTCTTATTGGCCAGTGTGTGTACAGATTGATACAAAAACATTTTGAAACTTCTTCAAACAAACTTAATTTTCTCCAGTATAAAACAAGTATGGTATCAGAGAAAGGTTACTTGAACAATTGACATTCATACACATATATTCATTCTACAAAATGAACCTGTATAAGTGTGGGGTTGTGAATGTATTGGCTAGGTGCAAGTAATTTAAATGTAGGCCAGAACAGGTTGTATAAGGCTTGTACAGGTTTGGATTAGGAAAATAATACTCTCAAGGCTTGTACACTCTTCTCTGAATGCATGTGTGTGCAGTCTTCTCAGAATACATACCTGCAGTTTTCCCGAACATACGTTTGTAAGTTTTCGATTTATATATATGTATAACTTTCAATCTACATATGTGTGCACAGATTTCACTGTATATGTGTGTAGTCCTCCATCTATTCCTATTAATTTTCCTTCTGATTTGCAGGTTGTTTTGAGTTGGAGATGTAATATTCTCCAGCAAAAGGTACCTTATTAAGGCACCCTTGCCCTTTCACTTTACACATTGATCTGTCTGCGCATTCAAGTATGAAGGATTGCAGGGGTTTAACATTTTGCATAATTTTCTATGAATAGAAAGAATTCTTTGTACTAATTTTGTTGCACAAACATATAATTTATGACTAGACTTACACATGCTGCAAATTTGTATAATATCACATTAGGTAATAGTATATCATGACAATACTATAGCCTGCATAATTCTGTGCCGGCATGAGCCAAGGATTCTATTTTAACTTGGTATAATTCTACAAAGGCAATGTGCATTCAAGTGCAGAAAATACTATTTTAATTGTACCTCTCAATAAAAAAAATGCAATAGGCTTTAAGAAAATGACATCTCACTTTATACTCAATGTAAATGGGAGACACATGGCATTTTATTTAACACTGCACCTATATCTTTGTCACATTAACATTCTCCCTGGTTCCCAGCCCCTTCGATTCCTGGGATTTTATCATGGATATTCTAAAGGGACAGTTTGCCTTTATCACAGGGTACTACTTACATTTTAAATATGGCTTCTCATTTGTGGGGAATCAGCATAGACAAAATCTGGAGCAGCTGCCTCAGCAAGGTTCTTTTCAGCTGGCTGTCTGGAACCCAGTCTCCATTATATAGCTGATCATCTTTCTCTGAAAGGGCTTCTATTTCTTCTCCAGCCTGCCTGGAAAACAGTCATCCAGGTGGTTTCAGCTCCCCAGCCATCTGCCTCTCCAGTTATATCCAGAAATATTCTTAAATGTTCCTTTCCAAATATTAAATATATCCTAATGTATCTCTGTGCGAGCTATTTTATAATCCACAACTCCTCTTCACATCTTGTAACTGAGGTGTGGCTTCCACCAGTCCCATGACTGCAAAGGTGGGAAGGAATTTCACTCCTCGTGTTATGGAGATGCATTCCTTTATTTTTATTTAACTGTGGATGTGAATGTGCAAATGTTGAACATTATCATTTGTAGATCAGAAAGAATAATTTAAGACATTCAATGTTTTTGTACATTGTGTATTTGCAGAGATCATTCTTTTTCCTATTTATCTTAATCCATCATGCCCCATGCAAATTTCAGGTGACTGCAAGATATAATTTTTAGATAGAAATTGCAATTAGGTGTAAATTGGTAGGACCTTTCTTTCTAAAGATAGGATTTTTCAAATGATTACATTTTTTATTTCAAAGACAAATAACTTTTTCTTCAGTTTGACAAGAATTATAAGTCAAATAAATGCCGAATTCCGCCTGCAGGTGTCACTGGTGGTTCATGTGAAATAGGCTTTTTCCCCCCATTTTCTGACGTATGAAGCTCCAAACGTGTGATTTTCAGTGTAATGCACTCTTGGATTGTCTTGTGACCTTCATTAGCTCTGAGATTGGTTAAAACAGGATTGAGGCAGGGAAATCATACATTAACACAATATCAAAGTCTTTATTCATGACCAGGGTCTTATAACTGCATTCCTTAGGTTGTAGTTGTATTCCCCCAAGCCACAACCAATTACTTCTTCAGGCATGCTCAATTTGAAGTTAAAAAAATGGCAGTGTTATTCCAAATTAAATGAAATGTATGACAAGATACAACGATTGAAAACGAATAACAGGTTATTTTCTATTAGAATTTACAAATGTATCTGTTCATTTATAATTGCATTTTCACATAATTTCACCATTGAAAGGAAAGGGAGACATTTTAAAATTACAGACATATTTTCCCTACACATGGCATTCGAATTATAGAAATATGCTGAGCAATTTAGTTCATTTTAAGCTTCAGGGTTTTACATGTAGAAAGTTCCTGTTTCTACATATGCAGTTCTCTGTATCAACCAGACACTCTCTGAATTCAATGAGAAGCCCTCAGAAATGCTTGCTGTGTATCTCTCGGGTGTGCACCTTTTTTGCAACTCACATTTTTACAGGAGTACACTTTTCATCATGGCAGCAAGCAAGATGTGCAATCCAACAGGAGGCACCCTTTTGTGAACGACGTCTCTCGTTCTTTCAAAAAACAACTCAATGTTCTCAGTTTACTTTAGACACTTATCCTTTAGGTCCAAAGTTCTGTACACTAATACTAATCCCACAGTTTCAGTTAAACTAGCCTAAGCTATATAATAATAAATCCAGATGACCAATGCTAAAATTAAAATCCAAACCAGATACAAATCACCCTCATTCTTTTACATTAAAGACTGCAAAAAATGCTCTGCCTTAGAATTGGTATTGTGACAAAAGCCCTTTCCTAGCCCTGGGGACCACAGAGTGCCTCATGGGGCCAGTTGTCTTCCTGACCCAGTGAATGTTGGATCTGGGGTTAGAATGGTGAGGATTCCCTGGTAGGATCCCCTGGTAGGTGAGGATCCCCTGGTAGCCTGTCCTTGGGTCCATGTCACCTGGCATGGCACAGTCACCTGAATGCAATTAGACGTCCCAGTCAAAAATCCTCCCCTTGCCTTAAAACCTCTAAAGAGGTGACTGAAGCTCCGTCAGTTAGTCCACCATGGCTTTTCTGCGAGTCCCGTGAGATTTGCAGACCTCTCTGGATCTGCAGACCCATCTGCAGAGATCACAGTCCTCTCTGGGTCCACGACCTGCCCTAAAGTCTGCATACCTGCTTGAGAATTCTGTGCATGCAATAACTCACCAAATATATGAGAACACCCTGAAACACCTTGCAATATGGTTAGGAACACCCGAACTCCCACCAAACTGTACTTACTTTCTCTGCAGCCTAACACAGGGACACTAGTTTCATGCACAGCTCTTCCTATCTCTCCCGACTCACACTGGAAATCCAAAATGGCCACCAGTGCCCAGACAGGTCTGGTCCTGGCCTCGTCTATGCCATGTAACCCCAGGAAGTGCAATCAATATCAAGGCAAGGCTGGGTTGAGAACCCAGGTGTAGACCCTCACCCAAAATTCTTCCCAAGAGAAGGTATTCCACATTAAAGATATATCCTGACCTGAGTCACTTGGGCATGACTGGCGTCTGGATGTGGTTGAAGGGGAGAGCGGTATGGAGAGAGCTGGAACAGAAAAGATGGAGGAGGTTTGGAGAGAGAGAGATGGAGAGGAGACTTGTCAGAACTGGTGAGGAGGTCGTTAGAACAAAGGATGGTGGGGTGGTTAAGAATGACAAGGAGGTTTTATCAGGAGGTAGAAGTATTGTTAAACCGGATGAGGTGGCTAGATCAGGTAGTGGCAGAATGATTAAGAAGATGAAAGAGATTGTTTCACAAGGGGGTTGTGTGGCTAAGAAGGAGGAGCAGGTTATATCAGGTGGTGACAGAATGGCTAAGGAGAAGTTTATTTAAAGAGTAGGTGGTGTGATTACAAAGCAGTAGGTAGGTATATCAGGAGTTGACGAGGCGGTTATTGTATTAGGAAGGGCTAACGTCGATAACATGGTGGCAATTAAATCAGGAGGAGGAGATGTAGGTCCCAAAGGGAATGTACTTATATCAGGAGGAGTTGGTTTGAATAAGAAGGAGGAGGTGGTTCCATCAGGCTGTTTTGGCAACAGAACTGAAATGAGGGGATGTTTTATGTCGAGAGATGGGCGAAGGTGGTAGGAAACAGTGAGGAAAATTAGGGGGATATTGGGCTCCCAGGAGTTGTAAGAGGTGATAGCTTACCGGCTAGAAAAAGTTGTCAAAGAGAAGAGGTTAGAAGGGAACCATGTGCCCATAGGAAGAGTGAAGATTTAGCTAGTCAGCAGGGGAAGGTTCCAGTGAGCCAGACCAGGCAGGACAAGAAGGCATGAGTAAGAAAAAAGGCTAATCATGGAGAATATTATAGGAGTAGAGAGTGACAAGGGATGCCTTGGAAGGGAGGCAGCCTCAGGTTGATTCCGAGGTACCTAAATCCATCTCCCTCTCCATCGCTCATGAGAGACCTACCTTGGGGACCTGCCCATGAGAAGCCCTATTCGCACCCATTGAAGGGTGCTTAGCCAATCAGGTGGCTGGAACAGTGGGCAAGAATACACAATCCATGCCCGCTGTCCCAGCCAACCGGGGCTCTACCACGGGTGGTGCTTTTCCCCCCCTTTTTTTCAATGTGGGAGGCAACAGGGGGCATCTCCCTGGTGCCCCACCTACCCCTAAAATGACCCGATGCCCCTCCCCGCCCCTCAACCTTCCGCTGGGACGGGAGCATTGCGTTCCGTTGCCAGTCCTCCTCCCGTCTGGCCGCCATAGACATGGAAAAGGGATTTAGTACCTTATCTATATGGTGGTGGCCATCTTTTTTTTTTCTTCCTGTTTTCATTTGTTTTGTTTTCATTTTTCATCGGGAGATCGGCTGCGCAAGCAGTGCAGAAATTATGAAAGCCATTCGCATCCTGGACGAACCCCGGGGTGCAAATAGCTTTCATGCCCTGCCAGTTGGGCAAACATGGCCAGTAACGGCCCACAGCCTGAGCTGAGGCCTTTGCTTCACTTGAGCCAACCTTAGCTCGGGCTGAATGGCAAATACCGGCCATGTCCGCCCTCCTGGCAGGGCATGAAAGCTATATGCACGCCTCGGGAGGGTTAACCAACCAATCAGGTGGCGTGAACAGCGGGTGAGAATACACAATCCCTGCCTGCTGTTACAGCCACCCATTGCAATTCCCCGGGTGGAGCTTTTGTTTTGGGGAAGCAACAGGGAGCCTTGGTGTTCAATACTGGCCCCAGTTGAAGTTCCAGTTAAAGGAATGCATCCGGCACATAATTACCAGAGAAACAATATATATAAAAAGAATCCCTGTAGGAATTAAAGCTGCTGTGCCAGCGCATCAGACATGCTGCACTGACAAAAGTTAGAACAAGGTGAAAGGCAGATGCAGTAGGAAATCAACAGCATGGGAGGTTTGGTGGCCTGGTCGAGGAGAAGTGTGTGCAGATTAGGTGCACACTGCCCGCATGTGTGTGCCCATGTGTAAAAAGGGACTAAAAAATTACACTGAGGGAATCGGTGAAACATTAAAAAAATGTCTATAGTCCAACAATATATGTTCGAAACATAGGAATAGAACTATGCGTTCCTTAACCGTCAGGTGGAAGCACTCGTCTGAGCTGTGGGCGCGTCTATCCCACAAGACGCCGGCTGAGCGGGGTGCACTACGGAGAAACAGGATTTTCCCCTCTGAAAGGACTGGGGGCATTGCTGCAGCATGCTGAGAGAACGAGCTATCTTTGTGTCAGCTTGTATGGTCTGCAAGGTCTCAACTAACTTCGGCCTGAAGAGGTCAATCCCATTAAAAGGCATGTCCACCACCTTCACAGGACTTCTGCTCGAAAGTTGGTGGCCTTGAACCAGCCCGGCATGTGTAGGACAGTGCCATTTCCAAGCTGTCGGAAACCTGTGTACGCAATGTCAATAGAGACGGTGATCGCGTGATCCAAAACCCCATCACCCCTGCTGAAGAAGGATGAAGCCTCCTTCTTTCCGTCAGGCTGGAATTCATGAATTGGGCCCATCTTGAACCAAATTTCCCTGTTGTACCTGGACAAAATGCCCACTACATTAGCCATCTTGATGGTCGTGGCAGCTGTTGATATGACTCGTTTCCCGAAGGGAACAGAGCAAGCAGAGGAAGGGTTAAAGGGATGTTTGCAGGCTGCTGCAGACACCACAGGGACAGGGCTGGGTTATGTCCTGAGGCATCATACTTTTTATCAAATCTGTCCTTTGGAGGTGCAGAGGACCGTCTTGCCATATGTCTTCAAGCAAAGAGATTCTCACAATCGACTTTATGGGTTGCTCATGCCATTGGTAGAGCAAGCTTTCCTTCTTTTGCTCCTCTTGCACTAGACCAAACATCTTCATGGTCTTTGACATTAAAGCATAAAAGGATCCGATTTCATCCGGAGGGGAAACACAAAGAGGAACTGCATCTGGCTCATCATCCCAAGGGGTTAGGTAATGAAACTCATATACGTACAAAGTTTTTGGTTCCATACCCATGTATTCGAATAATCTATATTGTGTCTTAATTGTTTCTGTGTATATCTAATCCCAGTCCGATATTTTCTTATTAGCTGCGTCCGGGTTGGACTTCAACAGCTCCTCAGTAACGTCTGCGTATCGCAATATTGCGGCGCAACGCTTCTGCCACAGTTCTATGACCCCATCCAACTTGTTTCCTTTTTTAGGTTTTAATACATAAAATTGTGGGGGCAGCTTCTCTCTGATTAATTTTCGATACGGCAGTAGGGACTTCCAAGCCACTATAGCATATATTAATAGTAGTCCCAGTTCATGCCTTATAATTGCTATTGGGACACTTCTTGGTAAGTGGAGTATTCTGTCGGTGGATTTCCGGGGGGCCGGCAGAGCCGTCCACGGACCTCTGGGGCTGGGGAGGCTCCAACTCCTCCTGCGTCCCAGAAGGAGTAGAAGGCACACACACAAGAGCAATCTAGTTACTGCTGTTTATTATAGTAACGGCAGGGATTGTTCTCGGCCCGTATGCATCCGGGGAGACGCTCTCACTCTTCGTGGGGCTCGCAGGCCCTTTTTTACCGTAGTATGATGCGCTACTTGCGTCACCTGGGAAAATTGTCCCAAAAACCTACCACCACTTCGGGTTGGCTTCCCGAGTGGTAGGGTTAGTATAGGAGCATATAGAAAGGTGGGTTATTGGATGAGGACAGGTCAGGTGGTACTCTTGGTTCGTCCCTAACAGTTTGTTACATGAAATTGGTTACAAGCGGACACGGTGATTGGCTACCCAGGATGGCGTCAGTGGTTAGCCCCCTGTATTTTGATTGGTCCATCTGCGAGCCCCCAAGCCTGGGACCATCACTGTTCCCAGCTCGCAGTGTACCTGGTGCTGGTAACAATGTGTAACTATGTGTTAATGGTGGACAATGGACAGGTCTGGCTAGTGGCTCATGTGCATGTCTTTCCCACCGCTGCAGGGGTCCAACTTGTCACTTCATTGTTGCAACTCGCATCCCAGACGTGGGACTCCGGCGACTCTGTGTCTTGCTGGCTTGGCATCTTGTCAGTTTAGCTTGGTCAACTGTGGAGAGACCGTAGCTGAGGCAGAATTATGAGCATTTGATTTGTATTTCAGCTCAGAGGGACATTCGCGTTGGCAGGTGTAACCTTGGCGCGAAGAGCGCGGCATGTGAATGGCTACATTGCAGCCTTGGCATTGGGCTCTCGTTGGGGCTCATTCTGTGTGATCAGCGCTTGTTTTTTGTATGAGAGGGTTTTCAGATGCGCGGCTCCTGCCTGGAGACTCTTGCTTTGCGGCCTACCTTGGCCTGGTTTCTGGATGGCGGTACATGATCCATAGTATAGGAATCGGTATGAGTGATCGAGCGTCACAAGCAGCAGTAGATATATAGGGGGACGTCTTCACAGGAACAGGTAGCGAGGAAGCATCTGCAAGCATAGGTGTATATAAATATATATATATATATATATATATATATATATATATATATATATACACAAGCTCTTCAGGCGTCTTGCGTTTCGGCTGTGCTGGAAGAGGTCTATGTGAAAAATAACAACGATGCGTGTCTGTGGGTGTGTCGGTCCTCTATGTCATAGCACTGAGTATGTTCTTCGTGTGGGATGGTGTGTGAGTGACCAGGGTGCATGGTGGCATGTGTGCCCCTGTCTGTAGGCTATGTCGTCATGGCATCGATAACGATGATGGCGCTTGTGGCTGTTGTCTAGTCGAGTTGGTCCATGATGATGACATCTGCGGTTCCCGGACGTGGTAGTGGGCAGGCTCCCCGGCGTGTGGGCCGCGGACACAGGGGACCTGTCCGTCTGATAATGAAGTGAGGGGGTCGAACTCCTCTCGCGGGGGGTGCTTGGGCCTTGATGTCCTGGGCCATTGCTTTGGTGCATATGGGGGGGAGGGTGTTTTCCCATTTTCCCACTTCAGTTCGTTTCCAGAAGAGGCCTTCTAACGTTGGCCACATTTCCCATGGTAGATATAATGAGGCCTCTGCTCGATATGCTATCATTGGGATTACCTTTTACTAGAATTTCAGGATTGGTATGAGTGAGAACTTGCCAAACTTCTTGTGTATTTTAAACATATGGGTAGCTAAGTTCTTCATCTTAGCTTTGGGTTCCAGTTTACGGGGTTGTAGTCTAAGCTAGGATTTATCTGGATTACCAGGTATCTAACATTTCCCACTATATTCACTGTTTCATTTCCCAGTCACAAGGTAAAAGGATTTCGCTTGTGCCCTTTTAGGCTTTCTAGCACCAGTATCATTGACTTTAACGGATTTACTTTGAGGCCATTCTTCTGGACTTAGATCTGTAGGGCATCTAATTTAGAATCACCAAGTCGTTTGCATATAGCACCCAACCTACTGGCTCCCTGTTCATTTTAGGTGGAAATACACCACTCGCCTTGCCTCGATTGCCGCCTTTAAATGTGATATAAATAAATGAAACACCTGTGGGGCGAGTGGGCAGCCCTGTTTCAAATCCATCGATGTAGGGATTTCTGTAGATAACTTCTGGGTCAGTCTGATCTGCATAGACGTATTAGAGTATAGAGCCTATATTGGAGCCAAAAGGTCCTTAGGGCAGTCCCATGAGGTCAATTTGGCCCATAACAGATCACGATCAATGCTATCGAATGCCTGGGAAAATTCAATGAAAGCAACGTACATTTTTCACTTCTCCTTTATTGCCCTAACTTTGAGGATGCTCAACAGGAACAGGTTCAAGCTGCATCCCACCTCCCTAACAAATCCAGTTTGCCTCTCGTTATAATGCCCTGAGTCAATCATCCATTGCTTCAATCTCACCAGGATGAGGGATGCAAAGAATTTAGTTTTTTGGATCCGACCTGCAACCCTTCTTGAAGATCGAGAAAACCACCGCCCTTTTTCAGGAATCCGGGACAACCTTCCTGATCGTAATTGTATTGAAGAGGTTCAAATAGAAAAATGCCCACTCGTCTGGATCTTGTCTAAGCATTAGATTCGAAAGGCCATCTGGGCCTGAGTCTCTCAAATTACTTGGCCTTTTTATCAACCCAAGAACCTCCTCTTTTGTAATGCCCAGATTCCACCTTGCCCCTTCTGTGCTAATCCTCAATTGGGTCTCCTTCTCTCGCACTTTACCCAACAAGGCACCAAAGAAAGCAACCCAAGTCTCTTCCGACACTCCGGTACCCTGGAGCGCCAGTGGCAAACCACCCTACACGTTTAAAAGGCACCCTAGGCTCCTAGAGTCGTTGGCTGCCAGAATCTTAAGCATGTTTTCAGCATCCCTTTGCAACATAGTGCTCTTGTGAGTTATTAACCAGTTTTTATACTGTTGTCTCTGCTTTTTTTAATAAGAGTACATTTTCCACACCCCCAAATGCTGCAGAGATCTAATATCTCTATTGAGTTCCCTTTTTTACTTCACAAACTTCGATGCCATATTGGTGCTTTAGCTTGATCTGGGATTTCACACCACCCCCCTTGACCTCCCAGTAATCCCTCAACAGTAGGACGTAATTATATCCAATATTCCTATCTCGCAGAGCTATGGTGTATCTATTATTAAGGGCAACATTTTGTTCCGGTTTAATAGGAGAAGATTTCTTCCCTGTCCAACAGCCACCTCATGGTCTGATTTCCCCCCTACTGGTAGCCCCAAGGTCAGCTGAACCAGATCATGGTTTCAATTACCTCCAAAGATTTAATCAAAGGGGAGACACTTGCAGAGGTAAATAAGTAATCTAAGATGGAATGTCGGTTACCTTTTGCCCAAGTGGGGGCTGCTGGTATATCCCCATAGTATGGCATTCAGCATATGGAAGTCACGTTCCTCCAATTCCATTAACCAGGTTTCGGGCTCTAGCTTCCCCCTGTCACCCATATTTATCCCCAAGCGATTGTCTTCCCCTTGTGCCGTTTCTCTTATGCAATTTATGTTCAAGTCACCACACAGAAGTATCAACGGATCTTGCAGTTTCACCCTGAAGTCATCAATCAATCTCATTACGGTGGCCTCACATCTCCCCTTCTTCCAAACCATTGGTTCCAAATACAGATTTATTATTATCAGCACACGGTCAGGCATATCAGCTTGGGTCTTTATTTCTGACCAGATTGTTTGCATATAAGGATTGGGGTTTCTCGCTTTAATTATTTTCATTCCCTGGTCCATTTTTTTATAACGTTAATAGACCCGTAAATGGCCTGCCCTTCACACCCCTCTTAGCCGGATTTAAGTTAAGGTCAAAGCCCTCTACCAGAGGAGCTGCCAAGAGCCAAGTTTCCGGAAACATAAGATGTTGAATTCTACGAGGTTTCCTGGACCACAATTAAACAAATGACCAAATTATCTCTTGTTCCAGGAAACCAGGATCATCGAATCTCCAGTTGTGGGGCTAGGGCATTATTGAATTTTGTTGACGTTTAGGGTCTTGGCCACCAATCCCCAGTTCTTCCCATTCAGTATGTTGGTTTTGGAGTTAGATTGCATCACTATCGACCTCGCAAACCCCTACTTGCTGATTAAAGGAGATACTTAGGGGTGGGTTTATTCTCAAATGGGGCCTTGCCCATGCTTGGGGAGCCATCGACCACCCCAGCCCCATTTTATTTGGGATCCTGATATCTCTTATGATGGTACTCTTTGTCCTCTGTGCTGGTATGAATCCTTGACTCTGGCTTCAAAGGGATTGCTCTCCCATACAATTTAGAGTCCCTCCTGTCTCGGATGTCAAAAACCAGTGGCGATAGGGCCTCTGCCGATTCCAATAGTAAATTGTAGACTATTTTAGATCTTATGTACACGGAAACCTAATCTAGCTGTTTTAAACTTGGGAACTCCACTGCTGTAATATCATCTGATGTTCTGCCTCTTAATTTAGGGATATGTTGGAAAAATCTCAGGATGTTTGTTCGATTTAGTTTCAATCCGTCAGCGTCAGCCTATAGGCACCTGTGCTGGTATCAAGTTTGGTTTTATGCTCAGTCTCTCTTTGTCTATGTTGGTGGTCATCCCCACTTCTCCTGTAAGTTCTTCTGTAAGACTGATCCGACTGTCCATGCTCCCAACAGTCATTCTCATCGTTTGCACCAGGGGATACTTGGAACTCTAGCCTTCTCTTCACCCCAATGCTGAATTTTAGAGGGTTTAAATGGCTCATTGTTTTTGACTGGAGAGATCAGTTGGCGTTATTTATCTTCCAGAGTAAGGAACTAACCCGCGGGGGATTCCTTTGAGACAATGTGTGTATTTACACTAATTATCTGAACTTCAGGTGAATCCATACGCTCCGGATTTCCGACAGCTTTGTCAAAGATTAGTGTGTTTGGAGGACCTTCGGCACTGTCGTTCATATCATAGACCGATAGGTCCATTAGATCAATGTCCAGCAGCTCCACACACCGACTGCCACTGGGAACTGAAGGCTGAGGCTGATGCGCCTCTTCCAAGTCACTGGGCATATCAACTTCGGGCAGCATGCCTCCAAGTGGCTTGTTTTTCTTTGACTTTTGTTTTCCAATTGCCAGCTCAGGTGGGAGAATCTTTAAATTCTGGATGAAATCCTGAGCGCCATTTGATTTAAGAGCTTTTTTGCTGGTAAGTTCTTTGATTTGTTTTGTTGTTGCTGCTTCGGCTGCGGCAAAGCTTTGTTTTTAGCCAATTGCTTCTTCTTTCTTCACGAGTAGAAAATGTCATTGTTGGTATCCTCGACTTGCTCCTCGATTTCACCGGTTACTGCATGCTCCAGTGGAGTCTGATGCACGTTGACAGGGTTTGATGGCCTGCTGGACCCGCCATTGTCCCCCCCATTCAATTCAGGCCCTTCATCTGGAAGGTTTGTGATTTCCAAACCCCCTCCAAATAGAGTTGATGGGACTTGTGGTGTTTGATTGGCAGTAGAGGGTAGCGCAATCGCCACCCCAACATTCAATTCTCTTTCTTTAGCCTGTCCAATTGGTGCACTTTCAGTACTGGTTGATTTGGTCATTTTAAGCACCTCGGAGGCACCCTTTTCTCGACAATTCTTTATCCCATTTCAGAATCTCCTTTGCTGCTTTCAGTTGAAGTTTTTTGCTTGCTCCCACTTCCCTCATATGATGCAGAGTAGTTGTTGCAGGATACATTCTGCCTCAGATTCTCTGTCCAGTCTACACTGTAGGTTGCTTACAAAGGATTCAATGTGAATTAGTTTTGAATGAGTCATAATTGTCATTAAGGGCTTCATAAAGTTTTAAAAAAGGAGAGAGCGATATTGTTAAAGCTGACATCTCACTACTTTGAGTCGCCTGGTAGTTAGATGTGCTTTCACTAGTATGTTGGTCTGATCTCTTATTTTTCATGTTAAAGCTCACTCCGGACCTTGCATTAGTTCTTGCAGTAGGTGTTGAGTCTGAAGATAACGATTATGAGTCCTAGCTAGATTCCAGTTTTTCGGTTCCTCTTCCCACCCTCCTCCGGGTGGATGGCTCTCCTGCTTCTGTAGCTATGGTCGGAGAGAGTTACCTACCATTTGAGTCAGGTCTTTTAGAATTGTTCACCTGGGTGGAAGAGCAATGGTTCATTTTGTGTATGCTTCTTTTCCTTGCTGGTGACTTTGTTGGGGTCGTCTCCACAGGCATATTGAATATGTCGCTGGACAATTGTTCCCCAATGAAGTAACTCCACCAGCTCCCATATTTATATCCACCACATCTGCTGGCTCAAAAGGCAAAACTGATGATGCGTGTACATCCGTAATACATCTCTTTTTTTTAGTCAGCTGGGTGCCAGTCCAGAAAATGGTAGCCTGGTGTGTATGAACCTGCATTGAGAGGCCTTGTCACGGTTTACTGGACACATTTTGGTATAGGCCGACAAGGAAGCTCTCATTTTCCACTAGCTCCATGTCCGATAGTTTAAAAGATGGCAGGTGTACATGTCCCCTTTCGCCCACCACATTAGCACTTCCTCTCTTTTTCATCATACACTCCGAATAAACTATTGTGGGCTTAGGGGCCACAACTGCCTCTCTATCAAGTACGTTTTCAGGTGCCTTTTCGAACTGTGCCACCCCTTCGGTCCCCAGAGATTCTGCCGAAACCACTCCTGATTTTTCCATTATAATTCCCTTTTCATTTTCGAGAATGGGCTTGTCCGTGGATGCACAAACAGGCATCAATTCCAAATCTATGACCAAGAGAGGAGCATGTAACATTATAGTTGTTGTATTTTTTTGCCAAGCCGCCCCCCCGTTAACAGTGCTTCCACTGGGGAGGGGGGTGACCGCGTTTATGGGCTGTCTAATGTCCCCTCTCTAAGAGAGAAGGCCCTTGGGATTTTGGGAGCAAGGTTGAGGGATCAGATAAGGAAGAAGGGTGCAAAGCAGGAGCAGCGACATCTTTTGTATGGCCTACGTCTTTTGTATTGCCTGTCATTGATCCCACAACTGCTCTGTCACGTTCAGCTGTCAACATAGGCCGCGACAGACCTTTGTTTGTGTCATTCTCCTTCGTCTCAGCATGTTCTCTGTTCTCTGTAATGGAGTCGAACCTGGCTCTGCGTGTGCTTGCCCCCCCCCCCCCCAATTCCATCTCCCCCTCCATGGTAGTTGAAGTACACTCAAGTGGCTCAAAGGTGTTAAACCCACAGTCACCACTCACTGATAAAAGAGCCAGCGAGGAGCACTCGCCTTGAGCAGCTTATCCCACTTCTACTTCAATGGGCTGGCACCACTTAACCACTGGCAAGAAGCGTTCAATGAAAGTATTCTCCACCAACATTCAAGTCACTAGTACGTGGCTTCAAGTGCAGTGAGACCAAGATGCCGTTGTACAGCCCAGTTGGGGATACAAAGCAGGGGAGTGAGGGACCAACTTAGTTTTTGTTTGGAGGTTGCTACCAATAGAGCTTGCCGCTCTTACCTTGTTCACACGTGAGTCAGACTGATGTCCACTGCTGTTGCTGCCCTCGCGCTCCGCACACCAAACACAAACCGAGTTTTTAAAGGCTGCTCCTCCTCCAGGTAAAAAAGTGAAAGCAGACTTGCCGACCTCTATGAAGCACGATAGCAGCCACGAAACATACGGCTAACATCAATTTCCTAGATTTGACAATCTATGTAGAAGACCAACTACTCACTAAAACATACCGCAAAGAAACAGAGGTTAACACACCCTTTAGGCAAAAAGTTGCCACTATGAACCTGTCAAACACAATGGGCCTCATTACGAGGCAGGCGGAATGAGATTAACGGTGCCGGTAATGGTGCCGGAGCCGTTAATCCCATTCTGCCCTATTACGAGGTTCCCTCGCGGGACCCCCTCTGGACATCTGGTTTTACCAGACGTCCATAGCGGGTCTCGCGAGGGGACCAGGGAGCTAACAAAGACACAGCTAACGCAGATCCTACCACTATAAACTGCGGTGTCCCCCAAGGATCTTGTACAGCCTCCACCCTCTATAACCTCTTCACAAAACCCCTCTTCAACCTACTTGACTCTATGGTTGTTGCATATACAAACTATGCAGACAACACTCAAGTACTTTTACCCCTATCTGGACTATCACCAAGACGCCACGGCCCTTCACAACATCTATGCCACTATCCAAGCTTGGATGGCGTTCAATGGCCTCTGTCTTAACGGGGAGAAGACTGAAATTCTCATCCTGGCCAGACAAACACATTATCGAAACTAAGCCCCCAATACAACAACTTCAACATAGACAACTCAACCATCTCCGTATCATCCTCTGTCAAGACTCTAGGTGTTCACATTGATGCAAATCTATCGATGAACAAACAAGTCAGCGCCATAGCCTCTGCATCAGCGTTCAGCACCAAACTCATCAATGTCATTAAACCCTACTTATCCACCCCCAACCGCTTGGCCATAGCTAGAGCAACTATAGGAGCCAAACTCGATTATTGCAATGCCCTCCTAGCTGGCACCTCCGCCAAAAACATTCACAGACTGCAAACCACACAAAACAATGCCCTTAGAGCCGCCATGAGCATCCCTAGAAGAGACCATATATCCCACGCCCGACGTGAAGCCCGGTGGCTCCAGGTCAAAGACCGTATTACTCTGAAAATCCTCACCATCACTCACAGATGCCTCAACAAAACCGCTCCAGCATAGCTATTTGAAGCAATATCAAGGACCACATCCACTCGCCCCACCAGAGCTCAGTACACCAACCAGCTACACATACCACGCATAAAGAGAGCCACAGCGGGAGGTCTAGACTTCTCCTATATTGCACCGAAACTCTGGAACTCACTCCCTGCCACCCTTAGAGCTGAAACTTCCATCTCTGCCTTCCGCAACAACCTCAAGGCCACTCTCCTCAACTAGCAAGTGCAGGACTTCCTCCTCCACTTCTGCCATGTATATTGTAATATAACACAAATGTAATATAACTATATTGTAATCTGTATATATACTGCTAATGACTATGTAACTATATTGCAACCTGTATATATATTGCTAATGACCATGTAACTAAGTAACTAAGCTTTGTACTGTAACAAGTGCCATGATTTCCTCGGGCTGTTGTGCGCTATATAAATACGAATAAATACGAATAAAACAAACAACAGGCCCATTATTAACGGGCTTGTTAGCTCCTTCCCCATTCCCACTGAGCCCTATGGGGCTCGAATGGGAATGGGGAAGGACCGGGTCCGGGTTCCCTGAAGGAGGAAATACCGGGCCCTCCAAAGTCGGAATGGCCCAGTATTTCCCGATTCAGGGAACCTGGACCCGGACACGATTTTGGAGGCAGCCATGCCCTTAGTAAGGGCATGGCTGCCTCCAAAGTAGTAATGAGGCCCAATATACCAACTGGAGAATTCATACGTGCACACAGAAATTGCCAAGACCAACACAAATTTGAAGAAGAATGTGAGCTTTTATCTACATGATTTAAGCAAAGGGGATACCAATGGAAACACATCAAGGCTAGGAATCTAACAGATGAGCAAACCCTAATTCAAAAAGAAAATCAGGGCAGAAACAACAAGAAAAGGTTTTCTTTATTACACAATTCTGTCATGACAACCATAATATCAAGACAAAAAATGGGGGTCTATTGAAGCTAGTTAAACACATATCCAGATTTGTGGAAGAAGGACTTAAAAATAATCTACAAGAGAGCCACAACCCTCAGAAATAATCAGAGTCCGTCACTACTCCCAGAAGTCTCAGGTATTCCAACACAAACTTGGCTAAGAACGGACACTTTGGGCTTTAGAAAATGCGGAACGTGCACACTATGCAAAGATGCTCACGCAAGCACAAACACATTTCAAGACAAGCATGGCAGACGGATGCAGATCAAAAAAACTATAAACTGCAGATCAAAATATGTAATATATGCAATATATGCAATAATATGCTTGTGTGAACTTATTTATATAGGAAGCACAATAAAGGAACTAACGAACGCGAATAAGAGAACACTTGACTGCGATTGGTAGCCAGAACCCCATGCTGCCGCTTGCACATCATTGGCAGCAAGATCACCAGATGAACTGAAAACAGGACATACAATTAATTGGGTTACAAAGAGTCGCCCTTGGCAGGAGGGATGGCAATAGAGAGAAGATACTCTGTCAAACAGAGGCCAGACTAATATGCAAATTCAGGACCCTAGAATTGAGTCTTACAGACAATGAGATGGCTGCTTTTTTGTAATAGGAATAATAATATGATGTATCTTTTGGGAATAACTGTTCTTAGCAATGTGTTTTTTACAAAACTGAATGTCTAGCAGTTAGATATAAGAGGTATGTTTTAGGGATATACAAGATTTTCAATCTGGAGCCTATATAACAAAATGATGAGCAACCTTTACCGATGAGAAGCACATGTTCAGTAAAGACAAAAACAGGAACCAGGGAACATTAAACTTAATATGACATCTCAAACGCCATACAAATATCACAAGTCCAAATAGCAAGGCACTAACTAGAGGTATTATGTAAATATAATGCAAGACCACCTTAAATTTCCATTGAGCATGTATTTGCAACTTGCTGTTAATATATTTTTGGTACTAATTAGAGAGATAACATATGACCGTCCTGCGGCCTACATGTGGTTCTGGGATCACTAGTTGTAGGAGAATTAGACACAATCACTCAATAATACAATGAGCAACAAAATTAACATATAGCTGTATAACGGGCACAAACTGCATTGTCACTTATATTGTGGCACAATTCATTGATGAGGATCTAACTCTATCATACTGCTACACACCACTGCGCTGTGCGCAATGTATGAGTTTTTAAAGGCTCCTCTTCCAGGTAGAAAAGTGAAAGCAGACTTCTGTGAAGCATGATAGCAGCCACGAAACACAATGCTACACACCGCTAAAATGTTTATTTTAGATTGGGCGCAGGGCAGATTCAGGTCAGGGTTTTCTACCGTGGAACAGGTTTTTTGTTCTATGGCACCTATCCAATAAATATGAAGTCACCAAGAAAATGCCCTTATACATAGAATTGTATCTTACTGCTGTTCAGTAATTATATACAGCATTGTGTTTATATGTATATTAGTATGTGTAGATGGTTCACCCACAGTTACTAAATCAACATGTTTTCCCTTAACTCCATGTATCATTCAAAGTTGTTTATTTACTTTCATTGCCCAGCTCCTGCCCAGGCAGGCACATTGTGATGCAATAGAGTGTTCTGTGTGTATATATGTTGATCCTTTGTAAAGCTCTGGCAGTTCCAGCCAAACAGTGAAGAGGGGCATTTATGAGAATCAACTTAATAAATACAGTTGGAGGAAAAGCAGTTGTGTACTTTCCTTTCTTCCTACATCACATTTGCCAACGAGCTGGAGCTTGCCCTTCTCCCTGCATGCTCTTTTGCCTGACCGCGGGATGTATTTTTCTTGATTCTGCAGTGGTGCAGTGTTTCCCATACCGGATTCATCGGTGCGTACCTGTATCCTGGCTGCCTGTGCCCAGCGCCAACTACGTGCAGCGCTCTGCCATAGAGGAGCCTATGCTTCACCGTACTGGAGACTGCCGGCTGTTTCGTTGACTCTGTGTCACCTCTCCCTTTATTGGATGTCTCTCAGCACAGCGCCTTAGAGGAGATGCCCCTTTAACCTTGCCAAGCAGCGTGCTCTCCTTGCCGACATACTCTGCTGCTACCGGGGAAGTAAGGCACATTTGCTACGTGTTTTGCGTTGTACCCTGGCAAAGCTTCATCGCCTTACAGAGCCGAGTACACAGACACCACTCCTGTTGCCCTGCATCAGAGAGACGTCACCTGTGGATTTCTTCGAGTTTCCATTGATTTTAACAGTTTGGCTGCACTTCAGGCAACAGGTGTTTTTATTTTGATAACTCTGCTGAACCTTCCAGTTGGCTGGTACAAATACTAGTTCAGCAGCTCCTTCGCTCATGCTGATATCTGCATTGACACGAGGGCAGCAAACTAACTAAAGCTTTCTGGAATGCCTGCCTACTTGCCTTCATCTAGAGTATATTTAGCGCTTGGCATCACTGCTATACATTGTTTAACTGCCTCAGTATATTTTAATATATGCCTCCTCCCAGAGTACATTTAGCATTTGATAGCATTAATGTGTTTTTTTAAAGTTTTCTTTCCTTTCCCTTCATTTCTGCCTCTTGCTGTTTCACTGGTTATCATTCATCAACATGAGTGCCCTTCAGGTGCAGTTTCTCCCTAGGCCAGGTGAGCAGTGACCAATTGGGAGCCCGGAAAGGAAGATTTGCTGGATTACATCATGGCTGTACATGGCCCTAACTTTAGCATAGAGAGGCGCAGGGCCCTTCTCATGCATAGTTTAGGGATGGAGGGCAGGTGCATACTTAAAAGCTTGCCAAAATTAGTAATGAGTGTTGCTGGTGATGGGGAGTCAGCACAGGGTCACAATGTGTTTGAGACTATCATCAAGAAATTAGACATTATGAGAAGAGAGTATAGTACTAGAAAGGTACTACTTTAGTACCAGAGAGCACTTGGAAAGCAAAAGTGTAGAGGCATTCATTACAGCACTCTGTGAGCTCGCGTACAAATGCAGTTTTGGCCTGACATCCAATGAGTGTCTCAAAGACCAGTTTATGCTCAGTGCGAGGGAATAAAATAAGACAAGACATTTGGACTAGAGGAGATCCATCGCTAGAGGAGGCGCTTGATATTGCAAAAAGGATGGAACATACAATAGCGTGTGTTAAAGAACTATAAATGAAAGTTGCCAATACTCATGTATATAATACTCTGGATGTTCTGATCTCCCCAGACCTTCCCCTTTCCATCCCTCTCACCACTCCTCTCTCCTGGAGTGATCACTTTCTCCTTTCCCCCCAGCTCACCATCTCTACCCCTCAGGCCAAGCTAACTCCATCCTGGCCCCCCACCTTCTCAGTCATCCAACCCATGAAGCGCGTGTCAGTTGTGGCTTTCGCTGCCACCTTCTCACCACCCCCCCTTTGGCTGACTCACACCCTGACACAGCCCTTTTCATGCTCCACTCTGCTATATCTGATACTCTCAATGTTCTTGCCCCTGTCATGAGGCCCTGCCTGAAGCACAAAGCCACGTACAACTCCTGGTACGACTCAGACCTCGTCACCCTCAAACGCAACTGCAGGGTGGCTGAAAGGAAGTGGCGTGCTTTTGGTAAATCCTCTGACAAACTGGCCTGCCACCTGCTCCAATGGCAATTCTGGCTCTCTGTCTTCACCGAGAAGAGAGCTCACATCCAAGCCCGCGTCTGCAGCATCTAACAATGCGGCTGAACTCTTTAAAATCTGCAAGGAACTGGCCAATCCCGCCGCAGTCTCTACCTCTCCTGTCCCTTCCAGGCCCTCTGCATGGCACTGGCTTCTCATTTCATCTCTAAAACTCAGGACATCCTGTCCTCTCTCTCCTCCTCTCCCCTTCGTCCCTCTACTCCCTGGTCTTCCTCTCCTCCCTCTTTCTCTGCCTTTCCCGTTTCCCAGACAAGGTTTCTAGTCAAGTCCAACCAATGAAAGTCTTGTCAAAACAGGTTCATTCCTGTTCCTCCGAAACCATCAAGGACCACATTGACTCCCTGGCTCCTGCTCTCGCCAAATTCTGCAATCACTACTTCACCACTGCAGTCTTCCCTTCCCCCTTGAAGCACTCCCTTGTGCACCTTCTTCTTAAGAAACCATCTGCCGACCTTTCCTGCCCAGCTATCGCCCAATACCCATCACTCCTTTCCTGGGCAAACTCCTGGAAAAGATGGCCATCTCCCAGCTCAATCTTCACACTGAATCTGTTGATTGTCACCATGATCATCAGTCTGGCTTCAGAGCTGCCAGAAGCACGGAAACTGCTCTCCTGAACATCTGTGAAGACCTCCTCTTCAGCCTTGATTCCAACACCCCCTGTGTCCTCATCTTACTTGATCTCTCTTCTGCCTTTGACTCGGTCAACCATGTCATCCTGTTTAACCGTCTCTGTGATAACCTGGGTATCACCAGTCAGGCTCTGGCGTGGCTGACTTCTTTCCTCTCTGATTGACCCCTTCAGGTTCAACTTGGGTCCTTCCTCTCCTCTATCTCTACCTGTGGTGTTCCCCAGGGGTCTAACCTCTCTCCCTGGCTGTTCAACCAATACCTGGCACTTCTTGCCCACCGCATTGCCGTGCTCTGCCCCAACTTCCAGTGCTATGCGGATGACACTCGGCTCATTTTCAGGCTACCTTCAGGCTACCTTAAGCCACCTCTTCTCCCTCTCTCCTCTTTGACTGTCTGTCCGCCATCCAGGAGTGGTGTGCTGCCAATGATCTTTGCATTAATGCCAGTAAGACTCAGATTCTCCTCATAGGCACACTCCCTCCCTCCTTTCCTGTCACTCTCTGGCCGGCCTCTCTTGGCCCTCATCCTGCTCCCACCGGTGAGGCTAAAAACCGGGGTCATCTTCAACTCCACACTCTCCTTCTCTCCTCACATCTCTGACGTCTCTAAGAAGTCACACTACCAGCTGCACCCCCTCAGAGGTATTCTTCCTTTCCGTTCCTTCCCCCAGAAGCTCACTTGTCTCCAGAGCTCTGGTTCTCTCTAGGCTGGACTATTGCCACAGCCTTGTTCTTAATCGACCTGCTTCTCTTCTCTGCCCTCTGCAACTCATCCAGACCAGGACCGCAAGACTTGTCCTTGGCCTCAAGCCCAGTGATCATATCTCTCCAGGACTGAAAACTCTGCAATGGCACCCAGTGGCTGATGGATTAAGTTCAAAACCCTCTGCATTGTCCACAAGGCCTTCTGGGGCCTCGATACCTTCAACTCTCTCTTCCTAAATATCTTCCTTCTCAAGCTCTTTGCTCATCTGCCACCAACTCCCTCAGGGTCAGTCACTTCTCCAAGCAACGAGTTGGTGGTAGATCTCTTTCTCCAGCTGGGGCCTCCCTCTGGAACAGCCTAACTGAAAATTGAGGAGAATCATCTCTGGTTCCGGAAGCCCCTCAAAACCTTTCTCTTTGCTTCTGCTTTTTCTCCTCTTCTCTCTCCCCTGCAGAGTTTTCTGGCTGAAACTGAAACTGCACTGGTTACCTGGCCACCATCTGATCTCGGGCCCAGGTCCCCTCTCCCGCCAGTCACACACCTGCACTGCCTTCCTGGCGACACTCGCATTTGGGGACTATTTTCTGTATCCCTACAGTCCCACTACCAGCACTTGACACCTGATGTCTGCACTTACCCTTGCACCTGTCACCAGCTGCCCATACTTTTACTTATTGCTTATGTATTCTATTATCCCATGTACTGCACTGTCCCCTCCCTTACACCCCACACTTTTCCCCTTCCCCCTTCCCATGCACTTGTGCGATCTGAATGACATCTGGCCTATTAGGATCGCTGTCTCTGTCTTCCCTCAGTTCCCCCTCCCTTGCCTCGTCGCGCCTTGAAACACTTGTGTATAGGTGCGTTATAAATGCCATATCATGTCATGTGTGCAACGCTGTGAATGTGCTCAACAGTTCCTGCAATGCTACAGGTGGGAATAGTGCACTTCTAAATGAAGGTCTGGCAGGCATGTTAAACATGATAAAGCAACAGAAGTAGCATCTAAAGTGCCCAACAGTAGCACAGGTTTCAGATGTGGCAGTTCTGCTCATCTTGCTAATTCAGTGAAATGTCCAGCATTAGAAGTAATGTGTTTACAGTGCAATAAGGGGCACTTTGCATGATATTGCAGAACATTTAACAAGGGGATGGTTAAGGAACTATCTATAAATCCGAATGAGGACAGTTGTGATGATGAAGTGGATGATGAGAATGATGTAGGCGTTACATGGTCATTCGGTACAGTAGGAACCAAGATAACAAATGGGGAGTAACTGCATACTGACATACTAATGAATGGCAATATTGCCAATATGCTTGTAGACTCTGACTCAAACTATACTATTATAGATTACAACCTATGGAAAACATGTTTTATGACTGAAACGCTGTACAAACCTAAGGGGAGAGAAAGTGCCTATGGAGTGGCATGGATAAGGCCTATGGGGTGCTTTAAAGCAGAAATCCAATGTCTCAGCAGTAGCAGTGTGGCAGATGTGTATGTGTCAAGAAAGGGTGGCAGTCTCCTGGGGTGGTATGAAAATATGCCCTGGGCATTGTCATCAATACCTAAGTTCTAGGTCACATTGCTGCAGTTGCTTTTGAGGCACATAAACCAGAGGATCAATTTGCAAATGTGTTCAGGAGTGGCATAGGATGTTTAAAAGGATTTGCCCACAAGATTGTTTTGAAACAAGCAGCTGTTCTAGTAGCATCGAATATTTGCTGTGTACCATTAGCACTAAGAGAGGAGGTATCCAAGAAAATCAAGAAACTGTGTTTGCAGGATATAATTGAGGAAGTGGAAGCTTCTGAATGGGTTTCCCCAGTTGTAGTTGTCCACAAGGTTAAGGGCTGTGTCAAACTGTGTGTAGATCTGAGAGCCCTGAACAAGTGTGTTGTGGTAGATACATTTCCCCTATCCAACATTGGAGAGATGGTAGGTATGATGATGGGGGCCAGATTATTCAGCACTCTGGACCTCACTTCAGCCTTCCAGCAGATTGTTTCCCGTCCTGTGTCAAGAAATGTATTTATTTATTTTATTTATTTTTCCATTTGTACAGCGCATGCGCAAACCAGTAGGCATCAGGGCGCATTCACCAGTTACATCGGTAGTGCGAGGGCATCAGTACATTACAAATTACAGTTAAAAGCAGGAGTACATATGCAAACGGCATGTGCATCAGCAGATAGGGTTGGGAGGGCTGGGTGGGAAGGTGGCCACAACTGGCGGGAAGTGGTGCATAGGAGAGATGTTTTGATTAGGTGAATAGCCATGATTTTGAGAGCTTTGCAGAAGATCCAGTAGGATTCTTCCACGCTTAGGGCCGGCGGGAGGCGTTCCATTTCTTGGCAGCAAGAACAGGGAAGTTGGATCCTCCTGCTTTGACTCATTTGAACATGGGTTGGGTTAGCTTGTGGGAGTATAGAGCTCTTGTGGGCATGTTAGAGTGAGTTTTGTCAATTTCCCAGACTAGGTAAGGTGGGACAGTATTAGAGATGCACTTGTGGGTGATTGAGAGGGTTTTGAATAGGATTCTTTTGTTAATGGGCAGCCAATGTGCAGCTCTGCGGGTGGCTAAGATGTGCTCTGATCGTGGAATGTTGAGGACCGCTCGTAAGGCATTGTTTTGTATCATTTGCAGTTGTTTTATGTTCCAAGATGACGTGCCAGCGAATAGGACATTGTAATAGTCCAGCCTGGCAACCACCACTTCTCTGGCAATTGTTAGGAAATTGTCATTGGAAAGGAAGGGCCTGGCAGCATTGAGCAGTTTTGTGGAGTATGCAGCTGCGGAGGAAATAGGGTGGCATTAAGGTGGATACCAAGTGTTTTGACTGAGGAAGAGACTGGGATCACTGATCCATCCATGTTGAAGTTTGAGTATTGGGGATCGAGCGTTTTTAGGGCCGCTTTCGGACCGACAATGAGGAGCTCTGTTTTGTAAGGGTTGAGACAGAGTCCATGGGACGCCATCCAGGATTGGAGCGTGGCATAGGTGGCGTTGAGGATAGTGGAATCTGTGTGGTAGGACCCTGAGAGTGGGAGGAGAATCTGGGTGTCGTCTGCATAGTTGATATACGCTATGTCTAGGAGGTCAAAGAGGTGTTTGGTGAAAATGTTGTAGAGTGTTGGTGGGATGCATGATCCTTGGGGAACTTTGCAACTGATGGTGGACAGTGAGGCGCATACATTATTTGCAAATACTTTCATCACTCTTCCTTCTAGGAAGAAGGCTATCCAGGTGGTGGATTCTTGCGAGGCAAGGCAGCTGAGGTGGTGAGATGGTTGCATAGGATATCGTGGTCAACTAGGTTGAAGGCTGCAGGCAGGTCAAGAAGGAGTAGGGCCAGTTTAGCTTCATCTCTAATCGTGTGCAACTGGATTTTCAGATCCAGGAGAGCAGACTCAGTGCCGTGGCCAGGGCGGAAGCCTGATTGGCGGATGCCTAGATCTTGGTTGCTTTCAAGGTGGCGTTGGATTTGTAGGTACACTGCACTATCGAGAATTCTTACGTGGAATGGTACAGTTGTAATGGGCCAGTAGTTGTTAGCGTTGGTTGGATCAAGCGTGGGTTTCTTTAGTAAGGGAAGGATCCAGGCTTCCTTGAAGGCTGGGGCAACTGTGCACTTAGTGAACGAAGTGTTAATAAAGGCTGTGATGAATGGGACTAGTTTGATGGCACAGTCTTTGATCAGTGGTGCTGGGCAGATGTCCCCTTTACATTTGGATGGCTTTAAGCTTTGTAGGATGTGGACGGTTTCTTGTGCAGTGACCTTATTCAACATAAAGAGTGGGACGTCTGGTTTGTTAACGATAGGTGGATAAGTGGGCATGGGTTGTTGTGTAATGCATGCTTATTTACCCCTGATTTTTTCTTTAAGAGAGTCAATTCTGGACAGTAGGGCGTTCTTGATGGAGTTGCACCTGGAATAGTTTTTGAGGATCGCAGAGGTTTGGAGGGCTGGTGTTTCCAGCTCTTTGAGGATTGTGAATTTGAGTCTGAATTGGCATTGGCAATCCTTGTGTTGACAGAGGAGGCCTTGGCATGTATAATGGCTTGTTTATAGTTATTGGAGAGGAAGGAGAAGGCGCGCTTGGAAGATTCAGAGGGGTTATTTTTCCAGTTTAATTCTGCAAGTCTTTTTTTTGCTCTGAGGGTTGAGAGCTCTGGGGTGTACCAGGCTTTAATGTGGATGGCTGATTTGGCTTTTTTGGTGACAAGAGGGGCAATGGTGTTGATGCCATCAGTGAGGGTGGAGGAGTAGTGGTGCACTAGGGCCTCTGGGTCTGAAAGTTCCAGGAGGTCTGGGTTTAGTGCATTGAGAAAGGGGGTGAGGTTCTCCTTGGTGAGTTTACGGGAGTTGCGGGCAAGCGTGGAGGGGTGGAGCTTGTAGATGTTATGGCGGGCCGGCCTACTGGGAGTGAAAAGGTGATCACGTTATGATCTGACAATGGGCAGGGTGAGTTTGTTTTAATGGAGATGTGAAAATTAGTGTTGGCTAGCCAGTCAAGTGCACAACCTTTGTTGTGAGTAGGATCGCAGATGCATTGATTGAAGGCGAGAGACGTGAGGGCGGTGGCTAGTGAGTTGGCTAGTGAGTTCGCTGGGTCATCGAGGCACAGGTTGAAAACCCCCAAAAGAAGCACATTGGCAGGTGAGCTTGAGATGGTTATTCAGTAGGAGGAGTAGGCCCTCTTCGAATGTGTGGGTGGGCTCTGGTGGGCGATAGATGAGATGAATAGTAATGGTGTTGGTGGGGGAGGTGGTCCATTTGAGAGAGAGGATGTCACAGTTGTTGTTCAGAGCAGAGCGTACTTGTCTAATGATCTGGTGGTCCTTAGCAATAAGGGCCCACTCCCTCCTCTTGCGTTAAGTCTGTCACTTTTGTAAATGGTATAGTCTGTAGGAAGGGTGAGGGATAACGAGGGTCCAGATGTGGGGTGTAGCCAGGTTTCGGTAATTGCTAGTGCATCTAGGTTATTAGAAGTTGTGAGGTCATGGGTATCTAGGGCATGAGTGGTCAGGGAGCAGGCATTGATTGGGGCTAGATTAAGGACTTTGGTAGGGGTGGAGGGTGAGTTCTGTGTGGAGGTGTTCTAAAATGTTGCATAGTTGCAGCACTAGCAGTTGGTACAGGGGCAATATTGACATCAGGTATGCGAGCTTTGCTGGCATTTGGCTTAGGTTCAGAGCTAGCATTAAGTATTAATACAGATCTAGCAGTTGGAGTGCTAACATTTATGCATTTCAAAATGGTAAAATTTGTAGAGGTCTGCATGCAGGCAGGGGAGGGGCTGAAGAGATGATCTTTGTTAGGAGGCAGGCGGGAGGTCTCGAGTCCGAAGGCAGACATTGCAGAAGGGGGGGTCCAATTTGAAGTTGTGATGGTTCGAAGGTAGACTGCGGATGTAGTTGCCGTAATGGTGCAGAGCAGATCTGAGTGGGTGGTTTCTTGTGGATGGCAGTTCTAGAGCTGATGCAAGTGTTTCTTACTCTTGAAAAGGTGGGTTTGACTCTATAGTCGGGACTAGCCGTGGTGCAACTCGAAATGCAACCATTTCGTGAGAGGATCCAGTGGCATGTTGGTGCCCTGGTCCCGGGCAGAGGAGCCTGATCGTGGGAGGTGGCCAGGGCAGGCCTGGTGCAGAGTGAAAATGTGTCAGGTAGGGTGATGTGGGATTGAGTGGGAGCATGGTAAGGTAACGGGAACTGATAGCCGGAGGATGATTGCAGGTTTAAGTACGTACCATGTTTCCTTGAATGCCCGCATTGCCCGGGCAGAATCCGGACAGGGTCAGACAGGATGTGCTATTGGCCTTAGAAGTAGGCCTTAGGCAGGGGCCGGCATCACCAGCCTGCTTGCAGGAAATTCGGGTACTTCTGGTGGGGTGGCCCAATCGGGATGCGGTGGAGGCGGGTTGATGGGCAGGGCCTGCAGCTCTGCTGGTGTGTAGTGCCACGAAGGAAGCCATCTTTGCCTGTTTATGTTCTCTGTGTTGGGGTAACTTGGTACGCCAACCGGCTTCCTCGGGCAGTCTTGGCACAAGTAGATTAGGGCATGTGAGCACTCCGGTGCGATCTGTGGAATTTAACTACATTTATTATACAAGAGGAACATTCAAGTATAAGTGAAATGTCCTTCGGGCTGGTCTCAGCTGCTGCATTCTTCCAGCGTATGATGCACAAGCTTTTGGGTCACATTAAGGGGGTGTGGTTCTTCCAGAACGACCTATTGGTCACAGGGACTTCAGAAACTGAACATGATCATAGGCTTGTGCAGGTCTTGAACATTTTGCATGGAATGGGCCTAAAACTACAGAGGAATACATGCAAGTTTTGTGCAACAGAAATTGAGTACTTGGGACACAAACCTAATGCACAGGGAGTACTACCAAAGGAGAATTTAGTGAATGCCATTGTTGCCGTAAACCCCCCCCCCCCCCCAAAGACAGGCAAGGGGTGCTTTCCTTTCTGGGTTTAGTAGAATACTATGCTAAGTTTATTGAGGGTTCTGTAGACATATGTTGAAATATCAGGACATTATGCAAAAAGAATGTCCCATTTTACTGGTCAGAAGCATGTCAAGAGCAACTTTGACACCTCCTGTGAAATGTTTGTAAGGATAGATGCTAGTAATACTGGCGTGGGTGCTGTCTTACTACTGAAACAAAATGGGATTGAGAAGACCAAAGCTTTTGCGTCCAGGTGTCTAAAAGGTGCAGCAGAGAAGAACTCAGTGATAGAAAATGAAGCTTTATGTGCACTCTGATCCATAAGCAAATTTAAGGGTTTTCTGTAGGAAAGACGTTTTATGATTTTTACTGATTAAAGTATGTTTAACTCTAAAGGCTTAGACGGTGTGTCACGCAGAATCATGAGGTGGGTCACTACACTACGAGGACATCAGTTTGCTGTGGAACCCATCAATGGTAAGGGGAATGTTGTAGCAGATTTTCTCTCCAGGAATATCAGTGGCTACATAGGAAGTGAAAGTGAATGTTCTACTCAGAAAGAGTTTGATGGAGAACCTTTCTGGACATGTGAAGCTTCCATTGCTGACAGTGAGTGGAAAGAAGCAGAAGTTAGAAATTGTCAGTTAAGCAAAAAGAGTTTGCACTTAATGACTGGGTTGGTTGGAATCCTGACGATGGCTTAGGGGCATTTCATAGAGACCGGGACAAACTCAGGGTGGAGGTAGGTCATCTCTTAAGGTCTGGTCGCATTATTCCTCCACAGGAAGTTAGGGGAAATTTAGTTGACCTAGGACATGAGGGTCACCTTAGCAGGTCTACGACTAAAGCACAGTTAAGCGCTGAATGTTGCTGGCCTAATTTAGATAGTGCTGCTGAGGAGATAATAAGTGAATGTTCATTTTGTAATTCCTCAGACAAAATGCGGAAGTGCAATGTACAGCCATTAAGACCTACAGAACTTCCTGTAATGTCTTGAGTGTTTGTGGGAATGGACATTTTAGGACCGATTATTGCAGCCCAAGGGGTGAGGCAATATATTATTGTCTTAACTGATATGTATTCTAAGTGGGTAGACATTGTGAGAGAAGCTGACTTAAGGACAGTCATTTCCTTTTTGGATCATGTGTTCCAAGGAAATGACTCACTGATAATGGAGTACAATTCACTTCTCACATCATTAAATTATCTATGGCGGTTATAGGTGTGAACCACTACAGATCAGCATTGTTCCATCCGAAACCGATGGCATGAAAGAAAAGTTCAACTGAACCATCATGCAAGGTATACAGATGGCTGAGAAACAAGTAAAAATGAGGGAGGAGGAAGTGGGAAAAAAAGAGTATTCACTTACAGATTATTTCCACATGTCACCACAGGGTTGGTACCATTTTAAATTCTTACAAGGAGGACAACCTCCACTGCAGTATGTCCAGCTTGGCTGGGCAGATCAAAGTTTGTAGAATGGGATGAAAAGGAGTTGAGAGAGAAGGTGAATATAGAAGTGCGTGTATCCTTAGTGGTTTCAAATTGATTATATTAACCCTAAGAAGGATCTCCTGAAATCAAGTTCAAATTGATAGTAACATTAATTGTTCCTAATGCAATATCATATTTATGTTATTTTTCTACCTGATACTGCACAAGTCAATTTCTCATTCCAAGAACCGTCCTAGAAAAATAGTGAACAGTTTTCTCCACATGGGCGAGATCATGGACAACTTCAAACCATTTCTTCTATGCATAATATTCTAGGTTACGTCTCTACATATAACTTTGATCCCAAATGGAAATCTATTGGACTCTTCCAATAGTCAGTAGGGTCTTCTTAGCAGCCATGACTAACAATTATGTATGTCAGATCACAGGAAACACCCAAAGTTGATTTCCTCATTGAGGCCTATTGGTGTCAAAGTTACCAATTTGTCTATCCAGAAAGACTCCCTTTGGTCCAGCCTTTTCTGCGTATTCTCATGTGGATCTCTTTTTGTTACCACTTCCAGAATCTGGAACCGTATCAGCCAGATTGTGCTTCTTCTCTTTCCAATGTCGTGCCACCGCAGAGTTAACATTCTGGTTGCGAATAACTGATCTGTGTTCATTCCACCTTACCTTTGCAGTTCTCCTTGATTGGCCCACATAGTACAAGCCACAAGGGCATTTGATCGAGTAAATAATATTGGGTCTTTCACAAGTAGCAACATTCCTTAACTTAATCCGTTCTCCTGTATGCGGATGATTGATGATGTTACCTTTCAACACGTATCCACAGTTACTACAGTTTGAACATGGATATGTCCCAGTGCGCTCTGTGTCCTTCCTTGTAGTTGTGTGTTTAGTTTTGACTAGCTTATCTTTGAAGTTTTGGCTCCTTTGGTATGTAAAGGTAGGCGACTCTTTAAACAGAGGTTCAACCCTTTCATCACATAATAATGTCCTCCAGTTCTTTTTAATAATGCTCTTGATTCGATTACTTTGTCTAGAATATTTGGAATATTTGGATACAAACACCAGTGGTGCCTCTTCTTCTGTTTTTACTTTCATTTTCAACAAACCTTCTCTTTTTTGAGGTGCCAACCATGTTTCTGCCTGTTCTATCTCTGTTCTCGAATATCCTTGGTTCAGAAATTTGTCTCCCATTCTTTTCATTTCTTCGCACAAAACAGAGATACTCATAGTAAGCTCAATAGACGCACTCAGCAAGCTCCCACCAAAATACAAATCTTTCATCATCGACAATTAGACTATCACCGTCTCAGCAGCGGTGAAGACCCTAGGAGTATACCTCGACTCATCCCTATCCATGTCACGCCAGGTCAATGCCATAGCGTCATCGGCAGAACTCACTACCAAGATGATTAATGCTGTCAAGCACTTCCTTTCAACCAAAAACTGACTATCAATAGCTAGAGCTACAGTAGGTACAAAATTAGATTACTCCAATGCCTTATTGTTGGGCACCTCTGCAAAAAACATCAACAAACTTTAAGTCACACAGAAGAACGCCCTTAGGTACCAGTTTCAAACACTTAGTGCCCAAAAATTGGAACACCCTGCCCACAAACTTTAGAAATTAGACCTCATACACTGCCTTCCGCAAAATGCTAAAAACCTCACTACTCTGTTAATACATTACCTGTTATATGTTAACCACATGTCGCTAAATGTAACCTGAACAGCATTATGTCCCACATGCTCATTGTCTAATTGTTGTCATGTCAAGCTGAATCCTTTGTAACAGCGCCACGATGCCCCTGGGATGCTGCTGCTGCCCTATATAAAAGTAAATAAAAAAATAAAATTGTCACTGAATTTCAAGGGCTCTGAGCGACTGTTGTTTTTTCCCCGTGTTCCCACCCTCTTAGAGCGCTTTGAAACACTGTCTGTGTATAGGCGCTTTATAAATAAACATTACCATTTATGCTAGCAATGGTCATTTTATATATTTTTCAAGAAGCTACGGCCACAGCACACCTCCTATGCCGATAATGGTCATTGTAAATCATGTTCATGAAAATAAACCTGCATTAGTCCAAGCATCCCCTGCATGCATATCATTCACACACCCACACTCAGACACAGGCGTGCACACCCATGCCCACATATACGCACACCCACACTCACTCAGACACCAATATATACATACCACACATAGACTCAATCAAAATGGACACACAAACACATACACATACAAAATTTTCAAAGAAGCGCACACACACAATACAAAACTACAAACACTTTTTTTAAAACATACCTTATGTTCTGCCCACTGCAGTGCTGACATCGAGTGGGCACTGGGTGAGAATAAATTCATGAAGTGGTGGCATGTGCCAGACGGACTTGAGCACACAGGGTGTGCCAGTGTCGTATGATCTTGGTTGCTCAGCAACATGAGAAGGACCAGTAAGCATGCAAGCATGTTGCACTTGTAAGGAAGGCATGGTATCAAAGTAAGACAGACACAAGTAATCACAGTTCAGTGGTCTTTATCAGGGGTGTGAAAAACGCCTATGTAAACCAAAATCTAAGATGGGAGCCCGCTAGAACCATCAAATAATAATAATACAGTCCTAGTGAAGTCTAGTCAAATAAAAAAGGGCCTATTCTAAAAAACCTATTGCCAATCCTTACCGCTATACTACAAAATACTGTGGGATAATGTTCACAAAAAGAAAGAAGTGTTCACAAAATGATAAGTCACGATGTCTCAGGCCGTTGGCCTCCCTTTCTCACGCTTTTAGCACGGGACAAGGCGGGTAACTCGAGCACGGCATGAGGTCACAATTTCTCTTACCAACATCAGGGCCTTCTGTGCCCAAGTCTCTTTTAGTCAAAGTATCTTGCTTCAGTGGCCCTGATGCACCAAAAACACCTAAGAAAAGTTCCTTTCAAATATTCAAGTCAGGCGCTTTACTCTTCGCCCGGGATCCCCCTCAGTCGGGCTCAGATCCTTCTTTCACTATTAGTCTTTCTCATCTGGGTTCGGACCAACTTTAACTCACAGGCATCCCTCAGTCGGGTTCAAAATTGCCACAACAATATCTTCACAGGTGAGTTTTTCTATACACCCCGGAACCCCCTCTTCCGGGCTCAGATCCCCTTTTCAACAATTAGTCCCCCTCTTCCGGGCTCAGACCAATTTCAGTTCGTAGCCAAGCCGCTCTACTCCTCCTCCTAGACCTTTCGGCAGCATTCGACCTAGTCGACCACTCTGTCCTATGTACCCACCTCAAAACATCAGCTCATATCTCTGTTGCGGCAATCACATGGATCAGATCCTTCCTTACCAACAGAACCATGAGGGTCTTTTCACCTACAGCAGCAGCTGACCCCATACCTATCACCTGCGGTGTGCCACAGGGCTCTTGTGTCTCCCCCACATTGTACAATATATTTACCAAACCCCTTTTTGATTATCTGGATCATCTCGGTATCACCTACACCAACTACGCAGATGATACCCAGATCCTCCTTCCGCTTCCTGGGGATTATGGAAAGGATTTGGCCTTGGTGAATAGAGTGTACATCATCATCATCCAGGCATGGATGGCCACACATGGACTATGCCTGAATGATGATAAAATCGAACTTATCATCCTGGGTACTACCTCTAGTCTAAAGAAATTATGCCCTGTCTACTCTTCCTTCAGAATTGATGGCAATAGCATCAAAGTAGGACAAGAGGTCAAAACGTTAGGTTTTTATTTGGACTCTAACTTCTCTTTCAACAGACAGGTTAACTCCCTAGCTTCTTCCATGGCTTACACGTGTAAACTGGTCCGTGTAGCCAAACCCTTTCTATCCGACTCTAGCTGCCTGACCCTCGCTAGAGCCCTCATATTGTCCCGCCTGGACTATTGCAATGCTCTCTATCTTGGGTCTTCCAAAGCCATTACGATCAAACTACAAACTCTTCAGAATACCGATCTTAGAGTGGCACTGGGTATCTCTAGAAGAAACCATATTACATCTTATAACCTACAGAACAACTGGCTCTCTGTCAAAGACAAAATTCTCCTAAAAACTGCATCACTTACCCACAAATCTCTCCATAATGCTATTCCGATATATTTGATCGACAGATTTCATAGACAGACTTCCCTGAGACCCACAAGAACAGCATAGAAAGACTGCCTTTCTGTCCCTAACTTTAAACGCTCCACCATAGGGGGCAACAGCTTCCCAGTGAAAGCAGCTAAACTGTGGAATTCCCTACCGCCAACTCTCAGAATGGACCTGCCCTATCAAAACCTCCGATCCAAGGTTGTCCTATGGTTGAAAACATAGGCCTTCAGACACATTTCAGGTGTCTAGTCCTTCACATTCCTGCTATATGTACATACTGTTCCTACATGTGTTTATTTGTATATATGTATATTATATTATCCTGCCATTACTACTATGGTGTGTATGTTTATATTTTTGTTGTTGTAACTAAGCTTTGCATATTCATGTAACTGCTGCGCCCTGTTACCTTAGGGTATGCTTGCGCATTACAAATAATAAAACAAACGAAGTCTTTCGAATGTGAACCGGATTTAACTTAACCACTGCAGGACCACTTCGATTTCACCATTCAATAGTTACATGTTCTGGGGGCGTACCAAACAGACACCTTTGAGTGAGCACCCACATGGCGCCGGACCACTCTGTATCTGGTACCTAACTTTCTTTCTTAAAGTTTTATTGCACACAAGTTCTTTGTTCATACAATGTTGCGGCCTGCACCCTTGAGCATAACACAGTCCGGTCTGCTATCGGAGTCAAGGACAGTACCACGGTGGCAATCGCTTCTCCCCGCATTGACTACCAATGCGGAAGGGCCCCATGTACCTTTGACACACGCTACACCGTTCGTCAGCTGTGATTCCCGGTCTTATGTTTCTTTTCCTTGAGGCTTCTTGAAAGTTGTGATCCGTTTGTGAAAAGGACAAGGCTAACTCCCTCCTTGTCATCCTCTCTGGTCTCACCGCCTACCTCCTCGTTTTTTTTTTAAACCTTTATTTTTAGCTTTTATATCAACATAATACAACTACGCACCCACATTAGGGTGAACTTAACTTGCGCCAAATCCCACTCGCCCCCCTCCCCTAAACCCGACATCCCACTCCGAAGTTCAGTGCACATTGTGCTGCATATTGCATCGCCACAGTCCGGTGTCCCAGTGAGGTGGAGGTATTAAGCCAAATGATCTGCCGAAAAAAGGCCTCCTATTCTAACTGGCGATTTCTGGGGAGGACGTAGCCTCCTCTGCTTCGTTCATCAGAAAGGTTACCAGGGGGGCCCAGATGTCAGGCGGACGGGCATGAAGGGGCAGCAGTTTAATGAAGTCTGTTTCCACATCTTGGCAATACAGAATGTTCCGGCGCCAAGCAGCGACACTGGGGGGGGGGACCTCGACCCCAGGCCATGGCAATCCTCCTCCGGGCAAGAGTCAACAGCAGGCCAGCCAATTTTCTTATTGGTGCTGACAGAAGCCTCGTCATACCGAGCAGGGTTGCTGTCTGGGCGGGCTGTATGGTTTCTCCCACGATCGTAGCTGTTGTCTCTAGAACTTGGCTCCAGAATTGGGACAGTTTGGGGCAGTCCCATGCGAGGTGCACAAAGTCAGCCGAGGGTGACCCACATCTTTCACATGTTGCAGAAGTCTACGGATGGTGTTTATTTGCTTTCGCTGGCGTGTAGTAGGTTTGGTGAAGGAAATTAAAGTGGATTAACTTAAAGCGTGAATTGAGAGCTATCTTCTGCGTTTGTCTCAGAATGAAGGTCCAGTCTTCCTCAGGGATGACTGTTCGTAGGGACTTTTCCCATCTGGTTTTTGCATGGAGTTGCTGGTGGTCGTGTCGGTGATAATAGCTTTGTAGATCTGCGATACCAGTTTGCCTTCTCCCTGTGCTTGTATCGCGTTATGGAGTAACTGCCAGGTTTGTGGTTGTTTCGGAAAGTCAGGCAGGAATGCTTGCAGAGTGTATCGAGTTCTAAAGTAAATGAAAATGTCAAGTGCGTTATTGCCGCCTCTCTGTTTGGCCTGTTGTGGAGTAATAAAACTATCCTCAATGAAGAAATCTCCCAGGGAGTTTATGTGCAGCTTTTCAACCCATTGGTGGTACACTTTCTCGGATGTCAGCAGCACCCCTGGTATGAATTTCGCAGGAAGAAGGGGAGAGTACCGCGTTTGCACTCCATATTTTTGAGCGAGTGTTTTCCAAATCTTGTACGTCGAGAGCATCGCATTCATGGTGTTATTGGGGACCGGGGTCTGGCCCAGTATGACAGCACTCAACAGGTTGGGAGCCGCCAGGGCCGTTCCACTTGCAGGTGGGGTCTGACTGGTTGTGTGGCATACCAATGACTGGAGGAACTGTGCTTGTACCGCCCAGAAGTATTTCTCCAAATCTGGAAGGGCTAGACCACCGCTCGTCACTGGAAGACATAGTGTTGAGTGTGCCACTCTGGCCGCCTTGTCTGCCCATAGTAATTCAAGAAACAAGCTTTTCAGTCTTTTCAGGTAAGATTGTGGTAGTAGTATGGGAATGTTAGCGAATAAGTACAGTAGTTTCGGTAGTATCACCATTTTAACCAGGGAGGCTCTTCCCCAGAGAGTCAATGGCAGGGACTTCCATCGTACCACTTTTTCTTGTAAGGATTTGGTGAAATCTTCATAATTGTCTCGGAACACCTCTTGATGGGTCAGTGCCATCTGAATCCCTAGGTATCGGACCTTGGATCTTTTCCATTGGAACTGAAAGTCGTCTGCAAACTCCCTGGTCGATGGGGTCAATGGGAATATGATGGATTTTGACAGATTAATTTTTAAACCTGAGGCTGCTCTGAATTTAATGACTTCTCTCATTACTGGATTCAGGTTTTCCTCGGGGTCAGGCACAAACGCGCTACATCATCTGCGTATAAGGATGTGATGAGCTTGTGTGGTCCTATGATGAGTCCTCTTTGTTGTCTCAATTCCCTAAGGTTGGATGCCAAGGGCTCCATTATTAGGGCAAAGATCAGCGTCGAAAGTGGGCAACCCTGTCTGGTTCCGCGTTGTAATTCCACGGGGGACGATTTCGCCGTTCCCACAATGATGTTAGCCTGTGGATTTGTGTAGAGCAGGGACACTAGTTTGATGAATCGGGCACCCAGTCCCATCCTGGTGAGCACTGCGAACAGGAAGGGCCACTCCACCAAATCAAATGCCTTCTCGGCATTGAGAAGAACCACGACTGCCTGCTGAGTGGGATCCAGTGCTGCGATAACGGTAAACATGCTTCTGATTCCAAAGGTCGTGTTGCGGCCCGGAAAAAACCCTGACTGATCTGCCAGGACCAAGGCAGGCATTAGTGGCATCAACCTGTTTGCAAGTATCTTTGCTAGAATTTTATTGTTGAGGTTAAGCAACGAGATGGGACGGTAGGAAGCGCAGTCTTCTGGAGGCTTGCCGGGTTTGTGTAAAAGGATAATGTTAGCGGCACAGAGGGATAGGGGAAGTGTCTTCTTTTCAAGTGCCTCCTCGTATACTGACGCTAGGAGGGGGGGCGAGGGTATTATCGAATGCTTTATAAAATTCCCCCGTTAGGCCATCTGGTCCAGGTGCTTTGGAGTTCGGAAGGGTCCTGATGGCTTCTATGATCTCCTCTGGCGTGATCATTTCATTGAGTGGTTCCCGCAGCTGGCTCTCGACCCAGTACAGCTCTGTGTCTTCGAGATACTCCAGTAAGGAATTTGAGTCACTGTTATGTTTTGTGCTGTAAAGGTCTTGGTAGAAATGCCTGGATTCCTCCACCATTCCTTCGACTGTGTGAATTATCCTACCCTGTTTGGAGCGTATGCCTTCTATAGGGGGTAGCTTGTTGTCTGCTCTTATCAGGTTTGCCAGTGGGGCACCAGGTTTTTGGCCTTCACCATACTGTCTGATTTGGTTGTTACGGGCCAGAAATTTTAATTCTCTTTCCGCTGTGTTATTAAATGTCTGAAGCTCCTCTTTCAAGGCCGCTTTTATTTTGGGGTCGCCTGTGCTTATAATTTGACGTTCCAGGTCCTTAAGGCGCCTTTCGCTGTATGCCAGCTCACGCCTGATAAGTTTAAGAATACCATTCTCCTTAGCGAGGCAAACTCCCCTAGTGAAACATTTCAACGTTTCCCAGACTGTGCCGGGGGAGGAGACTGACCCTGTGTTGACTTCCAGGAACGCGGCGATTTCCTCTCTCAGTTCGGCCGCGAATACCTCATCTCGCATGGAGCCGCTTTTGAAACGCCAGGGCTGTAGTGGGGATTTAGGGTTAGCTGGATTGAAATTGAGGCTTATCGGGGAGTGATCGGATAGAGTTCTTGGAAGGATACAGAAGGAATCGCTCACCAGCGGGCCCCGTGCAGAGATGAAAAAGTAGTCGATCCTGGAGCTTGTGTTATGTACTGCCGAATGAAAGGTGTAGTCTTGCCGCTCTCCATTGGCTGCTCTCCATGCGTCCTTCAGATCAAATGCCCTGCATATTTCTTTTATTTGGAGACAGGCTTTGGACATGGGCTGTGGCGTAGTTCTCGATCTGTCCTTCGCCGGGTCGAGCATTGTATTCATGTCGCCCCCCCATGGTTGCGGTCATTTGGCTTTCAAGTCTGGCTACCTTGCTCGATAAGGACGTAGCGCCGTCATCCAGGTCGGAGACCCGCTGTTCGACCTCAGTCAGTCGCTCCGTGTGGGTATCGATGCGGTGCTGCAATAGGTCTACTTTAGAGGACAGGCCATCCATTTTACTATTTAGACTACCGATGCCCACTTTTAGCTCTAAGAGGAGTTCTTTTATTTCTGACGGATTGCTCCCTGATACTGCCTGAAGTGAGCCGCCAGGTGTGGGCTCACTCTCGTCTTGTAGGTGGGGGGCTTTCGGAGTCGTACCATTTTCAAAGGTCAGCTTCCTCTGCAGTTTATCTGCTTTCCCCATCTTGCTATGCTGAGTATGTGAGGTTTCTAGGTAGTGTAGGTTTACCACTGAGCAGAGGGCCCCGGTGGCGTCTTCTGCAAGGGCAGGGGATGACAAATGCCTGCTAAAGGAGATAGGGTTTGGATTGTTGCTTTCTGGTGGAGTGCTTCCTGGTCGCAGAGAGGACTCAACTGTGGCCTTGGGGTATTTAAGAGCTTGCACTGCGGCCGTTACGGAGACTTGAGTGGTGATTGTTCAATTCTCACGTGGAGTAGGTCGATGAAGGCTTTATGCAGTGGGTTTCTATTGTAGTCGGAGCACCTCGTTGGTATAGAGGCCGTGGGGGTTTTATTAGTTGCCACAGTGGATTGCGCTGCCCTGCTCACCCGGGGGGTCGGAGTCCTGTTGCCGCGGGCCCCGGAAAGCAACGCTGCTCGTGGCGGGGGGACGCGGGGGGCTCGCCCCAGGGAATTGGAGGGCTTGGTGTGGGCGCTTATACTTGCGATCTCTTCCCCCTCCAAACCCCCGCGCCCCGCCGCCTGTACCTCAGTCAGTGCTTCCACCGTCAGCTCACTTCCGCCGAAGCCGCTCCAATTCTCGCTGCATCGGAGCTTCGATGCGTTGGCTCCCCGAGGCCCGTTCCGTGTTCGGTTCACGCCACCCGGCGTGGTGGGCAGGTTCGTGCACAGGGGACTTTGGGGCTGTCTCCGGGTCTGAGGCAGCAGACGATTCGTCGGCCGGCTCCTGACGTGGTGGGTGTCCGGGAGGGGGGACTTTCTGGATTCCTCTGATCGAGCTGCGGATGTTAGAACAGCCTTGTCGTGGCCGGCGTGCGTGGGATGACGGGCCATAGCACAGGGCGGGTCGTTCTGGGGTATAGAGAAGCCGATTTTCCTCCAGATTCGAAGGGAGGGGAGTCGTGAGGCTTAGGAACCGGGAGCCGCACTTGGTTATGTAGAGCCACGCCGGGAAGAGCAGGATTCGTACTGATTAATCCCGGGCAGAGCGGGAGCTCAAGCCGTGGCGGCCATCTTGGGTGGCCCTCTAGCACCCTCTCTTCCTCCTCGCTTTAAACTGCCATCTCGGAATAGCTGCTTCCTCGTGCGTTTGGCCTTGCTCAGAGTGTGCTTCCATGCCCCGCCTCTTATCTGTGTGGGGAAGTGTGATGGAAGTCAGGTGTGCGTAATTATCAGCAATGCCTGACTCTGCCTGACCCTTGCGGTGGGACATGTCAGGTATACAGCTCTGGTGTTAGTCTGTTGCTCACGATGGACTGCCCGTGAGAAAGTGTGCGTGAGAAAGTGTGGAAAAGGGAGGGGTTGAGTTTCTAAGTATCCTACCTGGTAGGATGGGGAAAAGGTATCATAAGAAAGGGGATACTGCATCTCACCCTTCAATGTCCCACTTACACTCCCCAAAGACTCCCCATCCAGGTAATCCTGCCGCACTGGTCCACCCCCAGGAACTGGATCCAATAGCGATGGATGTGTCCAACTGGATGACAGATCCCCAGGGACTAGCAGGTGAGACACCTTCAGGTTTCCCACACATTACTTGTTCTGGTGCAGGCGTGCTTTATTTTATTTTTTATTATTTAAATGTAATGAAGTAGCGTCATGCCATACCTGCAGGAGTCATGAAGGGGTACACCTGTTACAGAGGGGGTGTCCAGGGGTAGCCACCATCCCCTTACCACTTCTCGTTCCTCCATTGGTACTGGGGATGACCTGCTTATGCACTTAACTACTGGTTCCTAGTAAGACTTTCAGAACTGCAGCCCTTCGGTTAGCTTTGAATGCTGTGCTCTGTTACACAGAGGAGTGACGCTTCAATTTCACAGTCCAGCCAAGAAGCTCCCTGTAGAAAAGAAGTCCAAGTTGCATTATTATGCATATATATTCGGGTGACGGTGGAGGGTAATGTCATTGTCGAAGTAATCTTGTCTATGAAGGTTATCTTCCCCTCCTCTTGCTGGTGGGCCTACCAGCTTTCATGGATGGCCAGCACATAGGACAGATCCATTCACACCAATCCACATGTTCATTTGCCTGATTGTCACGTTACCTTCCTGTTGCCCTACATTCCTTTGCAATCAGGGACCTATCAAAGCTGATTATTCATTATTGGACAGGAGAGGAGGATCCTTTTATTTGTACATGATGATGATTTCATTCTATGCAATTTGCCTCAGCAGCTTATGTATACTTCAAAACTGGAACTGTGCATTCAGTGTTAGAGGTCGAGTGGGTGGTTGTTGTGGAAGTTTATTTATATTGATCATGCTAAGTTGAGATATTAATATAATAAAAGCCGCTGTGATAAGTGTCATGCACTTAATGAGTCAACTATGGGTGATACATTCAAGTGATGCTCCAAAATCAGTAGTGCAACTTACATTGAAAGTAGTCTTAAAATTAAAATCAGCGCGTTGGCGTACAGTGCTAAATACATTTAAAATAAATACAAATACAAAAAGAATTAGGTTTCATTTGCAAACAATGTGAGCTAGACTGCTTCCAAAGTTTATCATAGATCAAAAGAAAGACAGCAGACTCTTTGAGACTTAAAAACAATACGATGTAAACATGATTGAAGCTATTTGTTTTTCTTGTACCACACTTTCAGAAATGTGCTGGAATACAAGTAAGAGGGTTTATCATATTTATGCAAAGTTTGACGAAATATACGTACATTAGAGAAAATAAGCTCACAGGTAATGTATGTAGCAAAGCATCACATTAATTCACCATGACCCGATGCATATTTTGTTAAAACAAGTTCAAAATGTTTATTGTGTCATAATTTCATTACAAATAAGCAAGGTAAATCTATTTACTAACAAAGAAAGCATATTATAGAAGAAAAGAAACGCAAACTCAAATGATGTTTGTTGTGGAACATCAGCAGAATCACCGTCTCCCCATCTGTATCCCCCCACAGTAAGAACCTTTTTAAAAGTGCACGCTGTGCAGTGTAACACGACTTACTATTTTTTTTAAAAACACATTTTGTTTACCAAGTAAAAAGGAGACAGGTAGCACTTTTTAAGAAAAGCCACATCAGGTAGTCCGCTAGATAACTACTTCAAATAGCTTGTTGAAAGGTTAGCATCAACTACACAGGTCTCTTTTTGTTTAACGTAACCCAAAATGCCATATACTGATAGATGTGAATGCTCTTCCCGCCCAAAACTAGGGAATCTCTAAAGCATTGTTTGGGATCAAAGCCAGCTAGTTTCAATATGCACTGTAAGTATGCGCCAAAGGCGTATTGTGAGATACTAGACGATGAGGCAAGGATCTTTAACAATGCCAAAACAATAGCTACTCTGGCCTTTGAGAATTAACTGAAAGACATTTTTATGGGTTAAAGGGTGCAGCTAGCGATTAATGTGTTCCTTCCACCGTCCTGTCTGAGCCAATTTTTCAATAACTGAATCTCCTCCAACGCCATCTTCAGAGTGAGGTGAGACATTTGGTGCAATTCTTTGTAGTGAATTTTGATTATCTCTCAGAACACACTTCGTACCTGTTTGGAAATTGGTCGTCCAGCGCTGTGAAGTGTATTTCAAGATGGGCACAAATTTCCCAAACACTGGCATACCTGATATACACGATTGTGATGATTTTGCGATTGGTGGCTGATTGACTCAAACCCATTGTTTATCAACTCAATCTAGTTTAATGTGGCAGCACTCCAATAACTAATGAGAGACTGAAGGTAAAGCAGAAAGCAAGGCCATGCCGAATGAAAATGTATTTTAGTACAATTAGTCACTGGTTTATTCCACAAGGGCATATAATGGCACTATTGATGAGTGAACAAGAAGGTGTCATAGGGGCCAGCAAACCTCTTAACATCAACATTGCAGTTTGTAAAAGGTGCTTATTGGCACCCCTGTTATTCTCGTTGTTTATAAATGACTACGCCAATAGATTTACAGCTCCAACTGTCAATTTCTTTTTCTCCCAAATATCTAGGGAATAAGGCGCTCAGGTTAAATACATCTAAAATAAAGATTCTCATCTGTCACCCTCCAAGATATAAGAAACACCATTGGTTGTCATTTAGTCTTGAAGGCAAAAAAGTCGAGGTTGTGGATTACTTCGATTACTTATGTGTCAGGATTGATTCGACCCTTACGTGGAAACCTCCCTCAAGTCATGAAGGGTAATAATATCCTGAGCCACAAGGCCGAAGCTATGCTAAAGTTTTGCAATGCTAAAACTTTCCAGACAATTTGAGGATAGAATATTATCAAGTGCCACAGAAATGTTATTCCAATACAAATTCGAGGCAACATAATTGTCAAGGGGCTGCTCTCTCTGCCATATAATCAACTCCGACAATGTTGGAATTAGGCCTGAGAGGAATATCTTATAAACTAAAATTATAACCATTAATATACTGGATGAAAAATCTGGACGAGCGGATCACTAGGGGACTATCAGGTGGTTTTAATTAGTCTCCTGGAGCAGGCAATTTACCATGGCTCAAATATGTAAAAGATATGCAGGCTAGATTACATCTCCCAGACCTTTGGTCCAATCCGATATGTATGGGTATACATCCCAAAGCTCGTCTGATTAAAGCATATGATCTCTGGGTAGATCAGGAGATACGTAGCCTGACTGTAATGGGCAGCATTGCCTCAGAATACTTACTTAACAAAAGTACTTTTGATTTTGACTTTTATTTAGACAGATGGGACCCTCAATAACTGTCTATTTTTGCTGAAACTTTGCTTGGGGATTTTGCCAGTTTAGTAAATTACATCTCATTGGGGGGCCATCTAACCAGCGAAATGCCAGCATTGTAAAACAACCAATGGGACAATACTGTAATTGAAGGCATAAGAACTGTACAAACTGCATTATATTTTTGTAAAAAGTCTAATGATCCGCACAATTACATGAGTAATGCCTGGAGGAAGAGAGCAGCTTTTATAGCGACAAATACCATTTAAAATGTTTTGATCCTAAGGTGTTTTTTGTGCCCTGCTGGTTTTAATGTATTTCAATTCACCTAATAGGTGCTTTTTATCTCTTGTTATTGCAATTATATCTGTCCTTTTACTGATGATGTGTATTTAAATTTGAATGTAATTTAAAAGATGTGTTCATGCTATGTTTTATGGTCAAACATGTCTTGAATGAGTGTAATAGGCTCTCACCACATAATGAAACCTATCCTGGTGGGGCCATTTGTCTGAACCTGGAGTCAACATGTGTCTACACTTACATGTATTCTATGAGTGATCATTAGGGATAACTAACCAGAAGCGTGTTTCAGATCCCTACCTCTAATGCACTCTTGTCTGTATTTGTATACTGGTATGTTACTAGCAGCTGATCTGAAAATGTAAAATAATTGACTGCATTTGTACACAATAAGAGATCAATGCAGTGGTAACTAAATTGCAGTAGATAGCATGTAATCTAGAGACTATATATGTATGATTAAGCATGTATCCAAGGGCATTTTAGTGGACTACGCTAAGGACAATAAGTCCTAGTGAGGGCTTTTCACTGATTCGGCGAGCAAGGGGAGACTATTTGGTGGGGATAGTGGGTGCAGATGCCTTTTAAGCAATTGAAGATGAGGATATTGAATTGTAGGGGGCCAGAACAGACACTCTTTGATAGGAGGGAGGCACACCGGGATAAACAATGAACCAGGGACAGGAGGACAGGTCTTCCCGATGAGCTGAAACTTCCACAAGTGCCTTTTGGGCCATGAGAAGAAGGGCAAAACAGAAGCCGCAAGAATGGATCATTCACTGAAAATAAACCCAGTTCATTCAAAACCAATAATCAACAACACAGTTAAGAAATGCTTATACACTTCCATAAAAACAGGATCCCTGTTTAAGACTACCACACCCTTAAATACCAAAGCCTGAGAAAGAAATCTAAGTCAGCTAGCCGACCATGGAGGTGTGACAGCACCATCTAGGGGACAGGAGCACATGACATACCAGTACCAGATATAGACTCTCCAGCACCTCCTCTCAGAACTGGGCAAGCATCAGGAAATTCCCAGAGTATGCATGCAAAGGTTGCCCTTATTACTCCAATCCAGGTCGGAGAAGATACCATTTAAGAGGTGTTGATCTAGATGGGTATGATCAGTATTGGGGTTGTTCGGAGAAATATATGCAAACGAGAATGCACCATCCTGCAGAACGATAAGTTTCTCCCTACTGAATTTACTGGCCTTAACGATTGGGCGCTCCCTTTGCTTTCCCTCAGGCCGTCTTCACCCCCTCTTTGCCAGAACATTTTTTTGTGTGTTTCTATTTAGGATCATAATTTGACTTTTGAGGTAGCCTGAAATGCCAATGGAAAAAGCATAGTAATCAAGTGATTATGTAACTTTTTATATTATGTACATTAATGCTCTGCTCTTGCAATTTAATGGATTGATTTCTTTCCCGAATAAAACATTTCATTTCTGCAATAAGCACTCGCTCTGGGGGCTTCACCAGCTGGTAATGGCCCGGGCTACCAAGTTATTGGCCCAAGCGAAGGAAAATAATTTGCTGTACTGATACTGAAGAGGTGACTTTTTGGTGCAGACAAACATCTGAAGTGATCTGAGAATACTGGATCACCCAACGTGTTGCAATGAGAATACCTGGGGCACATGAGGTGCTGTACGAGAGTACTTGCGGATTGCAATGTGCTCATACCGAGAACACGTGTGTGGCATGTTCTGAACGAAGAATGCCCCATGGCACGCAACGTGCAGTGGCTACAGTTATGGACAGACCTGGGCCTTACTACAAAATAGAAATAAGCACAACAGTGAACAGTGGCTGAGGCGGAAGGTGGTGCCATCCTCTACACAAAGTTGAACGATTTACCAGATAATACATTGCACTGTAGATTTATCAATGCGATTATGAAAGCTGCAGAAGGACAACGCTAAAAAACGGGATATGTGTATTGTGTCCCAGGGTTACCACTGTGTCCTTAATAATCCACCTTTGATTGTGCAATTTTGGGATGCTACAAAATTCAAGTCATCTAGGAACACACACTTTGATATATTACTTGTTTAAAAGGCTGACCTATTGAAATGTCCAATCTCGAAAACAATAAACCACTACACAGAAATAATACATGCAGCCTTAAAACTGATATTGACCAATCTCACTAGCTAATCGAAACCTTGCCACAGGAGTTTGGTAGTATTTCTTCTGTGGCTCAATTTTTCTAGTTATGATTAATCTCCTGATTCTGCAAATTCGAAACACTGAACCCGCCTAAAACACTATAAATACGTTAGCACCCTTTTCAACCATTTTGAGGTCTTCAAAACGTGACAATACGATTGACCTTGTATACTGCTGTTGCCATGAGATGTCCATAACCACGTATTTGGCCAGGCTTATTCGGAAGAGTATACAGGCGTACAGCTCCCATGCACTTAACCAAGTTGGACGGGTGTTTATAATATGTGGCAATGCAACCCAGTGGCTGTGACTGACAGCCCATCTGCAGCTAGGACGCTAGGTCTATACTTCTTTGTACTTGCCGTTTTTTGTAAACCGGAACTCTTTCTCAACTCATGCATAGGTAGAAGCATTATAACAGAAAAAGGAGAAAAACAATCCTTCTCAGACGAACTGTACCAAACTCGTTATCGTTAATATCGTTACTTCAGCCTGAGGCCTAATAGGTCATGGCCAATGACGTCATGCCATGGCTGCCGCTTTGTTCGCACTGTCTTTAGTGGTTACAATTTAAACAACATTAATAAGTAGAAACAACATGTACTGTGTCGCATGATTAAAGGAATACAAAACGAGTGCAAAACAGCATTCGGTCAGTTGAAAACAGTCTAAAAATAATCAGGCATAGTGCCTGTCCAAGTATGAATCGTTCCATGAACGCAGGGATATTGTTATGAAATGTTAATAAAATAAAAAATAGCCGACGGTGGGCGTGTCGATGCAGGCTGTTCGGTTGTTCACGTGATGTGTTAACTTGCACAGACTTGAACAGTACTGTTCATACACAAGAAAAGACATGCTACGACGTCCGAATGAGCGGCCCAGTATCTTCTGGTGTACCCTGAAACAGGAAACAGAGAGGGGTAAGCATTGTGGGTTTAAGAAACTGAACAATCATACAAGGTCTGAATGTTAAAAACAATAAACGTGTTTTTGGAAAGCACTCACAGAAGCACTTCGAACAGCAGCTACGCCATCTCAGCATGGACATGTATACTGCCCCCATTATCTAACAAAAATACAAGCCTGCCCAGCATACTCCATTTAGATATGGGTACTACCAGGGTAATGCCAACCTCCCATAACTATAATGGCTGAAATGCGCACAAGCGTAATAGCACCTCCTAAACCTTTCCAAAATGTCTGGACTCCGGTCCCAGTCCGTCCAAGTGTGTTCAACCGAAAGCGCGTTTGGACCATAATTATGGTGAAAGGCAAAATAACACATGACAAAATGAATGAATAAAGCGTAGGCAGTGTGTTACGCCGTATAAGGCTGAGCATATTCGAGCAATCTTTAATGGGGCACCACAGATAACCATGTGTACGTTTTTGATTGTAACATGAACACATTTAAGCATAGTTTCCCCCAAATAAAGGAATATGAGAAAGTGTAATGCGTACGTAAAGCGGAGGAACCATCTTTGCAGCTCCATCTTCTCAAACTGGGCTCCAGTGCATACAATAGGGATCGAGAAAATAAGACTATGGGCCTCATTACACGGACGGCGGTGGACCAAGGTGTTATAAGCACCTTGGTCCATGCCGGTAAAATACCGGCACCGCCTTGGTGGAAAGGGGAATTACTGCCCTATTCCAAGGTTGGTGGGGCGGTAATTCCACCTTCCCCCATTGCCCTTCCCCATTCCCATTTTTGCCCCATAGGGCATAATGGGAATGGGGAAGGAGCTAATTACGGCACCGCAAATTGCGGTACCATAATTAGCTCCCTGGTCCCTTTGCGGGTTGGTTTTTAACGCCTGCAAAAAGCAGTCGTTAAATTCTCCAACCCGCAAAGGGACCTCGTAGTAAGGTGGTAAGGGTTTACCAGTACCGATACAATATCGATACCGGTAAACCCTTACCGTCTACCGTGTAACGAGGCCCTATGCGACTTAGTGAAGGGCCAATTGGGCCTCATTACGAGGACGGTGGATATTACAAGTCCCGGCGGAGCGGGAAGTCAGGCGGTGGATTTGGCAAGTCCCCATTCCCATGGAGTCCCCATGGGGACTCCACAGAAGTGGGGACTTGCCAAACCCATTCCCATGGGGACTCGATGGAGTCCCCATGGGAATGGGGTCACAGAAGCAACAGCACTGTTGTTCACGGTGCCAGTCCTTCCATGACAACTCTGCAGGTGGGTCCCATTGCGCCAGGCAGGTCAGACCTGCCGGGCATGACGGCCCCGCCCGCAGAGTCAGAGTGTTGTGGTGGTCGGGAAAGGGTGCCGGTACGTTGCTATCAGCACCCTTATTTCCAGACCGCCACACTCTTAATGAGGCACATTATTTCAACTTCATGTTTGATTGGAGACCCCACTGCCATTTTTAGGGGCGCATCGGGCCTCATTACGAGTTTGTTGTGTGGTAAAAACAGTGGTAATGCAATACAAAAAGAGTTACCACTGAATTACTGCAACATTACCACACCACCAAACTACAGCTTTGGAGCTAAAGCATGGAAAACACCTCCAGTAGAATGCTGGAGGTAATACCTCTGCCTTACTGCCCAAAAATGGCCTGAAAATACCGGTACCGGTAAACCCTTACCGCCGTCCGTGTAATGAGGCCCAAAGACATTATTTCATCGGAAGTCAACTTTACACACAAGCTACTTTTACAGCTTACACAGATACTGTAGCAAACATCTGTCGGGATACGGCTCAGCATGGTTCTACAAAAAGGCATGGGTAGCCAATGTTCTGTGAAGGAAGTTTTATTTAATCTTCTCGCAACTCTTACATAAGGAAGTTCTAATCTTTTTTGAGTCGGTCCGCCCAATCCAGAAATAGTCCAATATTTGTTAGAATTTAATTTGGTCGGGGAATATTCAAGCAGACTTTGAATGGAGAGGTCACGTTTGGAGCATTCTTAGTCGGGCCCTCTCTAGTCCTACTCTGAGGATCCAGTCTACCTTGTCACCACACTTTGGTCTCGTTCCTCCACCCACCTTGGAGTCTACCCCTTCCAATCAGGGTTTTCTCCCCAACACTAAGTCCCGCTAGGTTGACTGGCTTCTACTCAGGACGGCCTCGAGTCCTGGTTGTACACCTTTCACAGCAGCCTTCCTAGCCTCCTAACTCTCTGCAGTACCATCCTCCAGGCCTTTATCTCCACTACCTCCAGAGAACTCTCTGATATGACATATGATATGATAGGTTATTTATCTGCGTCTTCTCTCCCCCCCTGTTCCAAGTCTCCACTCCTGCCTCCTCAGGTGATCTGCACACTGCCTCCCTTCAGTCTCCTCTAACCTCCTCCTTAAAAAATCCACATCCAACCATACTGATTTTTTGCCATCCTCCTCCTTCAATTCCTCTCCTACCTCCACCTCTACAACTTCACTTCTAATCTGCACGGATATTCTGTCCACCTAATTGCTTAATGTGCCTCCCACCTACCCCTTAAAAAACCCACCTCCAAAATCTGCTGATAATCTGCCAACCCCCTTCCCTTACTTTTCCTCCAACCCCCTCCTCTAAAACTCCACCTAAACTTCCAATGATGTTCACTTAATTCTTCTCCAAACTCCTCCTTAAATAGTCCATCTCCAATCAACTTCTACCTGTTCTAGATCCTCACTCTTTCACCTCCACCACACTCTGCTTTTCCAATGTCCTCCAATTGCGTAATTTTATACACCAGCCATTCTCCAAGTCTCTCCGCCTGTCATCTGCCTACTCCTCCAACTCCACATCCTTATTGAGCCTGGAAGCTCGTTTTATAGTTGTTCAGTTCTTCCCATGAGTGCGCTCCCAGGGAAATAGGCTGCAGCTGTGTTGGTCTGGGCGGGTCTGTTCTGGATTTTATGGCTACCGTTTCTTCCTGCCCTTGGTAAGCGGTGTGGTTTATTGGGGTAGAGTCTACAACAGGAAGGGAGGCCATTTTGAATTCCAATTACTTACCTGACTGTGCCTTCCTATAGCCAGAGAGACCCCAGCTCAGATGCTTGTGTAAGTTTGCCTGCTCGGTTACATATTCTGCCACCTTCTATGCTAGTCTCACAATCTACCCAGCATGGCCCTGCTTGCTGTTTTGGTCCCTTTGAAAAGGGGCATTTCCTATTGTTAGCAATGGTGGGAAGCTTTGCTGTCCTGCTTTGCTTTCGCAAATGGGGTTGTGGATATAGACTCTGGAGCCTGGCTTCAGGTTCAAATTTGCCAGTTAATTTATCCTGTGGGAGAGGCCCAAGGCATTCTTTGATATGTAGCTTGCGTCATGTGACAGGTTTCTGTCAAGCTGCTGGACCACATCACAGAGCCAAAGGGAATCCCAAATATACCTCATGTGGGTCAGTCAGCTTGATGTGTAGGGGGGTCCCGGTCGCCTTCGCGCCTGCACTGCCAGATTCCACTGCCAAGCAGGGCATCCCGTCACATATATCATGGTAGAAGTCATTTCACAGGCGCAGAGAGAAGTTCCTTCTGCCATAAATGACAGCACATGATACACTGTTATTGGTCTGCAATTTCTTGACAGCATTTGTACTTGCAAATGGAACAAATGTACTGATCCATTGTTTAATGGCAGTATTTCCTCCCAGATGACACAACATATAACATTTTGTGAGGGCCAGCATTCTTTTAACATTCACAGGTGGCAAGGGAGGGGGATCTCTGTACTTCATAAACAGTGCTAGGCAGTACCAGAAAAATTGTCGATTCCAAGATGGTGGATATGGCAGATAAACGCTAGGTTCAGCCATAAAGCCCTCACGTAAATCTAGAGGGGTCAGCCAATCCCAGCCCAGCACTAATTTCAGAAAAGAGGTGCAGACTCTTACAACAAGCATAGCCAAGAAGGAGGGAGTAGAGCCCTGTAATGGCTAGAGACTCCAGTTAGATAGTGTGGGTTGGTGAAGAAGAAGGTTGGAATTCAGAGGTTTTTGCCAAACAGAGAAGATTGGCAAGAGTAGAGGCTGGAGAAGTGGAGGAGGTTTGAGAGACAGAGGAGTAGAGGTGGATAAAGGACTAGTGAGCAAGGGCAGGAGGGGGAGATGGCAACCTTCTGAAATGAAGGTTCTACAGAGAAGTTGGTAACATCAGGAGGTGAAGGTGGTATTGGGGAGGTGGTAACATCAGGAGATTAAGCTGGTATTGAGGAAGAAGTGGTAACATCAGGAGATGAAAGTGGTATTGAAGCAGAGGTATTAGTAGAAGGTGGAAGTGGTAACATCAGGAGATGAAAGTAGTATTGAAGAGGAGGTATTAGCAGGAAGTGAAAGGTGACATTTGAAAGCAGATGTGATATTTTGAAGAAGAGAAGGGGAGGATCTTGGAAGGAGGAAGTTGAAAGTAACTACCAGAAAAATAAATGAAATTGCAGAAAAGGCTAATTGTAGTGAGCCTCAATGGGTAGTGACCAACCACTGCAAACTAGCCAGTCAGTCAGGAAGGTTCTGGTGGTCCAAGTCAGTCTTAGACAGGACAAGCCCAGAAGCTGAGAGGAGAAATGAAAGTGGGACTCAGAGAGTGTGTCATGAAAAGAGGTGGAAGGGAAGGAAGCAGACGGTAAGGCAGATGATAAGGCAGAACAAATAGGACCCCCTGTGCTTCTCTCTCTGCCTCTCTACAGAAAGACTCTCTTCCCAGATTGGTTGCTGGACTCTAGACTAGAGGTAATCGCTTGGGGTATGAGATGAAAGTACCTGCAATTGGTTAGTACATGCAGAACGAGTTCTGGAATTCTTTAGTCCAGAAATCAAGAAGAACTGCTATAGGAGTGACATGTCCCTTTTGGAAATTAACAGTACACGAGTCAACCAGACGGACAGTGCTGAAGTCAAAATGGCAGAGAGGCCTATCCAGGCCCATCCTATATTCAGAATGCTGGACCAGATTAGAGACGAGAATCCAACCAGCGATAATTCAGTCTTCTGGTTCCTGAAAAGGGCACCAAAACCACAGAGCTGCATCCAGCCGCAAAGAAACTCTTACCTGGTGCCTTCCCTGTCGATCCCTGCTGCAAAATCCCTTCCAGTTAAGCCTGTGTGATTTCCGTATAGCTTTGGGGTGTTCCGTGAGATTGGGAGTCCTGTCATACAGTTCGCCGAGGCACACTGCTGGAAACCTCCCAGGGTGTCTTCATAGAAGTCCCTGGACCCTAACTAACTCTAAAGTGAAATACTTACTTGTTTGAAGAGACTTCCTCAGGATCTCTGGCTTGTCCTGCGACTGGACCCTATCTCACCCTGCCTACAGCTGGCTCCTTAACCACTAGGGTCCCTCTTCTGCCTCTGAGAGAACCCATGTAATACACCAGTGAAGGACTGGATAAGAAAAGGATTCTGCCATAAAATGTTTAACCAATGTTTAAAAGTTACTTACTTGTGAAATAATTGGTTGGTAACTGCCCCTCTGAGAGTGAGCAGTTACAAATGTTCTTACTTACCTATACTGTGTTCTGCCATTCTGAAAAGTATATATAAGGTTATTTTACTCACCTGTGAATTGGTTATGCCTCTTTCTCAAAAGTAATGATGTTGGCTGCGCTTAATTATTATAGCTGTTTCCTGCACTGCCCATTTCATTTTGCCTCAAATTCGAATTGTTGCCTCTGTAGCCCTCCCAAACCAGTGCGCTCGCAGTTTTCCACCCCTGACCCGTTTCCGTGTTTCGCCTTCCATTTCCCACCTCCCGCTCCACCACCAAGCGCCCATTTGGCCACCTTGCTTTATTTCCATCAAGCAGGGTCCAGGACCTGCTTTTTGGCTCACCCTCCATCTTTAGCTTCCAAGGTGAGTGAGCAGCTGTTTCCCGCTCTGCCCCTTTAATTTTGCCTCAACTTTGAATATTTTGCCTCTGTACCCTCCCGCTCACCGTGCGCCCAAAGTTTTCCTCCCCCAACCAGTTTCCTGGTCTCGGGTCCCTCTCCACCCCCCCGGCCCCATTTGCCACCTTGCTCTGTTTCCATCAAGCGAGTCCAGGACCTGCTTTTCGACTCACCCTCCGCCTTTAGCTTCCAAGCGCGAGGAGAGTGAGCAGCTGTTTCTCGCTCTGCCCCTTTCATTTTGCCTCAAATTCGAATTGTTGCATCTGAAGCCCTCCCGCATCTCGTGCACTTGCAGTTTTCCACCCCTGACCCGTTTCCTGGTCTCAGCTCTCTCTTCCCGCCTCCCGCTCCACCACTGGCCCCTATTGGCCACCTTGCTCGGTTTCCATCAGGCAGGGCCCAGAACCTGCTTTTTGGCTCACCCTCCACCTTTAGCTTCCAAGCGTGAGGTAAGTGAGCAGCTGTTTCCTGCTCTGCCCCTTTCATTTTGCCTCAAATTCGAATGTTTGCCTCTATAGCCATCCTGCACCCTGTGCGCTTGCAGTTTTCCACCCCAACCTGTTTCCTGGCCTCGGCTTCCTCTTCCCACCTCCGCTCCACCCCACCGTCCCCTATTGGCCACCTTACTCTGTATCCATCAAGCAGGGTCCAGGACCTGCTTTTCGACTCACTTCTGCCTTTAGCTTGCAAGCACGAGGTGAGTGAGCAGCTGTTTCCCGCTCTGCCTCTTTCATTAGGCCTAAAATTCGAATTTTTGCTTCTGTAGCCCCCACACCCTTGCAGTTTTCCACCATGACCCTTTTCATGGTCTCAGCTCGCTCTTCCCGCCTGCCGCTCCACCCCTTGCCCCTATTAGCCACGTTGCTATGTTTCCAGACAGGGTCCAGAACTTGCTTTTCGGCTCACCCTCTGCCTTTAGCTTCCAAGCGTGAGGTGAGTGAGGAGTTAGTTTCCTGCTCTGCCACTTTCATTTGGCAGCAAATTAAATATTTGTCTCTGTAGCCCTCCCGCACCCCATGCACTCGCAGTTTTCCATCCTGAGTCGTTTCCTGGTCTAGGCTCCCTCTTCCTGCCTTCGCTCCAATGCCGGCCCCTATTGGCCAACTTGCTCTGTTTCCATCAAGGAGGCTCCAGGACCTGCATTTCGGTTCACCCTCCGCTTTTAGCTTCGAAGCGTGAGGTGAGTGACAAGCTGTTTCCCGTTCTGCCACTTTCATGTTGCCTCAAATTCAAATGTTTGCCTCTGAAGCCCTACTGCAACCCGTGCGCTTTCAGTTTTCCACCCCAACCTGTTTCCTGTTCTCAGCTCCATCTTCCTGCCTCTTGCTCCACCCCCGGCCCTTATTGGACTCCTCGCACTGTTTCCATCAAGCAGGGTCCAGGACCTGCTTTTCGGCTCACCCGCCGCTTTTAGCTTCCAAGCGTGAGGTGAGGGAGCAGCTGTTTTCTGCTCTGCCCCTTTCATTTTGCCTCAAATTCACATTTTTGCTTCTGTAGCCATCCTGCACCCCGTGCACTCGCAGTTTTCTACTCCGACCAGTTTCCAGGTCTCAGCTCCCTCTTCCCACCTCCCGCTCCAACCCCCTTACACCTATTGGCCACCTTGCTCATCAAGCAGGGTCCAGGACCTGCTTTTGGGCTCCCTCCTCCCCCTCTAGCTTCCGAGTGTGAGGTGAGTGAGCAGCTGTTTCCCATTCTGCCGCTTTAATTTTGCCTCAAATTCAAACTTTTGCCTCTTTAGCCCTCCAGCACCTCATGCACTTGCAGTTTTCCACCCCCGCCCCGTTTCCGGGTCTCGGTTCCCTCTTCCTGCCTCTGCTCCACCCCTCAGCCCCTATTGGACACCTTGCTCTGTTTCCACCGAGCAGGGTCCAGAACTTGCTTTTCGGCTCATCCTCCGCCTTTAGCTTCCAAGCGTGAGGTGAGTGAGCAGCTGTTTCCCCGCTCTGCCCCTTTCATTTGGCCTCAAATTCAAATGTTTGCCTCTGTAGCCCTCCCACACCCCGTGCGCTTTCAGTTTTCCAACCCATCCCGTTTTCTGGTCTCAGCTCCCTCTTCCCGCCTCCCGCTCCACCCACCAGCCCGTATTGGCCACCCATTCCCATATTACATTTCCTGCCAGGGCAGCATCTGCCTGTGGGGGCCCCGTGGCAGCCCGGCGGCTAAGGGCCTCAAGGCAAAGGGCAGCTCTTTTCAAAAGAGCTCTTAACTGTGTCTGCAGGTGTCAGCAGGGGAAGCAGTCAGCCACTAACAAACATATTAGACAACATCCAACACTGTCCACAAGAAAAACTACTCAACGGCCACACTAACCCACTGCCTCTTATTCATATTGTTTGCCCCCTTATTCAAACTCAAGGCTTCCCAACTAGCCCTGGGCGGACGCCTCTCCTCGTCACTTTAAGCTCAAGGTGCGGGTGAGTAGTGTTTTGGCACCTAGTGACCCCTTCTGCTTAGGCAAGTTCTGTTTGAACCCCCTTCAAGCCATAGCCCCATGTGCTTCCATGCTCCCACCATTACCCGTCCAAGGCGTAATACCACCCCGGCCGTGACTGGTCCAGAGCCCCTACAAGACTCATTCTGCTAGGAGAGCCCTCTGCCCGTTGTGGCCCCTGCGGCTGAGGACTCGAGGCAGGGGACACCTCCTGTAGCGGCGGCTCCAAATGGTGTCTGCTCATGTCAGAAGAGGAAGCAGGCAGACGTCAACCAGCATCAACTAACAAGGTAAGAACAATAACAACAGCTAAGACACCCTCCATCTCATCTTTTTTAAACTACCCACACTTGAAATAATTACAACAACTTCCCACAGCAAACACGCGAGGCATCCTCCTGGAAAGCTGTGATGCTGGAAATGCATCGGAGGGACAGGGCCTCTGTATCCTTGTCCTTTTATGCCTTTATCATGTTTGTTCTGTCTTGTTTTCCGCACAGGAGTTCATGTGGGACTCCTGGCGGTGCGGCTCTTCCTCTTTTTGGTTGTGGTGAAAAGACCCTTGGGATACCCTTACAGCACCCATGGGTTGTGGTATAACCCTGTACTCCTAGTGTATGTTTTTTGGCACCTGTGTGGCCCATGGAGCAGGGTATGGGCTGGTGGCAGCTCCATCCGGACTTGACAGGTGCTCCGAGTATCCTCCATTTTGGGATACCCAGGCCCTGCCATTGGAATCAGTTAATTCCTGATAGGAAACAAGATGGCCCCTGTGGCCTCTTGCTTTCTATCGCCTGTTACATTGCTTTCCCGAAGTCCCGGGAAGCCCTGACTCTGTCCCTTCCCCCTGACTGGCTGATGGTGGAAGTTCCATATATGGTATTGTGGGAAATCCAGGCCAGACTGGCTGAAGCCTTCCCAATGACTGTATGTTGTGGGTACCCCTGTGGGGTGGGGCTGTCATGGTTCGCACTAAGAACCCCCTGGATCCGATGGGCCCCCCCCAGCCATCGACTCCCATAAGGACTAATCAAGCCCCAAGGGAGTGTTCCAGAGCCTCTTGGACTCAGTCATGGTGCCGTTGGCGCCAGGCTCATAAGATGGGATGAAGCACGTGGAACTACTTGCTCAGTCTAGTGAGGCTGAGCCTTTCAGCTTTCTCTGGGTGTGGTTGGGGGACTATTTTACTTGAAGAACAGGGTGTGGTAAAGGGACTACTTTACCTGGAACAACTTGCAAGGCTATTTAAGCCACGCCCTGCAGGCAGAACACGCTTCGCATTATTCTGTACTCCTGCAGTGTAACTCTCACTGTGTCGGTCTGGTCCTCGAACCTTTACAGCCACGCCCGTTCAGAATTTCATCCATCGATACTGAGAAGGAGAAAGGCAAGAGAAAACAAAGTCAGTACAACAGCAAAGCCTTACCTGCAGCATCCTTCCATCGGTTGCTTCTTCAGCCGCTCCCGGACCTCCGCATCAGCTGAAGGGAAGGTATTCGTTCAGGCCGCAAGACGCACTCCGGGTCAGCATTCTTCCGGAGGATCTTCGGAGCGGTTCTTCCATTCTTCATTCCGGCGCCACGCTGCTTCTGCAAAAGAAGAAGCAACAACAGGTTAGTCGCGCACGGAAGGGAAACCAGTATTTTAGATTTACAGCGCCTCACTCTTGCGCTTCAACTCACCTGAAGGAAATCTGCTCCGCATCTTAAAACTATTTGAATCTCCATTCGAAATCCATTCGAGGCCGCTCCTGAAAGAAAAGACAAAGACACAGATCAAAAGGGGTTGAGGCAAAATTAAGACTTTAAGCACCTATACCAAGCAGCTATTGGCATAGAGACTTACCTGTTTGACCCAGCTCTCCAAGACTCGGCAACCACTCATCGGATCAGTGAAGTAACTCGATCCTGGGAAGACTGTATTAATCGCGCCCCTGCTAGATTGCAGGACGGAGAGTCTACCTTACAAAATTCTAAGGTGAGATCAAGAGGAGTAGGGTATCAGGTGGTGGAGGAGGTGGGTCCAATTCAACCCCACTCAGTGGCTCTTCTCTCATTTCGATCTTGCAGACAAACGCCTTGTGAGGGTGATAACAAGGGAAAAGTCGCAGCAGTATCATCAACTGCGCAGTACCACGCCAGCGCAGACATCATTTGTGCAGCCACGTGCTACGCCCCCGTGGTGACTAGGTGAGCGTGACAGGGACCTGGGTGAATAGAGTGTGTGACGAATACGCATTTGTGTGACACAATGACTGAGACAGCCCTGCCCGAAACTGGGATGAATGCAGTGTGGAGTGCTGAATGGCTTGGTGCTTGTCCCAATACACATTCCTTGTTGTGAGTGACTGGAGGGAAGTAAATGGCTTGAAAGCACTGTGGGCCTGATTGGTTGTCTACCTGCATGAATGCCCTTCTGAATGATTGGTTGCCTGAGTGACCTAGCAGAGTGAATGAGAGACCAAACAGTATATCTGGGGACCTCTCACTGATGAAAATCGTTCAGAAGCTGAAGTCGAAACTGATGCTTATTCTCGAAGCCGAGCTGGAAGAAGAAGGTTAACTGCTGTTTTCCTTTGACGTAATCTGAAAGCTGCTGTGCCTTTATGAAACTGATCCAAGAGAGGACCTGGCTAGGAGACCTCTTCCCGAGCTATGAGGGACTATTGTGCGCCAGCTGATCTTTGGCAAAGCTCCCTCGAAGTCAGACCATCGAAAGGCTGCCGACCAGAGAAGGGGACTGCCGTGGAATCCGAAGTGAAGCACCCAGACATCCAAGTCCATCGTCGTTGACCAGGGTTCGCCTGTTTGCTATAACCGCTGGAAGTCCGTCGAAGTGTGTTGCCCAGACGCAGGGACAACTTGAAATCGTGCTGCTCAACGACCAGAGCCGCAACGCTCCATTGCCCAAGACATTTGATCCAAGGACTCCCTTGTTCATCATTGTCGACCACTTTGTCCTGCTGCAGAAAGTCAAGGTCGTCGACGACAGAGGAGAATCCGCCAGTGGGTTTCCCGCCACCCGAATACCTTTAAGAGGCACTGCTGAAGAACCACCAGCCAGCTGTGGTCACGTCCCTATCGTCGACGCCAGACGCCGACGACCTGACGCCCTTGCTGGGCCAAAGTTCTTCATTGACTCTCGGCGGCAACAAACTATCGTCTTCGAGGTATACCGCACGCCTCATCTTCACAGGACGTTTAAAAGCTTTTGTCAACGAGCACCGCAAGGATCATAGCTGCTTCACTGACAACAGCGCTCACCTTTTCTTCCATTGGAATCTCGATGACCTGTGGCTCCTACCTTAAAGGGAGTTCACTCAAGAAGGGCCCCTCAACGACTCATCAAAGAACTCTACAAAACCAGGTACTTTGGGGTTGTAGAACCTTTCGAAGAAATCAAGACTATATTCAGCATATCTAGACTGGGCTGTCAATACGCGTTATTTACAGGTTGCCCAGGTTGGGTTATCCTCACACAGAACGGTCTCTAGTTAACGGGAGTCTGTGTTCTGCCATTGCTCAATATAACTTACTTTCTTTTGGTGGTCTACCATTGATTCATCTTACATCTGATTCGCATGTCATTTGAGCTGTTAGCAGCTGATGAATTTCAAAGGAATCGAAAGAGTGGTACCACGTAGACCTGTATATATTTTCCATTAGAGCATTGCCAGAGTACAAAGTGTGTTATTGTGATTGTGTATATAAGGTGAACCTTATTTATATAAAGACTGTTTTCACTAACATAGTGTGTGGACATTCCTTTGTGGGTGCTTGGGGACTACACTGTACTTAAGAACCAGCCTGCATCACCTCCTTAGAGCTAAGCCTTGATTGCTCGTCCATTGCTACCAACAATAGAGAATCTTGGCTGGGGTGCTCTGAGCTTCTACTCTGCCACCTAGAGGGCAGGAGTACAGATAACCCCCCTCCAGTCTTTACAAAAGCAAATCTACATCCAATCTCATCTCACTGACTATTGGTTTGTGAAACCTAGGCCTTTTTCCCACTATCCAGGAAACTCAAACCTAGGTATGCTCTCCTCCTCGACTGCCATGTTGTGAAGGATAGGCCTATTTTCCCACTAACCAGGAAACTTCCAGTAACCCAGTGAAAACAATTGACCGATCACCAACTGTGTAGTTCTTCCTGCAAAGCTCAGAATATGACACCACCCCGTTTAGGCCCACGGTCCACAGGAAAGAAGAACACCAAGTCGCTAACCCATAATTTGGCCAGCCCCCTGACACACCCATCAAATTACCCACACTCTTAGAATCATATCAAGCTGGGGACCTAATTACCACTTCCAACTCACTTCTACTACAGAATAAATACACACTAGTCAATCCCCCAACAGCAGCTACCCCGTCACCACTGCCCCAGATAGTACACCATTACACCTATAATCATAGCGCAAGAAGATAAGAACTGCCACAATACAAACCCTGCGAGGCCCTAAAGGCAGGCTACTGCCCCTATGACCCAAACTCCAACCCCCAAACCAACCTATCACTTAGCATCACAACATGCCATGACACAGAACAGCACGACACCAAAGAAAAACAAAATGAGGAACTAACTAAATGGAACCACACCCTCTCCCAGTAGAAACTGCTATGAATACAGAGCACACCCCTACAAACACTTGGGCTAACAGAACAAACATCATGAAAAGTGACTATATCTAACACTGTACCCCTCAACTGACCACGCACAACAACACATCAATGGCACCAACATCACTAGACGTGCCGAGCACATACTGGAACCACGCAGAAAAAGAAGAGAAACTCTAAGAAGAGAAAAGAACAAAACCAACGCCCTCATCCCTTATATCACAAAAACACGAGGACATTGCCACCAATTACAACAAAACATAGAAGAAGAAATTAGCAAACCAATATTTAACCCAGACAGTTTCAATAACGAGGCACCCCCCACAGAGCACCTATCACATCCTGACAGCAACATGGAAGCAGAACAGAACAACTGCAAGACAAAACCAATATTACAAAATAAACCAAACCACACTGAAAGGATCCACTGCAACCTAATCAATGCAAGATCAATGTCCAAAAATGCCACAGAGATTTACGACCTACTGTGCGACATCCTATTCATTACAGAAACATAGCTTAGATGACAATTACAAAATCACACTACACAACTGCCTCCCAACAACATCAAATGCTCACAGGCAAATAGGAAAGACAAAAGAGGAGGAGGACTTGCAATAGCATACAAAGAACACCTGAAAATAAAAACAAATGAACCACTAGCCATCAAAAAGTGTGAATCCCTAATCCTTCACCTGACAGTGAACCCAAAACAAGCCTCAAATGTGTTCTGGTTTACAGACCACTGAGATACGATGCAACTTTCGTGGACACCCTCATAGAAGCCATCACCAACCTAGCTATCGAGCAGGAACACCTGATAATCCTCGGGGACTTCAACATCTGGTTTCAAGAAGAAACCGCTGACTAACAAAAATCACTAGCCAAACAACTGAAGAAAATGGAATTACATCAGTCGGTCAAAGGAGCAACACACGTGGCGGGACACACACTCGATGCAATCTTTGCCATCAAAAACCTCATCTCCATTACACCACCAATACAGATCCTCTGGAGCGATCACCTCATTATTCCATTCATGATCACGCTACCCAGAGAAAGCAGACAAACAACCCAACAAACTGCCAACTATCATGAAAAGAAACTGGAAGACCATCAAAGATAGCAACTTAATCGAACAACTCGAAATTACAAAACCACCAAACACAAAACTGAACTAAGTAGACCTCGACACAAAAACAGAACTACTTCATAAATGGATCACCAGAACAATCAACAATATCTCCAAGGAAAAACCTTTCATCTCATCCTGCAAGAGAGAAACAGCAAAATGGTTTACCTCCCTCCTCAGCGCCATGAAAAGGAAAAAGAAGAAGCTGGTACTAGAATGGAGGGAAAAATATGACCGGGCAAAACTAAAAAACACAATGTCAACAGCAAATCCGTTCATACAAAAAGGAAACCGATAAGCCAAAAAGAAATACTACGACAACCGAATCACCAAAGCTGCAAACACCCAAAGAGAACTATTCAATATCAAACGAAATGAGGAACTCCCCCCTGGCTGCAACAACATACCGGTACCCTCACTGAAACTATGCAACGACCTTGCAGAACCCTTCAAAAACAAAATCAACAACATTCACCAAATCATACATAGCAGACCGGTCAACCAAAAGCACACAACCCACCCTCCCAACCGAGGATCGTCAGAACAAACTCCAAAATTTCCCCCAAATATCAGCAGACACATTCATCAAGCTGGTAAGAAATAGCAACAAAGCAGGCTTCCCCATGGACCCCTGTCCTCCTGAGATATACAAATCAATCCTCTTACAAGGCACACACCCCTGGAATACTACAGAAATATCTTCAATGTTTCACTATCAACAGAGAAACTACACCGATCTTTCAAATCGGCGTACATGAAACCACTCCTCAAGGACACAGCAGGCAACGTGAAAGACTTCTCCAACTACAGACTCATCTCAAACATCCCCTACCTGGCAAAACTACTCGAAACCTACGTCTATGGAATAACACAAGAACATATAGACAAACACCAAATGCTGGACCAGGCACAAATTGGCTTTAGTCCTATGAGAGGAATGGAAACAGGACTCCTCTCAATCTGGGACGATCTAAAGACAAATGCAGACTCCGAGACAAGCTCAGCTCTGATACGTCTGGACCTCTCTGCGGCATTCGACACAGTCAACCATGACATCCTCATCAAAATTCTAGAAGAAATAGGAATCACTGACTTTGCACTACTCGGAATCAAATCATTCCTAAAAGACAGAACAGAAACCGTCTGGATGAAATCTTTCAAATCCACTCCAAGGAAAACCATCTGTGGAGTACCACAAAGATCATCCTTATCTCCACTGCTCTTCAACATCTACCTGACCCCACTTATCATGCTCGTTAAAAGATACGGCTTAACATGCTACAACTACGCTTATGACACACAAATCGTCTACAAAATACAAGACACAAATGAAGAAAACACAATGCTGGAAAAATGCCTACAAAAACTCTATGGTTGGATGAATACAAACAGCCTCAAACTCAACCCGAGCAAAACAGAAATAACGATTATACCCAAAAACGGGGAAAACAACCACTACATCCCATGGCCAACATAACTTGGAAAAGCACTGACACAGCTGACAACAGTAAAAAATCTTGGAGTCCTGATGGACAACGAACTAGCACAAGAACCACAAGTCAACTCAATAATCAAGAAATGTTTCTTCCTCCTGCACATAGCAAAAAGGATCCTACCGTTCCTTTCCTTCACCCATAAAACACTCACCAGCATCTCCCTCATACTGTCCAGAATAGACTACGCTAACAGCCTATACCTTGGAATGCCGAAACGCCTACTAAAGAAACTAAGGAGCAGCCAGGCTCCTGTTCAGACTACCACGAAGGGAACACATGACCCCAGCATAAAAAAATTCTACATTAGGGGGCGTTGTTCCGCACATCTAAGATGGCTGCTTGATCAATGAGCTACGGCCCATCAGAAATCCTGTGCAAATATTATCCGTGAAGGAGCTGCCTACGGCGCTGAATCTCCAGGCTAAGTACTAAAGGAGACTTCAGGCACAGACTGTTCAAATCCGGGAGCGCTACGATCTCTCTCCCCAGAGCCATACCGCGTCGAAAATCCTCTGACCTCAGGGAGCTGCGTGTACCGCCTGGGAGTTCCACGAGGTGGCGGGGTGGCCCGCTGGGGTGGCGAAGTGACTGCACATCGTGGGAGGAGCTTCATCCACCTGATCCGCACCCAATGCTGGGTACGATAAGCAAATATAACTATTCATGAATGTCCCTGTTCGGCAAAAGTAATATTGCATCATTGCCGAGACGCGTGACCGGTCTCCGCTCAACACTGATCTGCTCCATTATACTTGCAGCGGGGAACGGACAAGAGGACCGTCACACCTGGCTCAGGGCGGACGCGTTGTAAATCTGTCACTCGACCCCAGCCGAAAATCCACACCGGGGCCTCTGCAGTGCCGGAGCACGGACGGCTGAGGCGCTGTGTGCCGCGACACGTGAAGTGAGGAAGCCAGTAGGGAGCCAACACACGGGGCTGGTGGGTTTCGGTATGAACTGAGGGCCGCTGGAACCCCTCCCCTCCTCCCCGGGGTGCAGCTGGTGACATCCCGTGTTCGAGCGCTCGAGCTAACAGGAGTTGGTGCGGCGAATCGCTCTGTGGTCTGGGCTGCTGAGGGGCCCGGGCCCCTAAATCACACTTAATACACCCAGTACTTTGGGAGAACACGCCAAGACAGCGACAACTAATCATCAGTGAGGCTCCCCATTAAAACTGCCGTCCTTGTCGCATTGGTGATTTGGATCTGAATGAGAGGCATAGTGTAAGTAATACGTGCACTGCAGGGGAGGAGGTTTGCACTCTGAAGGCCCGACAATAGCGGAGACGCAGGCATTGGGGGCCCAGGAGGATAAGACCATCGGTGCTCCCTGTCACGCTCACCTGATTCCCACGGAGGGGCAGGTCTGGCTTTGAGTGCTGATGCTTCTTCAATGGTGAAGCGCAGGACTCTGAAGATGGACTCTTTGGCTCGCAGGAATATTCCCCTGTGCGTGAAAAGGGAGTATTACCTACTGACGGAATAATGCTCAAGCCTCCCACTCCCTTCCAACCCTCCACGATACCCTTCCTCGATTCCCCGTGAAGTCTCACCTTAGGGTCTGGAAGGATGAGTTCTCCATCCTGCTTCTGATGCAGGGGCGCGTTGAAACCCAGTTACTTCACTGGATTGAGGTTTGATGGGAGTTCAAATAAGCTTGACTATTCAGGTAAGGCGCTGTAGGAGTTCTGTAGCAAGTTCAAAAGTTCAAGCTTAATAATAATGTTAATTGTCTTATTGCAGCAAGCGCTAACGCTTATGTCTTTTTCCCCTTAGGGGCCGGGGTTCGGAATGCCGGAGATATGGCGCCGACCCGAAGTGAAACGTGCAGTTCCAGTAAATGACAGGTAAGTTCTGGATGAGCGTTCGGGTAATGTCTTTGCATTCGCTCATTCAATGTCTTTGTCTTTTTTCCCCATAGGGGCCGGGGTCCGGAATGCCAGGAAGCGGCAGGACCCGAAATGAAATGGGAATGACCCAACAGGAAAGTCTTAGAAGGAAACTGAGCTTTTCCTATTCCCTTCCTTCTCTCACCTTGTGTTCTTGTCTTTTTCTCTCTGGGCTCTGGGAAGTGGCTGCGGATCCGGATGATCGCTGCTGAAGATGGAGGTACCCAGGAAAGGTGAGTGAAATGCAGCGCTGCAGCGATCGAAGCGAAATGCTTTTAAAATGATGTCTTCCCTTTCAGGATTGCCGGTGTGATGTCTCCGTGATGCAGCTTTAGCAGGTAAGGTCTTCCTTCTCTCCAATTCTCTCTAAGCAGGTGACCCAGGATGCTGACAGGCGTGGCTGAAGTCCAGATGCAGGAGCTGACACGGTGAGCGTCCAGCTGCGAGGAGCAGAACAATGCGAAGCGTGAGTTGCTGATCGGGCGTGGTTTAAATAGCTTTGGAAGAAGTTCCAGGTATGTATCCTTCCACCGATCAGGTATGTATCCTTCCCCGACCACACCCAGGGGAAAGTAGTCCCACAGGTAAAGTAGTTCCATTCAGGCCTCAAGAGGGCCTGGATGTAGCAGCATGGTCTGCATCAGGTAGGTGCACATTAAAACACTTGAACACATGTCTAGCTTTATGAGCCTGGCGCCTAAGGGGCCAGGACAGGGGTCCAACATGAGCCTGGCGCCTAAGGCGCCAGGACTGTGTCCAAAGGGCCCCAGCTTGGGCCCGCTGGCACTTCCCTGGGGGGAATGATGCCTGCCTCTGGGGTTGCTGGGTCGGACCTGGCTCCTTGGAACCACGTTCTCCCATCTCATCCCGAATGAGATGGGAGAAAGTGGTTGAGTCGTACTGCTCCGGTGGCATTGCAGTGCCGGATTTCGAATGTTACTATTATGTCGCTCAGGCATCATGACAGTACCCCCCCTCAAGGCCCCTCCCAAGGTTGTTCCCTCCGGGGGTTTTGGCTTGTTCGGAAATCTCCGGTGGAACCTTTGTATTAATCGAGGTGCGTGAACATGGTTACTAGGCTCCCACGATCTCTCCTGAGGTCCATATCCCTTCCAGTCAACAAGATAGAAGAGTTTGGACTTTAACACCTTGGAGTCTAAAATGTCTTTAACTTTGAATTCTAATTCCCCTTCAATTTGAACTGGGTCTGGAGGCTTGGACAGTCGGGTCCCTGGTTGTACTGGCTTCAAAAGTGATGCATGAAAAACTGGATGAATACGCATGTTAGACGGTAAATCCAGTTTAAAGGCCACAGGATTGATTATAGCCTTGATGGGATAAGGTCCTATGAATCTGGGATTGAAGGTTCGCGGGCCCTTGAGGGGTAAATGTTTCGTTGCTAGCCATACCTGGTCTCCTACTTGGTAAGGAGGAGTTTTACTTCGGTGCAAATCAGTGTTTTCTTTATACTTTTTCTTGGCTTGCTGTAAATGAGTTGCAGCTTCTTTGAAGGCTCGGGTTATTGTGGAATGCAGATGATTTACTGCGGGCATTTCCAGGGTCAGAGGTGGATCTAGATCAGAGGTCCGAGGATGGTGACCATACAAAGTATAAAAAGGAGTTTGTCCGGTTCCAGAATGCACTGAATTGTTGTATGCATATTCTGCGATCCAAAGGATGTCTTTCCAATTTAACTCGGATTGGTGTAACATGCACCAAAGATATTGCTCGAGAGCCTGATTGGTTCTCTCGGTTTGTCCGTCGGTCTGGGGGTGGTGGCTGGTGGATAACCGCACATCTATTTGTGCTAGTTGGCAACACTTCTTCCAAAAATGGGAGATAAATTGACTTCCACGATCCGAGACTAATATGGAACTATATTCTCCAGAAATTCCTTGGCCAACGTGGAAGCTGAAGGCAAACCCTTTAAAGGGATAAAGTGGGCCATTTTGGAGAATAGATCCACAATTACAAGGATAGTGTTGTAACCAGCACAAGGAGGCAGGTGAGTTATGAAGTCCATTGACAAGGTGTGCCATGGTGCCGGTGGAATATCCAAGGGTTGAAGTAGGCCGGCTGGCCTTTTCTTTTGACCCTTGTTTTGGGCGCAAATTCCGCAAGACAATACAAAAGACTTTATGTCTTTTCTCCAAGAAGGCCACCAGAAGTGGCGTTTGATTTTTTCCTCCGTTTTAGCGATACCAGGGTGTCCTTCCATTAAAGATTCATGATGATGGGCAATAACAAGTTCTTGCAATTCTTTACTAGGCAGAAACAACCGCTCCTGGAAGTAGGGTAAGTCATCCTTAACGGTGTAATGAGGACCCTTTTGACTCCATTCCAGTAAGGCTGAAGAGTCTAGAAGTTGTTTTACTTGCGTTTGGATGTCCTCAATAGTTTGCAATGAAGTGAGGCCTAAGATTCTTTGTTCAGGTATGATTGGCACAGGTTCTAAACTCGAATTGGGTTCCTCCATGCCAATCCGGGATAAGGCGTCCGCTTTACCATTCTTGCAGCCAGGGCGATAGGTAATTACAAAATCAAATTCCGCAAAGAATAGAGCCCATCAGAGTTGTCGTGAAGATTGAGCTTTGGCCATCTTTAAATACTGTAAATTTCTGTGGTCCGTAATTACGGTGATGGTGTGTCTTGCCCCGAGAAGGTAGTGACGCCAAGCCTTGAAAGCAGATTTAATAGCCAATAACTCTGTCGGTAATTGCGTAGTTGATTTCAGGAGGAGAACATTTCCTGGACCAAAAGGCCACAGGGTGTAGTTGGTTAGTTTCTGGGTCTCTTTGCGACAGGACAGCTCCCCTGGCTGAACTGGATGCGTCGGTTTCCACAATGTAAGGGAGATCTGGGTGCAGGTGCTTCAATATAGGTGCAGAGGTGAATTTGGTTTTCAGGTCCTGAAAGGCTTGTTCGGCCTCAAGAGTCCATTCAAAGCGTTTGTTTTTCTTTAGGAGAGCTGTGATGGGTTGGACTGTTCGGGGAAATTCCGGGATGAATCTTCGATAGAAATTGGCGAAGCCGAGCATGCTCTGAACTTCCTTCACCGATCTAGGAGATGGCCATTTAAGGATGGCGTCCACCTTTCGCGAGTCCATTCGGACTCCTTGAGGTGTCAGGATGAATCCGAGAAACTCCACTTCTGTGGTATGAAAAACGCATTTTTCGAGCTTTGCAAATAGTCTGTGCTGGCGCAATTTCTCAAGAACTGCCCTAACATGTTTTCTGTGATCGGATTCTGAAGAAGAGTACACCAGGATGTCGTCAATATAAACAATGACACAGACGTTGATAAGTTCCCGAAGAACATCATTCATAAAGTACTGAAAGGCAGCAGGTGCATTGCACAAACCGAAGGGCATCACCTGATATTCGAAGAGCCCAAATTTGGTGCGGAATGCAGTCTTCCATTTGTCGCCTTCTTTTATACGCACCAGGTGATAAGCTCCTCGGAGATCTAACTTGGTGTACACACAAATGTCTTTCACCTGGTCGATAAGCTCAGGGATCAGGGGCAGTGGATAACGATTCTTAATCGTTATTTGATTTAGGGCGCGATAGTCTATACATGTTCTAAGGTCGCCCTCTTTTTTCGGCACGAAGAACAGAGCTGAGGAGACAGGAGACTTGGACGGGCGAATAAAACCATTGGCTAGGTACTGATCTAAATACTGACGCAAATGTAGGTTCTCAGGTTCCGTAAGAGCATAAATCCTACTACAAGGTAGTTGAGCATTGGGTACCAGATCGATTTGGCAATCATAAGACCGATGGGGAGGTAACGTGTTAGCCTGTTCTTTCTGAAAAACCTCTTGGAATTCTTGGTATTCTGACGGTAGCTGTACAGGGGTGGAAGTTGTGAGGCTAGACCCATAACTGGATTTCTTGGGTAACAAGTTGGTTCACAATCAGGAAAACTTATCTTCTTTGCTCTCCAGTCAATTCTGGGATTATGTGTTTCTAACCAAGGAATTCCAAGAATTACTTGAAATTGTGGGGCCTTGATCACATCAAACACGATTGCTTCCCGATGTCCATCCTGACCCACCAGTGTCATTTCAACAGTGGAATGCGTTACAGGCCCTGAGGCTATTTCGGTTCCATCTACTGTAGTAATGACATCTTGGGTTACTTTCGGGCGGAGAGGGAGCTTAATCCTGGAAGCCAATTCACGGTCTATGTAATTTCCAATAGCTCCACTGTCGATGTATGCTTTTATAGCATGCAACAGGTGAGGCTGTTTTGGGTCCACGAGCACCATTGGCATGACAAAAAGCGAGGTCAAAGAGTTTGTTTTCAAGCTCGGCAAGCAGACCCCTACGCTTGGGCTAGGTCGTTTCCCGAATCAGGTGTCAATAAATCGTTATCAGTGGCTCCAACCACCTTCTTAGGTGGTTTAACCGGACAATTTCGAAGAAAGTGACCGGAAGTCCCGCAATACAGACAAAGTTGCATTTGTCGCCTTCTCTCTCGTTCCTTCTGCGTTAATGGTCCTTTAACACCGCCGATTTGCATAGGTTCGGATACGTCGGTACTCTTGGAATTAGCGTGGGTTTTGATCGGTACTCGGGTTTCGTACTTGAACCGATCTGCTTTTCTATTTTGAAGTCTGTGATCAAGTTGAACCACCAAGTCTATGTAGTCTGTACAGACCAGGGGTGGATCTACTATCTGAGCTAGAACATCCTTAAGCTCTCCGCGCAGGCCTCGATGAAACAATGTGATCCTTTTGTTTTCTGGCCATCCAGTTTCCACAACCAGTCTATTAAAGGTGGCAACGTAGGACAGGAGATCCTGATTACCTTGTCGTAAGGATAGCAGTTCATTATCAAGGGCCTGTCCTTGAGAGTGTCGAGCAAACAATCTTTCCATGCTGGCCTGGAAACCGTGAAAATTCTGGAGAATGGGATCATCCTGATTTACCAATGGAATAGACCAATCGGCAGCACTGCCACTGAGGTAAGATAGTATAAAGGCTACCCTGGTCTGGTCGTTAGGGAAGGCCCTGGGTCTGCATAGAAAGTGTAAACGACATTGGTTCATAAAGACAGCATATTTCTTGGGATCCCCCGCAAAACGTTCTGGCGGGGCCAAAGGCATGTGTCCAGGTAGATTGATTTGTACCAGGTTATTCAAACCCATTGATGTGGAAGTATCTCCGGAATTAGGTAAAGGAGTGTGCCCTGCCTGGGCCTGCAATAACCCTTTGGCCAGGTCATCTGTTCTTTCCTTGGATAGGATCAGTTCTCTTTTGAGAGCGTTAGTCTCACGGCGGGCTGAGTGCACTTCTGCCCGTAATTCCCCCAAACGCTGGGCCAGCTGATCTGTCTCGGAAGTCTACATAGCGCCCGGGTGGGAAATTGTGGGTAGGCTTCGCGTTCTGTCACGCTCACCTGATTCCCCCGGAGGCGCAGGTCTGGCTTCGAGTGCTGATGCTTCTTCAATGGTGAAGCGCAGGACTCTGAAGATGGACTCTCTGGCTCGCAGGAATATTCCCCTGTGCATGAAAAGGGAGTATTACCTACTGACGGAATAATGCTCAAGCCTCCCACTCCCTTCCAACCCTCCACGATACCCTTCCTCGATTCCCCGTGAAGTCTCACCTTAGGGTCTGGAAGGATGAGTTCTCCATCCTGCTTCTGATGCAGGGGCGCGTTGAAACCCAGTTACTTCACTGGATTGAGGTTTGATGGGAGTTCAAATAAGCTTGACTATTCAGGTAAGGCGCTGTAGGAGTTCTGTAGCAAGTTCAAAAGTTCAAGCTTAATAATAATGTTCATTGTCTTATTGCAGCAAGCGCTAACGCTCATGTCTTTTTCCCCTTAGGGGCCGGGGTTCGGAATGCCGGAGATATGGCGCCGACCTGAAGTGAAACGTGCAGTTCCAGTAAATGACAGGTAAGTTCTGGATGAGCGTTCGGGTAATGTCTTTGCATCGCTCATTCAATGTTTTTTTTTTTTTCCCCATAGGGGCCGGGGTCCGGAATGCCAGGAAGTGGCAGGACCCGAAATGAAATGGGAATGACCCAACAGGTAAGTCTTAGAAGGAAACTGAGCTTTTCCTATTCCCTTCCTTCTCTCACCTTGTGTTCTTGTCTTTTTCTCTCTAGGCTCTGGGAAGTGGCTGCGGATCCGGATGATCGCTGCTGAAGATGGAGGTGCCCAGGAAAGGTGAGTGAAATGCAGCGCTGCAGCGATCGAAGCGAAATGCTTTTAAAATGATGTCTTCCCTTTCAGGATTGCCGGTGTGATGTCTCCGTGATGCAGCTTTAGCAGGTAAGGTCTTCCTTCTCTCCAATTCTCTCTTAGCAGGTGACCCAGGATGCTGACAGGCGTGGCTGAAGTCCAGATGCAGGAGCTGACACGGTGAGCGGCCAGCTGCGAGGAGCAGAACAACGCGAAGCGTGAGTTGCTGATCGGGCGTGGTTTAAATAGCTTTGGGAGAAGTTCCAGGTATGTATCCTTCCACCGATCAGGTATGTATCCTTCCCCGACCACACCCAGGGGAAAGTAGTCCCACAAGTAAAGTAGTTCCATTCAGGCCTCAAGAGGGCCTGGATGTAGCAGCATGGTTTGCATCAGGTAAGTGCACATTAAAACACTTGAACACATGTCTAGCTTTATGAGCCTGGCGCCTAAGGCGCCAGGACAGGGGTCCAACATGAGCCTGGCGCCTAAGGCGCCAGGACTGTGTCCAAAGGGCCCCAGCTTGGGCCCGCTGGCACTTCCCTGGGGGGAATGATGCCTGCCTCTGGGGTTGCTGGGTCGGACCTGGCTCCTTGGAGGTAGGCATCATGACACTCCCCACCTACACTATTGATCAGACTAAATACATATAAATGCGGGGGAGAGAGGTGCGGACTTGGGCCTCCTTGTGGAACACCCCTTCAGCTGCGTCCACAAACATTTGGCAGCTGGTGGCTGGGCCTCCCAGCCTAGACACTTGGGAGAATGGCTAACCCTGGTAAGAGCGGGCTAATATAATTGGGGAGGTGGGGGCAGTGGAGGAACGAAAGTAACTGCCGGCGCACATCACTGTGTTCCATGCGGCAGACCCCAGACAACAACTAATGCGGCACGGTCGCCGACCATGTATCGTTTCTATACTATAATACTACGTGGGAGGGCACAATCCATCCTCGGATATGGACTTTGAGATTAAAACACCAACAAATTCAAGCTGAAAGTCAGCAAACCCTGGGAACTGCAAAGGCATACATTTGTTTGGATGGCTGAACTAATGGAAACAGGCACAGCAGACTTCTGCATCCGTAATATACATCGGCTTGAAACCTTCACCAAGGTTTGAGCAGGGGTGTGGGGCAGTCAATTCAGCACTACGTAACCGAGTTGTAACACACTAACTACCTTGTCTATAATCCTCTCTCCAGGTTTACACCGACTGGAGGATCTGCCACAACTGTGATTTTAAAACACAAACTTTCGGGAAACCCGACCACACCCTAGATCTTGATCTGTGAAAAAGATCCAACGTTTCTATAGAATTACAACAGATACTACGCCCATATCTCCTTAATGGTATACTATTACGTGGGAGGACTCAAACCACTTGAAGGCTTGGAAAGAACCTGGCGGCAGTCAGAAACCGGCGATACAGGCCAGTACCTGCTAATATGGACCTAAGAATTAAACACTGCAGTTGGCCTCCGATATACCCCGACACCGCAGATAGCCTCATCCAGATATAACGAGCCCAGTACATTTGGATACCACCGCACCCAACATGAGTGACTCGCATAACTCTGGGAAAGATTTGAATAAATGGGAGCAAAAAAGAAAGGCCCAATGGATAAGTTTACGAGTAGTCAGGCACAGACCACGAGCACGGAACCGGCCTCTGAATACAACATACCAGTTGACACCGAAAGTAGTGCAAGGGAAGACCGGATGACTACCATAGTACAAAACGCGTTCCTGGCGGTAAATGTCAAACTGAACGACATCGTGGCCACTATTGGCTCATTGAAGACAAGAGTGGACAAAGAGAGTGCACGGGTCACCGAGGCAGAGGGCAGGTTCAGCTCTGCTGAGGATACTATTGCTCACCACAGTAGAGACATCCCCCAGCTAAAAGAAAACATGTCCAAGTTACAAAACAAATGCGAGGACCTTGAATTGCGTTCAAGAAGAAACAATATCCGAATTGTGGGTATGTCCGAAACATTCGCAAGTGTCAAATGGAAAAACAAGTCGAATCCCTGCTCAAGTCTCTCTTTGGTCCAGAATCCTTCTCAGAACAATTTTTAGTTGAGAGAGCACATGTCATGATGTCTACCCCCGGAGCACCAGGCCATGCCCAGCACCCCTGGAAGCAGGCATCATGCCCTTGGGTAAAAGCCCAGCGGCCCCTTATAGGGGCTCTTTGGACTCAGTCCTGGCACCTTTGGCGCCAGGCTCATAAAGGGAGGTGTTTTGTGCACTTACCTGATGCAGACCATGCTGCACGCTTCAGGCCTCCCTGAGACTTGAAAGGGACTATTTTTTCACTCGGGCGTGGCCAGGGAAGGATACATACCTAGTTGGGGAAGGATACATACCTGGGACTTCTTTGGAGGTTATTTAAGCCACGCCCAGACAGCAGCTCATGCTTCGCGTTCTGCTTCCTGCAGCTTAACGCTCACTGTGTCTGCTCCTGCTCCTGGACTCCAGCCACGCCCGCCTCGAACCTGGAAGACCTGCAAGGAAGGAAGAGAAGAGAAAGGTGAAAACCAAGGACTATTTCAAACTTCTTACCTGCATCCGGAATCTTCTCGCCAGCATCCCTGAAGAAAGACTTCCATTTAAAAGCATCGCGTTGCTCGCTGCAGCGCCACGCTTCACTCACCTGTCCTCGAGACATCTCCCGGTTCCATCGCGGCTGTCAGCATCGGACGCCACATCTCTGCACCTAGGGGAGAGAGGAAGAAAAAAAGGTGAGCAGAAGGAACACAGCCATAATACTTACCGGCTTTTCTTCCACATTTCGGGTCGGCGCCGCCCCGTTGGCACATAAAGGGGGCCTCACTTGAACTTTGAACTTTCATACTTTCGGCGCATCGCTCAGGAAAGTCAAGTGGATTTTGCCAACGCCATTCTGAAAACCAGTGAAGTAACTGGACGAACACGCGCCCCTGCACCAGAAGCAGGATGGAGAGTTCATCCTTCCAAACCATAAGGTGAGCTTAAACCGGGGTTTGGAGGAAGTTAGAGAGGAACGAAGGGGGAAGGGGGAAAGGAGGGAGCTAGCACACTATTCTGCAGACTGTTAATCCCCTTTCTCATCTGCAGAAGGATATTCCTACGGGCCAGGCAAGCACGATTTGGAGGTCCTGTCCAATCGGTGTTCCGGTTCCTGCGCATCACACTAGAAGAGGCCACAGCAATCCAGACTAGACCAGCGCCCCCGTGGGAACCAGGTGAGCGTTACAGCACATTGCACGCTGGCACCGGCGCCTAAGCCTGAAGCACCACTGCGCATAATAATCGCCCAACTCTGAACTATAGCGATAGAGATGCAATCCTGAGACTGGCCAGAGAACAGGACACCTTACAACACGAGGAATGTTGCATACACATCTATCCAGACTTCGCGGCCGGGTACAAGCAAACAGAAGGCCGTACAAACCAGTTAAGAAACTCCTGAAAGCAAGAAACATACAGTTCGCCCTGATATTTCCAGCCAAAATGAGGATCCAGCATGCAGGAAGGGCACATTTCTTTGAGACCCCAAGTGCAGCCATGGCGTACATCGAGGCCTCCATACCCTTGCCCCCAAGAGATTGTAGATGCGTTCAGAACGTCAGACCTCACCGTGAGGATGAGAGACGCGATCCAACTGACTGAATGATGTGCGATACCATATCCTTTATAAGACTTACGACACTGGTTAATATTGAGGGGCGGCTCCACAAGAAGTTTATTTGTGAACAGGGTCGTGAGCCTGGATCTGGTGGTAATGCGTCGGCAACATGGCTACCCCGGGAGAACTCCAAAAGTTTGTAGGGGACCATCATCAAGTTGGGGCGGATGATGCGGGCGGTGGGAGGGGGTGGGGGCGAAGTGGTGGCTGTTCCACCAAAGCCAAGTTACCATGGCTTAAGTTGTGTGGATTGCCACAGGTTGCATGTTTCATAAGTTTTCAAACTCATGGGGCCTCATTACGAGGAGGGCAGTAAGGGGTTAACGGCGCCGGTAAAGGTGCCGGAGCCGTTAACCCCTTACCGCCCCATTACAGGTCTGCTTGCGGGACCCGCTAAGGACGCCCAAGGTTGGAATGGCCTGTACTTACCCATTCAGGGAACCCGGACCTGGTACCCGGAATCCGGAATGGAGGTAGCCATGCCGCAAATTGCGGCATGGTTACCTCCATTCTCGTAATGAGGCCAATGGTCTCACAGATGCTTATGCTATTTACATAAATGTGCATTCATCTATTGATAAATCAATGGCTAGACATGAACATACGCATGATATCTACAGGCGAAGGGTTGGGGATTAAACTTCTGTCATGGAATGTCTGTGAGCTAAATAACCCCACAAAATCCAGGAAAATCAGGGATAACATTAACAGGACCGCATCTCACATAGTTATGTTACAGGAAACACACGCTCAGAGACCCAATAATGCAAGCATGCTGACATCCTGGGGCAGGCAGAGATACCATACAGACTACTCCACCCAAGCCAGGGGGGGGGCAATGACGATAGTACATCCATCGCTGGGATTTCAAGCAAAGAGTCACAAGATAGATCCCCTCAGGAGATATGTAATTGTATGGGGTGATATAGCAGCAACATCAGTTACATTGGTCAACACATACGGTCCCAACCTGGATGACCCAGATTTCTACCTAAACATTCTGGAAATACTCACTTCCCTAGAGAATTCCAATATAATTTGGGGGTGGGGGGACCTCAATCTGGTCCTGGATGCAGTACAAGATAGATCCTCGACAATTAGTAGGATGGCTTCTAAGGCGTTGTTTATTGTGGGCCAAATCATACAGCAATTATCATTGACAGACGCATGGAGAGAACTCCATCCAAACACTAAGGAATACACATACTATTCCACAGTACACGACTCTGAGTCACGTATTGACTACTGGCTCCTCTCTTCCTCCACGTCAGACTCATTGGAGAGATGCGAGATCCGTCCTCGTACGCGGTCTGATCACTCCCCCATAATACTGGAGCTGGTATTTCGGGTTACACACCGAAACCTGCAAGACGATGGAGAATGGCAGCCAACATATTAAAAGACCCCAGCGTGGTTGAGTCTCTGCATCTGGAAATTGAGGAATTTTTTGCCAATAATTTGGAATCCGTCGACAGATACTCCATACTCTGGGAATCATTCAAGATTTGGGTGAGGGGGACTCTAACATCTAAAACCACTGGCATATTGAAGGCCGTGAGACGCAAACTGGCGGATGCAGAGACCCAATTACGGAATTTGGAAATTGCCTGTAGTAGCACGCACAGCAAAGATACGCTAGCAGACATTAATAAACACTTAAAGGAATTTGACAAACTAGCTACCAGGGAGGTTTAGTATATCGCAACCCCGGCCCGAGCATGCAGATATGGGGAAAGTAACAAAGCAGGAAGTTCCTTAACCAATCTTATTAAAGCCGAACGCCAACAAACCCCTATTGCAAGTATTAATTCATCTGAGGGGGGTTGGTTACAGGGGAACAGGCCATACACCGGGAATTCTCTACCAGGAATTGTATACCAACCGGAACACCAAAACATAAATAGAAATACAGGAATACCTCAACGAATTAAAAGTTCCCAAAGCTTCCTTTAGAGGCTAGAGTGTCCCTGGAACAACCGTTAACGGAGGAAAAAATTCCTGAAGCAATAAAGTTACTGACCTCTGGGAAAGCCCCGGGCTCGGATGGACTGGGGGTCGAATTCTATAAGGCTTTCTAGAAAGAATGAGTCCTGATACTGTTAAAGGTATGGGAAGAAGCATTGGAAGGTAACAAGCTCCCTGACACAATGCAGCAGGCAATAATTACTGTCCTTCCGAAACCCAGACGCCCCCTCATGAAATGGCTTCCTATAGGCCCCATTCACTAAATAATGCTGATGCCAAGGTATTTGCTAAGGTTCTGGCAAACAGACTATTGCCCAACATGCCGACACTGGTCCACGCGGACCAATGCAGGTTCATTCCCACAAGATCTACTGCTTTGAACCTGAGGAGACTGTTCAGACGAATGGCGCACATAAATCCAGAGGCACTCGCAATAGCGGTCTCCCTATATGCCGAGAAGGCTTTTGACTCAGTGTCGTGGATATACCTGCTCTCAGTATTAAGAGAAAATTGGGCTGGGTCCCACCTTTGTTAAATACGTCAAACTGTTATATACTGCGCCTGATGCTAGAGTCCTTACTAACAACACAATCTCAGATCAGTTCCCACTGGGTAGGAGCACCAGACAGGTCTGCCCGTTCTCGCCTATACTGTTCGCACTCACCATAGAACCCATGGTGATATTAGTCAGGCAGAAACATGGGGACAGAGGAATACGTATGTCCGGTCTGACTCAATCCATCTCGCTATACGCAGAGGACACCCTCTTGTATATCCGGGACCCAAAAACCAATCTGACACCTCTCATGACCAATATTCATATGGTTGCTGAATATTCGGGATATAAGATTAACAATGAAAAATCCTAAATTTTCCCTCTGAACCCAACTACCGTATGCCCAACTACAACCTTGGGACTAAAATGGTCGGTCCAGCACATACGGTATCTGGGAGTGCTGATATCCAGGGACAGACAGATGTTGTACACAGACAATTATGACCAGGTGTTGCAGCTCCTGGCCATTAAACTGCAGATGTGGGCCAGACTCCCCATATCTATGCACGGTCGGGTAGCCATTTTGAAAATGGTTGTTCTCTCGAAACTACTCTATCTATTTGAGAACATACCCATTTGGCCAGGCAGCACCTTCTTTAAGAAACTACGTTCAATGGCGATAATGTTCTTTTGGGATGGGAAGACTGCCCGAATGAGATGGGAGAAAGTGGTTGAGTCGTACTGCTCCGGTGGCATTGCAGTGCCGGATTTCGAATGTTACTATTATGTTGCTCAGGCACAATTCACCAAACACTGGTATAACCTTTAAGACTATTCACCCCATATGTGGTTAGAGAAATTTGCTGCATCACTGATAGACCTCCGATCCATTATTTTCGATTTGCATTACAGGGACTTGTGCCTCTATGACCCTGTGAGCAGTATGGTTCGAGCGTGGGGCGCACTGTATAAAAGATTAAAAATAGAAACTCCATATGACCCCGACGTCCCCCTCTGGAATTTCCCTGGAAACAGGACACCCAGACACAGACAGGCGGAGCATCCACCAATACCGTCAACACAAGAGGGCTCAGGGCCCCGACCCCTGGTAGGTAGGAATCCTGCACAATAAACCCAGGGAGAACCCAAAACTCCCATCTTGCCAGGGGGGCGGGGAAGGCCATCACACCCCTCATGCCCACAAACCGCAAGAAAGCTACAGAGGAAAGCCACCACCCTGCACAGTGCCTGTCGATTAACAGACAGATAATAGCCAACATACAGTGTGGACAGAGATGAAGAGCACAGTAGTCCAAAGCAACAAGGTAAGAACAATTCCCAATAAACCACTTTGCTAACACAACAAAACAGAACCACATCTCTGTACAGCAGTCTACATGCACTTCACCACACAGCAACTTAAAAAAAACAATACATAGTCAGGCACAACAGCACATGGGAATTGTACCGACCCCGAAAATCGCCCCAAAGCTCAGCGGACGGTGCAAACCGAACTGGGGCTGTCAACAGGACTTCACAACTCTCACTGTACCTATTCCCGCCATACCCTACGAAGTATCCCCTCTCCACACTCTCCTTTCAGATCCACCAGAGAACCATTCTGATGGTGATAGTGCGCGGTACAAGTGCCCTTTAACATTAACATTAAATAGCCCATTTTTATTTAAATTTGGCCTATCCTGTGTACTTTGATCCTAATACAATAGTTAAAACTCCATTTTAGGTCTTGGCATATTTCCTGGTCCCAGTCACTCTATGACAAGATCAAATGTTAATTAAAATGGAAAATTGATTGACACCCTATTGACTAGTTCACAGAACCTTCCTGCTGCTCCCTTTCCTAGAGCAATGATGAGGTATGGTGAAACACAGGCCACACATCTTTAGATCCCCACTCCCCTCTGGTGAGCGATTAGTCAGTAAGAAGGAGCTCTGACATCCACGTGCTGTCTGACTGCGGAAATAACTGGAGGTTAAATGGCCTCGCAAAATGGCAGCGACCGTAGTTAGGCCTCCTGACAGTGCCTACAGAGCTGTTTAGGATGCTCTGCTTAGCTCAAGTGAAGGGTTCAGGGTGGCCCTGAAACATGCAGATGGGGGAGGGCATGCTCTTGTGCTACACGTCCCCCTCAATCTGATGTCCCGGTCCCACCAGTGGGTTGAGTGAAAGAGCCCAAATGTGGCTGGTTTTGACTCGACGTAGTCCTGGAGGAAATGCCATGCTTTGCGCATTTTGGCAACTTCCCAGAAGGGTGCCATATTCTCCATCTAGAGCTCAATCAGTTGCATCTGTGACCAGCATTGGTCCTTCCCTTCCCCAAACATACCAAAATACAGCAGTGCATGTGTAGATGAGGAGGGTGACTCGGCTATGGTGGATGAAGTGGCTAGGATGAGGGCACTCCCACCCTGTTTAGAAGAGGGTGCCTGTCTGGGATGTGTTGACTGCCCGGCTGGGTTGCCCAGAGGGCCAGTAATTAATGGTACACAAGCATAGTTACGCTCCATTAAGTATGTGAGAGGGATTTTGGTGTTGACCTGATAGGGCTGAGTCTACCCAATCCTTGTGACTTGAGGGGTCCAAGGGAAGGTACAGGGCATAGGGTTCTCTTCTTTTGGGTCTCCGACTGGCTTGACCAAGCTGATATCTGGGGGAGGCCCAAGGTGCTCAGGCAGTCTCACTCTCCATCCCTATCCCTTGCCCCCGTCCACCTTCCAGCCCATAACGCAAAGTTCATTTTGCTAGCGATAATGCACCAAAACTCGGTTAAGTATCATTGGGATGCAGCTTGTGGCATTTTATACTGATTTGGCTAGAAGCAGCACAAGAGCCACATATAATCTCCAACTCTGGTGGGTGGCATAACTGTCCCTATGAAAGGGTAAAGATCACAAAGCATCATAGACATAGGCAAATTGCTCTAATCTAGAGACCTAATGAGGAAAAAAGAAATGTTGCACTGGGGTGAGTGGCAAGCCTGGAAGTAGCATAAGGAGACCGGCTGATGACAGTAGCCTCACGCAGCAAGCACATTAAGGAATTGCTTGAAAACCCTGAGTGACATTTTCATCAAATGATCAAGATCTATTGCTGAGTTAAAGAACACAATGATATCTCTTCAAAGCAGAGTTGCTGTTGTAAAGATGGTGGTGAAATTATGCAAGAAAGCCAGGAGAAATTGTGTCGCGCATCTATGGTGGAAATCTGCAGAGACCTCAAAGTGAAATCGAAAGACCACAAAAACGGAAATATGTCCAAGTACTTGCATATTCTTTCCAAGATCACAAACAACTACTTAATTCTCACTCACTTTCCAGTCTATCAGACACAAAAGAAGGTATGTCAGGATATAATCACCAGAATGCCTGTCTTCCAAATTAAAGCAGAAATCATAATCAAAATAAGCAAAACGTTGCAGGTGATCTCCTTGGGGAACAGCTTCTGATCTTTGAAGACTAGGCTCAATCCACCCTCAATCCAAGGGTGAGGGTACTGCATCTGTGTCGTGTGAAGGTCTGAGTCAACCTGACCGAGAAGCCCCACCAAAGTAGAAAAGTTATCACCAAAGCATCACTGCAGGAAGATCGCCAAAAAGAGAAGACGACATGATAGACCGACAACGACACTTGGATTTCTCCTCGCATCTATCAAGGAGTTCTATGGGTCTGACTACATTACACAATATAAACTATCATAATCTAGAGAGACAAGAAAATGGAAACATGTCTCTATAACTAAGGACCCCCAAATGTGGTCTTGCCACCATAGGCCGGAGAGACATTGGGCCTCATTACGAGTCCGGCGGTAACCAAGCCGGAAAAAGCGGCAGGTTACCGCCGGACTCGAATTACCATTCCGTCTCCGTGATTCCCAGAATTTCCGGGGCATTACGACCCCGGTGACTCGGGCATTCCGGAGGTGGAATTGTGTAAGTCCCCATTCCCATGGAGAGCCATAGGACTCCATGGGGATGGAGACAATGGAAACACTGGTTCAGTCTATGACAGAGCCGGTGTTTCCAGGTCAGACCTGGCGGGAGTGTCACCTCCCACCTGCAGGACTCTTAATCAGCCGGTCTGGAAAGAACGGTGGCGGCGGTTTTATCACCACCGTTCTTTCCGGACCGGCAGGGTCATAATGAGGCCCATTATCTCTTCATTCCAGATGTGCTGCAAGACATAGTTACGTCATTTTGCCGTAATTAAAATTCTAGAGCTGATACTATACGTTTTGAGCTAAGGAAGGTGGCTAAGAATGTAGGAGGGAGCTATTTGAGGAAAACAGGAGTGCTTGCACTCTACCCAGTTGCAACAGTCTCCATGTACATCCCCAACAAAGGTCAGGATTCATTGTTTGGCGGGTGCTTTTGCGGGTGACTGAAGATGGCCGCCTAAGCGGTGAGCTCTGCAGCCCAGGATTTTCGCATTGGCTAAAGACTAGCTCCGGGGGTGCGCAATACTAAATAACTGTGGTGCCCTTTCTGCAGAACAACTAAACAACTTAATCGGGGTGTTTGTTTCCCCGATAGACTTATATTACTGTTTCCTGACGTCCGTGGCTGCCGAGACACTGTTGACGTGGAGGCCTTGGCCCGCACCGCCTGCCCTCCTCCTGCTCCACTGCTCAGCTTGAGCCTGCGGACGCCATGCTGCGCCTGCCTGCGATTGATTGACTCTGGCTTCGCTGTCCCACGGGGCACTCTCTGCGGGTGACAAGCAGCCCCCACTGACTCCTCCTGGTGTCTGCCTCTGGCTGACCTGCATACTGTGCTGACTCCGCCCAGATCATCTACGTGCTGGATTGCGTGGCTACCCGTGGCGGAGACCTGACAGACCTTGTGGGGGACTGCTGCCGGGCTGGCAGCTCCCTGTGGCTGCCTCATTGGACCCGGACGCGGCTGCACTGGACGCCTGCATCCACTTTGAAAACTGCTGCTGCGGTAAGCCGGGTGGGCGAACTGTGCAGCAGCTTATAACTCTCCACCCCCATCAATGATCACACGTGGGTGGAGTTCCCACCCTCCTCCCCACCAATACTCACTACCCTGGTTCTTTGGGGGACTTGCCTGCCTGTTGTTGCAGCCTGCGGGGGTGGTCCGTGACATAGTGGGCCCTTGAATCTGTATTCACTCGCCTGCAGTTTTTAGACTCCGGGAACAACGGCACCTGTGCGGACGCTCTGGGTTGAGGAATGGGCGGCCGCTGGGGGGCATTGACTTCATTACAGCCCCTGAGGCGTCTGGCCTTATATACTGGCATGCCACTGCATGGTTCACTGGGCACTGGGGTAAGTGACTCTAGCAGTGCTGTGTAATCCTTCTCTTCCCCCTTGGACCCTACTGCACAACTTCATTTGCCTTGGTTCCATTGAGACGCTCAAAAAGTCACTATGACTAAGGGTGCCAGGAAGAAGCAGAGCTCCATGAACATGTACGCCAAAGCTGCACCTAAGACTTTGGAGGGGGTGGCCGATGCTGTGGGGGACACGCCAGGGCCGGGGGAGTCTAGCGAACTCTGGCGCATGATGGAGTATATGCGCGAGGGTTTCACTGCCACACATACTATATTCGATGACAAGAGTGCCACAATCTGCTCCATAAAGGCCTGTATGGAGAAAACGGACTCCCGCATTACCGAGGTGGAAAGTAGGGTGGGAACGACCAAGGATTTGATCGTGGCACTCAGGCAGATGTCACCTCACTTTCAAAACAAGTGCTATCCATTGGTAAGAAGATCGACCACTTGGATCCCCATCAAGGCGCAATAACCCACGGATAATAGGCACACCAGAGGACAATATTGAGGGACCAATGGAAGACTTTGTGGAACGCACCCTCGTGACCTTGCTTGATGCCCCTAAACTACCAACACATTTTGCAATAGAGCATGCTCATCGTGCCCTTGCCCCTAAACCCAGACCGGGACAGAGATGTGCTGTGGCTGGCGGCTAGGGCCAAGGGGGAGCTATTGCTGGGCTCCAGCAGAATTCCCTTGTATACCGATTTACTGATTGCAGTGCAGCAAGAGGGGAAACCATTCATGGCTGCAAAGAAGAAATTCTGTAATCTCGGTGTGAAATATGCCGTGCTCTACTCGGCTAAATTGAGAATTGAACATGGCAGCAGGGTATACTTTTTCACCATACCTGAGGAGGCCATGAAGTTCCTAGATGAACGCTTCCCTGGCTAAGCTTGGGTCGTGTGATCCCGGTACCTAGAAGACCTTATCAATCGATCCCTGCTGTGAGACTGACGATAGGGTTGATTATATCCGCGAGCTAACATTGTGCTTCTGCTCGATAGTACCGTCACTATTTCTCGGACTCATACATTGTTGATTTTGGAAATGTGCGCCCTGTAACTTGTTTCAAATGTGTTCCGTTATGGCCGTGTTGATGCCCGGGCTGCAGTCGGCTAACAGCCCCCTATGCAAAGTTTCAAGCGCTGTTGGGTTGTTGGATGTGGGATGTTCATTCCTCTGCTTGGGAGAGGAGTGGGGGTTGGGAGTTTTGGGGAAGTTACACAAAACGTGCTTGGCATGTGCGTAATTGTTGATGAAATGCAGCGCTGCTTGGAGGCACTTCCAGTGAGATATTCAGTGCTGGCCCGATATGAGCTCAGGGTCTACACTATGTACTGGCCTGATGGTGGTTGAGGCATTACAACGTATGGGCTGGAACGTGCATGGATTGGGCAATCCAGTTCAAATGCAGCGGCTCCAGCTTTATGCTGAGCGGCATAAGGTACACATTCTGTTACTGCAGGAAACGCATGCATTGGCGGTTGGCTGCGAGATATTTGCCAAGAGCTGGGGCACACTGTGCTATTTCACAACCTATTCTACTCAATGTAGGGGAGTTATGACCCTTATTCACAAGTCTGTTCAATACTCACAAAGGAAGGCGCATCTAGACCCGTTGGGGAGATATGTGTTGTTACATGGGGTGCTCTTGGGTCAGGAAGTAGTGTTAATGAATGTTTATGGGCCGAATATTGACGATCCTGAGTTCTACACTGAAGTAATGGACCTAATGGCGCTATACCCCCTAGCACTCAACTTATGGGGAGGAGACTTTAACACGATAATGGACACAGACCTTGACAGGTCTGGGTGTAAGGCCTGACAACTGACTGTAGCTGCCCGAGTGATATGAGGGTGTTTGGTTGATTTGGGGATGGTGGACGCCTGGAGAATGCTTAATCTGGCATCACACATGTATTCCTTTTACTCCACTGTACATGATTCCCACTCACATATGCATATGTGGTTAGGGTCCAGTACTTTCATCGGATCTTAAGCAATGCCAATATACTATCCAAGGCCTACTCTGATCTCTCCCCGAATAGACTGACATTGACACTGGGAGTCGAGCGGTTGTGGAAATTTAAATCACAGGCATTACTGGACCCTGTGTTCGAGGCTGAAATGGGGAAATGTGTTGAGGAATACTTTGAGGTAAACACGGGCTCTGTTGACACACATGCAATTCTGTGGTAAGCCTTCAAAGCTTACATTCGCGGAATGGCCCTGGCTCCATAGTCTCGGGTATTTAAAGCAATATGACAGGACATCCACATCACTGAATCAAATTTGTGCTGACTTGAACTACAATATGCATTTGCATCCACTGTTGCTACACTGGGGGACATTAGGAGCGAGCTCGACAAATTCTGGTATCTCATGCTGATAGGGAATTGAAATTCCTTGCTAACCCGGACTTGCCGAGGAAATATGGAGAGGTGGAACGTCCTAGCAAACTGCTGGCTAAAGTGGTGCGACAAGTGAGAGGCAGCCATCATATCCCATTTGTACAGGACACTTCGGGAGCCCATTGACTTTGGACTAGCCTATTGAATTGAATTGACTCCTCTGGTGAACTCTAAATATCTGCACTGCCTAAGAAATAACTCTATTCTTTCTATGTTCTGATAACCTATGCCTTTTTGTTCCTCCTTCAAAATATTCTGAATGTCTCAGAAACTTATAGTGTACAGTACTGAAGTATATTTGTGTATGATTATATTGCCTCCTTCTTATGAATGTTTTATAACTGACAGTTAAATAAATTAATAAGTATTTAACAAATAAACCTTGAGTGTAAGAGTTTATTTGAACACCTGTGATTGTAGACCTCTGTGTAACATAATTACAGCTCACATTCCCTCTTGAGATAAGCCTGGCTGCTCAGCTCTGCTACCAAAAACTGTGTAGTACAGACTTATACCAAAGGTTGGTTTTGCTTACACCTGTAGTCCTACTTGTGTGTAGTGGTCCCAAAGGGTACTGCATTCAAACTTTGCCTAACATCAGCATCCATACTTGGGGTTATAAACAGGTAGAGGACAACAAAAATGAAACTGTGAACTTCCACAAGAAATAATAACAATAGTCAGGATGGATTTCTCATAGTTTCTGCCCTGCCGGAAGAAGGTAGTTGTTAAATTTATGCTTTGGAGTAAAATATACTGTTGGAGCCGTACGTGGGTTTAATAAGTCTTTACTGGGTTCAAAGTTCAGGTAAGTACATGAGGGCAGTTAAGTAAATAACATAGGCAGGGAGAGATATCCACCGGCCCCCTTGTCCATTCAGTTCCAGGTCCCAACTGCTATCCTTGGAACACTCATGCTCAGTGGAAAACTCATGCACAGTTCAGTCCAAACATTCCACAACAACACTCTAGACATGACCTAAGCATACACACCATGGACAGGGAGCAGATCAAAAACCTAACACATCTTCCCCCTATATAACCAGACAACAACAGGATAAAACACAGGGAGAAGATGCAACATTGCTCTGAACACAAAAAATTGATACTGACCACAGCGGTCAGGTCCGACAAATCCTCTTCAATACAACTCTGACTTACCAAGCTACAGCTCAGAGCAAAATTTGCTATCCTCACTTTACCTTACTCTAGCTCAAAACAGCTAAGCACCAACCATAGACAAACACCAACTCTGCAGCGGGCCCCATCACAGATGTTAAATCTCACAGGGAACCAGCCCTCATTCACCAGGCAACCATAACCACCATGTTACATGCAAAACAATCTAATCATCCAACTTCCAACTACAAGGTGTGCACACACACCTTCAAAACCTAGCACACGCGCCAGGAGTAAATTTGTTCCGTAAACAAATAAGCTGACGGGACTATCCCCATCAACAGTTTTCCACATTTTAACAACATGACTGACCCTTGTCCAGTACACGCAACCCATAACCAACTCCACTCACACCTCCACAAAGCCTCGAATTCAGCATTAAATATGGTGAACATTAACACAAAATATGCGCCCGGAATAGACCCATAATTCAAGCCTGCAGAGAGATACTGTGCGTACATCTGGCAAAGATATTAATAGGTTAAACAAACATTTCATCTGTGTGTACCTGTGGAAAAATAGTTTGTTAACATACTATGCATGACAAGTATTTCCTTTTCATGGGTCAATTCGACACATAACACATTACTATTGATGTGTTACACAACATTGCGCCTAGCACAAACCCATAATGGCATGCACACATCTCATATGCAACTCCAATGCACATCCTATGCCAGACCAAAGGCATAAATTGTACACTTCAAATGTACTACTAACGCCCAATCAGCGACGTCATGTGCACATCATGCACCAAACCCAAAAGCATCTACAATGCAACTTGTGTAGATACTATGCTAAAACAATGGCATCACCAAATGAAACTGTGGCACAGCTATGCCGAACAAATGGCACTTCTTGTGCACTAATACACAACCTATGCCAAACCAATAGCATCTAACATGCCAACCATGGCACAACCTATGCCAAACCAATGGCACCTAATATGCCAACCACGGCACAATCCATGCCTAACCAATGGCATCTAATATCCCACAATGGCACAACCTATGCCAAACCAATGTCATCTAACGTGCCAACCGTGGCACAACCTATGCCAAACCAATGGCACTTACTATGCCAGACTGCTGACACCTGATGTGCCAAACCATGTCACATATCTCCCAAACCAGACTCTCTCTCACAGATCATAATGCCACTTCAAGTTGTTACCTTACTCTGCCCTTCCCATAACATATCAGTGGAACAAATCAGACCCAAAAGTGGAAATAATGTAATTCAAAAATAATGCCTCCCAAATCCAAGCATTAAAGTCCTCAGAGCCCCACTGATAAGTTCCTGGAAAAAAAAATTGCAAAGTTAAACATCTCCACCAGCAGTGGCAAATAATCAATCAATGGATTGACATAACAATTGTTGAAGCGACACCCATAAATAACTCTCAGTGCTAGAGTTTAAAATGCAGTTCCTTCAATTCACCCATAGATTGGTCAAAATAGTCGCCATAACAACAGCAAACCACGAAAATTATTTTCCAGTATTTGTAATCACAAAGTAGTTCTACATTAGTTCGTAGCATATATTTCTGCATGTTAATGTTCGCCGCTTTACTTCCCTGTTCACGTTGTCATCACCGGAGTTCTGCTTACCCAGCGACGTGTTCTTGTGTAAGTTCCAGCACTTAGACGAGTAATAAATAAAAAAAACGTTCTCCTTAACACTAGTCGGCTAATTCCACAAAAGAAAGCGTCCAACAAAACATCCTGAGCCGCAAGTTGAACGGCTTGGAAACTCCGTCAGACAAAGTCCCGTCTGATGCAGTATATCCATTCGTCTTTAATGCAACCCAGCGCATGTCAAACACGCACCAGGGTCCTTTTTTCAAACTCGTGTCCCTTCACTGTGCTGTAATCAAAGCACCAACGTTCACTTCCTCGAAGAACGTAGATGGCAGTGTTCCAATCGAATGGACGATCGCCAACTCCCCCACTATTCATATGACGTCATCATTCATGCAGAGGGAGCGACCACGGAAAGAGATCTCCGCTCCGACCGTCACCCTCATGCTGCATGGGTGCACCAGCTCGCCAGGACCAACCATGCACCGCAAAGACCATGCCAAAGGTGCGACTGCCTGTACTGCACACTGCACGGCCCACAATAAGATCAGCAACTAGAAAGCCGGTAAGTCCCTGGAAATATTCGCCACTCTCATTTATTACAAGGCACCTCACTCCTTCTACTGCTGGCCATAGGAACGGTGACCGTTGGTGAACCTGCATGCTTGTAAACGGCTATCTGCTTTTGTTTAGGGGAAATCCCCTCATCCAGTTGGCCAAATGCACTATGCAGCACCCTCGCAGTGAGGAATACACGCGCCAGGCTAGTGTAAAAAAAAACTTCTTTGACGGCCTTATGGGTCTTTTAAGTGTTCACTGCCCCTTCAAAGTGCAAGCCAGCCCCCCAAATGATCAAAAACGCAGTATTTGGCAGGCTCTAGCGTGGGGCAAGCTCACCTTGTGGCACAGGGACAGCATGGGGTGGCCGGTGGATGTCTCCTCTTCCTCTGGTGTTCTGCCTCCTTTTCCATGCTACAGCTGCATGTGCCCGTCTCCAGATCCCTTTTCCTGAAGTGCAGCGTTTCTTCCTTCCGCTGTACACTCTCTCCAGTAGACGTTCCCAGAAACAAATCCTCGTCGCCAATGTTAAATTTATGCTTTGGAGTAAAATATACTGATGGAGCCGTACGTGGATTTAATAAGTCTTTACTGGGTTCAAAGTTCAGGTAGGTACATGAGGGCAGTTAAGTAAATAACATAGGCAGGGAGAGACATCCACTGGCCCCCTTGTCCATTCAGTTCCAGGTCCCAACTGCTATCCTTGGAACACTCATGCTCAGTGGAACACTCATGCACAGTTCAGTCCAAACATTCCACAACAACACTCTGGACATGACCTAAGCATACACACCATGGACAGGGAGCAGATCAAAAACCTAACAGTAGTCCTGTCGGATCTATGTGAAAATATAGAATCCATTACTGCAGAAAATGCAGATTCTTTGTTTCTTTTACCCCATTTCTCTGCATATGAGTGGGGAGACACCCCACAGCCCCCCTCCACATACCCTCACATTTGTTATTAATTTAACCAACCCCCCCCACACCTATATGCAGTATAATAGGGCTGTTAAAAATCAGTATTTTCGGCTTTGCAGTGATGGTCTGCCATATTTTGTAGTAATACTGTCCTGTATTCTAGCATCTGGAGTCAATGTCCAAGTTTCTGGAGTTCCCTTGAGGTTGCCTCACATCCTCTCTGTGGCCTTGCAGAGTCACAAGGTTCCTGAACCCTTTTAATATTTTTTACCCATACCTCTACAGTAACTCAGTAAAATGTGCCTTGCAAGTGGACGGGTCGTTGCTCACTTCTGGTAGATATCAAGCTGCGTGTCTCGCCGGCACTGTGTACATGGGGGTTTGTGCAGGGTTTTCTTCTTGGTGTCCAGAATGTCCAATTTGCCAAGATGTCAAAATGGTGCAAGAATCCGGGTCTGATCCGGCCCCCAGAATAAATCACCAGTGACAAACTGGGACCTGCTTCCTATACCACAGGAATTACTCTGTATTAGCGTGGCGTAGGGACAGAGCGAGCACTGACTGGGACATCCTAGTGGTAAATTCCGAGAGTTCAGAAGAACAGTAGGCGAGGTAACAGGCGATGTCCAGAAGCACAGCAGGCGAGTTAAGAGGCGGAGTCCAGAAGAATGGCTGGCGAGGCAACGGGCAGAATCTAAGAGACCAAGATGCTGGGGACCAAGAAGACCCAGAGGGGAACTAGGGCCACAGGCAGGGATGCAATACCAGGGACGAAGAGAATGAAAGGGCCAGGAGGAATAAGGAGGAGGAAGAAATGGACCAGGCAGATAAGGATCCAGGAGCTAAGGCACTGAACAGCGCTAAGACACGAGTGCCATATACCACAGGATAACTGTTGAAATGCTGACGCCACCACAAGGTTTCGTGGGCGGTGGCGAGTAGTGGTAATTGGAACGGGGACACCACCGCATGCGCATGAATAGGTGAGAAGGTACATGCCGTGCGCATACGCACATTGCAGGATCATGACGGCATCCAAGAACGGAACAACCTGTCCCGTCTTGACAGTGCAGACCGGCATCGCCTATCCGGTACAGCCGCAGTTCCTGCGATCTCCAATTATGCGAACAGAGATAGAGGAGCTAGCAGTGCCTAACAGGTAAGAGGCGCGAAGGGCCCGGAAAGTCTTGCGTTCCTGGTGTGCGGTGATGGAGAGCCTATCTTCCAATGATATTGCTGGTAAAACCGACGAATCAGGTGTTGTGCATGTACTTGTGAGGCAGGGTCCTAGCACCGGTCACTGGCCTGGTATCCCATCCAGTCAATGAGGGAGATCAGTCGACCATGTCCAAAAATGCGAGTCATAGATGGACTGTACTTTGTATTCTTGCTTCCTACAGTTCAGGAGGAGGACGGTGCGATGCTTGACCATATTGGCCAGGGATGTATTCCTTCAAGAGCAAGATGTGGAACACTGGGTGCATCTGACATCTAGAAGTAAACTCAAGATGGTAGGCCACAGCCGAGATGCATTTCTTGATTTTGAATGAACCAAGATAACGTGGGGCCAATTTAGTTGGCAAGTTGAGAACAAGTAGGTTCTTGGAGGAAAGCCAAACTTCATCGCCTACTCTGTACAGGAGCTCAGGGGAGCATTTCTTTGCCATTCCTTGGTAGCCTAAAGATAGTGACTACTGGTAGTAAGTGAGTGCGAAGGAAACAACTTTGGATGTTGAGCGTAGGTACAACAGAAGGGAGAACAGCTGATGGATGGATGCATGCAAGGAATTGTTATAGGCTATTTCTGCCATATCCAGATAATAATCTGAGTTGTCTTGCAGGGCATTGGTGTAGCATTGCAAGGCTCCAATGGCTGGTTGATGCATTCAGACTGCCCATTGGTTTGTGGGTGGTATCCTGAGCTTATTCCCTGATGGACTCCTATGTGGGTACACAGTTGGGACCAGAAACGAGACACATATTGTGAGCATCTGTTGGAGAGGATCTTTTCCGCTAAGCTGTGCAGTAGATATATCTCATGGAAGAATACTTTGGCCATGTGACTAGCTGTGGTCAGCACATGTAACACACAACGAAATGGGCCACCATAGAGAAGCAGTCCATTAACACCATTAAACACATCTTTCAGTTTGAACAGGGAAGGTCAACAATGAAGTCGGTGGCGATAGTGTGGCATGGAAACGGGTGACACTGGAGGCCCACTTTTCACTGTCTGGATGTTTTGTTCTGAGCGCAAACAGGAACAAATGCCACATAATCCTGAACTTGTTTGGCAATACTGAGCGACAAAACAGTCCTACTATTACCTCCAGCGTAGCCCGCTTTCCTCTATGTCCTGCTACTTGTGAGTCATGTAAGCTGGATAATACAGTGTGTCAATCGTTCTGCAATGGGATGCATAGTTTGTTGGAATACAGGTCCAAGCCATCCTGTGATACCATTCTGAAGTGTGTGAGTGGCTGAAGGAAAGCAAGATTGGTTGCTGTATCTTAATATGCACGTTGCAGGAAGGATTGAACGACACCAAGGAAGTGTGTAGGTGGAAAGAGGAGGTTGGGTGGTGTTTTGGAATCATCTCCATAGATTAGGACAAGGAATCAGCACGTTGATTTGTGGCTCCCACTATGCAAATTATTTAGAAATTATAGTGTGCAAAGAAAAATGCCTATCAGGCCTTCTGGTTATTCTTACATTGTAGGGTCTCCATATACTGTAGGTTGCATATAGGTAGTGTACTGCGCAATGTTTCTTTCGCTGCAGATTTCATGACATTTATTTTACTGAATTTCACCTGTAAAATAGATGGGGGATGGGGTTATAGTTAAGGTGGGAGGGTTTGTTGACAGGGGTGGGGGGTCTCCCCCGCATTAATATGTGGCAAAATAGGCTTTAAAAAAAACTCTGCAAAATCACGTAGATCTGTAGTTTGCAGTGATTAGTTTGAACCAGGATGGAAAACGACCCCGTGTTGTAGGTGATGTCTTCACTGCTCGAACACTTCCTGATGGCTTGGCGTTCTTTCTCAAGCGTGGCATAGTTTCATTTGCAAGTTGACAATTTTTGCGAGTAATGCGCTATCAGATGTTCCAATATAGTTGGAGGATTGGCCTGCAACAAGACAGCACCAACTGCCACTTTTGAAGCGTCGGCTTACTCAAAAAAGGGCCTGGTGTCGTCAGGAAGCTGTAACATAGGCGCTTTCTTGTCAGCTGTCTTTAAGGCTTGGAAAGCTTTTTCAGCCTTGAAGTCCCACATGAACGATTGATTAGAGTGAAAGGGACGTGAGATGTCTGCCGTCAAGAGGGTGAAAAATAATTTTCAAACCCCAAGAAACTCTGGGTGGCACTCATGTCATGGGGACTTTTCTACTGGAGGCTAGCCTGAATCTTTTTGGGATCCATCTCTATGTCTTTATCACTGATGATGTAGCCCAAGAACATGATTCATGTTTCATGGAAACCTCACTTTTTGACCTTGGCATGATATGATAGTTTATACTATGATAGTTTATTTATATAGCGCCTATACACATTGTTTTACAAAGGGCTTCAAGGCAAGGGAGGGAACAAGGGAAAATACAATGACATTCTTACAGGCCATGAACAGTAAGGATGTGAAATTAACTATCGTACTCGGCCTGACGACATTTCAGATAGTGGAAGAGCTAAGACATAGATAAGGAAGGGAGGGGGTGGGGGGGAGTGGGAAGAAAATCGAAACAGACATGTGACTACCGTACTAGGCCTGACGTCATTTCTGGTAGAGCCAGAGAAAAACAAAAGGTGAGGGAGAGGGGTGCAGAAAGGGAGGGGAGGAACAAAACAAGCGACTATCGTACTAGGCCTGACAACATTTCAAATAGTGCTGGGGGGGCAGTAAGGTGAAGAGGGAGGAGTCAGACGAGGTTGCTATCATACTAGGTCCAGGGACAATTCTGATAGAGTAAGTGCATAGAGGGGAGGAGGGGAGGAGATAGGAAAAGGGAGAGGAGGAAAGAACAGAGAGTAAGCAGCCAAAAAGAGTGGAGAACCAAGAGGGGAGAGCAAATACAATTGCAGAAGGTAGTAGTAACACATAATGTTGCAAGACAGGATACAAGATGAAGATGGGAACAGCATGATTAAGGGCCACCATGAGTACAAGATGCAAAGGAAGTCCAGCATGAGAGTTGAGAAAGGGTGACGCACCGTGAATCAATTATGTCCATAAAAGTCAAATCCAGCATTGGCCACAAGACAGTGGTGGTGAAACCAGAATGTATCAGGACAGACTCCTGCAGAAGTAGGCTGGAGGGGGGGTGGAAGCAGGGTAGAAGAATCAAGCAATACAGGTGATGCAGAGCCAAACGGGTTAACACTACATGCATGTGTTGTTGGGGATCTACCATGGCTAGTGAAAAGGTAAGTATATCATCTAGGTAAACCCAGATAGACAGGCCAATGAGAACTGAGAAAATGAAGTTTATGAATCTCTGAAAGACGGCTGGGGCATTACCAAAAGGCATTATTTTGTATTCATAGTGCCCCAGAGGTGTTCTGAAAGCCATCTTCCATTAGTCCTCCTGTTCTATATGAAGTAGGTAGTATGCCCCATGGAGATCCAACTTCATGAACACTCTGGACGAATGCAAGGACTCCGTTATATATGTGATTAAAGGTAAGGGGTATTGAGCCTTTACTGTGATTTAATTAAGATCACAACACTCAATACACAGCCGGTGCGTGCATTCTTTTTTTTAGGCACAAAAAATAACGTGTCCCAGCAGGAGACCGTGAAAGGGTCATTTATCGCTTGGAAAGATTGTTCTCTATATATTTCTGTAATTCTACTTATTCTTGTGGTGTTAACAAATATAACAATGCTGTGTGCATTGGTTGGAGCCAAAGATCATTTTGCTTGCGTCGTACAATTGATGTATGGGTTGTGATACATCCATAAAGGGAGACCCAACACCACAGGATAAGGAGGAGCAGGTATCACATCCAATACTATGTGCTCTGTATGCTGGTAAATAGTGAGCTGTAATGTAACAGAATGCAAGTGGATGGGACCAGAACACAGGGGCATTCCATGACACTGAGCAAATTGGATGTCAGTGTAGTTGCATGCAACACTGCAGCCCACTAGAGCGATGCAACGGATGTCCCATTTTGTACGTATTTCCAGGGCGGAACGAATCGCGGGAATTCGTCCCTTGTCAGGCTAGGGGGGCAGGGGTAACCCTGCTACGCAACATCCTGCCTACGGGTCGAGGCAAGTGTGACCTCACTGGGAGACGCTCCCCCTGTGGGGACAAGGATTTGCTTTCCTGTGAGGAACTCCGTAAACAATATCCCTAAATAACCTCCTTAGGAATACCATACAGAGACTTGTATTAAGAAACAAAGAACATGTGTTACTATCAACAAGAAACAGTGCATGTTACTTTAAATGGAAATGTCCATTTAACTGGGATGATGAGAATGGAACAAAGAGAGACGCTGCAGCAAGTGGAGAGAGTGAGACAGGAACGTCCACCAGGGAAGCCCCACGTCGACTTAGTACCCGGGAGCAGAGGAGGCTGAGAAAGCCCATGAGTTACAAAACTGCTTGCATAGTGAAAGCAGAGAGCTAGACGAACAGCGTCCTGTAAGTGGGAGAGAGCGAGAAACCGATGGTGGTGGCGTGACCCCAGAGAGCTTGCAGTGAACTGGCGGTCTGCAAAACGACAATGAAACTACTACACGGTTAAAACCACATAACATCCCGATAGCTGAAGAGCCGGACGTCCGCCCAGGAGGGGAATACAGGAGTACAGGGGAGTACAGGACATTGAAGGAGTAAGAAAGGCTGGGCAGGCGAAGAACCAAACCAACCCAGAGCGAAGAAAGGCCCTGGTGACGTTACCCCTGAGAATACGATGTAACAGGGAAAATTAAAGACCTGTGAGGGTGCCGAAGGACCGTTATGGGACTGCTCGTACTCGTCCAAGTCAAGTTAATGAAAGTGTAAAAGTAAGATAATTGAATGAGGATCATTATGGGATTATTCATACTCCTCCCAGTCAAGTTAATGAAAGTTAAACATGGAAAGCAAGAGAATGGATTGAGGATCGTTATGGGACTGCTCACACTTGTCCCAGTCAAGTTAACAAAAGTATAATATGGAAAGCAAGAGAAGTAAATGATGGAAATGAGAGAAACCTGAAAGTTATACAAATTAAGAGAGAACATAAAACAGGAGAAATGCCTGAGGAGTGACATATATGTCCAAATACAGAAAGAATATTATGAATTAAGTAGAAGAGAAGAGAGTCTCAAGAGAGAATTGTAAAGGTTGGCTATCACTACTCTGGGAAAAGGGAAAATACCCCTTTAATGTAAAAGGAAAGAGGGGAACAACAGACAAATGAAAACCATTAATACAGAACAAGATACAAGTACAGGTCAGAGACCTGGTTTTGAGAAGAAACAAAAGTATAATAAAATTCTGAAAGAGTTACACAAACTGATCAAAGGCGTCACACAAGGCTATTTAAAATCACCTATTAAGCAGAAGCAAGAAGAAGTTTGCAAGAAGCAAAGCCCAGTAGAAGGGAGTCATTCTCCTGTCTTTAGCTGTTAGAGCAATGGTAGGGTCAGTTAGGGCTAGTTTGGACTGTGGACAGATTCTTTTGGACATTCACATATGACTGAGAAACACTTTAGTTAGTTTGTTAGGTAGGGAACACCCCACAGTAATAGAGAAGGTTAGGCCTTATTCTTATTCGTTAATTAAAACAGATTTGAAATGTCCTCTAAGAGTCTGCATCCTTCTTCTGACCCAGGACAAGGGCCAAAGGTCAAGCAGCAGTCATTGGCAGTGACCTCCTGGTGTTGCACGTAGGAAAAGAGGTGGGCTCATCTATGTGTGTTGTTTCCTTCCCTTCTGACAACAAGCACATCGGTTTCCCACCAGTTTCTGAAAGCACAACAGATAGGATCCCAAATAGTGCCCTGAATCACTGCAGTGTAGATAAAGATGTAGTGCTCTTTTCTTTTCTGCTTCTGTTAACGGGCCTCGGATCATTCCACACTGCATGGATTCACCTTACCTGCTGATCAATTAGAGTTTGGATCACTGGCGTTCTCTGCTGCTTTATCATCGTGCTGCTGCTGCTATTAATCGTGAATTGTGCTTAAACTGACTTTACCCATTGGAAAAGGCATTGGAAACGTTGCAGCAACCTGATAGAGAAAGTACTCTCTCTACCTTTACTACTGCCTCCCATAAGACGTCCCCCAGGAGCGGAGCAACGCAGACTGAGGCAGAGTGTTTGGTGTTTGGCGGGTGGCGTGCCGAAAGCGACGACCTGTGACTACTCTAGCGACTGGACGGGCCCAAGTCTCTCGCCCGCCACCATTTACACCTTCTGAGCTGTTAAGATATGCAGCGGCTCCTCTGGTCGAGGGGGTTTTGTGCATAGTTCTCAACCATTTGTGTTGCAAGAGCGGGTGAAAACACCCGATTTTATTTTTGGCGGGTGAGAGGCCCATTGAAATGAATGGGCGTGCAGGTGGCTTGGCGGGTGAGTCAGCTGTTTACAAGGCGGGTGACACCCGCCAAAAGCGTGCGAGTTGAGAGCTATCTTTGTGACTTGTCAAGTGCATAAGGGGACACCTACACGTTAGTGCCCACGCCAGCTTTACGTTGAATTCTGTCTGACCTTTCTCGCACTGCAAGGCGGTCTTTAACTGTGTACTTAATAACGGTGACACAAACTGCATCGGACCCATGCCTTCGTAGTTGGGGGTCGAGTCTGGGGTATCATTTATCTGCACACCATCACCTATGCCCTTTTATTAAGCGCACCCTTTACACTGTGTGGAACACCCTCACTGGAAAACGGGAGCGCAGCACCTCTAGTGCTTCAAGCTGCTCTCTTTTTACCGAGACATACACCATCCCCGCCACGTGGCGACTGCAGGGTATAAACCCTTTTATCCACGCGAACGGTTGTTAGAATGATGGGTACTGAACTAGAAGGGGTGATAGAAGAAATATCCACCCCCAAATTGCTACCCAAGCAACTGCCTGAAATAAACGAGGTTGGCACTAATGACTGTATTAATGTTGACCCAGCTAGCGAGCAGGTAACATCGCTGGAACATCAACCTTCCCTCTCCCTGGATGCTTCTTGTACTTGTCCATTTGAGATACAGGTAGAGGTTACAGCAAAAACAACATAATCTCAGAACATTTTGGAGAATATGGGGGCCACCCCTTCAGCTAACCTGCAGGTTAAAGGGAAAGGCATAACTCCTAATACCACTAGCAGTCCCATAGTCCATCAGATGCACATTGAAAATGAAAACAACTCCCTCGACTCAGATTTTAACACAGCTGACTGTCCTTCTCCTAAACCTTCTACGACTGGCTTAAAACAACCCGAGAAGGTAGGAGGGGTTGTAAAGGATGTCCTTCACAAACCCTACACTTTTGGTTTACCCAATCAATCCACTCACAAGAAGCAGCCATCTGACGTGCTGAGTATCTCGACCTGGAAACCCAGAGGCCTCACCCCGTTACTCATACAGTCCAAACAACAGTTTTTATATCCTCGCCATGAACCAGCGGTATCTTCCAAAGGCATTTCCAGCTCTTCTAGTCATTTTGCTTCTTGTGTGCAGAACAAGGACCTTCCGAAACTACCCTCTGAGGCTAAGGAAACAGGAAACCTGGATTTGGAGGATCACTTTGTCGAACCCACGGGACCTAGATTTTTAGATCCAACATTGGAAGGCTCTGCCCTTAAATTGGTTAATCAGGGGTTGGGGTGTTTGATTTAGGCAGTGATGCCCCTCAAACTGCCACTAATGGAAATGAAACACCCACTAGTGGTGGAGCCGGTCTGAAAGTAGAGACAATGGCCGCGGCAAGGCAGGGGGTTTGAGTGTGCCAAAGGCCCGTCCAACGGAACAGCCTCCCAAAGCCACCTAACGGCAGAGAATGACATCCAGCATGGAGGACACCCTAGCCTCCACTGAAGCTAACGAGTTAAGAGACGAAGACTTATTATTAGACCTTGTAGCCGCCCAAATGGAGGAGAAAACAAAACAACCTGCAACTATTGACTCTAACATGATTGCAGCCTTTTCTTTAACTATGGCTCATTTCATGAAGTTGTACTAAGCTGTGGCCGATCAATTGAGAGACCAAAACACACTATTAGCCATGCTCCATTCTAAGACGATCTTCATTGAAGCCTTCATCTCCGCCCTAAAAAAGAATGAAGATAAAAGTCTTGAAAGAATTACATTGTTCCTATGAAATACTTTAGAGCCCATAATAAAAGAAAAAGAAAATCGGAGGGCCTCAATGTCGATAACTCAAAGGGCCACACCACTGTTCACCCCTGCAGCCAACAACACGTCTATGCCAGGAAGAACAGACAAAAAAGAAGTGAAAATCGTGGTTGGATCCATGGGTAACATCAATGTAGGGGACAAGACGAGCAGCAATCCTCAAAAGAAAGAGTGCAGACTTACGTCAGCTACTAAGGGGTTTAACACTCAAGTGACAGTTGCCAAAGAAGGTTCTCCTACACATGTGCCTCCTCAGACTACTGGCGTGAAGGACCCACCGCACAAACTTGAGTTGGAACACTTGTCTGACAATGCTCCCGACCCCTTTGCCGCTAGACCCTATGGAATCTTCACTAATCTTCAGGATTTAACAAAATGCACAAGCGCTTCCTGTAGACCGGTCATCGCCGGAAAGTGCTTTACCAGGAAAAATCTACAACGCCCACTAAAAGTTACGCCTCAGTTTCCTGCTCAAAAAATAAAACCTAAACCAGAGCTAGTAAAGAACTTTAGGGCCATGAAGTTTCCCCTAACCCTTGTAAACAATGCAAATCATAACAAAAACACTGAAGCGAATGGGGAAACCTACTCCTGTGACTCAATGGATGAATCTGCTTCAAGTGAGTCTTCTGAAGACGCCCCTCAAACACCTTGAGTATAAAACTCCCTGCGCCACAAAAGATAGATTGTGGGAAATCATCTACTCAGGACCTCTCCATTGGCTTTGATGAGCTAATGAACCTTATTCACACGACTGGGATGAGGTTTTTTCCCCTTGTCAAAAGACTGAAGACTCAATGGCAGAACGCATGGTAGTTTTGAGAAAAAGACACCTTGCAAAGAATTCTCCCATTGTGGTCACTGATTCAGAAGGTGGGGGCAACCAAGCGGTCACTCCCGGGCGGCCGACAATTGGAGACGGTCATAAAATAACCTCTCAAATAGGAACAGTGGCCTCTCGCCTCACACATTGGCCTAAGGTCACTTCCGTGTCCACATGACAAATCCATCACTGGCCAACAAGAGAGAACTTGCACACATGAGTGAACCTAACAGCTTTAAAACTCTGGAACAAAAAAGCCGACATCTGAACAAGCAAGCACCTTGGGAGGAAAAAGACAGCCCCGTACGTGTCACTTCAAATGAAACAGACTTCTAGGGCTGACCAAAGGACCCAATAAGAAACACAAACGTAACATAAGATGGACCTTGAAAGAATCCTGTATTTACAGGACGACCTAACCCTCAATAGAGCTAACAACTTGAGGCTATTCCACAGCGCTTGTGAGTTAGCCACTATCCTCTCCAAGGATATTGATTTGATTGATTTCCCGGATGAAAGGAGGAATGACAAGGTGGTCCTGCACCTTACTTCAAAAGAAAGCAAACTTCTATTTGCTAGAGAAATGCCATAGTTGACTCTCATGGGCTTTACACTGAAAGACCCAAACCTACCTACAACAGAGAGCTTTGAGAAATCAAATGACCAAATAAGATCTGTGTTGAAAAGATCCCACCATACCCTGATTCGACCTGTGAACTGGGTCAGTAATGAACCTCAAATATCTTCAAAGAACTTCAGGTTCTCCATAAAAAAGGTCTATCCTGACAATACCAACACATCTTTGCATGCCAAACAGGGTAAGGAACAAGAGGACCTTTGGGAATGGCTTGCAGGCGCTCTTGCAATCAACTTATAATGCTGAGAGATGGGGATCCTGAGCCAGTACCGGACCTTAGCCTTGTTTGTTGGAACACCAGGGGTTTGGATAATTGTTTGGAGTAGGGAATTTGCCATACGAGACTGTTGACTTGGTATGTATGCAGGAAACCTGGCTAAGAGAAACACCTATACTTCAAGGTTTCTCATCACACCTAAACCCTGCGCCCAAGGGTAAGAAGGGGCACCCTATGGCAGGCTTACTACTCTTATTAAATAATGACAGTAGCCTAAAGGCCGTCTGGGTGAAAAACGTCACTCCCCTCATTCAAACTGCCCTCCTTGAAAGCAACTTTCCAAACGGTAACAACACAGGAGGATGGCTCATCTGTAACCTCTACTGGAACTCTATCTACCTCTGAGTATGCAAAGTAATTTATCGAACAAGTCATGAATGAAATCGACGATGCTAGAACTAGACACCTGGACTTGAAAATAATTGTTTGTGGAGATCTGAACATTCACTGCTTCGACAAGGACTCGGTTCTAGTCTGAAATCTCAAGACGGACACCGACAAAGCCACTTTACGCGGCTGGAATTGGAGAAGAGAACTTGGAATGAGAAATATCAATATTCTGAACGATTGCACAAGGGGAGACGAATGTTACTGGGAAGTGAGGATCTGCGGGACAGATACTTGATTCCATTTTTGTACCTGACAATTATAAACCCTTCATAAAGTCACTAGTAGTTCAACACACTAGCAGGAGCGACCATAACATCCTGAAATTACACATGGAAGGCTTTCATGGTTACAGCTCTCAGTCGAAGCCTAAAGCATTAACAATACACCAAGGCAGAAATAGGCTGAAACTGTCTAAAAGTAACATAATCACTTTGAGAGAGGCCCTTCACTCACCGTCTTTGGAGAGTGATCTTCACTATCCAAGTTACTTGTGTTTATATACGCAAAAACGTAACACAGGCAAATCAGTTGGCTTTCTCCACAAACAAAATTTTGATGCTGAAGTATCAAATAGGAAAAAACAGCTGAACAAATTAAAAAAGAGCCTGGAAAAAAAGGCTGTCCCTGGAAACAAAGGAAAACTGTAAAAAGGGCAGAGTAAAATATAAGAACTGGCGTAAACAGCACAAGTATACCCTATTCCAGAAAGAAGCCGAACACATGCTACAGTTAGTAGCAACTAAAAACACTGGAGAGATGTGGCAAATCCTCAATGCTCTGGTGGCACCCCAACAAGCCCTTCTAGCAAATCCAATTGCTGCAGGTGACTGGATCCTTCACTTCAGTGCCCTATTTTCAACCAAAACTGAATCCTGTTCTATCCGTCCTGATGGCTTACCTTATCCCTGGTCCTTTGAAACAACTAAAGAGGACATCCTGGACCTAATAAGAACTTCAAGCTCTTAGAGAGCCGGAGGTCAGGATGGTATAACTAACATGACATTAAAGGAACATCCGGAAGAATGGGCTGCGTTCATGTTCGACTTGTTCGAGCAAATTATCGAATTGTTCGAGCAAATTAAAATAAGAAATAAAATACCAGCTTCCTGGAAGTCATCAATCATAGTACCCATCTTCAAGAAGGGCAACATGGCCCTACCAGGTAATTACAGACCTATCGCCCTACTCAATGTCATTGGCAAAATATTTGCAGCCTTGGTCCTGAGGCACTTAACCTCATGGCTAAGGGAAACTAAACATTGAGATACTTGTCAATCTGGCTTCAAAAAGGGTGTGGGAACATCTCTGAATTTTTTTCTTTTGAGTTTGTTGAAAATAAGATCCTCACAAAAAGATAATAAGAAACTGTACCTGGCATCAGGGACCTGTCAAAGGCATTTGACTTGGTTAATCGTCAAACCTTAGTGAACAACTTAATCACCTGGGAGTGTCCTAGAGACATTCTGGAAGCCATTAAGAGTCTCCACACGTCAACCACTGTTCGGATAAGATTGAACAGAGATTTCTACCAAACCAATTTGTACCACAATAGGTCTAAAACAAGTATGTCGGTTAGCACTTGCAATCTTTAATTTATATACAGCAGACATGGAGGAGGCCTTTAAGGGCATAAGATCTTTCCCGCCTAGCATTGCAGGGACACAGGTAAACATACTATTATATGCAGATGATGTCATAATCATGGACCGTACACCAGTCGGTCTGCAGAGGCAATTAGATGCTCTAGCTAAATTCCTGGCAGCCAATGACTTAAAGATCAATCCATTGAAGTCTATTGTCCTGATTTTTGGACGGAAAGTGGGAAAGAAGACAAAAGGATGCATCTGGTTTATTGAAGGAGACAAAATACAGCTGACAACTCAGATGACTTATCTAGGAATATCAATCAATGACAGTCTGCTGGACATTCACCATGAGGTGGAGCTAAGAAGGAAGATGAAAGGCCTTGCTGTAGAGGCAAAGATCATCAAAATAAGATACAGTAAATTCTCGCTTGCACAAGTTCTCACTTTTTACCGTGTGAAAGTAATCCCCATTCTGACATATGGTTCGGAGAGCTCTCTCTCTCTGCCATGGAAAATGTAGCTTATTTTAGAAGGCCTATTTTGGAGATATGTTCTATCACTGCCAAAATGTATGCCTGTGGCAATTATTAGAAGAGAGCTGGGTCTAACATCGCTATATGTACAAACTATTTGGCAAAACCTTTGCTTTTTCCGAAAATGCTTAAAACCCCTGATAGAAGGTAAATTCACACTAGTGAACTCCAAATTCACACACTTCACACTCCAAATTCCTCATAATGCGCTAAAACTTGTTCCCAACAAAGGAGATACTTGAATTCTGGAAACCAGAGTCCTCTAGGGACTACCAGTGTAGGCTCTGTTCTCAACTGCTGGAATCTCTAAAGCATTTGATCATTAACTGTCCGGGACTTAAGGACGAGCGATTAAACTTGATGAAAACATTTTACTCTGAAAACAGCACACTTACCGAGAAAGAGATTTGGCTCCAGCTGATACGATTTAGGTCCTCTGTGACCTTTGCCCTTCTGGAACTTGTCACGATTATATTCGAAACACTCAAAGCAATTGAAAAAGGCTAGAATGAATATTGAAAGTGTGGTTTCTTTCTCATCTTTTTAATCATTTTTCTCCTTCCCTCTGACTGGTTTTCACGTTTGGAATTGTATTCTTTTTTTCTTTGTATTGGTTGTTTTTATTTCTTTATAACTAGCTTACCGTTTGTCCTTATATTTCCTATTTCTTTTTTGCTTCCTCTCCTGTGTGTGTGTGTGTTTTTTTTTCTTTTTCTTTTCTTTCATTGTAAATAGCGGAGAGGTTTCTATTGAAATCATTTGCTAATAAAAAAATAAAACAACTCTCACGTTTGGCACGTGAACAAGTTTGGCATGGTATTCATGTCTTAAGCCCCGCAAAAAGATGTTTTTTGCATGATTTCTGGCCATACACAGACTGTTGCCAATTAGCGGAACCAGCTTATATAGGCGATAATATGTTGAAGACCCTGTTGAATATCCACTAGTTGATTTTGGGCTTTAGACACTAAACTGGGTGACTGAAAGACATCCAAAAAACGCCTTAGTCAGATAATTTAATGAGAGAGGGGCTGTTAGTCGACACATAGGGAGCGGCCCATGTGAGGGCAATTCCAGTCAGATTGCTTAAGATGTAACCTATCAGGGCTTTGTCGTGAAGGAAGTGGGTTGGCTGGAAAAGAAGCTGGATTTTACAATGACTGCAAGATGGAGAGGGGCAGGAAGGACATTCCAGAGGAAGGCTACAACCGAAGATAGAGATCTACCCCCAGTTTCGATATCTCGGCCCTGAAAATGTGGAATCTCCTTCCAGCTGACCTTTGGAATTTATCTTGTGCAAAAAAATTCAAAAATTATTTGAAAACCTTTCTTTTTAATAAGAATCCTGATTAATCTGTCCTTTTCTCCTTTTCCCCCGTGATTTGTGATTGATGTTTTTTTATGTTGCGTGTTTGTTCATCCTGGTGCTCTTAGACCCTAGGGTGTGCAGCACCCTATATACAAATTTCAATAAATAAATATATGATGGGTCTGTAATAGCTTGTGTCATGTCTCTTCAATCCTGCCCATGTTGTACGTTCGTACCTGCTTGTGTGTCACCTGTACCTGCCTGACCTTCCTCTCCTCCTTCTGCCATCCTACCCTATGCCACCAGAATGTCTTGGTTATAGGCTTGTGGATTCTGTATCCCTGGGATGTCGGGTAATTCGGAGTGGCGGTTTACGCTGATGGGAACCCGTTGTAGGCTACACTGGAGCTGTTATAATCTATGTGCTTAATTATTGTAAACTAGGGGTACCACCCAGCAATGCCTGGGTCTGTAGTGGACATGCACGTGGGGATCTGCTATAGCCTTGTGTCATAACTTCCTATTATTGAAAAAAATTGAAAAAATTGGCAACCTCCCAAAATCGCCTATACTGATAGCACAGGGCCGGACCACGCTAAAACTCCTGTGTAGGGCGAACAGGTAGGGTTGGTCAAATGTCACTAGTGCCGGTAGATGCTAGAATGGTATGCTGACCTTGTGTCCTAACTTCCTATTTTTCGAAACATCACAAAATTGGCACTCTCCCAAAATCCCTTATACTGATAGCACAGGGCCGGACCCCGCCCTGTGGAGGGCGAATGGGTGGGGTTGGTCAGATTTCACAATCGCCAGTACACCCCAGAGTGGTATGCCGACCTCAGGCCAAAATTTCACCCCAACAACTGTTGCAGGGCTGGAGCCAACAATCTCAAAATCGTCAATCTCCCGAAATCGCCTATACTGATAAACAGGGCCAGACCCCGCTATGTGCAGGGTAAATGTGTGGGGTTGGTGACATTTCTCTATCGCCAGTACACCTAAGACTGGTATGCCGATCTTGGCCCAAAATTTCAGCCTACCAACTTTGGAGTTGTAGCCAACCCCGAACATAAAAATACACACACTTTCACAAATATATATATATATATAGATTGAAGAATAAAGAAGATATTGCATGTCTGGTGACTTGCTACCGTCCCCCGTACCCCAGACATCCTGCTTTACAATACTGGCAAAGGCCGGAAGGGCAAATGATGAAACTTTCCTGTGATGTGGTTGCTCTCCCCGGAGCAGAGCTGGTGTGTGACTCTGCCATCACTGGGGCCTGTGGTGGAAGAGGAAGGGGAGGAAGCTTAAAAGCTCCAGCAATTCACCCTTGCAGCAAAGTCAGATGAGACAAGGAGCACCGGTGTTCCTTGCTGTTCGGCACTGGAGGACATAATGCCCCTATTCAGCTAAAGGAGAAGCAAGGAGGTTGGGAGCCATTTGTGTGGAAAGCCTTCATCGTGAGTAAGCAGAGAGTTCCTGTAGTTCTTGCAGTTATTCAGCGAGGCTCATAGACACTGCTCCAGGTGTAATCGCCGACCGAGGTTCACTAATGAGGTGGAACCAGTGCGGGCCTGGCCAGAACTTTTAATGGCGGCAAACCCCCGACATTGAACCTCAATTTGTAAGCTAAGACAGTGACCTGAGCTACAGCGAGCATAGGTCTGAAATGTATATATATGTGCACCAGAGGGCCAGACCTGCAGCTCATGCTTGAAGAATTACTATTATCTTTGACTGGATTAGAGGCAAACTGGGGGCCAAGGGTGCAGTGAGTCAGAGTATGGATGCCCCCCAAGTTGCCCTACACTTTGTATTCTGAGTTTCATAATTATACAGTGGTGCACTTTAGAATTGCCTAGGATTATTTATGGTCTTTTAACATGCTGGTTAATAGCGTGAGAAATCTAAATATATTTGAGTTTTAATAATTCTAATTGCATACTGTTACAAACTACCCACTAACCTCTCAAGTATGTAAAAAAGGTCAGTAAAAAGCCAGCCCAGTATAGCAAGCAAACAGATGAAGACAATGTGCGGATAAATGTGATTAAAGATCTGCAAAAAAATGTTAATGGTACTAATAGCAATAACTCTCTTGTTTCGCCTAGTAGGGTGAGATCTAGTGTTCCAAATTGGATTGTAACGCCATCCAAAGATTTATTGTTAAATGGCCTCCATAGCATTCACAACCAGGCCTCTTCAAGTAAAAGAAAAAGGAAAGGGCAATGTACCATGGAACTGGACAAGTAAGGGGAAGAAAACATGTGTTAACCAGAATAATAAGCGACCTTGGGGAGTAGTAAGAAGGCAGAACAACTAAGCTATCCCACCAGGCAGTCTATCCACAAATAGATAGAACATTTTATCTGTCTCAAAGCTGTATTTAACGCTGACCCTAATTTGTAAAACTTTCCCATTTCAGATAAAGGGACACACAATGGGGCAGAGGAGGGGATAACTGTTCGCAAACAGGTACTATCACCATTCAAGAGTAACAATGAATAGGGGCTTATTAACGATACTACCCAGAGAGAAAGAGAACTCTGTCGCGTGTTATGATAAAATGAGCCTGAAAGAAACTACCACAGTGATATGTTCTGACCTGAACTATATCAAAGGGAAGTTGGCTGAGAAAGGGACATCTTCCAAAAGGTATAAAGGGATGAAAGCTGTGGTAGAAGGAGAAGGCAGTAAGGAATAACATAGCAGTACTGCCTGCCCTATTGCCACCAATGTAAGCAAGATGACCGATACATGTGTAGCTAAAATCCCACTGGGACAAAGAGAAGGCGCTTTGGATAACTCTGGGAGGGATGCAGGGGGCACACATGTAATGAGTGGACAGTTATCCAAGAGTAAGAATCCAGATAGTAGAAATAGGGATTCAGCTAAGTGTGAAGAGCTGTGCCCTTTTAGAGGGCCTTCAGGACAACAGAAAAGAAATGGTGCATACCTGCTGCATGTCCCAAAACTAAATAGGGGAAGTAAGGAAACTATGGAGACTCCTTTGAATAAAACAATTCATTGGGTGAGGTCAAAAAGAAGCTTCTACTCAATGAGTAGGGAGGCTGTAGTAGGATGCTAACGTTACCCTGCAATGGACCACACTAGGAACGATTTTATCCATTTAGAACTCACAAAGGAGGGCTTAGCTGAAGGGCTCCTCCTGACTGAATTCAGATCATATCCTCCCCAAGATGTCAACATGGCAATCAAACCATTTCCTCCAGCTCCTTTAGTGAATAGCAACCCAAACAATTGAAAGGTCCCCTATAAAAGGGATTAGTGGACCAATTTTGGCCTAAATGCGACTGATTGATGGGATATGCACCTTGAGTGCGGGAACACCGTGATTAATTCCATTCTTCATACCTGTCCTCCTGCGCTGGAGGTGAGGGTTCTAGCATGGAATGTAGCTGGGCTATCTAAAAATATGGTAAACAATGAATGGTGTGAATATTTCAGAAGACACCAGATCATATGCCTACAAGAAACCTGGGCCACAAGCAGGGGTGGAGTGGTTTTCCTATGAGAAAAGTGCAAAGGACTACAGGGAAATCACGAGAGTTCCCTATAGGCCAACCCACCCCTGGCCACAAGTACCATCAATATGCAGGGCTATGCAACATTTAATGCACATACACACAAGGGCTCTGAGGCAGGGCCCAGTGGCGGCCTGATTGTTTGGGTTGATGCTTCACTGAATACAGTGGTTAATGTGACAAATATTGATAATAAGGATGTACTAGAGCTCCACTTAAGTTTTGGCCATGGCCAGGAATTCCTACTGTTAAATGTTTATAATAGACCAAGGGTGGAGAATGGAATAAATACCTTCAAATACATACAAACACGGATGGAGTAATGGAGGTGTTCGCACCTGGTAGAGCCAAAGATAATAGTAATTGGGGATTTTAATCTTCAAAATGAACCTGTCACTGACTGAAGGAATATTTGAAGGTGGAGTGTGGACATCCCATATTTAATAGCACAACACCCATAGAGAGCAAATAAAAATGGATTATAGGTTATAGGTACTATTGCCTCTCTTAATCTTAGGGGTTGTAATGTCATGGCAAGACGGGACCACCCTGCCAAGCTCACTTATGTGAGTAGGGAATTCTCAAACCACATAGATCATATCCTAATAAATATAGAATTGTGAGCATCTATTATTGATTTTGAGGTGCTGGTGAGGTATGAAAGTGACCATCGTCCATTAATTGTAATCCTTAGCTTGAGAATAAATCACACTGAACAGCATTGTGGAAGAGAGGGGCCTATCCCGATCAGCATAGTAGGCAATGCTGGGCGTGTAGTAAAGTGGGCAGCTATTGATGAGATGGCTATACTGACTAGTGTCTATGCAGAATTAATTCCATCTATGGAAGTTTTTTTCTGTGATTCCTATTCTGGCATTGAGTCAATTATACAATCATACAATGAGGCAGTCTGATCTTAACTGGGACCATGAGCCCACACAATAAACAATTTGATGATTAAAAATTGCACTTATCACCAAATGCTAAACGGTGTGGAAAATCCACTTTTTAAAAAAGTAAACAAACTGCGATGTATCCAGGATAACCCCTGATCATACTACAAAGGAGGTGTAGGCTTCACCTCAAATCACATCCTGTGACCTTACATTTAAACAATAAAGACACTGTAACAATTAACAGAGCTTAGCAAGGACGGTTCCAATCCTAGGGCCTCATCACAAAACAATTGTGCTTTATGCATATTTGGTGCTAAATAAAGATGAAAACATTAAATTTGCAAAATTCAAACAAACATAAAAAGACCGATTTAAACAAGTGATAAGAAAAGAAGATAAACAATGAATAAAGGAATGCCTCTATTATGAATACAAACCTCTTCCTTTCTCGGGTAAAGTCCATGTCCTCTGCATGTAACCACAATAAATATAATCCCAAATACAATTCCGACGGCCATGATCATAAATGGGATGTTTACCACCACGCTGCCAACTCTGAGAATGGATTTTAACTTCTCTGAGGACTCCTCGTCGATCTCGACATTCTGTGAATGATACAAAAATTATCCACTCGCAAAACGGATTGCAATTGTAGCTGAGAAGCAGATAATGTCAACAAATAATGTCCTTGCTGTTATTTCCACAGGACATTTACATTAATTTCTAATGAAACGCAATAAATATAAAGCACGTGAAAGTATGAACAAATCCAACATTTAATTTATTAAAAGGTTTCCTGAGGCTAGGAAGTTTTAACAAGTAAAAACTCTCAAGTTTGATTGATATAAACAGATGAAATATGCAACTTTGGGGAAAGATCTTCAAAAGAGGACAAACCATTAAAAGAGTGAACATGGAGAGAGGAAAGGAAACTGAGTGCCAATCACTAAGACAATTAAGGTATATATTTGTAATCAAAGTCAAAATAATGTTTCCTACGGTTGTTTAAGGCCTGTAAAATATGTATATTCATCAATCGATCATTTTACCGTTGAAAAAAAGCATGCATAAAAAAAGAGGGAAGCACATAATTCAAATTTTTGACTGAGCATGAAACAAAGTGATTATTTTAATAAAATGGTACCAGGAACGGGAAAATCAAATGACATTAAAATACAGTTTATCAAGACAGGTTACTGACAATCACCGAGACACATGATTACCACCAGAATATACATATGATATTGTGCTAAAACCAAGATATCAATAAAACAATTTCTTTTTTTTTTTAACATGTTTTTATTGGCATTTGTATTGTTACAGACATGCTTTCACCTGTGCATGTAATTAGACAACATGGGATCCAACGTGAGTCCCGAACTCTCCCCCCTCCCGTCGGAATACGGATGAAGTCTCTGAACCGGCTGCAAGTTCTCTAGAGACCCATTTTAGGTAAAAAGGTCCAAGATACGTATTTTGTGGGGGCACCTTTGTATCATGTAGTCACTCTGTAAATGTTCTAGAGCTGTGCCCCGGATTGTGTGAAACTTGTGGGCTTCTCCCTGGAGGTTGTATGTGATTCTTTCCATGGCAATATGGGACCATACTCGTCGGAGCCAGTCCAGGTTGGTCGGTGGGGTTTGTTGTTTCCATTTTTGGGCTATTACTAACCAAGCCCCAATTAGGAGTCCCATGAAATTATTTTTCTGGGAAATCGTCAATGACCTGTCTTTAGGGTGCCACATACCACACATCCATACCTCCTCCTGCAGGTTTTCGGCCCCTTCGAACATGGCTTGCATGTGGGTTTTAATGTCTGACCAAAATTGTGTGAGCTTCGGGCAATCCACCAGATGTGTCTCCAATTCCCTTCCGAGGGACATCCCCTCCAGCATTTGTTTTACGTTGACGGATACATTTTATGTAGCTTTTCGGGGGTGTAATGCCATTGGACCATAATTTGAATCCACGCTTCCCTCACTTGTATGGCTTTTGACCATTTAGGGATGATGTTCCATAGGTAGTCCCAATGTTCTTTTGAGATCGCTTTCCCCAGCGTGTTTTCCCATCTTTTCATATATAGCCATTTGACGATTTCCGTCGGTGTATTGAGAAATCTGTACATGGTCGATACAAATGTATTGGTTCCGGGGTTAGACAGAATGTATTTTTTCAAATGGAGTCAGGTTCCTGCTCACTGCTAATTTTATCCGTGGGGTGGAGAGCCAGTGGCACAGTTGGTCATATTTATATGTGTCCTTAGTCGAGAGCCCCAAAAGGTCTTTACAGTCTGACAATGATCGCATTTGTTGCCCCGTGAACATATCTCCGACTTTTGTGCAATTTGCCACTTCCCATTTGTGATAAGCCCCCTTCTCCATGCCGGGTTCGAATTCAGGATTGTCTGTTATCGACATGAAGGGAGCAGGGTTGAGTGTTAGGATTCCAGAAAGGATCAATTTATTCCATATGTCTAATGGAGTACTCAGCACCTCGCTGATGCAAGCATTTGGATGTCTGTTCTCCGGTTTTGTCCACAGTACTTTGCGGAGTCGGTTTCTGGCCACCGCTCTATCTTGTGCCTCCCATATCTTTGTGAGGTGTCGGGGATCCATTCTTTGAGGACCCACAATTGGGCCGCCTCGTAGTATCTTCTAAAATGTGGCAGCGCCATACCCCCCCATTCTCTCGGTGTTGTTAATGTCTGGTTCGATAGTCTCGGCGGTTTGTTTTGCCAAATATATCTCGAAATAGCCTTTGTGAGGGCTTTAAAGAAAGAGGGGGGAACTCGGATCGGGAGTGCCTGGAAGGTGTACATCAGCCTAGGAAGGACTGTCATCTTTATTACCGTCATTCTTCCCCACCACGAAACCGAGAGTGGATTCCACTTAGGCAAATCTCCTTTGACCTTTTCTAGGAGAAGCGGGAGATTCTCTGCATAGAGATTGGCAATTTTGTTTGTGAGGGTTATTCCTAAGTATTTGATCCAGTTCTCTGCTATTTTGAGTTGGAGCACCTTCGCCAGGGTTTGGATGTCCGCATAGTTCCCAGCTAGAGTTAAGATTTCTGATTTATATCTGTTGATTTTCAGTCCGGATATGGAGCCGTATGTTTCTATTTCCCTCATCAGAGCCGGAAGGGATTCCTTTGGGTTCGATAGCACCAAGGTCATGTCATCTGCATATGCCATTGCTTTATGTGTTATTCCTTCCATGTCGATACCCTGTATTTCTGGGAGTTCCCTGATCCTCTGCAGTAGTGGTTCCAGAAATATGGCGTAGAGTAGCGGGGAGAGTGGGCATCCCTGTTTGGTGCCTCTTTGAATTTTGAATGAGTCAGTGAGTTCCCCATTCACCGCAATCCGAGCCGATGGGTTGTTATAGTTAGCTCGTATCATCTTTATGAATTCCTTTCCCAACCCCATTTTCTCTAGGATGTGAAAAAGCATTGACCATTCCACCCAACCATTTTTCTGCGTCGAGAGCTAGGAGAAGGGCCTCTGTTTTCGTGTGTCCAATCTTTTCTATCAGGTGTGTGATCCGTCTAGTGTTATCGTGGGTCATTCTGTTGGGGATAAAGCCGGCCTAGTCCTGATGGATTAGCTTGGGAATTACCTCAGTCAAACGTTTGGCCAGAATTTTGGTATATCATTTTGCGTCCAGATTGATTAATGCTATGGGGCGATAAGAGCTCGGAGCTCCCGGATCTTTCCCTTTTTTGTGGAAGACTAGAATCTTCGCCTCATTCATGGAAGGGGTGATATCTGTGCAGTCCTTGAAGGTGTTGAATAATTCAGTTAGATACGGGGTCAGCTCTCTTATGTATGTTTTATAAAATTGAGCAGTGAATCCGTCCGGACCTGGTGCTTTATTCTTGGGAAGTTCCTTTATCGCCACTACCACTTCTTCTGTGATTGGCTCATCCAGTCTCCACTTCTCCTCTTGCGACACTGTCTGCAGTGTTAAGTTTTCCAGGAATGCTACCTGGTCGGCCTCTCTCGGATTTTCAGTGGCATAGAGTTTTTGATAATATTGTTGAAAGATCTTCCCCATCCCGGTAGTTAACGTGCACCTTTGGCCGTGTTCGTTTGCCAAAGCTTTAATTGATTGGCTTTGTCGTTTGCCCCGCAATTGTCTAGATAGCATCTTGTCCACCTTATTCGACTTCATGTAAAACCAATGCCTCTGGTGTAGGAGGTGTTTTTCGGCTGTTCATTTGGTGCGTATGGTCTCCAATTGACCCTGTACGTGTCTGTATGCTCTTTTCACTTTAGAGGATTTGCTGTGTGCCATTTCTCTTCTCAGTTCTGTGCTCTTTGCCTCTAATTCTGCTTCCCACTTTTTTAGCGGTTTGGTCTTTTGTGCTGAGAGTGCGATAATATGACCACGAATCACCACTTTGTACGCCTCCCACAGGGTTGACTTGGAGATGCCCAGCTGATCATTCTCGATGAAGTACTCATTCGATCGCTCTCTAATGGCCTCTCTCATAATTGGATCTTGGATGATTTCCATCGGCAGCGTCCATCTCCATAGACGTGTTTGTTTACGCTTAGTAAGGAGGTTGATCCATAGGGGGGCATGATCGGACAGGGAAATGTCGCTCACCTCAGCCTCTCAGATACTCCCAAGCAGGCTCGACGAAGTCCATATGTAATCAATTCTGGCACTCGTGCCGTGTACATACGAGAAGTGGGTATATCCTGGCGAAGAACCTCTATGTCTCCTCCACGTGTCATCTAGGGAAAGTTTTGACATTGCTTTTTGGAGAGCTTTGGACGATGTGCCCTGCCCCACATGTCTTGTAGTCGAGCTATCTATGTTCGGATCCCATGAAGTCTCCAGATAGGACGATCTCTGCCTTCACAAAGGTTTCTAGTTTGTTTAAACAATCCCTTATGAATCCATCTTGACCCACGTTAGGGGCGTATATTGTCGCAATTGTCAAACGGAGGTCTTCCACTTGTATGTTTGCAAATAGGAATCTGCCATTAGTATCCAAAAGCATGCCCTGTATTTGTACATTCATGGTATTGGCGAATGCTATCAATACTCCCCGCTTCTTGTCTGAGGCGTTGGCTTGGAGAATATGTGTGTATCCTTTAATTTTAATTTTCCCTTTGTCCTGTTTCCGTATATGTGTCTCCTGCAGTGTCAAGATGTCGAATCGCTCCTTGTGTAGGTAATGTACTAGCTTTTTCCGTTTGACCGGGGATTTCAGCCCCCGTATATTATATGTAAGGATTTTCAGACCCATTTCTGTACCTGTTCTCTAGTCTTGCTTTCCCCACCAGCATCTGTCGATGTATGAATTCCGTATTCCGATGTGCTTCGCCCCTGCCCCGCCCAACTTCCCCTCCAACTGTTCCCAAAACTCCCCCTCCCTCCCCCATAACAAGCCTGAGGAGGCCACTGCGCCCTAAGATCCTTGGGGAGGATTGCCTCATGCGCCATGCCCTCTTATCTCAGGTACCCTAAACGTGGGGAGTCCTAAACCACACTTGTGGTGTTCATTGTGGTACAGTACTTCCCGGATCTGACCGACCTTATTGATTGCCGAGGTCCAGCCATCTTTATCTTGTTCCCATGGGTTGTCGGTGATATTAGGAGGTAGCTCTTTGAGACGGTGAGGATGGTGAATCCAAGCGTGCCCTGATTTTGGTATGTCTCTGCCCTTTGGGTGCCCTGGATTGCCAGCCTCCCAATAGTTTGTGCCCTCTCGCCGAGTCACTGGATCGTGGTCTCCCATCCATATCGTCTTGCAGATTCAGTATTCTCCGGCCTTCTTCGCATGTCGTTATTCGTTGTTGTGCGCCTTCCCAGGTAAACAGAAGGCCGAAAGGGAAGGTCCATTTATACCTGATCTGTCTGGCAGTGAGTTCTTTTGTGATAGGGGCCATTTCTCTGCGTCGTTGGAGCGTAGACTGGGCCAGGTCTTGAAATAGTTGGACATTGACCCCATTCATTTTTATCTGGTCCATTCACCTAGCCTGCCTTAGGATTTGTTCTTTCTGAGTGTATGAGGCCATGGCGACCAACACATCTCTTGGGCGGATCCCTGACCCCCCCTTCTCTTCGCGGGCCCACTCTGTGAACCCTATCTACGAGGATCGCGGACTCCTCTTCTGCGCCGATAATGTCTCTGAACTCATGTTGGACAGCCGATTTTAAATCTTTATCCCCAATCGTTTCTACCATGTTCTTGATGCGGATGGTAGATCTCTGTGACCTGTTTTCTAGGTCCTCGCATTGAATCTCTAAATTGTGCGCGAGCCTGGCAAGATGTTCTTCTGTTTCCGCGCACTGCTGTGTTTCGTCATCCAGGTTCTGGACTGTTTTCTCTAGGATGTCCCTTCTCTCTTCGTGGATCTCTCTGCCCAGATCCACTTTTAGCTCTTGTATTGTTTGTTTCAACTCACTTTTTATGGATTCAAACTGTGTGTGCATTGATGTCATAAATTGGCCCTGAAATTCTTTAAACCAGTCTCTCATATCTTCTTTAGTAGCCATACCCGAGCCTGCTGAGTCTGTGTTTGAAGAGCGTTCGCTGTCCTTGTGAGAGACCGCCTTCCCTTTACTTTGCGTGTCGGCCCCCCAAAGTAGAGCCAGATCTTGGTCCTGTTTCACTTTAGGTGTTATCACAAGAGATTGTTTACTCCTGGACATTGACATGTGTGCAGACTATTAATCTCGCTTGCGTCTGGTCACCACCTGCGCTCTCACTTTCACTGGGGGTGATATCAGCAGGCCCCCCCGTGTGTCCTTGATGTCCAATGCCCCTTTTGCTACCGTTCACTTGCCGCCTTGGTGTCTGGTGTAGTTGAGAGTCTGATGGGGCCTGCCGCCTGTGTATATGCTGTTGGTGGGGCACAGGCCCCTCATCCCGTTATCTGCCCAAGGGTATAGCACCGAAGTGTTAGTGTTGGCCTTCTCCCGGGCTATGGGGGGGAGGATTATATGTTTTGCTACTAGCGGCGCAGTTTCCTTCTTCTCTGGGGGCTCCCAAGAACAATATACGCCTTCTCACCTGCTTTCCTGAGCAGGCACTGTGTGTCGTATGTCCGCCGCCCCCTCCGCTCCTTGGTCTCCCGGAGATGCAAAGTTGTGCACCCCGGGTGCCTTCACTCCTCCCTGGGCACCCGGGGTTGTAAGAGGGAGCCTCTTCCCAGGACTGCTCCGCTTCACGCTCCGGATCTTCAGAGCGCGTTAGGCCACACTCTGCGTAGTGCGGGGGAGGCCGCGTCTCCTCAAGCCTCACCTCCGCCTGGCCCACCTCCGGTGCCTGTTTCTTCTCCCCCCGGCGTTCGTTGGTGCTCGCTTCTGGCGGGGGGGCCGACAGCGCGGCACCCACTGCTCCGGAGACTCACTGGTGGCCCGACGTCCCTCCGATCCGCTCCAGCGTGGAGGGCGTCGGCCGCTTGATCGCCGGGGGGGGAGTCCTTCCCCAGCCTCCTTCCGCTGAGCGGCCACAAATCAGCCGGCTGGCTCCTCACACTTTCCACGGCTCCGAACTCGCCTGCTTACGTGTCCCGGCGCGGCGGGTCTGTGTCTCCATGTTGCCGGCAGCGTCTCTTTACCGCGGCGGATCGAGGGTGCGGGGTTCTCGTTTTCTCCCCTCTCTCTGTCACCCACGGCTCTTGTCCTTATCGATGCATCCACCAGTACTCGCTTATCTACCGGGGACCTCAGCAACATTATTGTCTCGCTTTATTGAGTCGGCCCCGAGCCGGGAGACGGAGCACCGCTCACGCACGTCTTCCCTGCTCGGCGGCCATCTTGGAATCATAAAAAACAATTTCTTTAATATTGTTCTTGACCTTAATGGCTATACTGCGGGTAAAATAAATTCTACAGCCATGTATACTCTCAGATCGAAGCTAATGTAAGATGTGATGAGGGCCCATGCCTGACTCTGGAGACCTCCACACAGGTGTCTGTTGTCTGGGTTCCTCCCTGATCCAGTGGATGATGGGCCCTGGGAAGGTTTGGGGAGGATATTCTGGTAACCTGCCTTTGGTACCTGGCGGGTGGCAGGTGACAGTCAAAGAACAATTATGAATGTATTCCTTCCCCAACTGAGACAGTTCGAAGTTCTCTTTAAGCAGACTCAAAGCCTAAATGATGGCACGTGACCATTTCACTTAAGTTAGTTGTATTCACCAAGCATTAGTAGCAAGGGTTGTAATATTGATACAAGTAAGCCTGGAACATCAGGGAAGCCATTTCATAGCTTCAAGGGGATGCAGAGAGAATCAGGGAGGACACAATGTTGCAAATTGGCAGTTGTCTGACCTTGTATCATGGAGGATCGAAGTTACCACAACATTGGCCCTCATTACAACTTTGCCGGTCCGGAAACAATGGTGCCGGTAAGCTTACCGGCACTGTTGTTTCCGGACTGGCAAAGTATAAGTCTGGTGGTCAGGTGCCCGCCCGGGCAGGTCTAACTTGCTAGGTGGACCGGCAGCCACCCACAGACTTTCACAGAGGCACCAGCACCGTTGTTAACGGTGCCGGTGCTTCAGTGTTCCCCATTCCCATTGAGTTCTGTGGGACTCAAATGGGAATGGGGAACAACACATTACCGGCGCCTGACTTACCGGCCGCCGGGGTTGTAATACCCCAGTGTTACCGGCAAGTCAGGCGCCGGTAACGGTTTATCGGTCCGGCGGCTACCTGGCTGTTTTACCGGCATGGTTACTGCCGGACCTGTAATGAGGGCCATTGTCTCCAAGCAGAGTATTCTCTTCTTACTGAGGATAAAATGTTGCAGATTTACAGTCTGCAAACAGTTTTTTCACAAACTAAGTTTAAATACCTTACCAAATGTTTCTCCAGCCTTTAATCTACATCCTGGAGGAACAGGAGACCTAGACCTTGCACAGGCAGCACCAGAGAGGGGCATGGAGGGACGAGTACATTCCAAGATGGCAGATGGACCAGTTATAGGCTTGGTCCGGGCCCTGAACTCAAAATAGCACCAGGTGTGCTCATGAACAGCAATCAATCCCGGGCCTGTCTCAATTACAGACGACAAGTGCAAATCTTCCTCCTTGCTTTTGCCTACGCTCCCCCTCTCCCCCGCTGATCTGTTCTCTCTTGGCACCGTGCATCTGGCCATCCTCTGTCCTCTGGGCCCAGGTACCTGCTCACCCTGCACCCTCCTGCACTGCCTCCGGGCCACCCCTTGCACTAGGGTCTGTATCTGTACCCATACAGCCCGCCCTTTTCTCCCTGCACTTATCAGACCTAACCTGTCTGCTGCCTTAAACCCAGCACTTGCCAATTGCTGGCTGCACTACCACTGTTTGTTGCCTTTATTATTTATTTATTATTATTCATCTGTTTCTCCTTTGCTCCGCACTTTCCACTTCTCCCCCCTTCCATACACTTTTGCCCCTCCCCTTCTCCCATGCACTTGCACGTTCTCAATGTCACTGGGCCTAGTAAGATCATTGTTTTGTTCTGCCCTGTACCCCTCCCTTGCCTTGTTGTTCTCTGAAACACTAGTGTACGAGTGTACGAGCGTGATAGAAATACAATATCAATATCAAGCCTTACTGAAAGTTTCACCCAGGGAGGGGGATAAGAGATTAAAAACCAGAGGCCCTGTCAGCTTGTGTGGGCGGTTGCAGAAGATTGTGGCAGGCAGTTGGAGTGTTATAGGAGAAGCGATAAGAAGGTGCTGGAGAGGAAAGAGAGGAAGACAGAATGGAATGGCTGTAACAGAGACATAGGTGGCAACAACAGAGGGGGAGGTCCTAACATCTGAGCAGAAAGCATTAGTGACAGAGTAGGCAGTGGTAATAACAGAGATGGGAAACATATCAGTAGTGGAGTAGGTGGTATTAACACCAGAGATGGTACCAACAGAGAACTGGGCGGTGATCACAGTGGGAGATGAGTTGGTAACAACAAAGGGGGTTCTACGGGCAGTCGAAGAAGAGGTAAAGAGAGTAGAAGGAACAACAGTTGAGAAGGAAGATGAAGGCAACCCCCAAATTCAGGAGAGAGGCACACATCACAAATATCAGCCATCCCAAGAGGTGGGGTCCATCAACCAATATCTATGGTAAGTGCATGGGGAGAATCAATAGACTTCCCTTAGGGCAGAGAGAGACTGGAAGGCATAGTCAAGGTCCTATAAAAGAAAGGAACTATGGCTGAAGGCTGGGGGAGCAAGGCAAAGGAGCTCATTTGAATATCGCTTGCGAAGAAAGCAGAATGAGTTGGAGCAGGAGATAGGAGGCTGGAGGAAAGACCCAAGAGACTGGCAAGAGAAGTATATAGGAGTCTGGGGTATGAAGGAGATATGGGGCTGGAGGGGAGACTGAGGAATCCAGGAATACAAGTACACAGAGGTCTGGGGAGAGGCTGAAGAAGAGACCAGGGAGATGGGAAGAGAAAACTCCCAGGGCTTGTGAGAGAAAAGCCCTGGGGGCTCAGGATAGAACACCCTGGGGGAAGAAAGAGAGGGAGGGAGAGAGAGAGAGGGAGAGAGAAAGATGGAGAGAGAGAGGGAGAGAGAGAGAGGGGAGAGAGAGAGAGAGAGCGAGAGAGCGAGAGAGCGAGAGAGCGAGAGAGAGAGAGAGAGAGAGAGAGAGAGAGAGAGAGAGAGAGCGAGAGGTGGAGTAGGTATTGAGTTCTCAAAAAAAGAGGAAAGCAGCAAGGCCGGCATGGGGATAGGACATGGGGGGGACAGGGGGGACAAATCCCCCCCCCACAATTTTAAGTGGGGGGATGTAATGTCATTTATCCCACCCAGAATATGTGTTTGGTGTGTCGTGCAGGGATCTGTTTTTGAAGTGGGGGGAGGGGCTGCTTACTATGTAAGCTGCCCTCCCCCCTGACCCCCAAAGCATGGGGGCAATACCCTGGGGGCAGATGGGTGATCATCTGCCCCCAGAGAAGGGGGGGCAAACAAAAAAAAGATGTTTTTTTTAAAACCTAGTTTTAGGTGGGGTGGGTGGGATCCACTAGCCAACAGGGATTTTTGCAAGGGGGGGCCCCTACCCCCCTACCCTAAGTGTATGGGGGCACCTTATGTAGCCCGCCCAGGGGGCAGATTTCTGGCCTTCTTAGGAAGGGGTACATGAGATGCCCTCCATCCATTTGGGGTGGGGGGGGAGAGGCCACTGCAAATATTGGCAGAGCCACCCCTCCCAAGCCTGCGGCAGTATGTTTTGACCCCCCACCGCCCGGGGGCAGATGCCCATCTGCCCCTTGGGAAGGGCACAACAAAAAATATATATTATAACTTGTTTTGGGTGGGGGGACCACCAGGATTTTTTGTGTTTGAAAGGGGGTGGCCCTCCCCCACCCTAAGTGGATGAGGGCACCTTATGTAGGCGGCAGATTTCTGCCCCTGGGTAGGGGTACATGAGATGCCCCCATCCATTTGGGGTGGGGGGAGAGGCCACTGCAAATATTGGCAAAGCCACCCCTCCCAAACCTGGGGCAGTACGTTTTGACCCCCCTGGGGGCAGATAGCCACACACATGTGCCCATCTGTCCCTAGAGAAGGGCAAAACAAATATATATATATATATATATAATAACATTTTGGTGGGGGTGGGGGGCCCACTAGACCACCAGGATGTTTTGTGTTTGAAAGGGGATGTGGCCCTCTCCCCCCTCCTAAGTGGATGAGGGGCACCTTTTGTACCCCTCCCTGGGGGCAGATTTCTGCCCCTGGGAAGGGGTACATGAGATGCCCTCCATCCATTTGGGCTGGGGGGGAGAGGCCACTGCAAATATTGGCAGAGTCACCCCTCCCAAGCCTGGGGCAGTATGTTTTGACCCCCCCCCACATGTGCCCATCTGTCCCTAGGGAAGGGCAAAAAGAAAAATTATATATATATATATATATGGGATACATTACTCACCGTAATCGTATTTCTGATGCTTGTATCTGCTTAGATTCACATGCTGTGCATAGGCCGACATCTAGTGGAAGCTGCGGAGTATTACAGTTTGTTTTTCGAAAATCGAAAAAGGGCGTCGACACAGGGCGTGCCAGTAATACTATCCCTAGTGTGACGTCCACTGTACCCATGATCCCTCACGCGTCTAGGATCCCCAGATTGTGTTTTTCCTGACATGAGGTAGCATGAGGAGTAGCGTGAGTACAGATAGTCCAAGCAGATAGACAGAAAGGTAAGACTACAAGCAACCATGCGCCTTCTCTCGGAGGGGAGGAAGGGTGGGTCGCATGTGAATCTAAGCAGATACAAGCATCAGAAATACGATTACGGTGAGTAATGTATCCCTTCTGAGGCTTGTGGAATCTGCTTAGATCACATGCTGTGCATAGATTAGCGAGCAGTACCAGAAGAAGGAGGTGGGATGTGAGAAGGGTCATGAGCAAACAGGTGTCTTAGAACCGCTTGTCCCACTTGTGTATCTGTCTTGGAATGAGTGTCAATGCAGTAATGCTGAGTAAAAGTGTGAATAGAGCTCCAAGTAGCTGCTTTGCAAATGGTGTCAAGGGGAACATTTGCAATGAAAGCCAGAGTGGCCCCAATGCCTCTAGTAGAGTGGGCCCTTGGCGTAAACGGCAGAGTCTTTTCAGAAAGAGAGTAACACAGCTGTATACAGTTGATAATCCACTTAGAGATAGCGCCCTTAGAGACGCGATCCCCCTCTCTGCCTGTAGCTACGGAGACAAACAGTAGATCTGTTTTCCTTAGCGGTCTGGTTTTATTTACATAGTATAAGACCGCCCTACGCACATCTAGGGTGTGTAGTTTCACCTCAGCCGAGCTTTGTGGGTTTTGGAAGAAAGCCGGAAGCTCGATGGACTGGTTTACATGGAACTTGGATATGAATTTTGGTGAGAACCTAGGGTGTGTGCGTAAAACCAGTTTGTCCTTGTGGATAGTAAAGAAAGGATCTTGCACTGACAGAGCCTGAATTTCACTGACCCTTCTTATGGAGGTAATGGCTACTAAGAAGGCCGTTTTATAAGTCAGGTGTTTGAGACTACTTTTATGCATGGGTTCGAAGGGGGGGCCCATGAGCTTAGCTAGCACCACGTTGAGGTCCCATCCTGGCGGTGGGTTCGAAATAGGAGGGTGAAGTCTCTTTACTCCTTCCATGAAGGCTTTAACCACTGGTACTTTCCACCACGAGACCCTGTTATGGGATGTGGTGTAAGCCGAGAGGGCTGCCAGGTGTACTTTCAGAGAGTTAAAAACCAACCCTGCATCCTGCAGGTGGAGCATGTATGTTACAACGTTGGAAGGAGTGATTTGTTTATTCTGGCACCAGATAACGAATCTTTTCCACTTGTCAAAGTAACAGTGTCTTGTATTTGGTTTCCTGGACTCTTTTAGAATGTCCATACACCTCTGTGGTAATTTGAGATGTCCAAACTCTATGACTTCAGGAGCCATGCTGCTAGGTTCATAGAGTTGGGTTCCTGATGCACTGTTTGACCTTGTTGCTGGGACAGAAGGTTGTACCAGGCTGGGAGTCTGATGGGCTCGCACACCGCCATCCTGCGTAGGTGTGGAAACCATGGTTGTCTCGCCCACATGGGAGCAACTAGGATGAGCGTCATTGATTCCTTGTTCATCTTGTACACCACCTTCCTGATGAGGAGTTGGTGGAAAAGCGTACGCAAACATCCCTGACCAGTTCATCCACAGGGCATTCCCCTGGGAGTCCGTTTGGGGGAACCTGGATGCAAATCCTGGGCATTGTTTGTTTTCGCTTGTGGCGAATAGGTCTATAGTGGGGAAACCCCACTGAGAGAAGAGATCTTCTACTACGTCTCTGTGAAGGACCCATTCGTGTTCTTCTGGGAGGGAGTCTCTGCTTAGAGCATCCGCTAGGGAATTGAGCTCCCCTGGAACATGTTGCGATGACAGGAAGATGATCCGTCTGAGTGACCATATCCATATTTTCTGGGCAAGCTTGGACAGATTTGGCGAACGAGTCCCTCCTTGCTTGTTCAGATAGAACATGGCTGTCGTGCTGTCCGTCCTGATCTGCACCGACAAGTTCAGTAGATGGGGCTCGAACGCCTGCAGCGCTCGGAATACTGCCAGAAGCTCTAGCAGATTGATGTGGTTCTTGGCTACTGAGTGAGACCAGAGACCCTGAGCTGTGTGGTGGAGATGGTGAGCTCCCCACCCAGTCAGGCATGCATCTGTAGTCACCACTGCCTGTACTTCGGGATCGTAAAAGGGTTTCCCCTTTGCGAGATTCTCTCTTGTCCACCAGTGTAGGCTCTGTACGAGTGTTGGCGAAACGACCACTAGATCGTCCCACTGACCACTTGCCTGAGACCACTGTTTCGCCAACCATTCCTGCATGGGACGCATGCGCAGACGCGCGTGGGGGACCAGGTAAATGCATGACGCCATCATGCCCAGTAACCGCATAGCTTTGCGTACTGTTGATCTGTTGACCTGACTGATAATGCGGAATTTGCAGAAGTATATTCCGAATTCTTTCTTCCGAAGGGAAGGTCAATTCTTTCTGAGTATCTAGGATAGCTCCTAGAAACTGTTTTGAGGTGCTTGGCACCAGACTTGACTTTTTCTCGTTGATAGAGAAGCCTAATTCGTGGAGGAGGTCGATAGTCCTCTGAATGTTTGATCTGCAGATTCCTGGGGTTTCCCCCGTTATGAGCCAGTCGTCCAGATAAGGGTACACTGGGATTGCCTCCCTGCGTAGGTGTGCAGCTGCCACCGCCAGTACCTTGGTGAATACCCTTGGTGCTGAAGCTATCCCGAAGGGCAGTACCTTGAATTGGTAGTGGCGACTGTCCACCTTGAAGCGCAAGTATTTTCTGTGCGCCGGGAGCATGGAAATATGAAAATAGGCATCTTTCATATCCAAGGTTGCCATGTAATCCCCCTTTTTTAGGAGTGGGATTACCTCTTGTAGCGTGGTCATACGGAATTTTTGGGGCTTGACATACTTGTTGGCAGGCCGTAAGTCCAATACTGGGCGCATTGTTAAATCTTTCTTTGGCACAAGGAAGTAAGTTGAATAGATACCCTTGTTTACCTGGTGTCCTGGGACGAGTTCTATCGGGTCCTTTAGGAGCAGATTGTAGATTTCCTCGAGGAGGATCTTTTGATGTTCTAAAGAGTGGACTTTTTGTCTTGGAGGGTGGTTTCGGGGACGTTGCAGTAGTTCTATACAGTACCCCTTGGATACCGTCGACAGCACCCATCTGTCGGATGTTATCCCTTCCCATGCCTGGGTGAAGCTGGATATTCGTCCCCCTACTGGGGTTGCATGGGAAGGGACCCTGAAATGAGCGTCACTGCTTTGGTGGAGGCGTGCCGCCTCCTTTACTGGGGCTGCCTCTGCCTCTACCACGTCCTCTTCTACTAGCCCTACCATACCCCTGGGTAGACTGTTGTGAGTTGGTGTTCCACTGTGTACCCTGGGTGTGGGAATAGCTATTTCCTCTATTGGAATTTTGGCCGCGGGGGCGACGAAAATTGCCGTTCCCTCTTTGGTTAGGTGGTTTTGTAGTTAACTGGCCAAGGGATTTGAGGGTGTCGAATTCCTCCTTAGCGTTTTTTAGTGCGTCCTCGACTGCCTTTCCAAACAGGAGATCACTTTCCACTGGTTTGTCTAAGAGTGCAGCTTGTGTTTCTGCTCTGAATCCCGACTGCCTCAACCAAGCATGTCTTTTGATGACAGTCCCCTCTGCTATAATTCTACCCGCATTGTCTGCGGCGTCTAAAGTTGCTTTTAAAATGCAGCCTGAGACGTTTCTTCCCTCTGCACAAATGCGAGATAGCTGGCTCTTAAGGGGTTCGGGAGCGGAATCTATTAGTGCTGCCACTTCTTCCCACTGATGGCAGTTGTAGCTGGCCAACAGTGTGGTGGAATTCGCGATTCTGGTTTGGTAGGCTGCCGTGGAAGCTACTTTTCTACCAAAACCATAGAGTTTCTTACTTTCCTTGTCGGGGGGAGCCTCCGAGGAAGATAATGGGGTTCCAGCTCTCTTGCGGGTGTTAGTTACGACTAGAGAGTCTGGCTTAAGTTGGCCTCTAATATATAGAGGGTCCGACTGGGCTGCTTTAAACAGCTTCTCTACTCTCGGGTTTACAGGTCTTGTCAGGTTTGGGTTGACAAGGGATGGTGCTATTCTGCGTTGAATAGATTTCAGGATGGGAATGGTCTGGGCTACTGTCTTCCTTTCCCCTATTAGTTCCTCCGCGAAGTCCCTCTCTTCTTGGACACCTTGTGTGTCTATGTGGAAGTGGTTAGCTGCCCGAGAGAGCAGTTCATTCAGGAGGGGCTGATTATCTATTGGGGAATCAGACACTGGGGCTTCCCTTTCGACTGGTGAGTCCATTCTGAAAATATCTGGGCTATTTTCTGGCTCATCCTCGTCTTCGTCCTCCCCGTAATAATCTGACACTGCGAGATCTTCTGGTGTCTCAAAATCCTGGCCCTCTATAAGAGAAGAGTCTCCTTGGCCTGTAGGGAAAAGGCAAGAATAGGGTTGGACCTCGAAGGGGTCTGAAGCCTTTAATGGTGCCTCGACCCGGGGCCTTTTATTTGAAGGGATAGGGTCCCTTGAACCTGAGGGAGAAGATTCCTGAGGGTTTAAAGCTAGTAGTTGGTCAGGGTGTCTTTCGAAGAAATTTGCTAAGGAGGACATCCTTGACATTACTCTGTCAATGTCCTCGCATGACCAGAGTTTTGAGCTTGGGGTGACCTTGCTGGAACTCTCTATGGACTGTCCCTGAGAAGACTTGGACGGGGAAGTCAGTTCTATTGTTGTGGGGGATTGCAAGGGTTGTTTCCTTTGTTGCTTACCCCCTTCCCCGTGGGTGGAAGTGTGTTTACCCTTTCCCTTATCTTTCGACGCCTGGCGTCGAGGATCGGAGGTGGAATCCCTGTGTTTCGAACTAGGCTTCGAAACTGGGCCCTCCTTACTCCCAAGTGATGTACCCTTTCCCTGGGGTGCAGGCTGGGGATGGAAGCCGTGTTCGTCTCCGGACGAGTGATCTTCCGTGATGTTAATGGGCGAGGCACTATGTGCAAGTGTGGAGGCTTGCCTGACGTCGTGCGGCGACCTCGACCGGGACCGCCCAGAGGACGTCCTTTCGGACCGCTCCTTCTGTGCCTCTTTCCGAGGTTTCGACGACGTCGAATCTCGGGTGGCTTTTTTGTGTTTAGCGTGTGTATGTGTAACGCTCTTGTCGCCGGGGGACTTCCCCATAGTCGCCGGGACGGACGACCTTCCGAGGCCGGGGACGTGCGTTAGGCTGTCTTTCGACGCCTTGGTGCCCTCGCCGTCCGAAAGTCCGGCGTCGCTGCCGTCGCTGAAGGTACCCTCCGCCTCCATAGCTGCTAGCTTGGCGTGGTGGGCCCAACGCTTGGTGGAGCGGTCCTTAAGAGTTTTGGTCTTAAACCTGCTACAGGCCCTGCAACCCGCCTCGGGGTGGTCTCTGGGCAGGCAAAGGTTGCACGTAGCGTGCTTATCTACCCAAGGGTATTTCTTATTACACTTGGGGCAAAACTGAAAGGGCGTACCCTCCATACGCGCCTGTGGGCAGCGGGCAAGTGTGTGTAGGTAAGAAGGTGTCTATAACCGAGTGTGGAAGTGTACCACCCCCCACTCTCCCTACTTGTAGGGCCGAGGCCAGCGGCCCAGGCCCGAGCCGAGGCGGAAGCCTCAAGGCCCAATCCGTCGGGTTTCGACGTTGATCTCCTCCCCGGTTCGGCGTCGAGATGCTGATCGACGTAAGGGTGACAAAACGGGGCAAATTAGAATGAGTTTTAAGTGCAAATATGGCAAAGCCAGGGAACTCCGATGAAGTGCTTCCGACCAGAATGGCGGAAAAAAACAATCTGGGGATCCTAGACGCGTGAGGGATCATGGGTACAGTGGACGTCACACTAGGGATAGTATTACTGGCACGCCCTGTGTCGACGCCCTTTTTCGATTTTCGAAAAACAAACTGTAATACTCCGCAGCTTCCACTAGATGTCGGCCTATGCACAGCATGTGATCTAAGCAGATTCCACAAGCCTCAGAAATATATATATATATAAAACTTGTTTTGGGTGGGGGGCCCACTAGACCACCGGGATCTTTTGTGTTTGAAAGGGGGTGCGGCCCTCTTCCCCCACCCTAAGTGGGTGGGGGCACCTTATGTAGCCTCCCTGGGGGCAGATTTCTGCCCCTAGGAAGGGGTACATGAGATGCCCCCATCCATTTGGGGTTGGGGGAGGCCACTGCAAATATTGGCAGAGCTACCCCCGAAGCCTGGGGCAGTACGTTCCCTCCCGGGGGCAGATGGCCACAAACATGTGTCCATCTGCCCCTAGGAAAGGGGCAAAACAAAAATAAAACACAACTTGTTTTGGGTGGGTGTGGTGGGGCCACTGGACCACCATGGATGTTTTTAGTGGAAAGGGGGGTGGCCCTCTCCCCCACCCCAAATGGATGGGGGGCATCTCATGTAGCCCTCCCTGGGGGCAGATTGCTAGCACAATCTGCCCCTACGAAAGAGGCAAAATAAAAACAAAAATAAAGAAAATGATTAACTTGTTTTGGGTGGGTGTGGGGGTCACTAAACCACTGTGGATGTTTTTAGTGGAAAGGGGGGTGGCCAGGGGTTTCTTCTTTTCAGAAATGCGTGGGGTTCTCGGTTTTCCTTGGTGGCTTCGACACCCTAGGCCCAAATCTGTATGTTGTCCACATGAGCAAAATCTGCTTTGCCGAAACGCTTTGGTTTATCAGTGGGTTAGCCTTTTCCCTTTACAATGAGGTAGGTGCATCCACACATGTGAGGTACTCTTTTCGTCGGGACACCTGTGGGAACGCGGGAAGGTAGGACATCTGGTGTTGGCCGCGTGTTTCGGTGGGTGGGCAGAGGGAAATGTCTCTGAAATTTGGTGGAAAAACCCACAATTTTCAGACATTTCACTAGGGTCACTGGAACCTTCACCAAAGTCACTAGCATCATGTCGGACCAGATTGACAACATATGGTCCATACTTCTTTCATAGATCAGGGACCTATCTAGGCCCTCATCCAGCCCCCAGGATCCCGAGACAACTCCAGCCATCGGGAACCCATGGCTTACTCAGAGTGCATTCGCACCCACAATCCAGCAACTGGATTGTCTACACACAGCATCACCACTGCTATTACAGCAGCAGGTAAGCTGTGTACTGATACACCTTGTGATGTAGCTTCATGGCACCACTAAGCCATTATTTATGAATCCCTAAATTACTGAACTATACCCTGAGATCCTTACAGGCCTTATCTCACCCACAGATATTACGGACAGCACCACATCCGGTGTCAATCCTGATGAAGGCCAACACTCAGACAGGCTTCAATCCAGCCCTCTATGGCCGAAACACTCCTGTGTCGATCTCCCGTTACACAACTGAAAAAAACCCTCTTTGTGTATGTTCTGTAGATTTTGTTGTGTACACCCTGTGTTAACTACGCCCTGGACCATTTTCTGTCCTAGGTGCACTTTCTTCAACTGTAGGTCTATCCTACTGTCATATGTGACTGTGCCCCTATGTGGAGCGTTTACCTCAACATCATAGAGGTTGATACTCACCTTGTATTTCCACTGTATATAATCACACCTGTCCATTGTCATTCGCTTTCATGCTTGTCGAAAGTTGTGTAAAATAATTAAGAATTCGTCTTCAAAGAAATTTGTGTTCTTGAAATAAATGTATATGTTCAGAACCACACAGTTGCTTGTAGGATCTCTCATCCTGATTTTTTGATATTTATATGGTCTGGGAGGGGACCTGACCGATCGCTTTGATATAGTGAAGGGGGGTGCGCCAGGAATGTGCCTTGGCCCTGCTCATTTTCCTGTTATATATTCAGGAAATTGTGGATGCTCTAGAAGCAGGTGACTTGGATGCCCCGAAAATTGGGTCACAGAAATGGGCCACCCTATTTTATGCCGACGACGCATCCATTCTCGCCACTACTCCAGCTGGGCTGAAAGCAGCCTTTACCATATTCTCTGCAAAATGTAAGGAGCTTGGACTTGAACTTAACAGCTCTAAGACCAAAGTTATGGTCTTTAAACCCCCATTCTCTAAGCCTTGCCAGGTGAAAATTGGGGTAGTTGGCCATACAATGGACCAATTGGGGCATTTTGACTACCCAGGGATTAGATTCAATGAGGTGGGGTGGGGGGTGGACCAACCAACTCCTTAAATCGAAGGTAAGCCCTAACTAAGTATAGTGGGGCCATTCAGTCCTTTTTCCCGGGACATGTTAGTGGGTTAATTTCCCCAGCCCTAGCATTATTTGACAAGAAAGCTCTGCCTGTGGCCCTTTATGGCACAGACATCTGGGGCTTTGCAAACACAACACTGTTGTCCCCCGTCGAGAACATCTTCTTAAAAAAGTGGCTGCTCTTGCCTAAGAATGCCTCAACCGCATTGACACATCTAGAATTGCAAGTACTGCCTCTGGCTGACTTAGTTGCCCTCAAGCCAGCCCTGTATTGGGTGATTTTTGGTCCTCCCCGAGCCTGGCTCCCTATAATGATGCTCTGAGTGATTTCTTGCAACTGGAAAGAGCAAAAGGCCAGGGCTGGGTCCTCCAGGTGAAAAAGATGCTGTGTGAGGTAGGCTTTAGACACGTTTGGGAAAATCCCAATGAGTGTCGTTTTTTTCTTAAGGCAGAGCTCAAGATGATCGCTAAACGCAATGCCTTTGGGTCCTTGCAGTCCCAAAAGCAGGCCTTGAAAAATGGCCCTGTATTTCGCTTGCCAAGTTCGCTGGGGAGTAGTAAACCCTTTCTGGATAGGATACACCCACCTTATGAGCGTTCTTTATTTGTCCGCTTTAGACTGGGTCTACTGCAAACTGCCTTGTATACACGTGATTGGTCCGTTCAGAATACTGCTCGTTGCCCACTCTGTAAACAAGCTGATGAGACCCTGATCCACTTTACATTGTTATGCCCGCCTTTAATGGAGTTACGGTGTAGGTATTTATTACCTCTTTTACTTGGCATAGGATTGAGAAGCAAGAGGGAATCAATGGAGTGAGCAGACCGTTATTACTGCTCTCCTACTTGTGTGTTTCTGGCCTTGGATTTTGTTGTGATCCTTGCTACTCACTTGAACTGAAAAGGCTCCTTAATGCCTCGTGTGCCACACAGACAGGAGTCTGTTTCCAGTGGGTGGCTGTCACTGCTTCAGAAGGAGGTGCTCATAAAAACTCACTTCCTCAGCAGAGCCAAGGCGGAGTGAACAGAGTGTTCTGTGTCACCAGTGACACATGAAAGCGCTGGCCTGTTTGGACCCAGACGGTGTGCCAACCAAGTCTCATAGCGATAGCTGGGTGATTTTCACACTGCTAAAGGGTGCTCTACCTGCTACATTGTTTCACTGCTGAGATCTGCTTTTGATCGAGGACGCTTGAACAGTGAAGCGTGATTGCGATTTACGCTCCAATCTACAATCAAGCCTTGGAGCATTCAACTGCTTGGCTTGCAACGTAAAGATCTTGCCTGCCTTCCTGCCTTCCACTTAATCAGCGCGCATGCACAAAGCTGCAAAAAGTCTGCAGTGGACACGTATTGTGCATACGAACATAAGACACCCTAAATACTTTCAAACGTAAGTGACCACCAAAAATATCTCCTGTACGGGTTTAACCTACAAACCTTACTCTGATTGGGGAAGAACTTTTAAGGTGGTGTTTGGTGCCTAGCTCTGGGGCAATGTCGCATTCCTATAATCTTCGTAGTGCTGCCCTTGGTGACAACCTTAATGCCGCAGAATTTGAAAACTCTTCTAATGGGGGCGAAAATAAAAAAAGATTGCAAAGGTCCATCTTTAAACCATATCCGGCGGGTGAGGGTTGTTTTTCCCCCCGGATAGTTGCTTTGCGCAGGATAATCAAGTCGCAACAGGGTCGGGGGCCACAGGTTGCATTGTTATTGAGGGGAGGCTGCCTGCTGCTGTTGCCTCCACACCTATTCATTCCATCATGACTGGCGCCCTGTCCTCAAGCCTGGAAGATACATTAACTGCGACTACATTATAAAATACCATTGATTAATTTTTCATGGCGGAAGGCCCAAGGGTGATGAAAGATGTACTTGTAATAGAAATAGGAAGCAATCAATTGAATCCTCAGGACCAGGCCTCTCAGAATAGAACTTATGGCATTGAAGTGAAATGTTTCTTAGGGGACACTGGGGAGGTTCTATACCCCAAATATCCCTGGACTCCTCTTTTGAACTAAACGCCATCTCAGCTTTACTTGAAGTTTCAAGGATTGCGGTGGAGAATCGCACTAAAGATAGGGTCCTCGGGCCGGCCCCTGTGCACAGGTCCCTTTGGATACAGCACCTACTCTTACAGCCCTAAACTTTATCCTTACCTCGTTTGTTAAGGTGTTTGAAGCTCTAAAATCAGAGGTTTTCCAGCATTCAGGTCTTCTTTTAGAAACCACTAAAGACATGGAGATCAACAAAACCTCACTGGTAGCCTTAAAATCAGCAATTAAGGGCTCAATGGGAGATTATCTGAAGGAGCTTCGAATAGATTCTCAGAAGCAGTCAGATAAGCTGGATCAACTATTGTAATACTGGGAAGGAGCAAAAGAGGGCCTGGGTCGAACAAATTCGAACTGATTAGAAGACAGGAGAGGTGTCGAATGCGGGTCATTTGAGCCCTTTGATGCAGCCCAAGATGTTCTAAATCAAGATCCAGTAATCAGCATCTTGGATGACTCTCCACTTTCAGCTTCAGCTTTGGATGAACTGGTACGTTTTGCCCAGGTGGCCGAGGTTCCCGATATACCAGAACTGAGCGTGAGTTCCGCTGCTAAAATGGGAACCACGTAGGCCGCGATACCCTTTAAGAAATCAAATAAATTGAATGGAGAAACCAAAAAGAGACGGAAGCGACTCCATCTAGATTCATATTCTGAGAAACAACTGTCTGTTAATGAAATTAAGAAAACAAAACATCAAAAAAGTCAAGAAAAATAGGAGTACAGACTTAAGTCACTGTATTCCAAGAGTAAAACAAGCGGAACAAGACATTTTGGAAATTCCAATGTCTGGAATGTCAGGAAAACGTAAGAAAAAGGTTGTCTCTTTGGTACATACGCACAGAGGAAGTTTGTCTCCTTCAAGTATGAAAACAATCGTGGGGAGTCAGACTGAGGTGCCATGTGAACCCCTGAAGATTGCCCCCATATTTCTTAGAGGGAAACCGCACACGGATATACAAAAAGAGAGGGGAGACGGTCTAGTGCCCGTGCAGGGTAAACAGCAGTCAGTAAACAACCTACTGGCTTGAGGCAAGTGCCTGATGCCTTCGCAGACTGGTATAGATATGACGGCTTTGGGGGCATATGGGACTACCAAAGATATTTAGAAGAACCTGGGCCCCACAGAGGATTCAGGGACTGATACTACAGGGGGCACTGCGCATAGGGCTTGCGCATGTATGCAGGACCCCTCCACCATCCATCACGGGCACTGATGAAAAGACCATTGAGTCCTTTGTTCAAGAGGACGCCAAGAGTCTTTATCTCTAGATTAGATGTGTCCAATCCGAACAGAAGCCCCTTGAACAGAACAACAATTCTGTCAATCATGAAAGATATCCCACAGCTCCAATTCGTCACAACATCAGACATTGACAATGTCCGATTTCCCTATTTCCCACCGTCTGATACGGTGGACTTAGGATTCAAATCGAGAATGGGTGTTGTTTTAAGAGCCAAAGGGGACTTGATAAGGAGTGGCTTTGAAGCAATATTGGACCTGCCCACAAACATTAACTTACATCCAAGAATGGGCCGAAAGGAGTGACAGGGCAGCCACAATCTGTGGTCCCGTACAGTGCAGAAGTCACGCCTAATGTGTTGTCTTTGGTTCCGGAGATTGTCTCAAAGACACTCCTTAAATTGGGCGTACCTGGGAAGCAACTCTAGTGAAGGAATCAGTTAACCTCCTGTCTTGGAATACCAGGGGCAATAGATCCTTCAGTTAATTGTGCTCCAGGAAACATGGCTTCAGATTACTTTTGGGTTGGATGGGTTCTCAATATTCCAGCAACTAGTAGTGGGTGAGGGAGTCTGTTGGCCCTCTGGGAGTCTTAGCATTGCCTGCAGAAATAGTGTTTTTGGGCATACCGTCCTTTTGTCGAACTTAAGAGTCTGGTATCCTGGCAGTGAAGGCTGACTCAGGGCCCGAAAGGGGCAGTTTGAAATGGATTATAATAAATGTATACTGGAACCCCATGACCAGAGATCTTAAGGATTTCCAGCAATAGTTGGCAGATTTACTATTACTATGTATAGAATAGCTGCCAGGTTATGAGCTCTTGGTCATGGGGGATTTAATGCACAGTGCCCCAAACAATGAAGGACCGCCCCTGGGGAAAGATTCACTGCTGAATGTGCTCACTACCAGGCTGTTCAGTGATGTAGACAAACCTCTCCTAAAGCCTATTTGATTTTTAGGAATAATGTTGTTTGATTTGGCCCATAACTCCAAGTCCCTAAGGACGAGACCCACAAACAAACCTAGATTTACGACCTATTTGACAAAATTCCCTGACCCATCATAAGAGCAGATTTTCTGAGATTTTGCTTAAATTTGCTCCCAACTCTGGAAATTCAGAATATTAGAGATGCTGTTATAACAACAAATCCAACTTATCAAAGATGTCATGAGAAAGAGATCCAAACCCTGAGACACTTGATGGTTGATTGCCCTGGGACCATAGAGATGAGAACACAAAGGTTGGCGAGATTTGCCCCCCACAACTGGTGGATTGAGACGGATTGTTTCTGGAATAGACTGGCATCAGGACATGAGATCTTTCTTACTGTTGAAGTGGTAAAATTACTGAGAGCCTGCAAGTTGATGAGATCGTTTGTATGATTAACTAATCTTAAAAGTTTTAATATTTTGTTTTATCCGTTTTTATACTAGTTTAATGGTGTTAGTTTTCGTCTCCATTTTATTGTTGTGTCAAATTTGAACTTGATTTGTTTTGACTATATCACAATAAAACAAATAAAAAAAGGAATCAATGCAGCGCCTCATTAATTCAATGGAGTGGAAAGTGGTATTTGCCTCTGCCAGGTATGTTCATCGTGCCTGGCTTCTAAAAATAAAGTTGTTGGGCATCGATCTATCCCAACCATAGGCCACCCTTGAGGCTGCAAGCTGTGCCCGTCCCGTGCAGTTCAATTAATGCACCTTTTGAGGCTGCAAGCTTTGCTCTCCTCTCAAGGATTAGGCTAATTTGAAAGATGCTCGTTTAATTTATCTGCCTTGGAATTATTGTCTGTGGTCTATTGTATCTTTTTTAGGCTAATTGAATGTGATGTTATCAATTGTGATTGTGTGTTGTGCTGTGCTAAAGGACAAATACAAATAAAGCTTTGAAAACGAACGGGAGGATGGGGAGAGGAAAATCCATTAGGCTGGAGAGACAGGGAGATTTAGGAGGTTTGAGAGCGAGAGAGAGATCCATGAAATTCGGAAGAGAGACCCAAAAAGGTTTGGTAGAGAGGGAGCCAAGAGGATAGATCAATCAAGGAGGCTGTGGAGAGGGAAACTGGCCTGCAGAGAATAGAAAACACAGGAAGCAGGGTGCGAGGGATCCACAAGGCTGGGGAGAGGAAGACTGAATAAGGTGGGGAGAGAAAGAGCTGAGCGTATGGGGAAAGGGAGTGAACTAGGAGGATGGGGACGAGAAGGACCCATAAACTGTGAAGAGAGAAAATGCAAATTTAGCTCTGGTTACAGAAGTATCCAGGAGGTGGGGAGAACAGTTAATGAGGAGTTGGTAATAGAAGTTATGGAGGAGATAGTGAGAGGTGCCACGGAGGAGGTGCTAACGAGTAACCAGAAAAGTGATGGGTGCAAGGTTTTGAAATAATCTGAACCACTGGCACTGCTCTGGGCAACCTTCCACACTGCCGTTTTTTTGTCTGCTTGTTCCATTGTATAATTGGTCCAGCCATATGCAAATCAGTCTGGTACTGCCACCAATGGGAGCAGCCAAGCCCAAACTGCTAGGCCAGGTCCCCTCTACATGGAAACACAAGCAACCCCAGATATGTGGGGTAAAGAATTCATCCCTTAAAATGTAGAGGCCTATGGAGGAGGAGGTGCATAAAGAGAAGGCGATAAACAGTAAAGAACCAACTAATGAGAAAGTTGATTACAGTGGAGTGATGAAGCAGAGAATCACAAAGAGTAGGAGAGTGGTGGAGGAGGCGGAAAGGTTGAAATTAGCAGACTAAAAGAATACGAGGATGAGGAGGCAGAGAAGATATAGCGGAAGCCCTGAACAAGTGGAGGAAGAAGCCTGGAGTGAAGAATCAGGGAGGTGCCAGAGAAGCACGAGGATAAAGTTAAAGAGAAGGGAAGGGAGGTACAATAGAAAGACCCAAGGGGCAAGCTCATGGTAGCACGTCGAGAGGGAGGCAGGGTTGGAGTGTTGTAGAACCAGGATTTTAGAAGGTGGAGTTGGCGAGAGGCCTAGAGAGGACCATGTAAAGACCTTAGGTTGGCCTCCTGTCTATCTACGTCTCTGGGCTATAGTTTAAGGCCAGCTTCAATATGCATCGATCAGGAACCAGTATAAACTTGAGACCTGGAAGGGGGACTCCCCAAGGTGGGCTAGCATCACAAGAACATTGCCAAGCAGATTAGCAGAAACTGAGACACTGCTATGGCCAGAAATGACAGGACTGCGAGAGACCTTTATTTGGGGAACACTTTATTTTGTTTAGGACACTAAACACCAACCCCACATTTAATTTTCTTTGTTAAAGTCGCTGAGAAGGACATAATCCAGCCTCAGAGACCTTTATCCTTGCTTTGGCTCACAACTATCCTGATAGCTAGAGTCACTTTTCTTAATCATACTTGCCGCTCAGAGACTTTCTTAAGTTTGCCTTTACCCTAATGAAGACGTGTTGGGAAATGTAACCCATCTCAGGCTTATGTGTGATCCTTTAATGCTTTGTGACAGCCCGTAAGGCCATGTAAAGGCAATCTTTTCCAGATGTAAGCAAATTCAATGCTCCTTAAGTCTCGAAATTACTTAGAAAGCCAAACTGGACATTTGAGATGACCCCCAACAAAAAACGTTGTCTCACTTAGTTTCTGTAATAATAAAGTGTATATTATTTGTGCTGTTGTGTCGATGAGGGACGATGGGTTACAACAGACCGATGCGGTCCAAACACCCTTTTTAAATAGTGGAAATGCACCAGTATATATCATGTGATAAGGACTGCTTGTATTTTATTGGCTCGGGATGGGCCAAATGTGAATGAAAATGTCCCTGAGACTGAATCCGGGACTAGCCAAGGAGCAAGTGAACAATACTGGTAAAAGATTCACAAGCAACCTTCAGCTATTCAAGTTCAAGTAGGAATGGATTTTCCATATGACAAAGTTGGGAGAAGTGGTTCTCCCAATACCGAGGAAACAGCAGCTTCATCAGATGAGTGTTTTTATCAGCCATGACATCCATTGAAAATCATCAGCCATAAACCTCTGGGATTGTTAAGCATTACTCCTGACTAGTCTTGTCTTGCCTCAAACTGGATTATCATTTGCCTAAACAGGTTAAGGCACTTATACTCTCACCTATGTCTACTGAATACCATTAAATGAAGCAGAAATGTGTCCTTCACTGATCTATAAACATCATCCAAACACTCTTGGATACATCTAATCCTCTGATTTAGTAAGCCTGATGGTGGCTAGGGCAATTTCCCTTGCAATCTTTTGATAGGCAATTAAAACCTGAACATCAAGTAAAAAGGATACCCTCTTTTGCTTTAATAAACATATAGTACCCACGGTGAGAAGTGCATAAATGCAACAGCAGGGATAAGCCTTCATTGCAGTGGTCCGTACCCAGTCCTAGACTCTTCCCAATTACAGAGTTTCAATCCCTTCAATCTCAGAGCTTGAAGGCAATTCTCAACAGGGAAGGAATGAGTGAAACCCTTACAATTTGTAAGAGGTTTTCTTGCAACAGGGATCAGCTCTGCAGAAAGTGTCAGGATGAATAATTAACTAATGATGTGCCAAAACGCTGCTGCACAAAAACCTACTGCCTAGGCTTCTTTCACCATGGTTCTAGTTTTAGTTCTTAATGGTTGAGGTCCCGATTTCTCTAGTTTCTGTAAGACGTATTGTCAAAGACTGTCAAGCCTGTCAAATACCAGATCACTTGGTCGTCGGGTGCGCGGGGTCTTGACCGTTGGCCTGGTACATCGTGAAGCCACGTTTGGAAGAGGTGATTGAAGTAGGATAAACCAGCCCCCTGCCTCCTAGAGATGTTGGTACTCAGGAGTGAGCGGATGTTAGGAAAGATTTCCATTTCGTTTGTAATTTTCCCTCCAGTTGTGTACCACCCCAACTTTTTTGCTGATGTTTAACACCATAGTCTGACTTTACCAGAGGAGCCCATCCTTCTGCTGCACTCCTCTGGGCTTTTCGCTCACTTCTTATGGTGAAAATGACATGCCCTTAAGACATTCAGTACTGGGAGACTGTGTTTCCCTTAGTCCATTCCAATGTTGCAACTTTTCTGCAACATGTAACAAGTGTACAATGTACCTTCCAGTACAGTACACTTTTGTCTATTAGTCATTTCCAAAGGCCCTAGATACAAGTGCAGATGTGTCTTGGACAGGGCTGCTGGCAGCTTATTATTTAGTATATGTTTAACCCTTTCCTGCAAGGTAAATTGTGATTACTGAGTTTGGCACAAATAGGTGGCTTGGCTCCAAAATGGCCATGCCACGAGGTTCTTTGTCCCGTCCTTTGGCCATCTTACCCCTTCACCTTCCCCAGGTCGAGCCAACCCGGTTCAGTCCATATTTGGGCATGCATTCTCCCGCGAAACGCCAATCTTTCGTGGGCTTCTGCATGCCTTGTGTGTGTGCCTCCAGGATGTGGGCTGGAACGCCTGGTTCCAATACACATGCTGGGAGCCAGAGATTCTGGAGTGCTGTGAATGCCTGGGACCACCGTGGTCCTTGATTGGTCCACATATGGTATGCCTGTATAAGTAGATTTGCCATTGGGTCCTCTTCGTTTTGGCACGAAGGAGATTCTGGATAAGAGAAGTCCCCAAACACCCATACCATGTTGATCTCTGTAGTACTCACTGAACGAAGGATAGGATCCAAGTATCCTGAAACTAAGAAGCCGAATCGAGGAACCGCTGGAAGTTTGGCACCCTGAGCCTGCTGTTGTCCCGTGGGACCCCTGTGCATCTGGTCGTCCTAGAAGGTCTGCAAAGACGCTTCGACCCATTGGCATAGTGGGACCGGTTGTATACGAATTGTTCGTTTTTCAACTGTTCGAATGACAATTGACCTTTTCACAATTGACCGAATTGTGAAGGTCAATTGTACCATATATGTGGGGGGAAACCCCCCACAATCCCTCACCCAACGCCAAACCCACCAACCCATATATATATATATATGGGATACATTACTTACCGTAATCGTATTTCTGATGCTTGTATCTGCTTAGATTCACATGCTCTGCATAGGCCGACATCTAGTGGAAGCTGCAGAGTATTACAGTTTGTTTTTCGAAACTCGAAAATGGGCGTCGACACAGGCGTGCCAGTAATACTATCCCTAGTGTGACGTCCACTGTACCCATGATCCCTCACGCGTCTAGGATCCTCAGATTGTATTTTTTCTGACATGAGGTAGCATGAGGAGTAGCAGGAGTACAGATAATCCAAGCAGATAGATAGAAAGGTAAGACTACAAGCAACCATGCGCCTTCTCTCAGAGGGGAGGAAGGGTGGGTCGCATGTGAATCTAAGCAGATACAAGCATCAGAAATACGATTACGGTGAGTAATGTATCCCTTCTGAGGCTTTTGGAATCTGCTTAGATCACATGCTGTGCATCGATTGGCGAGCAGTACCTGACGAAGGAGGCGGGATGTGAGAAGGGTCATGAGCAAATAAATGTCTTAGAACCACTTGTCCCACTTGTGTATCTGCTTTGGAATGGGTGTCAATGCAGTAATGCTGAGTAAAAGTGTGAATAGAGCTCCAAGTAGCTGCTTTGCAAATGGTGTCAAGGGGTACATTTGCAATGAAAGCCAGAGTGGCCCCAATGCCTCTAGTAGAGTGGGCTCTTGGCGTGAAAGGCAGAATCTTATCAGAGAGTGAGTAACACAGCTGGATACAGTTAACAATCCACTTCGAGATGGCACCTTTAGAGACGCGATCCCCCTCTCTGCCTGTAGCTACGGAGACAAACAGCTGATCTGTTTTCCTTAGCGGTCTTGTTTTATTTACATAGTAGAGGACCGCCCTACGCACATCTAGGGTGTGTAGTTTCACCTCAGCCGAGCTTTGTGGGTCCTGGAAGAAAGCTGGAAGCTCGATGGACTGGTTTACGTGGAATTTAGATATAAACTTAGGTGAAAACCTAGGGTGTGTGCGTAAAACCAGTTTGTCTTTATGGACAGTAAAGAAGAGATCCTGCACTGACAGACCCTGAATTTCACTGACCCTTCTTATAGATGTAATGGCTACCAAGAAGGCCGTTTTACAAGTCAGGTGTTTGAGGCTGCTTTTATGCATGGGTTGGAAAGGTGGGCCCATGAGCTTAGATAGCACCACATTAAGGTCCCATCCTGGTGGTGGATTAGAAATAGGAGGGTGAAGTCTCTTAGCTCCTTCCATGAAAGCTTTAACTACTGGTACTTTCCACCACAACACCTTGTTATGGGAAGTGGTGTATGCCGACATGGCTGCCAGGTGTACCTTCAGTGAGTTAAAAACCAGTCCTGCATCCAGCAGGTGGAGCATGTATGTCACAATAGTGGAAGGAATGCAATCAACTGGGTTGATTAGTTTACTCTGGCACCAGATAACAAATCTCTTCCACTTGTCAAAGTAGCAGTGCCTTGTGTTTGGTTTCCTAGCTTCTTTTAGGATGTCCATACACCTCTGTGGTAGATTGAGATGTCCAAACTCTATGACTTCAGAAGCCATGCTGTCAGGTTCATTGAGTTGGGTTGCTGATGCACTGTTTGACCTTGGTGCTGGGACAGTAGGTTGTAGCAGGCTGGAAGTTTGATGGGCTCGCAAACCGCCATCCTGCGTAAGTGTGGGAACCACGGTTGTCTTGCCCACATGGGAGCAACTAGGACGAGCGTCATCGACTCTCTGTTCATCTTGTTGACCACCTTCCTGATGAGAGGAGTTGGTGGAAAAGCGTATGCAAACATCCCTGACCAGTTCATCCATAGGGCGTTTCCTTGCGAGTCTGGTTGGGGGAACCTGGATGCAAATCCTGGGCATTGTCTGTTTTCGCTTGTGGCGAATAAGTCTATAGTGAGGAAACCCCACTGAGAGAAGATATCTTCTACGACCTCTCTGTGTAGAACCCATTCGTGTTCCTCTGGGAGGGAATCTCTGCTGAGAGCATCCGCTAGGGAATTGAGCTCCCCTGGAACATGTTGTGATGACAGGAAGATGTTCCGTCTGAGTGCCCATATCCAGATTTTCTGGGCAAGCTTGGACAGATTTGGCGAACAAGTCCCTCCTTGCTTGTTCAGGTAGAACATGGCTGTCGTGCTGTCCATCCGGATTTGCACTGACAGGTTTAGTAGGTAGGGCTCGAACGCTTGAAGCGCTCTGAATACTGCCAGAAGCTCTAGCAGGTTGATGTGGTTCTTGGCCACTGAGGGAGACCAGAGACCCTGAGCTGTGTGGTGGAGATGGTGAACTCCCCACCCCGTCAGGCATGCATCGGTAGTGACTGCTGCCTGTACTTCGGGATCGTAAAAGGGTTTCCCCTGTGCAAGATTCTCTCTTGTCCACCAGTGAAGGCTTTGTACCAGTATTGGCGAAACAACCACTACGTCCCACTGACCACTTGCCCGAGACCACTGTTTCGCCAACCATTCCTGCATGGGACACATGTGGAGGCGCGCGTGGGGGACCAGGTAAATAAATGACGCCATCATGCCCAGTAAACGCATTGCTTTGCGTACCGTTATTTGGCGACCGGACTGATATTGCGGAATTTGCAGTAGTATATTCCGAATTCTTTCCTCTGAAGGAAATGTCAACCCCTCTTGAGTATCTAGGATTGCTCCTAGGAACTGTTTGGAGGTGCTTGGCACCAGGCTTGACTTTTTCTCGTTGATTGAGAAGCCCAATTCGTGGAGGAGGTCGATAGTCCTTTGAATGTTTGTCCTGCAAATTACTGGGGTTTCCCCCGTTATGAGCCAGTCGTCCAGATAAGGGTACACCGGGATTGCCTCCCTGCGTAGGTGTGCAGCCGCCACCACCAGTACCTTGGTGAATACCCTTGGTGCCGAAGCTATCCCGAAGGACAGTACCTTGAACTGGTAGTGCCGACTGTCCACCTTGAAGCGCAAGTACCTTCTGTGCGCTGGGAACATGGAAATATGAAAATAGGCATCTTTCATATGCAAAGTTGCCATGTAATCCCCCTTTTTTAGGAGGGGGATTACCTCTTGTAGAGTAGTCATTCGAAACTTTTGGGGCTTGACATACTTGTTGGCAGGCCGTAAATCCAATACTGGGCGCATTGTCAAATCTTTTTTTGGCACAAGGAAGTAAGTTGAATAAATACCCTTGTTTACCTGGCGTCCCAGGATGAGTTCTATCGCGTCCTTTGCTAGCAGATTGGCGATCTCCTCGAGGAGAATCTTCTGATGTTCTAAAGAGTATACTCTTTGTCGTGGAGGATGGTTCCGGGGACGCTGCAGTAGTTCTATACAGTACTCTGCTGATACTGTTGACAGCACCCATCGGTCTGATGTGATCCCTTCCCAAGCCTGGGTGAAGTTGGAAATGCGTCCCCCTACTGGGGTTGCGTGAGAAGGGACCCTGAACTGAGCGTCACTGCTTTGGTGGAGGCGTGCCGCCTCCTCTACTGGGGCTGCCTCTGCCTTTACCACGTCCTCTCCTATTACCCCTGCCGTAACCCTGGGTAGACTGTTGGCTGTTGTTGTTCCACTGTGTACCCTGCCTCTGGGAATAGCGGTGTCCCCTGGCCTTAGCCATACTTTTGCTAAATATCGATAAATTTACATCTTTTCCCACCCCAACGTCTAACTTCGACACTCGACGCCGGCTTGGAGAAGAATTCGACCGTCGGCTGCTGCACGAGGGATTTGGGCCTTGGAAGGCCTCTGGCCTCGGCCCTGCAAGTAGGGAGAGTGGGGGGTTGGACATATTCTACACTCTTTGTATATAGGTACATCTTATACTTTTCCTACACTTACCAGCCCGCTGCCTCAAGGTGCGTATGGAGGGTACCCCTTTTTAATTCTGCCCCAAGTGCAATCGAAAATACCCTTGGGTCGACAGGCACGATGGAAATGTTCTGCTGCTCGCGCGAGAACCTCGTTCAGGAAGGGTTGGTTATCGACAGGGGAGTCGGTAACTGGGGCTTCCTTCTCTACCGGGGAATCTACTCTGTAGGTTTCAGGGTCTTCCTCTTCTTGGTCCTCATCATCCCCATAGTAGCCCGTCCCAGTTTGCTCTTCTACCATGCCAAATTCTGGGTCCTCACCAAAGGAAGTCTCTCCTTGATACTGTGAATATGACTGTGAGTATGGTTGTACATCGAAGGGGTGCGAAGACCGCATAGATGTCTCAAACCGGGGCTTCTTACTCAGAGGGATAGGATCATTAGAGCCTGAGGGTGCAGACCCTTGTGGATTATATGAAAGAAAATGGTCTGTATTTTTAGCATAAATGTCTGCCAAAGAAGACATCCTTGACATGACCCTATCTATGTCATCACTCGACCATTCTCTGGAACTGGGAATGACTCTCTCAGAAAGTCTAGGAGACTTATCCTGAGTAGACTTGCTGGTCTTAGAAATAGCAGCAGACTTGGGCTTGTCTGTCTGTTTATGAGGAGTGGAGTGTTTTACATGTGTGGAAGAGTGCAGTGGCTGCTTCTTCTGCTGTTTTCCCCCATCCCCGTGAGTGGAAGAGTGTTTTCCGTGTCCCTTTGGAACTCCGGAGGCTTTCGACGCCTTGCGTCGAGGATCGGGTGTAGAGTCCCTGTCCTTCGGGGCCGCAGTGATCTTGTCTGCGGGCTCCGACTCCTGGAGAGCGGCCTGGGGGTGGAAGTAGTCTTCGTCCTCCGACGATGGAACTTCCGTTACCTTAGGGAGCGAGGCACTCTTGGCAAGAGTGGATGATTGCCTGGAGTCATGTGGCGATCTAGATCGAGAACGCCCAGAGGACACCGATTCGGACCGTTCTCTATGTGCCTCTTTCCGAGAACTCGACGTCGTCGAGTCTCGGTTGGACTTTGTGTGTTTTGTGTGAGTGGTGTGTGAAGCGCTTGTGTCGCCGGGGGTCTTCCCCATAGCCGCCCTGTCGGACGACCTTCCGAGGTCGGGGACTTGCGCTCGGCTGTTTTTAGACACCATAATGCCCTCGCCGTCCGAAAGTACGGCGTCGCTGCCATCGCTGAAGGTGCCCTCCGCCGACATGGCCGCCTGCCTGGCGTGGTGGGCCCAACGCTTCGTCGAACGGTCCTTAAGTGTCTTAGGTTTAAACCTACTACACGCTCTGCGGTTCGCCTCGGGGTGGTCCCTCAGCAAGCAGAGATTGCACATGGCGTGCCTGTCGACCCAAGGGTATTTGCGATTGCACTTGGGGCAGAATTGAAAAGGGGTACCCTCCATACGCACCTTGAGGCAGTGGGCTGGTAAGTGTAGGAAATGTATAAGATGTACCTATATACAAAGAGTGTAGAGTATGTCCAACCCCCCACTCTCCCTACTTGCAGGGCCGAGGCCAGAGGCCTTCCAAGGCCCGGGCCGAGGCCAGAGGCCTTCCGAGGCCCAAATCCGTCGCGCAGCAGCCGACGGTCGAATTCTTCTCCAAGCCGGCGTCGAGTGTCGAAGTTCGACGTTGGGGTGGGAAAAGATGTAAATTTATCGATATTTAGCAAAAGTATGGCTAAGGCCAGGGGACTCCGCAAAATGCTTCCGACCAGTATGGCGGAAAAAAACAATCTGAGGATCATAGACGCGTGAGGGATCATGGGTACAGTGGACGTCACACTAGGGATAGTATTACTGGCACGCCTGTGTCGACGCCCATTTTCGAGTTTCATGTCGGCCTATGCACAGCATGTGATCTAAGCAGATTCCACAAGCCTCAGAAATATGGGATACATTACTCACCGTAATCGTATTTCTGATGCTTGTATCTGCTTAGATTCACATGCTGTGCATAGGCCGACATCTAGTGGAAGCTGCGGAGTATTACAGTTTGTTTTTCGAAAGTCGAAAATGGGCGTCGACACAGGGCGTGCCAGTAATACTATCCCTAGTGTGACGTCCACTGTACCCATGATCCCTCACGCGTCTAGGATCCCCAGATTGTGTTTTTCCTGACATGAGGTAGCATGAGGAGTAGCGTGAGTACAGATATTCCAAGCAGATAGAAAGAAAGGTAAGACTACAAGCAACCATGCGCCTTCTCTCGGAGGGGAGGAAGGGTGGGTCGCATGTGAATCTAAGCAGATACAAGCATCAGAAATACGATTACGGTGAGTAATGTATCCCTTCTGAGGCTTGTGGAATCTGCTTAGATCACATGCTGTGCATAGATTAGCGAGCAGTACCAGAAGAAGGAGGTGGGATGTGAGAAGGGTCATGAGCAAACAGGTGTCTTAGAACCGCTTGTCCCACTTGTGTATCTGTCTTGGAATGAGTGTCAATGCAGTAATGCTGAGTAAAAGTGTGAATAGAGCTCCAAGTAGCCGCTTTGCAAATGGTGTCGAGGGGAACATTTGCAATGAAAGCCAGAGTGGCCCCAATGCCTCTAGTAGAGTGGGCCCTTGGCGTAAAAGGCAGAGTCTTTTTAGCAAGAGAGTAACACAGCTGTATACAGTTGATAATCCACTTTGAGATAGCGCCCTTAGAGACGCGATCTCCCTCTCTGCCTGTAGCTACGGAGACAAACAGTTGATCTGTTTTCCTTAGCGGTCTGGTTTTATTTACATAGTATAGGACCGCCCTACGCACATCTAGGGTGTGTAGTTTCACCTCAGCCGAGCTTTGTGGGTTTTGGAAGAAAGCCGGAAGCTCGATGGACTGGTTTACGTGGAACTTGGATATGAATTTAGGTGAGAACCTAGGGTGTGTGCGTAAAACCAGTTTGTCCTTGTGGATAGTAAAGAAAGGATCCTGCACTGACAGAGCCTGAATTTCACTGACCCTTCTTATGGAGGTAATGGCTACTAAGAAGGCTGTTTTATAAGTCAGGTGTTTGAGACTACTTTTATGCATGGGTTCGAAGGGGGGGCCCATGAGCTTAGATAGCACCACATTGAGATCCCATCCTGGCGGTGGGTTCGAGATAGGAGGGTGAAGTCTCTTTACTCCTTCCATGAAGGCTTTAACCACTGGTACTTTCCACCACGAAACCTTATTATGGGATGTGGTGTAGGCTGAGAGGGCTGCCAGGTGTACTTTCAGAGAGTTAAAAACCAACCCTGCATCCAGCAGGTGAAGCATGTATGTTACAACGTTGGAAGGAGTGCAATCAACCGGGTTGATTTGTTTACTCTGGCACCAGATAACGAATCTTTTCCACTTGTCAAAGTAACAGTGCCTTGTATTTGGTTTCCTGGACTCTTTTAGAATGTCCATACACCTCTGTGGTAATTTGAGATGTCCAAACTCTATGACTTCAGGAGCCATGCTGCTAGGTTCATAGAGTTGGGTTCCTGATGCACTGTTTGACCTTGTTGCTGGGACAGAAGGTTGTACCAGGCTGGGAGTCTGATGGGCTCGCACACCGCCATCCTGCGTAGGTGTGGAAACCATGGTTGTCTCGCCCACATGGGAGCAATTAGGATGAGCGTCATCGATTCCTTGTTCATCTTGTACACCACCTTCCTGATGAGAGGAGTTGGTGGGAAAGCGTACGCAAACATCCCTGACCAGTTCATCCACAGGGCATTCCCCTGGGAGTCCGGTTGGGGGAACCTGGATGCAAATCCTGGGCATTGTTTGTTTTCGCTTGTGGCGAATAGGTCTATAGTGGGGAAACCCCACTGAGAGAAGAGATCTTCTACTACGTCTTTGTGAAGGACCCATTCGTGTTCTTCTGGGAGGGAGTCTCTGCTTAGAGCATCCGCTAGGGAATTGAGCTCCCCTGGAACATGTTGCGATGACAGGAAGATGTTCCGTCTGAGTGCCCATATCCATATTTTCTGGGCAAGCTTGGACAGATTTGGCGAACGAGTCCCTCCTACCTTGTTTAGATAGAACATGGCTGTCGTGCTGTCCGTCCTGATCTGCACCGACAAGTTTAGTAGATGGGGCTCGAACGCCTGCAGCGCTCGGAATACTGCCAGAAGCTCTAGCAGATTGATGTGGTTCTTGGCTACTGAGTGAGACCAGAGACCCTGAGCTGTGTGGTGGAGATGGTGAGCTCCCCACCCCGTCAGGCATGCATCTGTAGTCACCACTGCCTGTACTTCGGGATCGTAAAAGGGTTTCCCCTTTGCTAGATTCTCTCTTGTCCACCAGTGTAGGTTCTGTACGAGTGTTGGCGAAACGACCACTAGATCGTCCCACTGACCACTTGCCTGAGACCACTGTTTCGCCAACCATTCCTGCATGGGACGCATGCGCAGACGCGCGTGGGGGACCAGGTAAATGCATGACGCCATCATGCCCAGTAACCGCATAGCTTTGCGTACTGTTATCTGTTGACCTGACTGATAATGCGGAATTTGCAGAAGTATGTTCCGAATTCTTTCTTCCGAAGGGAAGGTCAATCCTTTCTGAGTATCTAGGATAGCTCCAAGAAACTGTTTTGAGGTGCTTGGCACCAGACTTGACTTTTTCTCGTTGATGGAGAAGCCTAATTCGTGGAGGAGGTCGATGGTACTCTGAATGTTTGACCTGCAGATTCCTGGGGTTTCCCCCGTTATGAGCCAGTCGTCCAGATAAGGGTACACTGGGATTGCCTCCCTGCGTAGGTGTGCAGCTGCCACCGCCAGTACCTTGGTGAATACCCTTGGTGCTGAAGCTATCCCGAAGGGCAGTACCTTGAATTGGTAGTGGCGACTGTCCACCTTGAAGCGCAAGTATTTTCTGTGCGCCGGGAGCATGGAAATATGAAAATAGGCATCTTTCATGTCCAAGGTTGCCATGTAATCCCCCTTTTTTAGGAGTGGGATTACCTCTTGTAGTGTGGTCATACGGAATTTTTGGGGCTTGACATACTTGTTGGCAGGCCGTAAGTCCAAAACTGGGCGCATTGTTAAATCTTTCTTTGGCACAAGGAAGTAAGTTGAATAGATACCCTTGTTTACCTGGTGTCCCGGGACGAGTTCTATGGCGTCCTTTTCTAGCAGAATGGCGATCTCCTCGAGGAGGATCTTCTGATGTTGTAAAGAGTGGACTTTTTGTCTTGGAGGATGGTTTAGGGGACGTTGCAGTAGTTCTATGCAGTACCCATTGGATACTGTTGACAGCACCCATCTGTCGGATGTTATCCCTTCCCATGCCTGGGTGAAACTTGATATTCGTCCCCCTACTGGGGTTGCATGGGAAGGGACCCTGAACTGAGCGTCACTGCTTTGGTGGAGGCGTGCCTCCTCCTTTACTGGGGCTGCCTCTGCCTCTACCACGTCCTCTTTTACTACCCCTACCATACGCCTGGGTAGACTGTTGTGAGCTGGTGTTCCACTGTGTACCCTGGGTGTGGGAGTAGCTATTTCCTCTATTGGAATTTTGGCCGCGGGGGCGACGAAAATTGCCATTCCCTCTTTGGTTAGGTGGTTTGGTAGTTAACTGGCCAAGGGATTTGAGGGTGTCGAATTCTTCCTTAGCGTTTTTTAAAGCGTCCTCGACTGCCTTCCCAAACAGGAGATCACTTTCCACTGGTTTGTCTAAGAGCGCAGCTTGTGTTTCTGCTTTGAATCCCGACTGCCTCAACCAAGCATGCCTTTTGATGACAGTCCCCTCTGCTATAAGTCTACCCGCATTGTCAGCGGCGTCCAGAGTTGCTTTTACAGTGCAGCCTGAGACGTTCCTACCTTCCGCACAAATGCGAGCTAGCTGGCTTTTAAGGGGTTCGGGAGCAGAATCTATTAGTGCTGCCACTTCTTCCCACTGGTGACAGTTGTAGCTAGCCAACAGTGTGGTGGAATTCGCGATTCTGGCTTGGTAGGCTGCCGTGGAAGCTACTTTCCTGCCAAAACCATAAAGTTTTTTACTTTCTTTGTCGGGGGGAGCCTCAGAGGAAGATAAAGGTGTACCAGCTCTTTTGCGGGTGTTGGTTACTACTAGAGAGTCTGGCTTAAGTTGACCTCTAATATATAGGGGGTCCGACTGGGCTGCTTTAAACAGCTTCTCCACTCTCGGATTTACCGGTCTTGTCAGGTTTGGGTTGACAAGGGATGGTGCTATTCTGCGTTGAACAGATTTTAGGATGGGAATGGTTTGGGCTACTGGCTTCCTTTCCCCTATTAGTTCTTCCGCAAAGTCCCTTTCTTCCTGGACACCTTGTGTGTCTATGTGGAAGTGGTTAGCTGCCCGAAAGAGCAGTTCATTTAGAAGGGGCTGATTATCTATTGGGGAATCAGACACTGGGGCTTCCCTTTCGACTGGTGAGTCCATTCTGAAAATATCAGGGCTATTTTCTGGCTCATCCTCGTCTTCGTCTTCGCCGTAATAATCTGATCCTGCAGGATCTTCTGGCGTGTCAATTTCCTGACCTTCTATAAGGGAAGAGTTTCCTTGGTCTGTAGGGAAGAGGTAAGAATAGGGTTGGACCTCGATAGGGTCTAAAGGCCTAAATGGCGTCTCGACCCGGGGTCTTTTATTTGAGGGGATAGGGTCCCTTGACCCTGAGGGAGAATCTTCCTGAGGGTTTAGAGCTAGGAGTTGTTCAGGGTGTCTTTCGAAAAAATTCGCCAAGGAAGACATCCTTGACATTACTCTGTCAATGTCCTCGCATGACCAGAGTTTGGAGCTTGGGGTGACCTTGCTGGGACTTTCTATGGATAGGCCCTGAGAAGACTTGAACGGGGAAGTCAGTTCTTTTGTTGTGGAGGATTGCAAGGGTTGTTTCCTTTGTTGTTTACCCCCTGCCCCGTGGGTGGAAGTGTGTTTGCCATTTCCCTTATCTTTCGACGCCTGGCGTCGAGAATCGGAGGTGGAATCCCTGTCCTTCGAAGTAGCCTTCGAAACTGGGCCCTCTTTACTCCCAAGTGGTGTACCCTTTCCCTGGGGTGCAGGCTGGTGATGGAAGTCGTGTTCGTCTCCGGACGAGTGATCTTCCGTGATATTAATGGGCGAGGCACTATGTGCAAGTGTGGAGGCTTGCCTGACATCGTGCGGCGACCTCGACCGGGAGCGCCCAGGGGACGTCCTTTCGGACCGCTCCTTCTGTGCCTCTTTCCGAGGTTTCGACGACGTCGAATCTCGGGTGGATTTTTTGTGTTTAGCGTGTGTATGTGTAACGCTTTTGTCGCCGGGGGACTTCCCCATAGTCGCCGGGACGGACAACCTTCCGAGGCCGGGGACGTGCGTTCGGCTGTCTTTCGACGCCTTGGTGCCCTCGCCGTCCGAAAGTTCGGCGTCGCTGCCGTCGCTGAAGGTACCCTCCGCCTCCATAGCTGCTAGCTTGGCGTGGTGGGCCCAACGCTTGGTGGAGCGGTCCTTGAGAGTTTTGGGCTTAAACCTACTACAGGCCTTGCAACCCGCCTCGGGGTGGTCTCTGGGTAGGCAAAGATTGCACGTAGCGTGCTTATCGTGGACGTCACACTAGGGATAGTATTACTGGCACGCCCTGTGTCGACGCCCAAGCCTCAGAAATATATATATATATATGACAATGCATTACTTACCGTAAAAGCATTTCTGATGGTTGTATCTGCTTAGATTCACATGCTGTGCATAGGTCCGACATCCAGTGGTCACTGCGGAGTATTGCATTTTGTTTTTCGTAGTCGAAAAGGGGACGTCGACAAGGCGTGTCTGTAACACTATCCCTATAGTGACGTGTGTTGTACCCACAATCCCTCACGCGTCGAGGTCCCTCTGTTTGTATTTTTCTGCCCTGAGGGAGCCTTCTAGACGTGAGTGAGTACAGAAAAGAGAGAAATATAGAAAGATGTCTATGTTCCTTCCATCCGAGCGGGGAGGAAGGGTGGGCGCATGTGAATCTAAGCAGATACAACCATCAGAAATGCTTTTACGGTAAGTAATGCATTGTCTTCTGATGTTTGTTAATCTGCTTAGAATCACATGCTGTGCATAGACTAGCGAGCAGTACCCGGAGTTGGCGGTGGGTTTTGAGAAGGAACAGTAGAGAAAAGATGTCTTAATACTGCCTGTCCCACCTGGGAGTCAGATCTAGAGTGTGCATCTAGACAGTAGTGTTTTGTAAAGGTGTGCACAGAACTCCAGGTAGCCGCTTTGCAGATGGACTCAAGGGGAACATTTGCAATGAATGCTATGGACGCCCCCGTGCCTCGAGTAGAATGTGCTCTTGGCCTAAAGGGCAGTTCTCTCTTAGCAAGAGTATAGCAGAGAGTGATGCATTGGACAATCCATCTAGAAATAGTGGACTTTGAAACTGCATCCCCTTCTCTTCCTGCTGCCACCGAGACGAAGAACTGATTAGTCTTCCTCAGTGATCTGGTTCTTTCCATGTAGAACATGACCGCTCTGCGCACATCTAGTGTGTGCAGAGTCCTTTCTCCCAAGTTGGAAGGATTTTGAAAGAACGCTGGTAGTTCTATAGACTGGTTTACATGGAATTTTGAGATGAATTTTGGAGCAAACCTTGGGTGAGTGCGTAGAACCACTTTATCTTTGTGAACTGTAACAAAGGGGTCTAGAACAGAAAGAGCCTGTAGTTCACTTACTCTCCTGATGGAGGTGATAGCTATTAGGAAAGCAGTCTTAAGAGTGAGGTCTTTAAGAGTTGCTTTGTGCATGGGTTCAAAAGGTGATCCCATGAGTTTTGTAAGTACCACGTTAAGGTCCCATCCGGGAGCTGGGTCAGCTATCGGGGGGTGTATTCTCTTTACTCCCTCCATGAAGGCCTTTATAACAGGGATCTTCCACCACGACACTTTGAGTTGGGAAGTGGTGTATGCAGAAAGTGCCGCTAGGTGGACTTTAATGGAATTGAACACTAGACCTGAATCCAATAAATGGGTCAGGTATAGAACAATATGTGTGGGAGAGCAGTCAATTGGGTTGATGTTCTTTCCTCTGCACCAGATGACAAATCTCTTCCATTTGCTAGAATAGCAGTGGCGAGTGTTAGGTTTTCTGGCTTCCCTGAGGATGTCCATGCATCTCTGCGGGAGCTGTAGGTGTCCAAATTCTACGCCCTCAGGAGCCAGGCTGCTAAATTCATGTTCTGGGGGCATGGATGCAGCGTCCTGCCCCTGTCTTGTGACAGCATGTTGTACGGGCAGGGGAGTTTCACTGGGGGAGATAGAGACATCTCCATCAAGTGAGCGTACCATGGCTGTCGGGCCCACATTGGGGCCACCAGTATCATGGTTACTTGTTCCTGGTGCATCTTGTGCACCACTTTGTTGAGAAGGGGAGTTGGGGGAAAAGCGTAAACAAATTTCCCTGACCATCGAATCGACAGACCGTTCCCCTTGGATTGGTTTTGGGGGTACCTGGAGGCGTAGCTTTGGCATTGTGAGTTCTCCAGGGTTGCGAACAGGTCTATTTCTGGGAATCCCCATTGCGTGAAGACGTCGAAGACGATGTCTTCGTGCAGTCGCCATTCGTACTCTTCGGGCAGGGGGAAATCTCTGCTGAGTTTGTCTGCCAGCAGATTGAGTTCCCCTGGTACATGTTGTGACAGGAGGAACATATTCTGTTTGAGAGCCCACTTCCATATGTTTTGGACAGACCTGGAGAGTGGGTTCCCCCCTGCTTGTTGATGTAATACATGGCTGTGGTGCTGTCTGTAAGGACCATCACTGTCCTGCCTTGTAGGTGTTCCTGGAAGGCTTTTAGCGCCTTGAACACCGCTAGTAGCTCCAGAAGATTGATGTGTTTGGATGCTACGCTCGGAGTCCACTCTCCGTGAGCAGTCTGATGGGATAGGTGAGCCCCCCATCCTGTGAGGGATGCGTCTGTGGTTAGAGTGGCTTCCGCCGCGGGTGTGGCAAAGGGTTTCCCTCTTTCTAGGTTTTCTTTTGTCCACCACCGTAGCGAGAGAACTAAGGCCTGCGAGACAACTACTAGATCGTCCCATAGTCCGCTGGCCTGACACCACTGGCTGTTGAGCCACTCTTGCATAGGGCGCATGCGCAGGCGCGCGTGAGGTACCAAATAAATACACGACGCCATCATGCCTAGCAAGCGCATTGCTTTGCGTACCGTCACCTCTCGACCGGACACACATTGAGGGATCTGAAACAACATGTTTTGAACCCTCTCTTTGGAGGGGAAGACGAGGCCGTCCTTTGTTTGAATTAGAGCCCCTAGGAATTGTTTGATTTGGCTGGGGTCTAGGCTGGACTTCTTTTCGTTGATGGAGAAGCCCAACTGGAACAAAAGGTCTACAGTCTTTTGGGTATTGGAGAAGCATGTTTCGTAAGAATCCCCTGTTATGAGCCAGTCGTCGAGGTAAGGGTAAACTGGGATGGACAACCTGCGCAGGTGGGCCGCTGCCACTGCCAGTACCTTCGTGAATACCCTTGGTGCTGATGCTATGCCGAAGGGTAGCACTCTGAACTGGTAGTGTTTGCCCTCTATCATGAACCGGAGGTATTTTTCTGTGCGCTGGCAACATTAAAATATGAAAGTATGCATCTTTCATGTCCAATGTTGTCATGTAATCTCCCTGTGATAGCAGTGGGATCACTTTCTGTAGGGTCACCATACGAAACTTTTGGGGTTTGATAAACTTGTTCGCTGGGCGCAGATCTAATACAGGGCGCATGGTTAGATCCTTTTTGGGTACAAGGAAGTACACTGAATAAATACCTTCCGTTACCTGAGATAGAGGCACGACCTCTATGGCTCCCTTTTCCAGCAGTTGCTGTACTTCTTGTAGAAGGATGGCAAGATGTTCCGGTGACATGCGTCGTCCCCTCGGGGGTTTGTATGTTGGGGAACTGTTGAATTCGATGCAGTATCCGTGGGCTACGGTGGAAAGTACCCAGCGGTCTGACGTTATACCCTCCCATGCTGGAAGAAAGGATGTTATCCGGCCCCCGACCGGTGTTGCATGGGAGGGGACGCGAATCTTCGTGTCACTTGGTGTTGTTAGGGGCTTGGGAACCTCTGGGGGTGGACCATCGCCCTCTTCCTTTGCCCCGACGCTGTCCTCTTTGACTGTACTGGCCACTACTGGTATGGAAATTGGTGGCAGGGTACTGTTGCTGCTGGTTTTGTTGTTGGCGTTGGCCACGAAAAAAGCGTTTATTGCCATATCCGCGCCTGGTAGCGGGCTTAGAGATTTGGTCAAGAGTTTTGATTGTATCGAACTCTTTTTTAGCCATCTCCAGAGCCTCATCCACCGCCTTCCCGAAGAGGTTGGAGTCTTCAACAGGTTTATTTATTAAAGACGCCTGTGTCTCCGGTTTGAACCCTGAGTTGCACAGCCATACATGTCGTTTTAGGACTATTCCCTGAACTAGGGAACGTCCCGCAGTTTCTGCCGCATCCAGAGAGCTCTTCACAATACTCTGGTTGACCTGGGTTCCTTCGCCAATAGTTGAAAGCAGGCGTGTACGTAATGGTTCCGGCTCTTCTTCGGCGTCTTTGCGCAGTTTGGCCCACTGTGCGTCCGCATAGCTAGCGAGCAAAGAATTGTTGTTGGCAATTCTTGCCGAAAAGGCGGCCGAGGATGTAATTCTTTTAGCAAGGGCATATAACCGCTTGCCCTCCTTGTCAGGTGGTGCCTCACTGGTGGAAAGTGGTACCCCTGCCCTCTTTCTTGTGTTGGTTACTACCAGGGAATCCGGAATGGAATGTCCCCTGATGTACAGCGGGTCTGAGGGTGAAGGAGTGAAAAGTTTTTCAATTCTAGGATTGACCCCTCTGATTAGTGCGGGTGTGGACAGCGAAGGGATGATTCTTCTCCTCACCGAAGCGAGGAGGGGAATTGTCTGACTGACCGGGGGTTTCTCCTTAATTACCCTTTCTACAAAGTCTAATTCAGGAGAGAGCTCCCCAGTGTCTAGTTCGAAGTGTGCTGCAGCTCTGCGCAACAGGGCATTAAATGTGGGTTGATCGTCAATGGGAGACGTGTTTCTAACCGGTGAAATGTCAGGAGGATTTAGATTCAGGACATCAGTGTCGGAATATATTGATGGTGATTGCCAGGGGTGAGAAGGTCCTTCTTCTGGATTTTCTCCGAAGCCTTCTCCTACCGAGTCTGGGCTGTCCTCCAGACCTTCCTCCTGGTTCCGTCCGTCTTCCTCGTCCATAAAATCATCCTCTTCCTCAAAATAATGTTCTTCCCCAGTGAGGTCATACACACTGTGGAAGTCTGAGGCTGTGTCCTGGTGGGGATTGACTAATCTTGGAATTTTGGCCCTGGGGTCCTCCTGAGGCCCTTCTCTTATTCTCTTTGGAGTGGGAGGGTTTTGGGCATTCATAAACCTCTCCATCCTTTCCATGCAGAGATGGAGCCTTTCCATGGTTTCATGGGGTACCCCTGAGCGGTCTAGCGGGGGAAAATTGGTGTCTTGTAGCTGAACACGGCTCGACCTCTCCCATAACGTTGAGGAAAATGTTCCGTCGCCTTCCGAAAAGCCTTCAGGTGTGTCTTTCGACCATTGCGTAGCGCTCGACGTGTCTTTCGGCGTACGCTTTTGGGCGTCGGCTACCATGATCCTCGCCAAGCTCTCAGCGACTCGTTTGTCAGCGGGGAGCTGTGGTTTCGACGTTATGGGTGTCGAACGCTCTACGGCGGCATGCGCTTTCTGCTGATGTGCTCCGGCCGATGATTTGGGGGCGGCGCCCTTATTTGCCGAAAGCCCAGTCGCTGGTCGCGGCTGCGGTTGCGAGAGGGGCTTCGAACCCGAACGGTCCGAGGAGGCCGCCGGTGAAACCTGCGTCTCCTTGGGCGCTGATGCTCTCTTTGCCTTCGGCAAAGAAGAGCCATGGGTTGTGTGCTTATGTGTGGTCTTGTGTGCGTCAGTGTCGCCGGGGTGTTCATCCCCATAAGCAGGGCGTGAGCCGAGCCCGTCGGGGCCGGGGACAGACGACGAAGCGCGTGTGCGCTCTCTAGGGGGTTTACGACTTCCGTAGCGGAGGTCGTGGTATCACGTTCCTCGTCACTGTCGGAGGTAGCGACGGTGGGTGGAGCGTCGGCCTTCGACATAGCGTAGGCCGCCCACCTTTTGACCCTACGGTCTTTTAGAGTCTTCGGCTTAAGAAGCCGACAAGCTGTGCAACCTTCCTCCTTGTGATCGAGGGGCAAGCAGCGGTTACACCGTGAGTGCTTGTCCTTCCAAGTAAACTTGCCCTTGCAAAGCGGGCAAAACCTAAAGGGTGTCCTCTCCATAGCTGAGGCAATAAAACGTGATAACCACCCCAAGGGAAAGGAAGGGGAAAAGGAAAGGCATTCTCAGAAAGAATTAGAGATGTCCCACGACCCCCACTCTCCCTACTGTATTTGGCCTGCGAGGCCAGGCCACGTGTTCGGCAACGCCGAAGGATCTCCTCCGCTCGTCCCCTCCGTCGAAGATCTTGCTCGGCGGAGAAGCTTCACAACAGCGTCGAGGGGAGGATCGATATGTTCTATATTAATATAGGAAAACGACCAAAGGTCGAGGAGATGAAATCTGCAATGTCTCTCGAGGAGCTCCGCGCAAAGGCGACCAGTATCTGGGCGGAAAAAAACAATCTGAGGGACCTCGACGCGTGAGGGATTGTGGGTACAACACACGTCACTATAGGGATAGTGTTACAGACACGCCTTGTCGACGTCCCCTTTTCGACAACGAAAAACAAAATGCAATACTCCGCAGTGACCACTGGATGTCGGACCTATGCACAGCATGTGATTCTAAGCAGATTAACAAACATCAGAAATATATATATATATATATATATATATATATATATATATATATATATATATATATATATATATATATATATATTACCAAACCGATATATATATATATATATGAAAGATGAAAGCAAAACACAGACCGCAGGGTCTGGTTTCTTTGAAAGCTGCACTCCCATCAATAAGCGGAATCCACAAATATACAGCAACAGTTGCTCACCGAGAAAGTCAGTAATTGAAAAACAACAGCAACCAACTGCACAGCAGAAATTTGCTTTCAAAAGTTTCAAGTTTAATTAAAAAAAATAGTAGCAGTAAAAAACGACTTCCCAGCAGCAGAGAGAGGCTACCTGACACATTTCGCCACACACCTGTGGCTTGTTCACAGTAGCTCCACCCTGTTGTGGGAGCTTATTTAATCCATGGCACACCAAAGAACACAAAAGAGGTGACTTACAAAGATGTAGTTTTTGCATGCAGCCATCTTAAACAGTGTAAGATACAATTATTACACCATGTCTGTATGTGTATGGTACATTCCGACAGCTAATGGACACCTAATGGATTTTACCAACCAAAATATATATCAATATACATTCTATAATAATTTTAAAATGGTACGTAAGTTCTAATATTTTTTTCTCCCAGGTTTTGTCAGCCCAGTCTTATACGAACAATGGACATTAAATAAGCGTCATAGTGATGCTATTAGTAGCAGTATGCATATAGGTATAATACAGTTTATCTAACTTTCTATTAAAAATCCACCTAATCAACATGCTTTGATATGAGGTAACAGTGTGGCAATATGTAGTTTTATATGTATGGACAGCATTTTATAATAAAGTGCAAGTGCATAGCAGCATTTGATAGTAAGGTGCTAGTGCATAGTGCAACATAATAGCAGCATAGATCGATGACCAGAATATTGTCTTGAAATCATCAAAGTGCAAGTGCTTTACTAAAAAACCATTAATTCTACATAGCACAAACATTCCTCTTAGTCCATTGAAATTCGAAAAGGCCTTAGGTGACTGCAGTCAGATCGACATACCAAACATGTGTAAACAGATGTAATGCATAACATAGAAATACATCTTAATTTGATATTCAATTATCGACTGTGTTCATGGGTGTCATGTAAAGAAAGGTTAAAAATAGAAATCAACCCAAAGAAAGCCATAGCGGAAGTAAGGCAAAAGAAAAAAGAAAATAGTTAGGAAGAAGGAAACATGAACATTAGTATAGACAGAACTGCCGACAGTTATTTAGGCTACTTGAACCAAGCAATTTGAGCAATGATGTAGAAAACCTGGAGGGTGGTAGTTTAATAACTGGCTGACACATTTTAAGTTCCCAAAAAAGTGTACAGCTCTTCATCCACGCTGTGGCCCATCGGGTTTTTGCTCTCAATGTCTATAATATGTCTGGTCTCCTCCTGTCATAACAGTTTCTCATTGTCGCCGCCTCTCGGGCCACAAATGACTTTGTGGACACCAAAAAACCTCAGGGCGCTTGGATCTCCATTATGGCACCCTGTGAAGTGTTTGGCCATAGGATATGTATGATCTTTATTGACGATAGCTCTGATATGTTGCAAAATGCGCATTTTTAATTTGCACTTAGTGCTACCAACATACCATTTTAAGCATGGACACTTCAGGACATATACTATAAGTTCAGACTCGCAGGTAATTCTACTGGCTATTTGTATTTGTGTCAGGAGAATAGGATGTGTATAGCTTTTGCAGTTGGACGCATATTTGCAAGCTTTGCATTTGCAACACTTGAAAAAGCCTTTTTGTTCCCCTGAGAGCCAATTAGTTCCTGTGGATACATCTTCGGAAGCCATGTAGCTTTGAACCACTAAGTCTTTTATGGCCAGACTTTTACGAAAAGTAATATCTGGCCGGGCATTAAGCATGTTTCCTAGGTCTTTGTCCACCTTAAGGACTTTCCAATACTTAGTGATGATGTTTCTTATAATAGTAGAATGGCTCCCAAAGGTCAGTATTAATCTGATAGTATCTTTGTCCGTAGTGTCCCGAAGTTTAGTTTGTGATGTCGTCAATAGAGTTTGTCGATTCATATCTCTGACCTTTAGGTAAGATCTTTCAATCACCTGTTTGGGGTACCGCTGTTTCAGGAAATTCTGAGCCGTGATTTTACTTGCTGAATCAAAGACTTTCACATCACTGCAATATCTCCTGATACGAATGAATTCTCTGTACGGAATGCTCCATAAAAGACTTTTTGGGTGTGCGCTGTTTGCATGCAATGGGATGTTAACTCCAGTTGTCTTACGATGTAATTCACACCCAATTTTTTGATCAGTAATTTTTACCTTCACATCCAAAAAGACGATAGATTGTTCGCTGTGTTGTTCAGTGAATTGTAAATTCAAATCATTAACATTGAGGAATTTAACAAACTCTTTCCAGGATTGAGCTGTACCATTCCATACAATGAATAAATCGTCTATGTAGCGTAGCCACAGAATGATTTTGTCAGTGAAGATCTCATTTCCTTCAGCCCATACCACGTTTTTTTCCCATTTCCCCATCAGAAGATTTGCATAAAATGGGGCAAATGTGGTGCCCATTGCGGTGCCCTGGATTTGACGGAACAGTTCATCGTTGAAAAGAAAAACATTATTTTTTCTAGACAGAGTCTTACCATTTCTAGGATATATATATTCGGTCAATTGTGAAAAGGTCAATTGTGACCCTTTAAATTTGGTCAATTGTTAATTCGAACAATTGTAAACGAACAATTTGGGTAATACCAGTGGGACCAACTATTCTCGGCACCTTCATCAAAACCTGCAAGTAAGCCTTCTCGGAAGTGTCCCTGGGCCAACCAGTGGGCTGACCATCTTACGCAGACCCTTTGCACTGATACCGCCGCTGTTTCAAGGAGGCCCTTGGAACTTGGTATATGGCCAGCTCTATGTTCACAGCACCCTCACACTGAATTTCGTAGACTTGGCATTCCCAGGTCTGAAGTGAGGCGAGTGCTCCCGAACCGGAGTATACGCGGTTACCATGTCCCCCAGCCGTGGTGACAAACTTTGCAGGTGTGCTGCATTTGTGCCCCTCTTGCCCCTGAAGCCTGCTGCAGTGAAACTGGCCTGATCCATCCACCAGGAGCTGAGAAATTGCCACTGTCCCATTTGGGAATCATCGCTCTATCTTCGTCGCTGAAAGCCGCAGAGCCGCCAAATTGCTGCCCTTGAACCTGCCACCGAACTGGACTCGACTGCCGAAGTTTGGTCCGGAGTCGGTGAGTAATCGCAACCCTAACCGGTGGTCCCTAGCACCTCCATCCATTTTTATGCATGAGTGGCCCCTGGGGGCCCCTCTCCTTTCCACTGCTAGTGCGAACTATTCCCAACTCTTGGAATCGACTGGGAACCTATTCTTCATCACCTCACCCACCTTCCTCAGTTGCTACAGACCCTTGACGAGATCCTGTTTTTGCCCATTTGAACTACCGCGTGCGCTGGCATTGCATGTAAGATTGAGCATTAGGCTCCACTCTTCTTAGGGATTGGACTGCCTCTTAGTTAGGAGTGTGTTGGATGCAGAAGGGACTAGAGACTATTTGCACTACCTGTTTCCTTCCTACTCCTCCCCCCTTTTACGCTGTGGACCCATTTCGTGCATTAACACTTTAGACCCAAATGGTCTTGTATATATGTATTTAGATAGGATTGTGTTGGCTTAATATTATTATTGTAATTTGATTTGTGTGTTGAAACTCAAAGGCCTTAAAATAAATGTATTTGTATTTTTAATATATCTACACCTGACTGGGAGAGATTTGTAAGTGTCCTTTACTCTGTGTGCTCATTGAAGTCTTTCAATCACCCTGACCCCTCCTGAGACCTAGGGCCTCATTACACGGTAGGCGGTAAACCATGGTGCTATTAGCACCATGGTTGCCGCCAGTACCATACCGGTTCCACCATGGAGAAAAGGGGAATTACCACCCCATTCCAAGGTTGGCGGGGCGGTAATTCCCCCTTTCTCCATGGCCCTTCCCCATTCCCATTTTTGCCCCATAGGGGCTATTAGCACCATGGTTGCCGCCAGTACCATACCGGTTCCACCATGGAGAAAAGGGGAATTACCACCCCATTCCAAGGTTGGCGGGGCGGTAATTCCCCCTTTCTCCATGGCCCTTCCCCATTCCCATTTTTGCCCCATAGGGCTAAATGGGAATGGGGAAGGAGCTAATTACGGTACCACAAATTGCTGTACCGTAATTAGCACCAAGGTCCCTTTGCGGGTCCCAACTTTAACAGCTGGTCTACACCAGCCGTTAAGGTCGGGTCCCGCAAAGGGACCTCGTAGTAAGGCGGTAAGGGTTTACCGGTACCGGTAAACCCTTACTGCCTACTGTGTAATGAGGCCCCTAGTCTTGACCGCCGCCAAGCTACCTTGATTGGTCTGGCTTGTCCAGAAGGTTACCCTGTTCCAAGAAACTAGGCTGGTCTCCTGAACCTCTGCCCACCAGGTAAGAGTTCAGAAATCCATCTTAACAGTGGATACTGGCTCCTGTGAGAAACCTGAAGGTGTTTCACTTACTAGTCTCCGGGGATCTGTTATCCAGGTGGCCAGGACACAACCACCGCTATTGGATCCAGCTCCTGGGGGTGGACCAGTGTGGAAGGATCACCTGGGCGAGGAGTCTTCGGGCGGGGAAGTGGGAAACCGAAGGGCGCAACGCGGTATGCCCTTCTTTATGACATATTTTCCCCATCCTACTCCGTAGAACATTTAGAAACTCCACCCCGCCCCTTTCCAACACAACACTTTCCCACATCGTGAAAGAAAATGGACTAACACCAGAGGCGTTTACTGACATGTCCGAACACAAGGGTCAGGCAAAGTCAGGCAATTGCCGATAACTACACAAACCTGACTGCCCTTTCCTTTCCTAATAGCGATACAAGGTCGAGCACGAGAGCACACTTTAAGCAAGGCCGAACGCACAAGGAAGCAGCCATTCCGGGACGGCAGCCCAAACTGAGGAGAAAGGCGGTGGGACCGGAGAGGATGACCAGAAGGGAATTGCCTTTGTCCTTTACAACCAAGACCAGCAAAGCCTCCGCGAAAGGAAACATAAGACTGGGAAACGCAGCTGGCGAGTGATGTGATAGATGTCAGCGGTACATGTGTCCCTCCCGCACTGATAGCCAGGGCAGGGAAAATCGGTTGCCAGTGTAGTACCGTCTTTGACACCAGCAGCAAAAGAGAAGCCAGCGAGTTCAGCACAGCCGGTGAGTCGGAGGAAACTGATAGTGGACCAGACTGTTAGGCTCAAGATTGCAGTGGCACCATTGTATATGAAGAACGAAGATAATAGACAGAGGTCTTTTGTAAATGGACTTGTTACCAGAAACAGAGTGGTCTGGCGCCACGCGTGTGCTCATTCAAAGAGCTCTGACTGGTACCCCTCTCCTGAACAAGGAGAATGTGTTGAACTAACTTTGTGGAAACTGCAAGTTCCAAGAGGCCTGCGTGGGGTGCCAAAGTGGTCATACGAGGGTCAAGTCAAACCCCTTGTACAGTTGAAAGTTTTTGACATGTTGTGTCACGTTGTGGATGTAAAGTGAAGCCTGACTGGAGGCTTTAGGGAAAGGCTGACAGGGGGCTCAAGAGAAAGGCTGACTGTGCGCTGAGACCCGGACTTCGAGAAAGGAAAGAACCTAAGGGGTCTAGAATGACTTTTTGTTGAACTGTGAACTGCGGCAAGTGTGAATCTGACAGCGAGATGCCTAAGAGAAAGCTAGGGGAAGGGAAGCCCCGCTTTCTGATGAGCATATGAAACTGTGAACTGTGGTAAGTGTGAACCCGACAAAGGGATTCCACGAGAAAGCTAAAGGAAGTGAATCCTGCATTTGTAAGAAAACAAAGTGAACTGTGTGATAAGGGCAAACGTGAACCCGACTGAGGGAAGCCTGCAAATTGGGGTGAACAGTGATACACCCATGAACATTGTCACGACAAGCGTGAACCCGACTGAGGGATGTCCACAGTGAAGTTGTTGGTCTGAGCCTGACGGAGGGAGGCAAATGTTGAGAGAAGGATCAGAACCTGGCTGAGGGTGAAGAGTAATCGCCCGATTTGAAGATTAGCAAGAGAAACTTTTGTTTTGTTGGTTATGGTGCATCAGGCCCTCTGAGGCCAAAGACTTTGCATAAAAGAGACTTGAGCACAGAAGGTCCTGATATTGAGAAAAGGGAACTGTAAGCTTGTGCCAGAGAAGCCCAGGAGTGTGCTCTGCTGAAGAGCCCCGCCTTGTCCCGTGCTAAAAACATGGGTAAGGGAGACCCCGGCCTTAACCTCCTGACTTTGCATTTTGGGAACACTCTTTCTTTTCTTGTGAACATTATCCCACACTATTTTGTAGCATAGCAGTAAGGATTGGCAATAGGTTTTTTAGTACCTGCCCTTTCATTGTACTAGACTCTACTAGGACTGTATTATTATTATTTGATGGTCGTAGCTTGCTCCCATCTTAGATTTAGGTTTAGATTAGGTGTTTGTCACACCCATTTTACAGTTTAATAAACACCCTTGCACTGTGATCATTTGTGTCTGTCTTACTTTGATAGCATGTCTTCCTTACACTACCAACACCACAGGCTCGCCTTCCAGTATTTAAAAGGGCCAGAGCAATAAACAGGAATCAAATGGCCAATACGGTAGCAGGAGGCCAGACAGCAGGAAATGGTAGCAGGAGGCCAGGTAGCAAGAAATGGTAACAGCAAGAACGCAGCAGGGAAGGAGAACGAGAAGAAAGGAGCAGGACTCAGGGAGAATGTGACAAGGGTGGAAGAACAGAACTGGCAATAAGCAGAAGGGGGAAGGCAGGAACGGGGTAAAGGGACGTTCAGGAGCAACAAGGAGTGACCTGAACGGTGCGCTAAGACGTGCCATATCTCAGGCGTGAGAGGCTTTTAAGAATTCTCCGTAGCATTGCCTTTGGTTTCCATGGCAATGTTATGGGAGCATAACCAACGACCAGAGAGCACGGAGTGACATGGAATGGAGCAGCTACCACGATTGCTTAGCTGCCTCGCTGACCCGGAAAACCGTAGAACGGTCACATAATGGATCAGAAAGAGGAGCACCAACGCGGTTACAAGCGCAAGGCCCCAGAAGGTAAGTGGCAACCTCTGGGCGTGACAAAGACCCACAAGTCTCTTGTGCAACGCTCCCTGCTCTTCTTTGTGCTCTCTTTTCCAGAGTTTCTTGCTCTCCTTCCTAGTCTCCTCTGGTTGCTTCATGTGGGGTGAACAAGGGGGCTGAGAACCTCCCTATAGGTTCCCGAAGTGGTCACCCTGACAGCGCCTCATTATGAGTGTGGCGGTCCGGAAACAAGAGTGGCGGTAATCTTACCGGCAATCTTGTTTCCGGACTGCCACACTACAAGTCTGCCTGCAGGGGCCATTGCGCCCGCAGGTCTGACCCTGCCGGGTGCAACGGCCCTTGCAGGCAGTGTGTCATGGAAGCACCGGCAGCGTTAGCAATGGTGCTGGTGCGTCCGAGTCGGACTTACCAAGTCTGACGCCTGACTTCCTGCGTCACCGGGACTTGTAATGTCCCAGTGGCACTGGGAAGTCAGGCGCCGGAAACAGTGTTTCGGGGTCACCAGGGGGTTACCGCTGACCTCGTAATGAGCCCCATAGTCTGTCATTGGGCAGGAGATCTTCACATGTAGGCTAAAAATACCACTAACCCTTTAAGGTTGCTGCAAAAGGACCTATGACCATGTGCAGTATTGTGAACACCTTCCCACAGACAGGCTTCATAAAATACAGGGCCCTACTTCCCCAGAGAGTTGCAATACCATTGAAGCGCTTGTCACACTCACCAGTAGTCCCACGACAGACGCAGCTCTGCTGCAGTCTGTGGAATCTGATGTCCATGCACATGCAGACATGAAAAGGGAATTCAAGATGGCGGACTGACTTTTTAAAGCTGTGGTCTGCCTGCCCTTCACTGAATCTAATACACAATCACATACATTTCTATGTTATTTTTTGTGAAATTCTTTTGGTTAAATTGGGTTGTAGTATGGAGACTGAATCATTTGTGTCAGGTAATTCCTGGCTATAAGGTGAATATTTTAAAGTACTTTCGGGAATGGCTGTGGGAAACTAAGGGTAAAATGCTGAATTCTTGGCCTCCCGAGGGGACCTATGATAAGGGGATATTGGAAAACCTGCATACTTTTTTTTAACTACAAGACACAAAGGTTCGAAATTAGAGAAACGGTTAAACATCTTAGAGCTATGGAGAGTGCATGAGAAACGCGGGAAGGGCTATAATGTTAAAATCTCAGAGGAAGGGCCAAAAAAGGAGGTTGCAGGAATTCCTTCCTCTTCAGGCAGAATTGCATCCAGTACCCTCTGGGACCACCACATACAATTAGGCCTACAGGTGTAAGCCAAACCAACCTTTGGTATAAGTCTGTACTACACAGTTGAGGTGGCGAGCTGAGCAGCCAGGCGTATCTCAAGAGGGAATGTGTGCAGTACAAGAGGTTACACAAAGGTCTTACAATCGCTGTGTTTCAAGTAGACACTTATACTCAAGGTTTCTTGGTAAAAGACTTATTAATTTATTACACAATAATTTAGAAAACATTCACTAGAAGGAGGCAACTTAATATTATACACAAACACAATTCAATAGCAAACCAATACATTTCTGAACAAATTAGGATCCTATGAAATAGGAGCAAAATGGCATTTCAGTTACTTTCAATGCGAGTAAAAAGGCACAAGTTAGCAGAATAGATCACAAATACTTTCTTAGGCAGTGCAAATAGTTATAGTTCACTAGAGGACTCGATTCAATGGACTAGTGTCTTGGATAGGAAAGAGCAGTTCCTGAAGTAAATGGTAAAGTCTTTGCGAAAGTTCTCAGAAGTAGTTTGTACGAAAAAGAATCATGTGTTGGATCACAAGCTGATTAGGTCTGCAAGTTGGGAAAGTTCCACAAACTTTCACCGCAAGAGAAGCGTTCTCTCAATCGGGTTGGCACAGTACCTTAGTATGAAGCAAAATATGCAGCAGAAGACTTTGGTTCCTGGCGGTTCCTGCAGATCTCACTGTCTTGAGCCTCAGTCGTGGGGACAAGAGGGAGGACGTCAGGGGACTCCTGCACTGCACGGGTTCATCAGAAAACGCTGACAAAAGGGAGTCACTTCAGTTCGAGTAGCTGTTCATCAAGCACACAAGCTGGTGTCCTTCCCCCTGGTTAATCCTAACCAGCTCTGAGAATGGTATCCAGGTGGCTTATGAGTTGATTGGTCCCACCAACTCAAAAGGAAGAGGTCATCCTTGAAGGGGCTTCTCTGTCGAAAGGAGCTTTGGCAATTCGGAAGGGCTTCACCGGGCAAACGAACGGTCCAGGAGTTACAGCAGCCATCCTCTTCCAGCTCGTCTTCGGTTCTTTTGTTCCAGTGGTCGACTCTGCTTTCCAGCCCAAGAGACTCGCCTTTTAAACAGTTTTCTCCCATTCATTCCAGCCTAGCTGCCACTAACCCAGCAGGATGGCTGTCCTTGCCGGACAGTCAGCCTGCAAAATCACGCCAGAGTGCATTTGGGTCTCCTAGGAGTGTAAGTACAGGTAGTTTCGGGCAACTCCCTCCCTTCCTGCCCACCCCAGACCCTAAGACGCCAGAGACGATCTTCAGTCCTGAAGCCCACCAAAGGCATGGAAATAAAGGGACCAAACCTGGTTTGGCACGCTGAGATAAACACTAGAAGGACCTTTCCAAAAAGAAATGGCGAAAAAGGAAGACAGGGACCCGTTTAAAAGTCTAAAAAGACATCCCTGTGTCACTGCACTAAAGGTGCTGTGTAACACACATGAAACGATGCCTATGGAGTTATCTTTAAACTCCATAATCAAAGGAAATAAATAAACACAGAAAACAAACAGAATTAAAAGGTACAGAATCCCAAAGTTCAGCAAAAGAGCTTGGGGTCTCTAAGGTAGAGAGGAATTAGCACATTTTGAGAATTCTCCCTAACACTTCCACACCACCCTCATATGGGTGCTATCCTTTATTGCCCGCAGAAGTGTATACAGACCCGGAGTTCAAATATCCAATTTTCTACAGTGGCCACTCCAGTGGTTGCGAGATGGAAACAGGTAACGCCTCCATCTGCTACGATTCCTAGAAAATGGGCTATTGAGCAAAGCGGAAGGGTAACTCCTTCAATGGTTAGGGCTGCAGAAAGCTGGAGAGTGGAAAAGCAATTACTCCCCCGACTGCTAGGTTAACAAAAAGATTAAGGGTGGAGGAAAGAAAGAGAGTGGGGCTGGCAGCTGGTAGAGTAGATGAAGGATCAAGAGTGAGTGGGAAAGGGGAGATTGTGCCTTTTAGCGCTAGGATAAAAGATAGGCTGCAAACGGTAGTAGAGACAAAGGAGCTTACAAAATTGGAAGAAGCGCTGAGGCTAGCGGAAGAAGAGGCAGTGCTGTTACGACAGCAGAGAAGTGAAGAGCGGGAAGCAGTGAATAGACAGGCAAAGGACGTAGAGAAAGGAAGGTGGAGGCATGGACAAGTTCTTGTTAGGTTGGATAAATCAGTTATCAAAGAGGTCAATGTGGACCTGGAGGACGGAATCATTGCTATAGGTATAGAATTCTAGCAGTGAGAACGGGAACCAGCATCCTACGGTAGGGCAGAGTATGCTTCTGTGCCTCTAGAAGTATCAGGGGAAGTGATAACAGGAGTAGGAGACGAAGGTGAATGGGAGTGGGATGTTGAGCAGGAAGAGCAGGGTGTGGCAGACCAGCCTCCCGCTCCACTAGCAGCGACAGAGAGTACACCATGGAGCTGTAGGACACGCCGTGGTACTCGAATGTCTGTAGTAAGTATTAGGAGAGAAATGGGGGAAGCCCCAGTAAAAGTCGGTGTAATTCAATTTCCATTGCTTCAGAAGGGCAAGGAGAAGGCGTATTATGTCCCGTGGTTACACATGGACCGGAGACATTTGATGACACCACTCCCTTCGCTCACTGTAGGGGAGTGGAATTGGATTTATGCATTAGAGAAACATACTGCGGGAGCCATCGTGGGGATATGAAAAGCTTATTCACGGCTCTAATGGGGGATCGGTCAGACGAGCTTTAGAGGCGAGCAGGGTATCCAGGAGTTCAGTTGGGTACAAATACCCACCATGGATCAGCATTTAATAATAACAGGGCGCAGGTATGGGGGCCCCTGTGGATTATGTATCCCAATTTGCCCGATATAAATTCTATTTTAGCCAAAACAATGAAGTTAGTCGATGATCCTGCCGCACACATCCAGTTAATTCAGGAGATGTGGAGGGCAGAGACGGCAGAAGCATGGGATAGAAATGTGGCAATGTTTTTCCACATGCTAAAGAAGGGGCTTCCTAAGGAAGTCCAGCACAATCTAAATAAAGTAGTAGGGATGGAGGCCAAAATCTGGCCGGAAATTCAGGCACATATTGTGCATTTCTGTAAAAGGAGGCAAGAGAAGGAAAAGGAGAATATAGAACAGGTACAAAAGGCAGAGGCCAAGCTTGTTCAGAAAAAGCTAGCGAAAATGACCAGCTCCATGGAGAGACAGCAGGGACAATTGGAGCAACAGGGATATAGCACATTGGGTATGACACAAGGCTGGATATGACGGGTATGCTCCCAGTCCAAGGAAAATGAGAGGGTTTCCGTGGGGTAAGGGAGGATTTTCACGAGGGAATGGGTCTTTTGGCAGGTTTGGAGGAATGGGGCCCCGGTTTAACGGGCCAATGGGAAATAACTATGGAGGGTTGTATGGGATCCGTTGTTGGGCTTGTGAAAGGATGGGACACGTGGCACGAGATTGTCGAAACAGGCCACAGTATTTTAATGTAGGAGATAAGCAAATGCAATCCCCGACCATGCCCTATGCCCCAGGCTCTGTGCAATCACAGCAGGTGGGGCTGCACAGACCTATGTGATCCAACCGACTACGCCAGCACGGGCACGGGTACAGACATGGGAGAACAATGCTTTACCCCAAGGAACAGTCACCCACTACACTGGAGCAAGTGTTTTTGGAAGGAATCCTTTCCTGCTCCCCGATGCTAATATGTACCAAGAGTAGGACAGACCACAGAGATCTCTGAGGTGTCCAGTCCTGTCTGTTAACAACGATCTGGAAGAGGAACCCCGGATAGATGTGCAGGTAGGTGACTGTACGTTTTCATTCATGGTTGATACAGGGGCTACAAAATCTTGCATCAAGGAAGGTGAGTTCCAGGCAAACCGATGGACACACAGGGATTCTCTGGGCCTATCCTGTCGGTTCCTTACACTGAAGATCTACGTATTAAGGTAGGTACACAAAATATATCTGCTCCTTTGTTGTATTGCACAGATGCCCCGGGGAATGTCTTCGGCAGAGATCTCTTCAGTTGACGCCACATGTTGATTGCTTTCATGGAGGAAGGTATAGTATGTTCGACTGCAGGTTTGTATGCAGTAAGAGAAGCACAGCGTTTGCATGCATACTGTACTGACAGCGCAATAAGGGAGGGTAACTGTACTTTATTTCTGGGGTAATGGTGTTGTTTACTTGGGTCCTGGGAATCGGCGATCAGACATGGTGGGTACCGAATGAGTTTTTGTTTCGACCTGCTGTGCCGCAGGAGGTAACACCAGGCACCATTGTTACAATTCTCCTTGAAGCAGTAGTCATCAAGAAAAACAGGGTGGTTCTCTCAGGCACTGATGAGAAATGCGGTAGCGCACAATTTTGTGCATCGATCCAACCTTATCACTAAGGGACGTGTCTGACGAGTAATTGTTCAAAGACACTGAAGACACAGGAGGGATGGGTTTTTGAGATTGTGGTTCTTTGCCAGATAGCAATAGAGCAAAGGGAAGTACCACAGACCATGGTCATCATTAGAAATACATCACGACATTGGAAGGAGGATTTGGAAAAAGTGGCAAACCATTTGTGGACCAGCAATCCTCTTGATGTGGGGCTGTTAATGAGCGTTGGAGCAGTGCAGATTAAAATTGAAACCTGGTGTGATACTACCGCGGGTTAAGCAGTACCCCATGTCTAGAGAAGCAGACAAAGGGATTAATGAGACCATTATGGCGTTGTTGAAGCAAGACATAACACAACCTTCTATGTGCACATGTACCACAGCCATCTAGTATGTAAAGAAAGCAACGGGTTCCAGTTGGTGGATGGTCCAGGATTTGAGCCCCCTCAATAATATTGTTGTGGTGGAGCTTCCAGTGGTATCGAATCCTGCTACCATTTTCTGTAATATCCCCATTGGGTCGACCAACTTCACAGTCACTCACAGCGTTTACGTATCATAGACAGAGAACTGAGCCAGTGAAACCTGATGACATTGTCCACGATTGTGCACATGTAAGGGAGAAGAGAACCTCCCTTACATGTTGGACAATCAATCGGGTCCTCGACAATCAATCAAAACACTGGTGAGCGGCATACAGGTGCAGCTGTTCTGGTCCTTGTGGATGGGGAATACCAGGTCAGACTGAAGAAACTGTTGCATTACTCCGCGCAAGCGGCGGAAGGAGTTGCACTTATAGAGGTGTTGGAAATTAGTAAGGGCAAGTCGGTCACTACTTATTCTGACTTTGCATATGTAACATCCACTGTGCATTCAAGTTTACCAAGGTGGCGGAGAAGAGGGTTTAAGAGCTCTAAAGGGAACCCTGTCCCACATGCTACGCTGCTGTCCAGACTAATAGAAGCACTAACACTGCACACAGAAATAGGAACGTAAAGTGTGCTGTGCATACTAATCGTAACTCAACAGCACTTGGAAATGAGGCCAAAGACAGGGCAGTGAAAGAAGCTGCATATTTGCCATTCCCAGATCTCCAGAAAATGGAAACTGTCTCAGCAGGTAAAGTTGCCAGCTCCATATACTGCAGTCCCGTTGCTTAAAATTTTAGAAATTTAAGGAAAAGCACCTAAAGAGGAACCGGAGCTTTGGGCAAAAGAAAGATGTGCCCTCTCGCCACACGGATTTGCTGTGGAGACAGGTGCTGAAGGGGAAGTTAGTAATGCCTATAGAGCTGCTTCTTGTGGCTCTAGAGCAACTACATTTCCCATTGCACACTTCTCAGTGACAAATTGCAGCAGAGCAGAGCTCCAGGAGGAATGGTTTATACCAAACCTCCAGAAACAGGTAAGTGGATGTGTAAGAAACTACATAGTTTGTAGGGAATTAAATCCTGGAAACACCATGAGGCCATTAAGGGGACTAGGCCCTCTCAGCCATTTCGGGAACTCCATATTGATTTTGACGATATGCTTGTGAGATGTAACAATTACCGGTACCTTATAGTCGCAGTTTGCCTATTTTCCCAATGTCTTCAGGTTGGCCCCTGCGTACACCGTGATGCTAAGTCTTGTGAGAAACCTGAAGGTGTCTCACCCGCTAGTTCCCGGAGATCTGTCATCCAGGTGGCCAGGACACAGATATCGATATTGGATCCAGTTCCTGGGGGTGGACCAGTGGGGGAGGATCACCTGGGTGGGTGGTCTTCGGGGATTGGAAGCGGGACACTGAAGGGTGAGACAAGGATCCCCTTCATTGTAATCCCTTTTCCCCATCCTACCCCGTAGGATATTTAGAAACTCTACCCCCCTTTTCCGACACAAACACTTCCTTACATCGTGAAAGACAACGGACTAACACCAGAGCCGTTTACCTGACATGTCCCAATACAAGGGTCTGGCAGAGTCAGGCAATTGACAATAACTACGCACACCTGAGTGCCCTTTCCCTTCTGTAAAGGGATAAAAAATAAGGCGGAGCACGAGAGCACACGACGAGCAAGGCCAAACGCATGAGGAAGCAAATAGTTCAATCCAAGGAGAAAGGCGGCGAGACCTGATGAGACGAGCAGGGAATTGCCCTTGCCCTTTTCAACTCAACCCTGTGAAACCTCTGAAGGAAAAATCATAAGACCAGGATTTACAGATGGTGTGTGGTGTAACAGATGTCAAAAGTGCACATGGGCCTCTCGCATTGATAACCCGGACGGGGAGGCACACTTTCTACCGTGGTACCGTCCTTCACTCCAGAGGCAAGACAAGCAAGGGGTTCAGTACATCCGGTGAGTCGAAGATAGCAGATAGCAAAAAGGACTGTGTTGAGCCAAAGGTTTCGAACAGCAACACTGTATGAATTTGTGAACAAAGAACTTGTGTGTGTTTAAGCTGGAAAGAAAGTCCACTGAAGGACCAGCTGCAAAGTGGACAGGCGTCATGCGAGCGCTCATTTGAAGGACTCTGGTTGGTCCCCTTCGTTGAAACTACAAGTACCAGGAGGCCCAGGAGAGGCAGGCGTGAGAAGTGAGAGGGGTTAAACAAGGGTAGAGTCAAACCCCTTGTACAATTGAAAGTCTCGGACACATTGATAAGAAGGAAAGTAAAGGGAAGTGAATCCTGCATTGTGATAAAGCAAAGTGAACTGTGCATTTGGCAAACGTGAACCCGGCTGAGGGATGGCTGCGAGTTGGGGTGCAGCATAATACACCCGTGAACATTGTGTCGACAAGAGTAAACTCGATCGAGGGATGTTTGCAGTGAATGATTGTTTGAAAAGACATTGAGACTCTTTGAATGTTACGTTTTGAATAAAAGTCTGTAGTGAACCCGGCGGAGAGAGGCCCAAGTTACACGAAGGATCGGAGCCCGGCAGAGGGGGATCCTAAGGCGAAGTGTAATCGGCCCTTGAAGATTAATTGAAGGAACTCTTGTTTCTGTTGGTTATGATACATCAGGTCTCCTCAGGCAAGAGACTTTGTGTAAAAGAGACTTGGCCACAGAACGCCTTGATATTTTGGAAACGAACTGTGAGCTTGTGCTGGCGAGGCTCAGTAGTGTGCTGTGCTCAGGAGTCCCGCCTTGTCCCGTGCTAAAAACATGGGGAAGGGAGACCCCACCTATACTATCCTGACTTATTATTTTGTGAACACTTCTTTCTTTTCAAGTGAACACTATCCTACACTATTTTGTAACTTAGCAGTAAGTATTGTTAATAGGTTTTTTAGTATAGGCCATTTTTATTTGACAAGACACCATTAGGACTGCCTTATTATTATTTTATGGTTGTAGCTTGCTCCTGTGTTAGATGTAGGTTTATATTAGGCATTTTTCTCACCCATTATACAGTTTAATAAATACCCTTGAATTGTGATCACTTGTGTCTGTCTTTACTGCTGCCACCATGAGTTCCTTACAGTCTGCAACAAAGGTTCTGGCAAGGGAGGTATTTCCAAAATGGGGAATTTGAGAGGTCCTGAAGTCCAACAATGGAACCCACTTTTTTAATACCTTGTTCTCAGAAATCACTTTGCTCTTGGGAATCAAGCACAGGCTGTGTTCAGTATACCACCTGCAGGTCAACGCAATCGTGGAGCGGTTAAATGGAGTTCTTAAGATCCGGTTGGCTAAAATATGTGGTGAATTATGTAAAAAGTGGTTGTACTGTCTGCCATTGGTTTTGTTTATTTGAAGAATCAGCCAGGGAAAGAGCACCACCTCAGCCCTCATGAGGTCGTGATGGGGCATAGGTTACTCACACCGCTCTCCCCTGCATGTGCAGCATCAGATGCACACAAGTCAGCCGAAATCTTGGGTGAGGAGTTTAGGGAGTACCTTAGGCCCTTAACCAAAAGTGTTAGAATTACATCTTCGCTGGTTGTGTCTTCTCACCAACAGCCTACAAAGGAAGTGGCAAAGAATCTGACAATCTGTACAAGCAACGATTGTTGTACCTTCGTGCGACGCTGGAATGAGCAGCGTTTCCAAATGTTACACTGCCTGATTTTTACGACTCCAACTACTGTGAAGTTGCAGGGCAGCAAGACCTGGGCTCATATCAGGGATGTACAAAGGGATACCAGTGCCTCTCCACCGCACAGGAGCAGGCTCAAAGTTAAGTATGCCCTAAAGGATTCACAGTACATTCCAGTGGAAAAGGGGGGTGTGAATGAAAACCAGGAATTGTAATTTTTCAAGAAGAAGAAACGTTGGATTTATAATGTATATTAGAATGATTGTTTATATGTCTCTCTCATTTCTCTTGTCATCATGTTCAAAGATGGCAAAGAGTATGGATTTGAATGGTTTAAATGTATCTAGTATCATAGAATTTTAGCACATAGTATTGGGGGACAAAAAGGAATGTCGATGCTGATTTTCGGAGCAGTGAGGACGGTGTAAATCTAGACCAGATAGTAGATGTACATGGTTTTGCAGCAGATAATGTATGGTATGCAATATGAGGAGAGTTGGGAGAGAGAGATCTGCTCTCTCATCCCCCATGCTTCTGTTGTCCCCAGGGTGTTTATCCCGGATGAAATAGAGCTAGCAGAGGCGCTGTGTCCAGTACACCTAGCTTGTGCAGAGTCAGAGGGCAATTTCAAGGGCAATCAGTCACAGCATCTATTTTACCTGTTGATGAAGAATGTTCAGTTACAGATCGTAAAGAGCAGAAGAATGTTCGGTGTATGCAAATAGTCCAGTTGAGTTTAAAAGGGGATATTATCGTCAATAACTGATGGAAGCAAGGGGTAAAGAGTTGCAGAGCTAGAGGGATGAGGGGATTCTCAGAAGAAGTCATGGAACGTGTAAACCAAGAATGTGAAAATGTGTATCCGAAATACTTAAAGCATCTGGCATGGCTCAAGGAGCCAGAAAAACCTGTTAATATACAGGCCCTCATTACGACCCTGGCGGTAAGTGAAAAACGATGCCGGTAAGGGATTACCGGCATCACTTACCGCTAGGGCTGATTATGACCCGAGATAGCGATATTAGCAGCACCGTAATCAACGGTGCCGTTAAAAGCGCCAAGGGCGCGGGCACGAGACTCCCATGCCGTAAATACTGCCATGGCGCTAAGTTGGGAACATTACGAGTCACATGGACATGGAAATAACAACTTTGTGAAGGCTGTAAAGTACCTTACCGCCATGGTGCTTATACCGCCATCGCGGACCAACCGTAAATGGCCATGTGCAGTGTTCCCAGCTGCCACAGGTGCACACAATCAGCACACGTGGAGGCAATACAGACTGGGAAAGCACAAAAGGAGCACACCCCACCCCTTCCCACACACAGTTACACTCCACAATGAATCCAATACTACTAGCAATGCTGGGGCTGGAGGACCTGATTGCAGTCGAAGTGCTACAACAACAACTACAAGAAGTACAACAACAGACAGCACAGAGGAGATGCAGGAGGAGAAGGAGGCCAAGGCAGGGCCAGCATGCCCCACCAGCACAGTCAGGGGCACCACGCAGGCAGCCCCCAATCCCACGCATCAGAGCCAGCCCATTCAACCTAACCGCTGAGCAGATCCACACCCTGTATCGCCTGGACCGGGACACCATCACCACCATTGCTGACATGATACACAACGACACTGGCCGGCATACCTGGTTGCATTGGCGCCATCGACTGCACCCATGTGGAATTGGTGGTCCCACATGCCATGGAGGTAGTGTACCGCAACCGTAAGCTATACCACTCAATCAACGTGCAAATGGTAAGTGACTCAAACAAGATCATCACACATTGTTGTGCTCGATTCCCCAGATCAACCCATGATTCAATGGTCCTGCGGAACTCCACGATTCCACGTTACATGGAGCGACATGCAGGGCACAGATCCTAGCTTCTCGGTGAGTCGCATGTTAGGCTCATGGAAATGTGATGTGGGTAGGTGATTGAGGCATAGATGCATACTTCACCTGGCTGAGATGGAGGGGGAGGGGGGTAGATGCATACATAACCTAGCTGCGAGTACCAGAGGGAATGGAGGAAGCTCACACCCCAAAATCCGCCCAGACTGGACCTGACACCTGACCACATAATGCAAGATGCAAGCAGCCCTACCATGCGAATGAAGCGGTGTCCCAACCATTCCACAGACATTTGCATGCACACTGTACCAAATCCGACTGCATCCCCCACAACGAAATGCAGCCACAAGCAACGACTATAGCCAATACAAAGCACAAAACACCATGAACTGAAAGGCCAGTCCCCCATTAATGCGTACAAAGGAGTCACATGAGGGTCAAATAAATCAATACACCGCTCCACTGACACAGAAGCCTAACTAAATTGCATGACACCATTTGTTGTGCGTAGTGAGAGCATCATGAGGCTGACATCAACGTTGCCAAGATGACAGCATACAAATAAATGGACATCTGCAAGATCACAGAAACAATAGACGTGGACTGACACAGTGCATGTGCACTCACAAGGAACTGGACCCCCGCGCACACTAATCAATGACATGCAAAATAGTCCATAAGAGGAATACACACATAGCAGTCTCATCGTGTGACTCCATCCATGCATGGAAATGGGGTGCAGATGAAGAAACAAATGCATGCCATGGTATCACTTAATGAGGTCAAACATGATGAGTTAACTTACACATACATTGTTGCCCACATGCAGGTGATGCAGGCTATCCCTTGAAGCGGTGGCTCTTTACCCCAGTCCGGAACCCACAGAACAGGCCCGAGGAGGACTATAATCGTGCCCATACACGAACCCGTGTGGTGATTGAGCAGACATTTGGCCTCTTGAAGGCACGGTTTCGCTGCCTCAGCAGGTCTGGTGGGGCACTCCTGTACCGCCATGAGAAGGTGGCAAAGATTGTCATGGCATGTGTGATGCTGCACAATATGTGCATCAGACGGAATGTGCCCCTGCCCCCTGACGCAGAACAGCAACCACCTGACAAAGAGGATAACGAGGGTGGGGATGGCGCAGCACCGCAGGGAGGAAGCGATGCACAGGAGGGACGTGACATGCGTCGGACTCTGATCAACCAATTCTTCTAGCACACATGGATGGGGGTGTCATATGGAGATGGCACTTGGGGCATTGGGTGTGTCAGGGACATGGACACTGTAGACTGTTCACCAATAAAGCACACGTATGCAATGAGCAATGTCCACACATGTGATTTGTGCATAACCAAAAAGTGTATTGAAAAGGTAAATCTAAGTGAACACACCCACTCCCCCTCCCCCCTCAACACCCAACACACCCGCTCCCCCCTCCCCCCTCAACTCCCCAACACACCCACTCCACCCTCAACTCCCCAACACACCCGCTCCCCCTCCCCCCTCCCCTCCCCATAACATGGTGTGGATGACTGTGCACAAGTGCATCATGTGGCATCAGTACACCAGGCTGCGCCTATTGGCACCCCCCTCTCCCGGCACCTGGTGCACCCCTGTCGGTACGCCGCAGGTTCCTGCCCGATCTGCGGACGGTGCTGGTTCGGGTTGAACTGGCAGTCGAGGAGGAACTGGGTTGCTCACATGGACGCATGTCTCGCATTGTTTGGACTAGCTCTGAAAGTACGTGTCGCACCGCGGCCAGTTCGGCACAAATGTCCTTAGAAGTGGACTCGATGGCAGACCTAACAGTATCAGCACATTCTCGCATTTCCCCCCTAGCGCTGGCGCATTCTGTGTCAACAGGGCTGCAAGTTGCTGTTGCTGTGTGATTATTTCCTGCATTGACTCTTGGGTGTTGTGGCCTGTGGCTGATGGTTGTGGCGTGTCCATTATGCTGCTTCCCTCCTGCACATTTGCTATTGGGCAGGGAGTAGCCAGCCAAGAGTTTCCAGGCGATTGCCCCTGTATGCTAGTGTCATGCTGGCTGCACGGGGACAGGTAGGGGGAATGCAGGGGGCCAGTGGGGGGACCCACGACAATATCTACATCCCCTTCCTCGTTGTCTGAGATAGCTGCGGTGGCAGCAGTCTCACCGATGGTGCTGCTTTCTGCGGATCCAGTGCCTTCAGTGGACACCGCTGGGCGGATGGTTGAAGTCGGTGGCGACAAAGTGGTTGACTTGCTGGACATTGGTGCCGTGGCCTGTGCTGTGGGATTTTTCCTGTTGTGGGGGGGGGTTTGCTTTTTCTACCTGAGGTGGAGGGACGGTGTTGTGACTCTTCAGGCCTGGGCTTCTTAGCAGGTGTTGTGCCTGTGTCTTCATCGGCACTGTCCGAATGAGAGCCTGTGGTGGACCAAAGGAGGGAGAGGGTTAGTGATGGGTCTACGGATATTGAGCAGGCATTGTGATGGCTGCATTCATTTTGATTGCTAGATGGTTCACATTGGAGACATTGACATACAGGTTGCCTCACTCTTAGGTGGTAGAAGCATGGTGGCATGTGGGTGGCTACAGAAAGGGGGTGCATTATGCATGTGTACAAGGTGGAGGTCAGCACTGCCTGTAGGCAGTCTTGTGCTAATGTGTCCGGTGGACCCTGTTAGGCATCATTGCACTTCCCAACCATCTGGACATCATTGTGGTGAGATTGGCATAGTTGGACTAAAGGCACCTACCTGCGTCGCCTGATGTCGGGGCTCCTCTCTCCATATCTCCAACTCCCTCAATGCTCTCCGTGCCTATGGTGGCGGCACATATCTCCTCCCACGGCTGTAGTTTGATGGGCGACTCAGCTCCTGCGCCAGTTGCCATGCCGAGATTCCGATTGGCCGCCAGTATGCTCCTGACACGGAGATGTAGATCGTCCCACCTTTTTCGGCATTGTCTGGCATTGCGGGGTGTTGTGCCGACGGCACTTACCCTCTGGGATACCTTGGCCCATATGGCCTTTTTTCTCTGCAGCGCCGGTCTGGTCATCTCCGTGGAAAACACAACATCAGCGTGCTCTTGGAGGGTTTCGGCCAACATAGTTAGCTCCTCCCTTGAAAAGCGCTCCTGCCGCAGCCGATCTCCGCTCTTCTTCAGAACTTTTGGCATCGTGATGTGGAATGGGTGGTGTAGAAGGTTTGTGGAGGTTGTGGAAGTCAGGTGTCCACTGGTTACAGAGGATGGCAATGGATTGTGTTTTTAAAGATGGCCGCCGTGCTCTTTCCCGTTCCTGTGCGGTGACGCTACTTCTGGATCCACTTATTTACGGTCGCCGCTAATAGCGGTTCCCGTTAATTTCGGTTACCGCTATTGGCGATGGCTAGGGTGGCGGAGGTGCTATTTGCACGGCATATGATGCCGGTAAGTGGGATTTTACGGCCTTTAGCGGCATGACAGAGATTACATTACCAGCATGGTGCAATGCTTGTGCCCGAGAAGTCGTAATGTGCCGCTTTTAGCGGTCTCTGGGAAGCACTGACATGTTATTTGCGCCATGCCGGTAATGGCCGATACTTACCGCCAGGGTCGTAATGAGGGCCACCGACACCCATTTTTCTCTGTATTTTAAGGGTGATGGCACAGTGCCTGTTGGCACAAATGGGAACTGCAGCAGCACGCTTTGCATTACTAACCTGGCTGATGTTTTTTGGACTTGTGAACCATACGCCTACAGGAAGTTACCTCCAGTCTGGCAAGATGTGTGCAGTTTCACCATGTTACATGTGCCTATCCTTGTTATTCCTGAGGAACACCTAATCCTCACCTGCCCGATGCCCAAAGCTACATCCATGCCCCCTTTGTCCCCTGTGCCATTTGCGTCCCCTGTATCATCATCACATGGACACCCCAATGACTCAGTCTGAGCATGGAAAGAAGGGACTATTGCGAAGGACCAAGCGGTCGAACTATCTTTCGGTGGCATCTTCAAAAGCTTTGTTGGACATCCTGGAACAGAATCGGTTGTTCAGTTGTACGGAAATATTCTTTTCTTCCATCCTAGCACCTAGTGTCCAAGCTGCCACAAACGCAAAGTGGCTCCAGGTGACCCAGTACAAACTCCTGCTATTTGTGAATTCTTCTGAATCAGCTTCCAGTGCCATCAAGGAAGAACTGCAGGCCCCGAGGCTTATAGCCTTGCAGAACAAGTATATCATCAACCTCCTAATAGCTATGGAGGGAGGGCTCTGTCAGAAGACAGGGAGCACTTGCTGCATGTTTGTGCCTCCTAATGATTCAGAGAATGGGACCCTGACTCAGACTATTGCCGCTCTGCACAAGCTTAGGGTGGTCATGGACAACGAGGCAGCAATCACAAATGACCCTTGGTTGGAATCTTTTTTCTTGGGTGCCGTCTTGGATGAGCCTAGCTGTGAAAATCCGAATGCCAATTTTTGCCCTTTTCCTTATTAACTTTTTTCCCTGTCAAATGCTCTTACGATGTTGTTCTGCCGAGGTACCAAAAGCAGCTGCTGTGACCCTGTTCAAAGCTAGAAACACTACCATTTCATATCACATGGGTACTCAGACTTAAGTTCTCTTATGCCTTCCACCAAGGTGGGATGAATGTGTGTGGCAGCGGGTAGATTGCGGAATTGTGGGGGGACGAGTTTGGGTTGTTCAGCAGAGGAGTATGCCCATATTGGGACCAATATGAGAGATGATTGTAGGCATTTTCCCAGAGAAGATTGTTTTAAACTATTAGTTACAGTATTAACTAAAGGGGTGAATGTTGTGGTGGTCAAGAAAGGTCCCAATGAGAAAGAGGGTTTCACGTTGCATGCGCCATATTGGTGACTGGGAGAGCAGCAAATTTGGTGCGATGTTGGAATTTTATATGTATCCAGCGTAGTTAATGTGGATGGGATATGTGAAACTTTAAGTGTTACTTTGTGTTTAAGTTGATACATTTAAGATTTACACGTGCACAGCAAGATGAATGTCAAAATCACTAAAGAAATATAAATACAATCTGGTTAGGGTTTGTTACGAAGCACCTGGAAGCTGGGCAACGAGGAGCTTCATAATGCGAATGCGAGAAAGGATATTTGTTATAAAGAAACCACTTTAAAGAGGACACAATAGCTTTTTCACATGCAAGCACAATGATATACGTACATTGAGAATTTACACATTTATATGCAAGGTTCTCTTTCCATGAATTGGTTGGGGTCAGGGTTTGCCAGGTGAATTCTGAGTGCCTAGAGAAAAATGGTTTTGCAGGGTTTTGAGGCCGAAGGAAATGTAATGATGAGCCGCAACATTTAGCAGATTGTCAGCCAGCAAGTGGGCCCATTTTTCTTTTGGATTGGCAGTATCGTGGAAGGAAGATGTAATCATTTAAATGCATGGGATCTTGTTATTCATTGGTATGGGGGATCGGCCATTTGCTTTTTGACCAGCAATAAACTTGGGGTGAAGTGACGCACGAGGCCGGAGTGACTGATATTTCATGGGTTTCAATGGTTTTCTCAGGCTGTGACCAGAGGCCATGCATGTTGAATTGGTAATCGTTTAGATTAGAGTGTTCTGAAGACGCCAGCAAGTCGGTGCGGGTGAGATGGTTATCAGCATTTCAAAGGGAACCTGTTTATTCTTCCCCTCCTCATATATTTTTAAGTACTCTCGCAAACCTTGTGCAATTACGTTCAGAGATGGGAGGTTGCAGACCAGCTGGAACTTGTAATAAATTATATTTGTATGTAAATGTGTAACTATGTTATAATGTCACAATCTACCATGGACAAATCCTAAAAGAGGGTGTGTTGTACACAGGAGATGAAGATGGTAGCTAAGATAAAAGTGACCAATGAGAACGGGGGGATTGGAGAAAGATTGGATTGCTTTTGAATAGGTTTGGACCAATTATGCGTGGGGGGAGGACTTGTAATCAATATTAGGGCTTGTTTTAACTGTTACAAACATGTATATGATGTGTCAACTTGTGTGGTTCAGGGAGACTAAGGTTAGTTTGACTCGATAGCGTCATCTAGCTCCTCCTAGATGATTGTACAATAAACGTGCTTTATGTACAAACGTGCATTTGTTTCTTAAGTGGTAGGCCTGCTTTGGGTTAAGGTGATTAAAGGCCCATCCCAACACTCAGCTTTTGAAGCTGTGCCCTCCCATGCATGCACAGGAAAACAAGACTTCCAGCCCCAAAATGGAGGAATGACTTTTAAAAGCGGGGCCCAGCCTCTGCGTAGGACTGGGCTTGCACAGCAGCCAAGCCACAGCATTTTTTTAAAATAGACAAATGGCAAATAAAAGTAAATACTTATAGACACCCGAAAACCCTGAGCCTGAGCCCTACCCTGTAGTAGGAACAAACAGGGATATAAGGAACGACTGGGAAAGGTCTTGTGTGTGCATGTGGAGCAGGGAAGGATCAGAGCTGGGATCGAGTGGGAAGAGAGCGCTGCAAGATGGAGAGTAGAGAACGAGGGGAAAGAGTGGAAAAGAAGGGGAAGGAGTGGAGGAGTTTGGAGACGAGAAGGGAGAAGAGCAGTTTGCTGTGCTAAGGAGATTCGCTTCATCTGCAGAAAAGTTTGTTTGTTGGTGTATTCACTCGGCACTGCGAGTCACTCAGGACTCTTGCCGAGGTACGCTCGCTGGCTTCCTGGAGGAGGCGGAGCCAACCGACGATCACGTGGGCATCCACGTGACTTTGCTCAACCACAAAGAGCAGCCCCAACCACCCTTGTGGCGTTAAGCCCGACTGCGGAGTAAAGGGCGGTGCATTCTACTTTTATCAGAACTGTTTTGCTGCTGTTTGGCTCTGGGTGGCCCTGATATCAGGAAATATTACTGTGACTTGGCTATTAAGGAGGTAATACGTTTGGACTAGTGTTGCTCTTAGTTGGACATTGGGGAGGAGAGACGGACTAAGGGTGCTCATCGGGCGTTCCCAAGGCAGTGCAAACATATCATAAATATTTTTTTAAAATTTGATGCTAGACTGATTTTAGAAAATTGTTCAATGTCATACAAATCTTAATTGAATTCTTTTCCCAGCCATTCTATATATAATTGTCCTTTTCTTTCCCTTTTTTCCCCCTTCTTACTTTTAAGAGGTTGCGAGTCGTACTCTTCTCTTTTTTTTCTGTTCTATCCAAAGGGAGTGTTCCTTTACAATCAAATCTCTTTATTATGCCTGCACTTAGAAGCGGGTTTGAAAATGTGGAGAGTCAAGAGACTAAGATAGCAGAAGTCCAATTGGGCTCTTCGATACATTGTGAGGCGCCCATTTAGATAGATTCATATGGAAAATATGGCTGCCTCAAATGTATCTGTTTAAAACAACAATGACATTTTTAACTTTTTAGTCTGAAGGGAGCATGAAGGGATATCCTACTACTGATCCCGCAACCTTGGAGGATGAAGCTCCCACTGAGGGAAATTTAGATATATTAGATATAGAGGCTTCTGGGGCTCATAGGGACATGTTGGATTCTAGGCAGGAAATTACAGACAAAGAATGTCTTCAACAAAGCTTAATTGGTACTAAAAGGGTGGTCCGTTATCATGCATCCACTCCTCTTCAGCAGATGATTATAAATGGAAGAACGCAAGCTAGGGAAATTCAAGGCTCAGATTTATTAACATTGAATATGATGGGAAATAATAAGGGAAAATACCCGTTTGGAACTAAGCAGTCCACTCATATCTCGCCAGCAATATTTATTTTTGGAAAGGATAATCGGGATAAGACGCAGTGTACTTTCGATTCTACCCAGTTGGGGAACACTAAGCTTGCTGGTTGGGGGGGAACAATTTAAAGGGACCCCTTTTCGTTCCAAGCATAATCTTAATCAACCTATTGAGGAGAGTGATTTGGATGACTCTTTTTCTTATGGCAGATGCTACGGGTGATTTGCTAAAAGAAATTATTGATTTAGAGATACCAGTAGGTAGATTCTCATCTAAAGATAAGGGGGCGAGGAGCTTCTCAGAGGGTGCGCCGAGTGGTGCACTCTCACAATTTAGAAATACTTTCACGATGGGAAAACAACAAGAGGGTATGCAACAACCCCCTATCAGACCGGTTTTAGAGATACCCAAAACACTCACACAAAGGAAGATAGCTTATACTCAAACAGATAAGGAAGGGTACTTTCGACCGAAAACAGTGGATAGAGCAACTGATCCCCATCAAATTATACCGGAAAGTCGCGCTGTAGCTAAGGATAAACAGGAAATACCTAATTTAGGTAGGGAGGATAGAGGAGATTATTTCCTACCACTCCTATCTAACTTACATATTAGCTTGAACTTGGCTTTGAAAACCATGAGTGAGTCCCAAGAGATTCTTTATGGCTCCATGGTAGGGCAACAAGCTGCTTTTAACCAACTTGTGACTCGTCTGGCATTTCTGGAGGGCATAGCGGAGGATAAAACCATTAATGAACAGAATATTAAAGAGTAGAGTCTATTTGATAAATATAGAAAGGAACAAGATACTAGGTTAACAACCATGGATGCTAAGATCACCACTTTGTTGGAAGTTATGCTTAGAGGGGATCGCCCTACCTCTTCAAATAAAGGGATAGGGGATCTAGGTTTCCCTGGCCAAGGAGGTAATAAATCCAGTAATAGAAATTATGGAAAGGAACCGAGTTGTCCAGATAGTCCTTTGGTCCTTTTGGATGTTATTACTAAGGCAACAGAAAGGCTTACTCAAGAACAGGATTTGGGAAATCTTAGTGCTCAGGAGCATGGGAGAGAAATAGCAATGGAGGGGGAATGTTTGAATATTAGTAGTGAGGACACGATAATTGTTCAACATACTCCACCTAAAAAGGGGCAAAAATGTAAAAAAAAGACAAAACATAGAGAGAAAAAATTAGTAGACCAAGCTTTAGAAACAGGTTCCATGACGAATACCGATGAAACAGGCCCTGTTAATAGTTCTGACTATGATATAAATTAGGTGCCCCAATCCCCAGTGTGTAGACGTAAAAAGGCAAAAAAGCAGGTTAGGATGCTTAAAAAAAACAAAAATATGCCTAACACTAAAATTAAAGGTAGAAATTCGAATCTCAAAGCAATCAGAAGCATTCCGGTTCAGGAAGAGTGGGAGGATAGTGGGGTACCAATGGGCCCAAACAGGGAAGAGAGTCAGGTCCAGGGCGAGCCCATAAATAAAGGCTCTTTAGCCAGGAGAGAAAAGAATATCGACCCTAACATGGATGAGAGTAATTTATTGAAAATTAGGCAAGAGCGCCCACAAACCACCAAACAAACAAAGATGACAGCTTTTGGTAAAATAACCAGTACCAAACATGCTAGAACATCTATAGGCACACAACAAACTAAGCTCCCTACTATTGCTCAAGTAATAACACTGGTATTATGTTCTAGCATCCGCTCCCTTGATGGGCCGATTGCTATGGTTGAGAGCAGGAGTAGTTTAACCCTTAATAATATGGGGGAAAGCCCCCTAGATACACAATGTTTTAAAATCCAGGATTCTCAAGTAAACGCATTGAGTAAATATTTTGCTGATAACATCAAGAAGCAATCTACTCTGGCCCAGCCCCTTTCAAAGATCTATACAGGGAACATTTTGGGTTGGATTAAAAATAATAAAACAGACTCTCAGGCTAGTTTAAACAGAACACATCTCTTAAATCTGTTCAAAAAGATTCCCTTATTACGGGCAATAACAACAGATGATATAGACGCTATTTCTCTACCTAATCACAATAACCATAGAATGGTAAGCTGTTTTCATTCAGTGATGGTAGCAGATATGGTGCGTGCTCAAGAAAAAAACTTTAACTCTTTGGGCTATGATCTATCTACATTAGCAGATGACAAAGAGGCCGATAATTTCCTTCAATATAAGGAACCGAATAATACTCAAACACAACAAACCACACAATTGGGTAAGAATAAAGTAGAAAATTCCGGTCCGGGGTTGGCTTTAATTTCCAGCCTCCTTAATAGTGGTCAGGATTGGTCATGGTTGCAAGCAGCGCTTAAAACTTTGGAGACACTTGGACAGGGTAATGGGTGCTCCTAACAGCTCTAATATTGATGTGATTTCATGGAATTCTTGTGGGGGGATTACACTTGAATACGTTTTTGAACAAAAGGGAAAACTACACTTGCCCTCGTATTTACTTTTTCCAGGAAACTATGATGTTGTCTGAAATGTATATAGAAGGTTTCTACACTTTTTCTTCATTAGCATCAAGGGGGCTGGCGGGTAGGCCTAGTGGCGGCTTGATTACTTCCATCGATCATAACTTAGGGTTCCATGGGGATGTGATTTTTAGGAGTGATTAGCTTTTGGGCATTGTTCTTTCATCAGAGAATAATGTAGAGCCGATCCTCCTGTTGAATCTATACTGGAACCCACTAAAGGTGACCATTGAAGTAGTGGAAGACTCTCTTGATGTAATTCTGGGAGGTTGGTTTGAGAAGGGGTTAGGAAATCGTATTATTTTAGGAGGTGACTGTAACTCGGCCTGTGCTGAGGGCTCTATGTTAAACGAAAGAGGGGTGATTCCTAGATTTCTTCACCCCAATATTAAAAGAGGTATATGGTGGGATAACTACCTTGATCATTGGGATTTGGGTCTTTTAGATCATGCTTTGGATTGGAATCTACCTAAATATACCTGGAAAAGAGGAAGTAATAGCTCCAGAATTGACTTTTTCTATGTATCGAATACTTGGAAGCAAGCCTGTGGAAAACGGACACTTATGGAGGTAGGGTTGGGTGACCACATTCCCTTATGTTTTTCTCTTTCAATTCCCAATCCTGGTAACTACATTAATCCTATGCTTTTGGGCCTATAGGCTGAAAATAATGGGAGATGGATTGCATGGAATACGAAAATGATTATGAAATTTAATACTTTGGTTTTGGAGAACCTGTCCCTAGTGATGAATCAAATTAGTAGGAGAGAGGACAATGATTTGGGGGGATCCTACTATAACATGATACTTTCATGTGTTTATAAAATTAGTAGGACTAGTGATAGGGAGATGCTGAAACCAAGGGGGAGGGTGGGTGACTCCAGAATCCAAAGTTCTAAGCGTATTAAATATAAGGAAATTAAAGCCTTGATGAAATTGCCCATTTCCTTTTCTGAACTACAGCTTAGAAAGAAAAAAATTATCTTAAAGCACAAAAATGTGATTAAGTCCTTGAGAATCGATCAATATCTTGAAGCGCACCAATTGATGATGCATAACCTCTGCAAGGGCAGAGATGTAAAATTTTGGGCAACTATCAATACTACACTTATGCCTGTAAAAGACAGACTTGATTGCCCCATCCAAACGGAGGTGTGGTGCTCCTTCTATAAGAAAATGTTTGCCTTGCCTTCTGCCTTCTCTAGGGAACAGGATTTGGGCTTAAGTCCACCAGTGGTGGGTGACTGTCTGTGGGATATTAAGGATATTATGTGGGCTATTAATAAACTCAAACCATCTAGAGCGCCGGGCCCTGATGGTATTCCTCCTTTTGTCATAAAGGTGGCCTCTGAAATGTAGGCAGAGTTGCTCAAACCCATATTTGATGATATTTTTAAATATCATATTATCCCTCAATCCTGGGCCCAAAGCATTATTGTCCCTATATTCATAAAAGGGGATGTTCTCAACCCCCAGAATTATAGACCAATAGCGCTTTTAGATGCAGCTAGTAAGGTCTTTGGAATTCTACTTTTAAGAGACCTTAATAAAGTGATTAGAAGGAATGCTTGCTTTAGCAAATTTCAGGTTGGCTTTAGAGAAGGCTTAGGAACAGACCTGAATGGGAATACTTTGGCCCATTTAAGAGATTCAGTTCATCAATCCAACATGGGTGAAGTTTTTATGGCATTCTTGGACCTTTCTAATGCTTTCGACTGGGTTATCAGAGCAAGATTGTGGAATAAAGTGCTAGCTATGAATTTTCCACGTAAGATTGTCCAACTCTTGGCTCTGTTACATAGGAATACCTCGGTCAGGGTGCGCTTAACCCAAGAAGGTTCTCTTTCCGATGCCATTGATACTAAGCTTGGGGTCAAGCAGGGCTGCTCACTTGCACCTACGCTCTTCAACCTGTACGTTAGCGATGTAGAGGACATGTGGCAGGGTCCTTCCATTGCTTCGGTAAGGTTGGGGAGTTTGGTTATCGAGTGGATGGCCTTTGCGGATGATTTTATTCTTTTTGACCGTACCCCACGTGGCCTTCGTAGAAAGATGAATATTTTCTATCAATATGCAATGATGAACAATCTTTCCCCTAATGCATCAAAATCCCGAATGATTGCAGTTTCTGAGAAGAGATTTGTCAAATCATATATCTGGAAGATGGGAGATGATCCGGTGGAACAGGTCCAGGCTATAACATACCTAGGTTATAAGTTTTCCAATAAATCTAGCCTAAAGATGTGGAAATTGAGTCTTGTAGAAAAAGCGGCTAAATTAAAGACTCAAATGAAATTTATGAGTGTTAAGGTATGTGCATTTTCGCTCTTACCAATAAGACGTTTCTATCTTGCGAAATGTGAGCCGGTTCTTTTGTATGGTCTGGACATCTGTACCCATGACATGAGCTCATATTTGAATGTGGTCCAGGGGAAAATGTAGAAAGAAGTAATGGGCCTATCTATGTCAATCCCTAATGCCATTATTCGACATGAGCTATGTCTTATCTCACTCAAAGCTAGATATTTGCGGAGACAATTATCCTTATTTAGAAAAATGAATGATCCACCCATTAATACCATATATGAGTTGTTAAATAAGGTTGTTGAATCCGGGTCAGTGAAATCTATCAGGGGATTCAGTGATAGAATGAATTCTCTGTTAGATACTCTAGGTTTTTGCTTAGATGACCTGGTCTAACGACCGAGACTAGTCAAGAGACTTTTATTTAGGGCAGATTGGGTGGATACAGTAAATGGCGTAGAGTCCTATGCAACTTATAAGGAATATGCTAACTTCGGGCATGCAAGGGAATGTATTCCCCTTTATTTACAAAGATTCCCTTGCCATAGGGCGAGAGTAATATTTATGCGGTTTAGACTCAATCAGATGCCGACTTTAGAAAGAATACATCACTGGATACATAAAGAAAGGGTGCTTAATTCCAACCAACTTAGTCTTACATGTCGTTTCTGTGGAGAGACAGACATGTTAGAAACCCTTAAGCACCTTGTCCTAACATGTACCCATTTTGGGTCTAAACGGGCTCTCTGCCTCAAAGATAGATTCAATGGGGATTTTGAAATATCTATCAATTTTTTTGGGAGTCGCTGTATGTGGGGTGTAAATATGTCCTTAATTCTTGCATTGAATTTACTGCTCCGAAATATAACGGAGGAATTGGAGGTAAAAAATAAAGAATTGAATGTGTAATGTCGTTACAGTAGAATAACGGCAATGAAAACAAAAAGGTAAAAAATTAAGGCTGGGAGAGATATTTTAAAGATTTTATGATAATGTTTGTGACTTTGATGAAATCTTTTTTTCTTTGATTGTATGGCATTTTAGCATTTTCTTCATTTTATATGACAATGCATTACTTACCGTAAAAGCATTTCTGATGGTTGTATCTGCTTAGATTCACATGCTGTGCATAGGTCCGACATCCAGTGGTCACTGCGGAGTATTGCATTTTGTTTTTCGTAGTCGAAAAGGGGACGTCGACAAGGCGTGTCTGTAACACTATCCCTATAGTGACGTGCGTTGTACCCACAATCCCTCACGCGTCGAGGTCCCTCTGTTTGTATTTTTCTGCCCTGAGGGAGCCTTTTAGCCGTGAGTGAGTACGGAAAAGAGAGAAATATATATGAAAAGGATGTCTATGTTCCTTCCATCCGAGCGGGGAGGAAGGGTGGGCGCATGTGAATCTAAGCAGATACAACCATCAGAAATGCTTTTACGGTAAGTAATGCATTGTCTTCTGATGTTTGTTAATCTGCTTAGAATCACATGCTGTGCATAGACTAGCGAGCAGTACCCGGAGTTGGCGGTGGGTTATGAGAAGGAACAGTAGAGAAAAGATGTCTTAATACTGCCTGCCCAACCTGGGAATCAGATCTAGAGTGTGCATCTAGACAGTAGTGTTTTGTAAAGGTGTGCACAGAACTCCAGGTTGCCGCTTTGCAGATGGACTCAAGGGGAACATTTGCAATGAATGCTATGGAAGCCCCCGTGCCTCGAGTGGAATGTGCTCTTGGCTTGAAGGGTAGTTCTCTCTTAGCAAGAGTGTAACAGAGAGTGATGCATTGAACAATCCATCTAGATAAAGTGGATTTTGAGACCGCATCTCCTTCTCTTCCTGCTGCCACCGAGACAAAGAACTGATTAGTCATTCTCAGTGGTCTGGTTCTTTCCATGTAGAACATGACAGCTCTGCGTACATCTAGTGTATGCAGACTTTTTTCTCCCGAGCTGGAAGGGTTTTGAAAGAACGTTGGTAGTTCTATAGTTTGGTTTACATGAAATTTCGAGATGAATTTTGGTGCAAACCTTGGGTGTGTGCGTAGAACCACCTTATCTTTGTGAACTGTTACGAAGGGGTCTAGTACAGAAAGAGCCTGTAGTTCACTTACTCTCCTAATGGAGGTGATAGCTATTAGGAAAGCAGTCTTAAGGGTGATATCTTTAAGAGTTGCCTTGTGCATGGGTTCGAAGGGAGGGCCCATGAGTCTGGAAAGTACCACATTTAAGTCCCATCCGGGAGCTGGGTTAGCTATCGGAGGGTGTATCCTCTTTACCCCCTCCATGAAGGCTTTGATAACTGGTATCTTCCACCACGACACTTTAAGTTGGGAAGTGGTGTATGCAGAAAGTGCCGCTAGGTGGACTTTAATGGAATTGAACACTAAACCTGAATCCAGTAAATGGGTCAAGTATAGAATAATGTCAGTAGGAGAGCAGTCAACTGGGTTGATGCTAGTACCTCTACACCAGATAACGAATCTTTTCCATTTGCTAGAATAGCAGTGTCGAGTATTAGGTTTTCTGGCTTCCCTGAGGATGTCCATACATCTCTGTGGGAGTTGTAAATGTCCAAATTCTATGATCTCAGGAGCCAGGCTGCTAAGTTCATGGTCTGAGGGCATGGATGCAGTGTTCTGCCCTTGTCTTGTGACAGCATGTTGTACGGGCAGGGAAGTTTCACTGGTGGAGATAGGGACATCTCCATCAAGTGAGCGAACCATGGCTGCCGGGCCCACATTGGGGCCACTAGTATCATTGTAACCTGCTCCTGATGCATCTTGTGCACCACTTTGTTGAGAAGGGGAGTCGGGGGAAAGGCGTAAACAAATTTCCCTGACCATAGAATCGACAGACCGTTCCCCTTGGACTGGTTCTGGGGGTACCTGGAGGCGTAACTTTGGCATTGTGAGTTTTCCAGAGTTGCGAACAGGTCTATTTCTGGGAATCCCCATTGAGTGAAGACGTCTAAGACGATGTCTTTGTGTAATTGCCATTCGTACTCTCCGGGCAGGGGGAAGTCTCTGCTGAGTTTGTCTGCTAGAAGATTGAGTTCCCCTGGTACATGTTGTGATAGTAGGAACATGTTGTGTCTGAGAGCCCACTTCCATATATTCTGGGACAGTTTGGACAGTCCTGGAGAGTGAGTGCCTCCTTGCTTGTTGAGGTAGTACATGGCTGTGGTGCTGTCTGTGAGGACCATCACTGTCTTTCCTTGTAGGTGTTCCTGAAAGGCTTTCAGTGCTTTGAACACCGCTAGTAGTTCCAGCAGGTTTATATGCTTGGATGCTAAGCTCGGAGTCCAAACTCCGTGGGCCGTCTGATGGGATAGGTGAGCCCCCCATCCTGTAAGGGATGCGTCTGTGGTTAGAGTGGCTTCCACTGCGGGTGTGGCAAAAGTTTTCCCTAATAACAGGTTTTCTTTTGTCCACCACCGTAGCGAGAGAACCAAGGCCTGCGAGACCACCACTAGGTCGTCCCATTGTCCGCTGGCCTGACACCACTGGCTGTAGAGCCACTCTTGCATTGGGCGCATGCGCAGGCGCGCGTGAGGTACCAAATAAATACATGACGCCATCATCCCTATCAAGCGCATTGCTTTGCGTACCGTCACCTCTCGGCCTGCTACATAATGGGGAATCTGAAACAGCATGTTTTGGACCCTCTCGTTGGAGTGGAATACGAGGCCGTCCTTTGTTCGAATTAGAGCCCCTAGGAATTGTTTGATTTGGCTGGGGTCTAAGCTGGACTTCTTTTCGTTGATGGAGAAGCCCAGTTGGGACAAAAGGTCTACGGTCTTTTGGGTATTGGAGAAGCATGTTTCGTAAGAATCCCCTGTTATGAGCCAGTCGTCGAGGTAAGGGTATACCGGGATGGATAATCTGCGCAGGTGGGCCGCTGCCACTGCCAGTACTTTCGTGAATACCCTTGGTGCCGATGCTATCCCGAAGGGTAGTACTCTGAACTGGTAGTGTTTGTCCTCTATCTTGAACCTGAGGTATTTTCTGTGCGATGTCAACATTAAAATATGAAAGTATGCATCTTTCATGTCCAGTGTTGTCATGTAATCCCCTTGTGATAACAGTGGGATTACCTCCTGTAAGGTTACCATACGAAACTTTTGTGGTTTGACAAATATGTTCGCTGGGCGCAGATCTAATACAGGGCGCATGGTTAAGTCCTTTTTGGGTACAAGGAAGTACACTGAATAAATACCTTCTGTTACCTGTGATAGGGGGACGGGCTCTATAGCTTCTTTCTTCAGTAGTTCTTCCACCTCTTGAAGAAGAATGGAGAGGTGTTGCGGTGTCATGCGTCGGTTCCGTGGGGGTTTGTACTTCGGGGAACCGTTGAACTCGATGCAGTATCCGTGGGCTATGGTGGATAATACCCAACGGTCTGACGTGATTCCCTCCCATGCTGAAAGGAACGATGTTAGCCGGCCCCCGACCGGTGATGCATGGGAGGGGACACGAATTTTCGGGTCATTTGCTGGTATTGGGCGTGGAACCTCTGGGGCTGGAGCCACGACCTCTTCCTTTGCCACGGCGTTGGCCTCTTTGACTGAACTGGGTGTTACCCTGGTTAGTGGGCCAGTTGGAGCCAGAGTAATATTGTTGTTGTTGGTTCTGCTGCTGTCTTTGGCCACGAAAGGAGCGTTTATTACCATAGCCTCGCCTGTTAGGGGGCCTCGAAATTTGATCAAGAGTCTTGATGGTATCAAACTCCTTTTTAGCATGTTCTAGGGCCTCATCTACTGCTTTCCCAAACAGATGCGTCTGTTCAATGGGTTTATTTATGAGGGAGGCTTGGGTTTCGGGCTTAAAACCTGAATTACGTAGCCAAACGTGGCGTTTGAGAAGTATTCCCTGCACTAGGGAGCGGCCAGCCGTCTCAGCGGCATCTAGGGAGTTCTTAACGATGCCCTGATTTACCAGTGTGCCCTCTGATATTATAGCTAGCAGGCGAGAACGCAGAGGCTCAGGTGCTTCCTCTGCTACGCTGCGCAGCTTGTTCCACTGTGCATCTGCGTAGCTAGCTAAAAGTGAGTTGTTATTAGCAATTCTAGTAGAGAAGGCGGCGGAGGTCGTGATTCTCTTCCCCAGTGCGTAAAGTTTTTTGCCTTCTTTGTCTGGAGGTGCTTCACTAGTGGATAGTGGCACCCCTGCTCTTTTTCTTGTGTTGGTAACCACAAGGGAGTCCGGAATAGAGTGTCCTCTGATGTATAAAGGGTCAGAGGATGAGGGGCTGAAGAGCTTTTCTATTCTAGGGTTGACCCCTCTTACTAAAGCTGGGTTAGTAAGGGAAGGAGAAATTCTTCTTTTAATAGAAGCCAGGAGTGGAATAGATTGGCTAACAGGGGCTTTTTCTTTGATGACTTTTTCTACAAAGTCAATGTCTGGAAGAGTTTCCCCTGTATCAATTTCAAAATGCGCTGCTGCCTTGCGCAATAGTGCATTGAGGGAGGTTGGTCATCTATGGGAGAGGAGTTCCCATGTGAATCCTTGAGAGGAGAAGGGAGAAAGGCATCAGGGTCTGAATGTACTGATGGGGATTGCCAAGGCTGCACTGACGGTGAATGCCAGGGCTGCGAGGTAGCTGTATCCTCTTCAAAACCTGTAGCAGTGGTGTAAGGATCTTCTTCGAACTCCTCTTCCTCAAGTTCTACCTCTTCCTCTCCACCCAAACACTCCTCATCTTCTTGGAGGTATTGCTCCTCCTCAGTGAGGTCAACCAGCCTAGGAATCTTGTTTTAGGGTCATCCTGTGGCCATTCTCTTTGTCTCTTGTGAGTGGGTGGGTCTTGGTTTCCTAGAAACCTTTCCATTTTCTCCATGCAAGAATGGAGTCTTTCAAGGGTCTCATGGGGTACCCCTGAATAGTCTAGAGGGGGGAAATTAGTGTTTTCGCCTTCGAATCGTTTCGAACGCTCCCACAACGTCGACGAGAGGTTCCCGTCTCCTTCTGAAAAGCCTTCAGGTAGTTCGGAAGCGTCCTTTGGAGAAAGGGACAGTTCCTGGCTACTTTTATGTTTTTTCGACGCGGTATTCGACGTTTGTTTCGTCGTCCGCGTACGTTTGTCTTCGGCGACAATTCTCGCTAGGCTCTCGACCACGATTTTGTCCGTCGAGGGCTCTGTTGTCGACGTTGTGTGCGGTGCGCGTTGTACCTCGACGGTCGCTCTATGGAGCGCTGCGTCGGATGTTTTTGGGGTAGCGCCCGTGTTAGATGGAAGCCCAATCGCTGGTCGCGGCTGCGTTTGCGGGTGGGGCTTGTGACCTTTACGGTCTGCGGTAGACGCCGGAGTGCCCTGCGTCCCCTTCGGCGCTGATGGATCCTTCGTTCTCGACGAAGAAGAGCCGTGGGTAATGTGTTTAGCCTTATGGGGTTTGTGTGCGTCCTTGTCGCCGGGGTGTTCATCCCCATAAGCAGGGCGTGAGCCGAGCCCGTCGGGGCCGGGGACGGACGTCGAGGAGCGGGAGCGCTCCTTCTGGGGGTTCATGACTTCCGTAACGGACGTCGAGTTATCGAACTTCTCGTCACTTTCAGTAACAGCGGCAGCGGGTGAGGAAACTGACTTCGACATCGCGTAGTCCGCCCACCTCTTAACCCTACGTTCTTTAAGAGTCCTGGGTTTTAAGAGCTTGCAGGCTGCGCAGCTGTTCTCTATGTGATCGAGGGGTAAGCAACGATTACAAAGCTTGTGCTTATCTTTCCAAGTATATTTGCGCCTGCAGCGTGGGCAAAACTTAAATGGTGTCCTCTCCATAGCTGAGGCAATAATAGCTGGCGATAACAACCCCAAGGGAAAGAAAGGGGAGAAAGAAAGACATTCTCAAAGAGAAGCGACAAAGTTTTAAACCCCCACTCTCCCTACTGTAAGTTGGCCGTCGAGGCCAGGCCACGTGTTCGGCAGCGCCGAAGGATCTCCTCCGCTCTTCCTCTCTGTCGAAAATCAGTTAGGCGGAGAAATAGCTTCACAGCTAACGTCGAGGGGGAGAGATCGTTATTAGTATATTAAGTTATGACAAAAGGACCGAGGTCCGTGGCAAGTATAGCAATGTCTCTCTAGGAGCTCCGCGAAAGGCGACCAGAAGCTGGGCGGAAAAAAACAATCAGAGGGACCTCGACGCGTGAGGGATTGTGGGTACAACGCACGTCACTATAGGGATAGTGTTACAGACACGCCTTGTCGACGTCCCCTTTTCGACTACGAAAAACAAAATGCAATACTCCGCAGTGACCACTGGATGTCGGACCTATGCACAGCATGTGATTCTAAGCAGATTAACAAACATCAGAAATTTGTATATTTGTTTTATAAAATGAAGTGTATATTTCCTGTGTGTGAAATGTTGTATAAGGTTTTATGTAAACTAACAATACAACAATAAAAGAACATTTTAAAAAAGAGTAGGTGGTGGAAGGTTAATGTGGTGGAAGGAGGAGCACAGAAGGGATTGAAAGGAGGTGGAGAAAAGCCAGGGTTGAAAGGAGGTCAACAGGTGGCGGAAGGAAGAGAGCAACAGGGGTTGCAAGGAGGAAAGGAAGAGGTGGCAAAAGGAGGATAGCTACATGTGGTAAAATAAGTAGGACAACAGGCAGTAGCAGGAAGGTATCAGCAAGAGGAAGATGGAAAGCAGGAGGAGAGAGACAAGGCTAGTGAGGCTAGAACTAGTCAAAGGAAAGAGTACAAGAGGGCAGGTATTGCACAAGTCACTGAATCAGAATGAGGCCCGAATCTGAGGGCTGAGCCTACGGTGAGAGAAAGAATGAGAATATGGCGGCTAATGCAGAGACCCAAGACCAGTGCAGGATTAGGGGACCAGTTTATAGGGTATACATCAGGATTACAGGGAAGGGAGATGATAAAACCCTCAAGAAATGCTCCATGGAAACTGGATCTTGGAGGCCTGCCTGGCTCCCACTGACCATTGATGACAAACTACAGCTACTGCTATAATATTTTAATGAGGTTCAGCAAGGATTAGACAGGCAGGAGGTGGTAACCTCCCTACGGCGAACAGGGACATGTCAAGGAGAACCTAAAAGAAACTGTGAGTGACATAGTCACCTCAAAAACCTTGAGAATCCTTGACAAGCCTTTTTGTTTGAATTACTTATTAGTTGCCAAAGTTTCGTGGACACCTCCTTTAATTTGTGTTTCGAATAAAGACTGTTTACATACATTTTCTGTGTATGGATTCTTTGTGGATCTCACATGGCCATTTGACAGTCCTCAAATCCTTTCCCACCTAGAAAATAATATCCAGCATGACTCATTTAAATTATGAAATTGATGATTCTGTGTGTGTGATGCAAGGCGAGAAACATTTATGATTTGTGTAACAGCCGGATCCTACAAAACACAGACACAAATGTAGAATTAAACACGTTAATTCTCAGTAATCATGGGAAGGTGTTAAAGTATGGCCTAAAAGAAGAGGTTCAATTGTATGCAAACTGTGAGAGGAGGAAGGGATACAAGCATATATGCATTGTCTTTCCTAATGTATGGGATCTATGGTCCAGAGTCCTTACCTAGCTTACAATCCAACAAACACCTGAGCGTCCACCTGGGATTGTGTTATGCAAGTAATTCACAAGCTTAAGTCCAGGTCTGACCTACAGTGCGTGGTCCTTGCTGAAACAGATGCCTTGGCTTTGGCAGGGTCTTAGTGTTGTCAGTGGTTGGTGTCTTCTATTCAGATGAAAGAGAAAGGGATGACCTCACTCTGCTGCTTCTTTCTCTAGGGGGTATCTGTTGCAGTGGTTTGTGTACCCTCCTTACCAGGTGTGATGGGAAGGATGTCTAACCCCATTCCTGGAATGTTGCAGTTGTATAAGACTTATTTATTGGGAATGGTGGACTCACAACTTACACTAGGGTCTGAGGTATAGCTCTAAGGTGGCTTTGCATGAGGGTTTCTTTAAGGGTTGGCCTCTGCTGATCACTGTGTCAGGTAATCAGCAGGCCTTCCAAGATAGCGTGGCACTGGAAACCTGCTTATCCCCTGCTCTGCCAAACTGGCCCATCCACTCCCCTTCTTTCTCCTCTGGCTACTGTTCGGTCCTTTTGACGTGGCCCCTTCATGTTTTGGTACCCTCAATCTCCTTCTGTCAGATTCATTGGTATTCCCTGGGCCTTTTGGCCTGGCTAACTCAGGATCTGCTCTATCACTGCTCTCGCTAGAGTGACATCCTTGCACCTGCATAATCTGATGGTTTATACCTCTTTTACACTGTTGTAGATTGAACCATCAGTGATATGAACAATCTCATTTGAGTGTTTGCTTTACTACTGGATGTGTCTGTCGTGATTGGCCCTGGCTCAAAGGTTTGACCTCCTCCTCTGGTTAGTGGCCTGTTTTATTCCATAGGTGTTGTGCATTAGGTTGTCTGTGGAATTGACTACAGGTCATAAGAGCTGTGTCTGGCATGTTAGGATCTGGCATGCCATCATGGCAGCCCCCACGTAACCAATTCTGGAGCCCTATCAGGTATCTGTATACCTTTTTTGAAAGTGCTCAGTGTCCCAACACGGAAGATGAGTGCATGCACAGTAAATGTGTCTCAGAGTGGCTTCCCTTTGATGCTGGTTCACAGTCCATGCTGGGGTTCATGGTTCAGGTCAGTACTGCTCCCGGCTTTCTGCTCCCAGCAAGATACAGCGACTGCAACAAGGAACGGCCATAAAGTCGCCCCTTCCCCTGAACCACCAACTCTGGAACCAATCTCCTTTGGGTAGCGTTATGGTTTTGGCACGATTTTACCTTTTAAGGAAGGAGGATGGTATGTGGTGATCCAGGCAAGGAATGGTAGATCCTCTGTATAACACCTTCATGGTTTGCATCACAAAGAGGGTTGTTTGCCTGGCACTCGCCTCTGGGTGCCAAATTGGTGTTCTTTCCCATACAGAGTAATTCAAATGGACCCTACCTTCTGGAAGGTTGTCTTCCATCAACCAGGCATATCTTATCTCCGAACAATTGTGGGAGGCTAAGTGCAATAGACTGCAAATATTGCCTATTCTATATTATCATAGATGGCCTCAAGAACACACCAACTTTCAAAGACAGTTCAACTGTTTCTAATCATTCAGTAGTAAAGGGGCTCTCTAGGTGCTATCCTTCTCTATCTCGTCTAGAGACAGGAAGTCCCTCCCTAACACAGAGATCTCTCAACCACGGGGTGGCTGCTAGGGATCAGTAACCCCAACAGTCTACAGTCTAGCCCCTCTAACAAAGATGGGCTGAAGACAGAAGACCTTATCTAAGTCTTCCCCAGGGAACAATCTAGGGGGTGGTCCCTGCTCTAAAGTCCCCAAGACCACTTAGGTTGAATTTTGTGACACTCAGGACCCACTTGCTCTTTCCTTTATACGCCCGACTTTTCCTCTCTATCGGTCTAGCTGTTAATCTCCCTTATATCCTTCTACTCTCTTCTCTACTACACCATCTGTCCCCTCTCTCTCCCTGACATTTTGTCTTTTATCCCTCCTATATTCCTCTCTATACTGACTGCTTCCACCTGCTAATCTTACTCCTTATAATTCTCTCCCCTATACTACTTCTACTACTCTATCCTCTCTGCACTACTACTCCCCTCCCTACACTACAACTACATACCTCTCCACACAACTAATATCCTCTCCACACTACAGCTACTCCCCTCTCTACACTATAATTACTGTCATTTCCACAGTACAACTACTCCCCTCTCCACACTATAACTACTGTCCTCTCCACACTACAACTATTCACTCCACCTACACCTTCTCCCTCAGTCGTCTCCTTTCATTTCCCCAGTCACCTTTCTTTCAATCTCTACTCACCCACTTCTCCAACTCACAAACCTTTCACACACACTGAAATGCCAGTAGCACTCTCTCCCACCAACCAATACATCACCTTGTACACTCTTTCAATAAGTCGCCTCCATGCTCCTCTACTCCATCCTTCCTCCGCCTGGTCTCTTGGTCCTCCTGCTCCTCCCTTGTCCTCACCTGAACAACCCACACCTTCCTGTTTCCTATCCTCCCTTTAATCCTCCCTCTTCCCCCTCTGTTGGCTACTTTCCTATGCTGGATCCCATGGCCAACCACTGACTAACCTTTTCCCCGGGGAAGTGTTGTAATCATCCAAACATTCAAAACAGGTGTTAATCCCCACCCTTTTTTCTATACATGGATTTGCTGAGTTCTCACAATGACAGCATGCCAAAGTCAACACATGGGCCCAGCAGATTAAGCTCAGAAATTAGCTGGAGTTCAGGGAATGCTGGTAGCTGTTTCCATCTAAAAGTGGCTGGCTGGGGTCCTTAATGGTGCAAAGCTTCATCACCTTTTTATGTTTTGTATAGCAAACATGAACTTCTAAGAATCTTCAATGAAAAAAGACATGATGAGCAAGTCATTGAGACACCAATAGATATAGATTTAAATCTGACAATAAAAGGCCATGCAAAGATCATGAATTAAAACACTGAGTTGCAGAAGCAAACCTGAGAAAGGGGACCTAATTGGGATACGCAAAGATCCATCTCAAGGACCAAAGGCATTGTCACTCCTGGTCAGGAAAGGATTGATGCAGGCGAGGATAGCCCCCTTGTGTTCCCCTCGCACAAGGACCACACATTGAATAGGAAAGGAGGTTCCAATAAAGGCCTCATGAAAAAAGGTAGAAGTCTAACCGTCCTAAGCAGCAGAGAAAAAACACAGAAAGATATTAGTACGGATGGTGATGTGAATGATATAGAATGACAAGAGAGGCAAATAGCGTACATGGGGAAGTCGCCGGAGATGCTGTGGACCTATGAATGACAGCTGGACTATCCCAAGAAGTGTCAAGGAGGAGAGTAGTTAATGGTCTAATTCAAAGGGATTTGAGGACCTAACAACCGAGGAAGAAATAACCCCATTGGTACAAGGACGCTAGGAAAGAATCCATGTGAATCATTGTACTTGAAAACACGAATGGTGATTGGTGTGGGAGCGGCGGATGCCTTGTCAGAGGAGACTCTGGAGGTTCTGTTAAGAAGGAAGGAGGCAATCCATTTAGTGGCTTCAGGGGAGAAGTGCGAAGCCATGGTAAGGTGGTGGCATAAGATCTGGAGGTCAACCGGATCAAAGGCGGCGGGTAGGTCCGAAAGCATGAGTAACAAAGGGTTGCTGGCATCACCGGCAATGTCGAGCTGTTTTTTAGATCGAGGAGAGCTGTTTCAGTTCCATATCTGGGGTTGAAGCCTGATTGGTGAGGGCTGAGATTGTGGTGAGTTCACAGGAATTCTTGGATTTGTAAGTAAGCGGCTTTGTCGATGATTTTGAGGAGTAAGGGAACCGTGGTTATGGGGCGGTAGTTGGTTGGGATGGCTGAATCCAGGGAGGATTTTTTAGCAGTGGGGTATCCCATGCTTATTTCAATGAGGTTGGGACAGAGTTGGTGGCAAAGATAGCCGCGAATAAAGCAGAGGTAAAGGTTCTGAATATACCTTTACCAGAGAAGCCGGGCAGATGTCGCCTTTACAGCGTGAGGGTTTGAGCCCTTTGATGAGGGAGGCTAGGTCATGGTCAGTGACAGTGTGGAAGGAGAACAATGGGGAGTGAGATAGTGTGCTGGTCTGTGGGACATAGCCCAGCATGCTAGGTAGGTAGAGAGGAGAATGGGCTGTGGTGGTGGCTGCTCGTTTGGCAGCGATTTTGTATTGTTGTGATGTGATTTTACCCATGAGGACATCTTGGATATTTCTGCACCAAGGGGTGTCTTTGGCGAAAGTAGAGGGTGGAGCAATAGGAGATTCCAGTACTCGAAGAATGGCAAACAGTTCTCTAGAGCTGGAGGAGGCGGTGGCTATTCTATTGTTGTAAGTGCTTGCTTTGGTAGCGTGGCGGGGTTGTGTGTAATTCAGTGAAATGGTTGAGAATAAGGATTTGTTAGCAGCTGTAGGGTTCTTGCACCAGACAGCTCCGGCTGCCCGATTTTTAGCACAGATAGTATTGAGGTCAGTGGTAAACCATGTGTTTTTGAACCTTGTGTTTTTTTGCTTTCTGGGACTTGAGCGACAAGAGAGTTTACTGCATTGGTGAGCACTGAGTTGTAGTGTTCGACAAGGGCATCTGTTTCGTGGGTCGCAGGTAGTTGGTTGCAGAGTAGAGACACAGCCAGTCGCTGGTGAGATTGCAGGTTCTTCTGGCGAGGGGTAGTGTGGCGCTTGGTTTAGGGACTTTAGTAGGTATGGGGATGGAGAAAGTGATGGCATGGTGGTCCATCCATGGGTAGGGACGGTTAGAGAGGATAGATACATTGCAGTAATATTAAGGATTCGGTCAAGGGTGCATCCTTGGGCGTGGGTGGGGTTGAGTGTGTGTTGGTGACAACCCAAGGCGGCAGTAGGTTTAGCAAGGGCTACACCATCAGCGTCTGAGGGGTCGTTGAAGCCAAGGTTGAAGTCTCTGAGGAGGAGAAGCTGGGAAGTAGGTTTGAGATTTGTGGAGATAAGCTGGCAGAGGTCATCCTCAATGGAGGCAATAGGCCCTGGGGATGGGGGCAGATACGTGGAGGGATATGGCGTTATTGGGTGTATGATGTTGCAGGTTTGAATGGCAAACTGTTTTAATTTATTCTATAAATATAACATTTAACAACACAAGATTTTCTATACATATTTTTAATTCAACAAGGTGTCATCTCCCTGAATCTCTGCTTCTCACTATTTTCTGGGAAGCTTTCATCACATTTCATCTTATACCTTTAGTTCTTAAAGTCAAATTTGTTTTCCCCCAGGGGGGTTGTAAATGTAAGCCAGATTTGCCTACGTATTTTCGCTCCAAGTTTCAAGCCATGGAGGCTGTATCCATAGGGTCAATGAGCACTCCCCAGAACAATGAAATGAATTTGTTGCATCATAGCTTCAAAGCTTCAAATTCCTTCTACCTGCTTGCTTGCAAGGCAGAAGAAAAGGCCACATGCACTGATTACATGCTTGGAGGATGGCATCACCATATATCTTCCCTAAGTAGACAGAAGGGTTCTGGCAAAGCTGTTTATCGATAATGTCCAGCTGATGATGTTCCCTATAAAGTGGAGCAGTAGTAGGGACAACCAATTTCACCCTCTTATGGAGGGCTGCATTGCCCACTGTGCCTAGTTCTGGTGACCAAAGGCTCGGTGACACGGGGTTGGATACCTCGCTAAAACAGCAGATGATGACCTTGTGGCATATGGGGAAGATCCCCTGGCCACCCTGTCATGGCATGGGTTTATCACACTGTGAAGAACGCTCTCCAGGCTTCCCTAACTGGTACCCTTTAAGAGGAAGCCACTCGATTCCCCTGCCCAACAAAGGGAGCCAAGACACTTATCCTGTGGCCCCTTACATTCTGAGATCATGGGCAGGACCATCATGAGGCTGGGAAGCTGCAATCCCATTTTTCACAAGTTCTATGTGATTTGTGGATCACTCTGGGTCCACAGATCCACTCGCAAAGTACAGAGATCCGCTTGCGAAGTCTATGAATCCACAAACTCGTCAAAACATCCTTATAGACTCTTAGTACACTTAGTACCCAATAGCAATGCAGCAGCTTATCCTCTGCAAAGGCAGCTTACTAGCACCTATTTTCGTGCTCTGACCCCCCCTCGCTCCGATTTTTCAACCTATTGAATCCCACTCAACAAACACCTCTCCCACAGCCTCTCCTACTGAATCCATGTCACCAAACGGCATATTGATATTGTTCCTCCCCTCTCGCCTCTTATCTGCTCAACAAAGGAGGGATTTTACCTGCCATGCCACTGTTTACCACTCCCTGTCCCCTCCCTTCCTTCACCCCCGATTCCCCTTCTATTCCTGCCCTGATGGCCTGTACACAACTTCCTTCTCAACTCTCTTCACTTCATTCATCTCTGTGCCCTTTAATGGGGGCTCCTCCCCCCATTTTACAAGCCCCTTCACCCAGCCCTCTGCATTCTCCCACTCCACACACATGCTTACTTTGCCACATTCTCCTCAGCACCCCGATCCACTTCCTGCTTGTGCATGGAAAATTCTGGTCATAGAAAGCAGACCATGCTTTCTATGTTTCTCTGTTTGCCATGCAGGAGAGTTGGTAGCCAGGATTCTGGTTAGTACATTTGGTTGGGATGGATTTTAGTGAATCCATCTTCGAATAAGGTAAGTAAATCGCTTTGCCCCAACTCTCCATACACAACGATAAAATCCAAGATTGCTGTCAGTGTTGATAGGCTGAGGCCAACCTACTCCAATTCCACGTGACTCCAGGCACATGGTCCAATAACAGCCTAGCCCAGCCCAGTCCACACTGCACTGGTGGAACCCCCGAATGGAAGATCTACTCAGGGGCTACTGCTCTATGTGAGTTAGGCAGTTCAGTGCTGCATGGTGGTGGGGTTTCTAGGGGGGAGAAGCAGAAGGCTTGCATTTGGAGATGTCTGGAGATTGGAGAGACCTGGGGCGAGAGGAAAGTGAAAAGATGGTTCAGCACAGAGCGATAATAGTAATGGAAAGGAGGTGGTAACAGCTAAGTACAGGAGAAAGTGGCTGAAGTGAGGGCTAAGGATGTTATATTTAAAAGGGAAGAGGAGGGGCAGGAGGTGTGTTCAGCAGCGTGGACAGAGGCGGTATTGAAATGAGTGGTAGTAGACCCGAGAAGCCGGATGAGGAAGTTGCAAGGCCTGAATGGAAGGAACTACTAAGACCTACAGAGGTGATGAAAGATGGGGTAAGACCAGAGTGGAAGGAGCAAGTGAGATCAGAAGCGGTGGTTGGTGTCGTGAGTAAAGCTGTGGTGGTAGTAACCACTGCAGGTGGTTAGTGCAAATATCAATTGAATAGCAGTGATGTCCCAAGGTGGAGGTGGTGTCACTGAAGAGTTAGCAGTCGGTGACAGTGTCTAAGTTTCAGAGTTTACTTTATTTTTTAGAGTTTGTTATACTCTAAAGCACTTGTGTTTGGACGCGATATAAATAACATATCATATTATATCATAAGTGGGGATAGCAGCACAGAGTGAGCGATGAGAACAAGAGCTGCTTGTAGCAAGAAGTCAGAAGAGACCACAAGAAAGAATAGGGTAGATGGTTCCTTCGAGAGTGAACAGGATTGGGGTTCACTAGAGGTAGTCAGAAGAGACACAAAGTGAGGAGGACAGAGACCGAGATTGAAAGGAGGGACCAGGAGTTAATCAAGGTGCTATTGCAAGAGTGAGAAGTATTGGAGGCTGCAAGACAGAAGGACGTAGCCAAAGGGAAGTCACAGGAACACGAAAGTGACAACATTAGCAGGACGTGAAGAAACAATGATAGTGAGAATATCCAATAAAAAAGTAAGAGTTATGTCAGGTCCATTTAGAAGCCTCACATCAAGGGAAAAGAAGGAAATGGAGAAGGTGGGCCCACAAAGAGAATAGGAAGATTATTTATATGACTCTGGGGAGTTATATAGGAGTTGGCAGAAACAACTAAAAACAGCTAGAATGTGAAAGGAAGAGCAAAGTAGGAGAAAGAAATGCCAGAAGAAAACAAAAGGAGAGGATTGACATCTGGCATGCAAGATTCCAGCTGACCAGGTAAGGACCCTAGTTAGATCCAGACAGTAGAAGGAGGAATGCTATGGGGTCAGGAAGGATAGTAAAAGTTTAGAAAGGAGAGTAGAGAAGAAGAAAAGGGAGGTCTAAGAATCCAGGCCTGTTTCAGTGTCTTTCACTAGCCTCTTGGCTTTGTCAGGATTAATGTAGCCCTTCTCAGAAGGTCTTACTAGCCTCTTGGTTTTCCCAGAAAGAAGGTAGTCCTTCTCACAGAGTATCACTAGCCTCTTGGTGGTTTTGGCAGGCTTTCCTTCAGCACTTGCAACACAAGTGGAAGGACAAGAATATTTTAACGGCACTGAGCATCATTTATCATAAAGGAAATTTACCTTTCCTGGTCTATGCCCAAGACAAAGTTAAAGGATATGGAGAATTTCACCGAACCGGAAACTATTCTTCTTGGTTTCATTCCATACAATGGAAACTGCTCTACTATTGAATCTAAATACTTCTCTAAAGCGGTTTACAACTGGTAATCAAGTTAATCAGAAGCTCCTCCCCATTATATGCAACAAATCAGACCTCTATAGGCTCAAGGAAAGAACATCCCACAATAAATAACTTCTGAAGGAAGCCAAAAGCTCAGAACTGGCAACATAAAGGCTATGATAAAGAATCTAGAGACTGACACAGAGCCTCTTAGAGACAGTGAAACCCCTGAACAGCAAGATAAGAGCTGAAGGCTGACACTATGAAGGATTTTGTTAAAAGGTGATATGACTTAAGGATCAAGCCTAGAATGCAGCTATTGGTTGCTTATTGCTGTGTAATGTGATGGGAGATTTGCATGCTAAATTCTTTTAGATCAAAAGTGTGTAATTGCTATATCATAAACACAGAAAATTATATATAAATTAGGCATCTGTACTTTCGGTAACTTGGGTGGAACATGCTCTTGTACTCTTGTATCTACAGTGTCACAGATGGCACAAGAATCACTTCAATACTCAGAGGCGGTTCAAGGGTTTTTAATGAAATATTAATGGGCGATAGGGCCATCCCTCTTTCTGTTATTTCCAAGCAAGCCCTTCCTTGCCCAGACATCCTTAGTCCCAGGCTAGTATATAGAAACTGTTTCTCCCTCAGCATGCTAATCACTAAATGAACTGAGATGCTAACATTAAAGCCATTGGCCGTAACTCACTAATCTCATGGACTGCCTACCTATCCCTACTCTAACCAGTGGTTAGTCCTTTATAGGGATAGATAATTGTGCCTTGCTGAGGTCTTCTTTGAGCCAGGCTTCTTCTTTCATGCTCAATTTCTCCTCTCCCTGTCCTGGTCCTGTCTTCTCCTCTCCTCCAACTCCACCACCTCTACTCACTCCTCCCATCACTCTCCTGTCCCTCCAATGTGTCACACTCCTTCTGGTCCTTCTGGTCCTTGCCTTCACCCTTTGAGGTTACAACCTACTCTCCTATGTTACTACTCTCTTCTGCTCCACTACTAATTCCTCCTCCACACTGCTGCTCCCTCCTCCACTCACCCACTCCCTCCTTCACAGTACTACTTCCTCTGCCACACTGGTACTCCCTCCGCCACACTGCTACTCCCAAATCCAGATTTCTACTCCCTCCTCTACACTAGTACTCCCTCCTCCACACGACTCCATCCTCCACACTACTAGTCCCTTGTCCGCACTAACACTATTTAGACACCCTCCTTTCACTCAGTACATACACTTCACAGGAACTTCTTACACTAACTCTTCTAAACACACTTGCCATACAGTCATGCACACTCACGCTGATGTACCACTTTCACTCACCTTTCACTCAGCCAATACCTCACCTTTTTCAGAAATCTCCTCCATACTCTACCACTCCTTCCTTTTTCCTGCTGGTCTATTGGTCATCTGACTCATTGTTCTCTGACATCACCTGAATAACTCACACTTCTTATGGCCCCTTTTTATACACCCCACCCCCTCTCTTTGCTGGCTCTGTGATGGGGCATCACAAAGAAAACCCACACGGACTCATATGAGAAACCTGAAGGTGTCTCCCTAGCTAGTCCCCGGGGATCTGTCATCCAGGTGGCCAGGACACAGCCATCGCCATTGGATCCAGTTCCTGGGGGTGGACTAGTGAGGGAGGATCACCTGGATGGGGGGTCCTTGGGGAGTGGGACACCGATGAGTGAGATGCAGTATCCCCCTTCCTTCAACACCTTTTCCCCATCCTACCACGTAGGAGATTCAAAACGACTGCCCCCCCCCCCTTTTCGATACAAACACTTTCACACAACACACCAGAGAATGGACTAACACATGAGCCGTTTACCTTACATGTGCCATTACAAGGGTTAGGCAAAGTCAGGCAATTGATCAGAATCACACACACCTGACAGCCCATTCCCTTCCCCATGGGGATAAAAGGTTGAGCAGGAGAGCACAGTATGAGCACGGCAGACAACAGAACAAGACGGCTAAGCGGGCGCAGAGGTTCAAGCAAAGGAGAAAGGCGGCTGCAATCGAGAGGGTGGCAAGGAGAGAAGTGACCTTGACCTTTTCATCCCAGACCCGCAGAATCTTCGTGGAAGAGAGCCTAAGACCGTGAACAATAGCATAAGTGTCTTGCAGCAGATTTCAACGGTACGCAGGGCAAGCTTATGCCGATATGCAGGGAAGCTCCTGCGACATTGGTACCGGCCTTGACTCAAGTAAAGGCAAAAGCCAAGCGGTTTCAGCACAGCCTGTGAGTTGAGGGGAGAACCGATAAGAAACGGGCAGTGTTGATTGAGAATCGCAAAGTGGCATGTTTGAACGAAGGCTAATGAACTGTAAAAAGTGTTAAGTGGAGACCAGCTGAAAAGGCAAACTGGCACCACGTGGGTGCTAACTCAAGAGACTCTGGTCGATCCCCATCAGAGCAAAACTACGGGTACCAGAAGGCTGTAGGAGAGTCGCCGGAAAAGGTCATAGTGGTCATATAGGAGGTCTAGTAAAATCCCTGTACAATCGAAAACGTTTCATCTACAACTTGTGTGAAAGCAAGGGAAGTGAATCCCACCAAAAGAGAAAGCAAGGGAAGTGAAACCCGCAAATTCCAGTGAATGGGAAGTTGGCAAAGTTAACCACCAGACCGAGGGATACTGATGAGAAGGGGGCAAGTCTAAAGTCCCAAGAAACAGTGTGTTGACAAGAGTGAACCTGGCGGAGGGATATCCACTATGAACTGTTTGAAAAGACGTTGAAGGAACTTTCTAGGGATTTGCGCTCAGAAGAGGGGAATCCCAGGGTCAAAGTCGTCACCCAAAGCCCATGGAAAAGAGACCATTTTTTTGTTTTGATATTTGAATACATCAGATCCTCGAAGGCAAGACACTTTCAAGGAAATTAGACTTGGCCATCAACGGTCCTGAGAGCTGCCATTAGAACTGTTGTCTCGTCCTGGAGAAGCCCGAGACTGTACTGTGCTCCAAGATCCCACCTTACCCCATGCTCCAAACATGGGGAAGGGAGACCCAGGCATATGAGAACACCTCTTTCTTTTTTTTTTTTATAATTCTGTTTATTGAATTTAAACAGCACTACAAAAACATAAAAATAAACATAGGCGTTCATCCGAAAGACAAGGCAATATTGATAGCGGCATTGGCAATGCAGGGCCGAAGGACCATGAGATGGTTGTGAGACAAATAAATGCTGGCAGGGCTGGTTGCGCATGAAGTCGTCGAGTTGAGGGAAGGGTGGGGGCGAGCAAAAAGGGGGGAAGGGAGGCAAAAGGGAAGGAGGGGAATGGGGAGGGTAGATTTCATTGAGCATCAAGCCATTTACCCCATATCTTTTCAAATTTACGGGGGCAACCTCGCGCGCTATAAATTCGGCGCTCCAAAGCTGCACATCTGTTCAGTTCATTGCTCCAGCGGTTCAGGTGCAGTGGGTCTGCAGAGCCCCAGTTGGCAGCGATGAGTCTTTTGCGCGCCCCTAGCGCGACTGCCACAAACATTTTTTCGTACTTTGTCTGGTCCACTTCCCGCCAGATGCCCAGAAGTGTAATTTTGGGATCTCCAGGTATTGGCGTCGCCAGGACCGTAGAGATCGTGTTGATACAGTCCCCCCAGAAGACCTGTAGCACCCGACAGTCCCACATCATATGGTAGAAGGTGGCTGGTACACTCCTGCATCTGATGCTTGTCTCATCTGCAGTTTCCACCCCCACCTGGCCATAGCAGTGCGAGAGTAGTAAGAACGGTGTAGGATTCTAAGTTGTATTAGTCTGAGCTTAGCTTCTATACCAATTTCTCTGGGTGACATTAATGCGTCTATCCAGTCTTCTGGTTCCAATCCACCCAGATCTCTCTCCCACTTTTCTTTGAGCCTGTCAAGTTGTGTGGCCCCAAAGGAGTTAAGGGCCTGATAGAGGGTAGAGGTGACCCTGGAGGGGATTCGTTGCGGGAGGACATTGGTCTCGATGGGAGAGCAGGGGGGTATAATTGTCAGGGAACTGGGTGCGAATGGTATGGGTCAGTTGCGCATGTCGAAACTGGTCCATAGGTGCCAAGTCGAATTGCTCTTGCATGGCTTCGAAGCTTAGGAGACGACCCCCTTGGATCACATGTGCTAGTGTGTTTATCCCTGTGTTCAAAAGAGCCCATTTTCATTATTTCCAGGAGGTATGCGTTACGCCATATGGGTTGGGATAGTGTAGGCTTTCCCTTCCAGCCAACCAGATTATGTGCGTCCCGCCAGACGCGACGGATATGGTGTGTTATTTTTGGCAGCATCGGGAGTTGGCTGTTGTTGGCATACAAGACCTGCAGTGGGGGGACTGGGGACATGGGCTCCATTTCAATACGGATGTGTGGCAGTGTAGGGTCTACGTGTAACCAATCATTCACCACCTGTCATAATCACTGGGTTTCCCTTCAGAGATTTTCTTTGGTTCCAGTGCAGCAGGGTATTCGTGGGTTAATGCTGAAATAGTCCGTGGTAGTTACTTGTAGAACACTTATTAGATTTCAACATGGCTGCCAACGAAATTCCTCGAAATAGAATTCGCAGTCTAGTTGCAATCACTCACACCTCACTGGGTATATAAGCCCCTCCCCTTTTTCATTCCGCGCTTCGCGTCAGATTTTTCTTCAGAGACGCTTACCGCGGTTCGGACTTCCTGCAGCGTTCCCTCAGTATTTTTCCCTTCTTTTGCCCGTATTTCCTTTCTCAACCTTGTCCGCCCTTTGTCCTGCCCATGTCATTGTTTTTCCGGGTATTATCCTGTTCGAGTTTTCACAGAGAGCAAGTTAGTCAAATTCAGTCGAAACCAGAGTACGGAGGGTTACACAGTCACTGCAAGTATTGTTTTCCCTTATTGGGAGTTGTTCAAGATTCAGTTTTCTTGCTATTCAATCACTGAATTTCAGGTTAACCTAGGTTTTGAGTAAGTTTGGAATGTTTGTGGTGCACCAGTGAATCTTATGCGCTTCGCCTTGAATTGTGCCATTATGGTTAATTTATGACAAGTCGTTGAGTTTCTCAGTAAATTCGCTCTCCCCAGCAGGCACGCATATTCTAGTATTTAGTTACGCTTCACAGGCTAGTGTTCATTCAGCACCACGCGCACATGTTTTGTTTTTCTCCTCAGCAGGCACACGTATTCTAGGAATTAGTTACGCGTCATTGGCTAGTGTTCTTTCAGCACCATGCGCACATGTTTTTTCATGACTAGTTTATGTGCAGAATTATTTTCCTGCTGCACATTAGGCGCGCATTTTTCTGTGAAGAAATTTTGAAACATTATTTAGCATTCCCCCGCAGTTGTGTGTCAATAATATTAATTGAACTAATTCATTGTCCACACAGCAGTTCAGGAGAATTAATAGTGAGTCCTTCTGGCTGTTTCCGTGTTTCTCTCAGACCCCTGTCAGCTTTCTAGTCAGCGACTTCCATTCAGCAATGTCACTAGCCTCCCGTTCCCTCAGTCTTCAGAACAAGCGCCCCTGCCAGTTGCAGGATGGAGAGTTCACCAAATAAGAACCTAAGGTAATAATAAAGAACAGTGGGAATCAATAGTTATATCCAGTTATAGGAAAAGGTTTTCTAATAGTTGTCCCTGGTTCTCTCACTAGACAAAAGGTTCAAGAAGAAGAGTAGCGATAAAAGAGATAGTTGAATACAACGCACCCAGAGAAGAAAGTTATCAGCATTTAGTGGTGTCCCCGCAGAGTCTAAGGTAAGCGTTACAGAACGCGAAGCCGTGCAGAAAAGTACTCTGCCTGGACATCATGGGATCCCCTGAGATAGATCAGCTCACCCAATTATTGGGCGAATTGAGGTCTGAGGTACTTGCAGCCAGGTCTGAAACCAGTGCCCTAAGAAGGGAACTAGGAATGAATAGGGAACGAACTGACGAATTAGCTCGTCAATTGTTAGCGAATCAAGCAGGGCAGGTGCCCTTACCCCAAGACAATGCCCAGGCTTCATCCTCTTCATCGCACCCTGTTCCTGTTCAGGTGGTCATTCCTGGGAACATCCCATTGGCACCTCCAGAACGCTTCACCGGAGACCCCAAAAAGTTTGCAGTATTCCTTAATCAGTGCAGACTCCATTTTTTGTGTCGACCGGGAGTCTTTCCCAATGATCAATCTAAGGTGGCCTTTGTGTTATCTTACTTGGGGGGATGCGCGGCAGATTGGTCCATCCCCCTGGTTAATAGGGATGATCCTATGTTACAATATTTTGCAGAATTTCAACACGAATTGGAAAAACTGTTTGCTCACCACACGCAAGGACAAGCATTGGATAATGAATTGCTGTCACTAAAGCAGGGCAATCAGGAACTGCTTGCATATGTTGCAACTTTTAATAGACTGGTAGCTGAAACTAATTGGCCCACTGAAAAGAGAACAACATTGTTCTATCGTGGTCCCCGCAATGAACTGAAGGACGTTCTGGCTCAAGTTGTAAACCCCGCCGGAAGGAATTGCAGATTTCATAGATTTAACTATTTAATTGGATCATCGTCTCCAAGAAAGAAGACTAGATCGGGCTCGTCAAGACTATTGGCCCTTCGTAGTCCGTTCCAGAGAACCAGTGGGGAAGTCAGGAGTGGAAGCTCGTCCAGAACCTATGCAGTTAGGGGGAATCCGAGGCCCAATATCCCAAGCAGAGCGAGACAAGAGACGGCAAATGCAGTTGTGTTTATATTGTGGCAAGGCTGGTCACTTTTTGAAAGAATGACCGGTGAAACCGGTTCGGAAACCATTGGGAGGAGTTAATCAAGAGAAAAAAGAGCAGGTGGCGGAAAACTCCAGTGCCCGACAAGTTTAGAGGTCTGCTTGTCGAGCATGGAAAAGGTTGCAGCGACCTCACACTTCGTGTTTCCTATAGTCCTTTTTCATCCAGAAAACCCCGCAGACAGGCATGCTTTAATAGCATACATTGACTGTTGGGCCATTGGTAATTACATGGATCAACAACTGGCAAGCACTTTGGGATTCTCTTTGAGGAATAAGTTGGAAGCCGAGAATGTTTCAGGGGTCGATGTCACTCGATTGGTGTTAGGTCGAGTTACACAGTGCACCAACCCACTCATTATGCTTTGTCACGAAGGACACAAGGAGAGGATTTCTTTTGACCTGATTCGAGCCCCGCAATTTCAGATCATCTTGGGCATACCCTGGTTGGAAAAGCATAACCCAGTAATTGATTGGTGTGCCCGAACCTTAACCTTTTCCCCCCAAGTGTCATAAAGAATGCTTTTCAGTAGAAGGTTTGAAAGAAACTCAATAGCCTTGTGCAACTACCCAATCTACTCTAGGTTTAATAGGTTCATTGCCAAAGGAATATCAAAGGTTCCAGGATCAATTTCAAGAAGAAAAACAAGCAGAAGTATTACCTCCACACAGACCGTATGACTGCCAAATTGACCTAATTCCAGGAGCACAGCTTCCATGCAGTAGAATCTATGCCCTCACCGAAAAGGAAAATTTACACTTGAAGTCATACCTGGATCAATACTTAGCCAACGGATTCATCAGGCCATCTAAGACTCCGGTGGCTTCGCCTCTCTTTTTCGTGCCCAAAAAAGAAGGTGATTTAAGGACATATATTGACTACAGAGCCTTGAACCAGATTACTGTAAAGAACCGGTATCCTCTCCCCCTGATTTCAACTTTGCTGGACCAGGTTAAACAGGCACGAGTATTCACCAAATTAGAACTGCGAGGTGCCTATCATCTCATCCGCATTAAGGAGGGAGAGGAGTGGAAGACTGCCTTTCGGACACGGTTCGGGCTTTTCGAGTATCAAGTCATCCCCTTTGGGCTTTGCAATGCACCCGCAGCTTTTCAGTCCTTCGTGAATGACATCTTTTGAGAGCTGTTGGACATCTGTGAGGTTGTCTATGTGGATGACATTCTCATTTTCTCTGCAACTATTTCGGATCACGTGAAACATGTAACATCAGTGCTGCAAACGCTTAAGGAGAATTCTATGTATGTTAAATTAGAGAAATGTCATTTCCATGTTCCCGAAGTGGAATTCTTGGGATTCATCCTGTCGGCACAAGGAATCAAAATCGACAACAGAAAAGTTGAAGCAATTCTGTCTTGGCCCGCCCTTAATTCTATCAAAGGGATTCAGAGTTTTCTCGGATTTGCCAATTTTTACCGGCGATTTGTTTCTGATTTTTCCTGCCTGGTTCATCCTATCACTTCGTTACTGAGAAAAAATAGAAAATTTGAATGGACAAAAGAAGCTGACGAAGCATTTAAAAACCTCAAGGAGCGATTCACGGCAGCACCAGTCCTTCATCATCCAAGACCCGACCTCTCGTATGTGGTTGAGACGGATGCATCAAATGTGGCCATGGGAGCCGTTTTGTCCCAGCGTGATCTGGATACTCAAGAGTTGCACCCAGTAGCCTTTTGGTCTAAGAAATTCTCTGCTGCAGAATTGAACTATACCATTACTGACAAAGAACTGCTAGCAATAAAATGTGCACTGAAAGAATGGAGGCATCACCTGCTTGGAGCAAGACACACTGTGACCATTTTTACCAACCATCGTAATTTGCAGCAGTTGCGAAGGGCCCTCTTTTTTGCCGAATATGATTTCATCATTACCTTTAGACCTGGTGTGCGAAACGGTAAGGCTGATGCCTTGTCACGCATTGGAAAAGGCGAAGAAGCTTATGTGCCTGTGAATCCCGTGGAGATCATTTCTGGGGAGAAGGTACTTGGGGTTCTAAATAGCGTTGAAGATCTACACAATGAGATCAGAACCAATATTGATCAGGATGAATTGAGGAAGTGGGAGTCAAGGGGAGAACGTTTTACTGTGCTGGATGGGTTACCTTTTTATCAGGAACGTCTGTACTTACCCACGCAAAAACTACAAGAGCAAGTGATTGCTAGTTATCATGGAGCACTCCTGGAAGGTCATCCTGGAGTCACCAAGACCTTGGAGAAGGTAAAAAGGTCGTATTGGTGGCCTACATGGAGAAAGGATGTCATTCAATATTTGAAAACCTGTGGTAACTGTGCACAAAACAAAACTCAAAAAAAAAAAACCTGCTGATTTGCTTCAACCATTGAGTGTTCCTCCTGCCCCCTGGCACATGATATCGATGGATTTCATCACAGATTCGCCAAATTGCGAAGGGTACAATACCATTTTAGTGGTGGTGGACTTATTCTCAAAAATGGCACATTTTATCGCATCAAAAGGATTACCATCAGCTTCTGAATTGGCAAAAACCTTTCTAGAAAATATTGTAAAGTTACATGGCTTCCCTACAATAGTGATTTCAGATCGAGGAAGCCAATTTGTCTCTACGTTTTGGAAGAAATGTTGTGAATTAGCAAAGATAGATGTACGCCTGTCAACTAGTCATCATCCCCAAACTGATGGCCAAACTGAACGAACCAAACTCTGGAACAGTACCTTCGATGCATGCTACATCAACTCGAAGAAACCTGGCTGAATGTTCTATGGATTGCAGAATATGCATATAACAACTCAGTGCATGCCTCCACTGGACTAAGTCCTTTTTATACTCTACATGGCAGACATCCACGTACTTCGGTCTATGATCCACCGGAACCTCTGGAGATGCCTGCAGTGAAATCTCTGCATGAAAAAATCACCACAGCTGTAAACCAGGCAAAAGAACATCTGACCTTGGCTAAGGAATCCCAGAAAAAGTTTGCGGATGCAAAGAGATGTGATGCTCCTGAGTATAAGGTGGGGAATTTGGTGTGGTTATCCACTCAGAATTTGGCCCTGAAGGGATCCCGAAAGTTCCTTCCACGATTCCTGGGACCTTTTGCTATTGAGAAAGTAATCAACCCAGTAGTCATGAAATTGATCCTTTCGAGAACCATGAAAATCCATCCTGTGTTTCATGTTTCTCTTTTGAAACCAGTTTATCCTAACACTCGAATCCAAGAGGCTCCAGCCCCTGTGGAAGTGGAGAATGATCAGCTGGAGTACGAAGTCAAGGCCATCTTGGACTCCAAAATTGTGCGCAACAAACTATACTACTTTGTGGATTGGAAGGGGTACGGCCCACAGGACAGAACTTGGGAGCCCCTTGAAAACCTGCATGCCCCTAGATTGTTAAAAAGTTTTCACCGTAATAACCCATGCAAACCAGGGAAGGGGAGATCTTTTTAGGAGGGGTTTTGGGGGGGTATACTGTCATAATCACTGGGTTTCCCTTCAAAGATTTTCTTTGGTTCCAGTGCAGTAGGGTATTGTTAAACGAATCTTCACGAGATCGTGAATTACCTCTGCTTCCTGTAGACCGTGGGGTTGAGGTTGCCAGTATGTCGATGTATGTTGGCCGATGAATGGGTAACGCGAGAAATTAGTCCAATCCCCTCCTGGTGAGTAAACACAGGACGGCACTGAACCAACTCCCAACGCCACGGGTGGCACTTCTCAGAATTTGCGTGACGTCGGGACAGTGTTTCCACTGGCTGAGAAGGCTTGACGAAATCACCGAAGATAACAGGACTGAACTCAGGAACTCCCAAAAGGCAGTAAGGCACAGGTACCGGCAGGACACAAGACAGGCAAAGGGAGGCAACAGTAAGAAGGCAGAACTGACAGGAGATTCCCACTACAACTAGGAACCCAGGGATAACCTACTCTACCATAAGCCAGGGAAGGACAAGGGATCAGAATGAAGGAGCAGAAAGAGTAGGAGGACCAGGAAGCAAGACTGGAATAAGGAAATGAGGCAGAATTGGGCTGAAAAGGATAGAACAGGAAACTGGAGGACTGGACAACAAGTGCCAGGACTCCAGCAGCGCATACACAGTAACAACCGCGTTGAGACGCGTCGTCCCTGTGTATGCGGTGCCCTTTTATAGCTCAGGGGCAAAGCGAGGCTTGGAACGCATGTTCCGACACTGCGCATGCGCGGGACGTCGAAACACTGACGATCCGCGCATGCGCAGATCCTCGCAAGATGGCGGCGTCCACGGCGCCCATCCGAACCGCAGGTCGGCGTGAGGAAAGACGCCACCGCGGGTCTAGTCTCCATGAAGGAGGAGACCGCTGCGGCCGTGGACCAGGGACCCCAGGACAAGTAAGTGGCGCCCGCGAGCGAGCGCGCGGCGTGACACCATACCCCCTCCCGGACAACCCCGGAGCACCGGGTTTCCAAGGGTAGCGGAGATAGAAGTCCCGAACCAGGCGCGGTGCATGCACGAAGGAGCGCGGTTCCCAAGTACGGTCACAAGCAGGATAACCCTTCCAGCTGACCAGGAGCTGCAGAGCACCTCGCCAAATCCGTGAATCACATATCTCTTGCACCTCGAATTCAGGAGCCCCCCCGAACCAAGACCGGGGCAGGACGGGAACAGGTACGACCCATAACATCGGGCACGTAGGGCTTCAAAAGGGAAACATGAAAGACAGGACGGATCCTCCAAGAGCGGGGCAAAGATAAACGAAAGGCAACAGGTGAAATACGCCCTGTGATGCGAAAGGGACCAAAAAAGCGGGGGGCTAGTTTCACAGGTAAGTTGCGTACTGGTAGATTCTTGGAGGACAGCCAAACCATGTCCCCAACATGAAGGACAGGCTCAGGGCTCCGTCTCCTGTCAGCCTGCTCCTTCATATGTGCTTGTGCCGCTGGCAAGGTACCGGCCGCCAGACGATGTTGATCGCGAATCAGGGACACCAGGGCATCTGCAGATGGAACGGCGCTGGAAGATGTTGGATGAATAGGCAGCAGTCGAGGATGAAGACCGGTAGAGCAATAAAAAGGGCTGAGTCCGGTAGCGGAATGAACAGCGTTGTTGTAAGCTGCTTCCGCGGTGTCCAACCACTCCGACCAGTTGTCTTGGGTAGCATTGGCATAACAACGTAGGTATTGCTCAAGGGTCTGATTGGTACGTTCCGTCTGTCCATTAGTCTGCGGATGATAGCCGGAACTCAGAGCTCGCTGGATGTCCAAATGCCGACACAGTTGGCCCCAAAAGGAAGAGATGTATTGAGAGCCTCGGTCAGACAATATCTTCTCCGGAAGACCATGAAGGCGATACACCTCGTGTAGAAAATATCGTGCCATCTGGGATGCAGTGGGCAGCTTAGGAAAGGGCAAGAAATGAGCTGTCTTGGTGAAACAATCCACCACCACCATTATACACGTG